>NC_045572.1:628461-1256923 GCF_009819795.1 Aythya fuligula | reverse complement strand
GGACTGCATCCCGTGGGTGGGACCCCACAGCACAGGGGACGAGAGTGACCGAGAAGGAGCGGCAGAGAAGAAGTGCTGTAGACTGACCATAACCCCCATTCCCCGTTCCCCTGCGCCGCTCGGGGGGAGGAGGTGGAAGAGGGTGGATGGGGGGGGAAGGTGCTTTTGTTTTTTTTTTTCCCTTTGTTTTCTCACTTCTCTCGCTTGTTAGTTGTAGGCAATAAATCTTACTATCTCCTTATGCCGAGTCTGTTTTGCCCGTTACAATAATTATTGCGTGATTTTCTCGTCCTTATCTCAATCCTTGAGCCCTTTTCACATATTTTCTCCCCATTCCTCTTTGAGGAGGGGGAGTGAGAGAGCGGCTGTGGTGGAGCTCGGCTGCCCACTCGAGCAGAACCACGACAGTCTTTTTTGGCGCCCAACGTGGGGCTCAAGGAATTTGAGATAAGATGATAGTTAGTAGAAGTAACGGGCAAAAATATGTGCAGGATGATTGTTAGGAATGTACAAGTTGTGAAGAATTAAGAAAGCAGTAACTGTGATATGTTAGTGTGGTGAAGGGACGAGGGGTGGTGTGTGTGTAAAATGTCCACCTTGTCGGTGCTGTGATGATGTTATGTTTATTTTGGTGTGGTGAATTCTTTTTCGTTTTGATTTAAGTGAATTTCGTGAAGGTTGTTGTGATAATTGTAAAGTAAGAGTATGTTGTGAGTAGTCTTAAATATGCTTTTAACAGAGGCGAGGGGTGGAATGTAGTGGGTTTACGTGGCAAGGTTTTGGTAGCAGGGAGCCATAGGGGTGGTTTCTGTGAGAAAGATCTAGAAGCTGCCCCATGTTTGGGAAGGGCCCCATTGTTTTCCAGATCCGAGCCAATAAGCGATGTTGTTTTGCGCCTCTGTGAGAGCATATTTAAGACAGGGAAAAAACGCTGCGCCACACAGCAGCCGGGAGAGTCAAGGGAGTGGGAGAACAGCCTTGCACCAAGGTCAGTGTAGAAGGAGGGGGAGAGGTGCTCCAGGCGCCGGAGCAGAAGTCCCCTGCGGCCTGTGGTGAGGACCATGGTGAAGCAGGATGTCCCCCTGCAGCCCATGGAGTACCACGGTGGAGCAGGGTTCCACGCTGCAGCCCGTGGAGGAGACCACGGTGGAGCAGGTGGCCCTGCACCGACGGAGGCTGCCGCCTGTGGAAGACCCCTGCCGGAGCAGATTCCGGGCCGGACCTGTAGCCCGTGGAGAGGAGCCCACGCAGGAGCAGGTGACCCGGCAGGAGCTGCTGCCCGTAGGGGAGCCAGGTTGGAGCAGTTTTCTCCTGAGGGATGGACCCCGTGGTACGGACCCATATCTGGAGCAGTTCTGGAAGAGCTGCTGCCTGTGGGAAGCCCACGCCGGATCAGTTCATCAAGGACTGCATCCCGTGGGTGGGACCCCACAGCACAGGGGACGAGAGTGACCGAGAAGGAGCGGCAGAGAAGAAGTGCTGTAGACTGACCATAACCCCCATTCCCCGTTCCCCTGCGCCGCTCGGGGGGAGGAGGTGGAAGAGGGTGGATGGGGGGGGAAGGTGCTTTTGTTTTTTTTTTTCCCTTTGTTTTCTCACTTCTCTCGCTTGTTAGTTGTAGGCAATAAATCTTACTATCTCCTTATGCCGAGTCTGTTTTGCCCGTTACAATAATTATTGCGTGATTTTCTCGTCCTTATCTCAATCCTTGAGCCCTTTTCACATATTTTCTCCCCATTCCTCTTTGAGGAGGGGGAGTGAGAGAGCGGCTGTGGTGGAGCTCGGCTGCCCACTCGAGCAGAACCACGACAGTCTTTTTTGGCGCCCAACGTGGGGCTCAAGGAATTTGAGATAAGATGATAGTTAGTAGAAGTAACGGGCAAAAATATGTGCAGGATGATTGTTAGGAATGTACAAGTTGTGAAGAATTAAGAAAGCAGTAACTGTGATATGTTAGTGTGGTGAAGGGACGAGGGGTGGTGTGTGTGTAAAATGTCCACCTTGTCGGTGCTGTGATGATGTTATGTTTATTTTGGTGTGGTGAATTCTTTTTCGTTTTGATTTAAGTGAATTTCGTGAAGGTTGTTGTGATAATTGTAAAGTAAGAGTATGTTGTGAGTAGTCTTAAATATGCTTTTAACAGAGGCGAGGGGTGGAATGTAGTGGGTTTACGTGGCAAGGTTTTGGTAGCAGGGAGCCATAGGGGTGGTTTCTGTGAGAAAGATCTAGAAGCTGCCCCATGTTTGGGAAGGGCCCCATTGTTTTCCAGATCCGAGCCAATAAGCGATGTTGTTTTGCGCCTCTGTGAGAGCATATTTAAGACAGGGAAAAAACGCTGCGCCACACAGCAGCCGGGAGAGTCAAGGGAGTGGGAGAACAGCCTTGCACCAAGGTCAGTGTAGAAGGAGGGGGAGAGGTGCTCCAGGCGCCGGAGCAGAAGTCCCCTGCGGCCTGTGGTGAGGACCATGGTGAAGCAGGATGTCCCCCTGCAGCCCATGGAGTACCACGGTGGAGCAGGGTTCCACGCTGCAGCCCGTGGAGGAGACCACGGTGGAGCAGGTGGCCCTGCACCGACGGAGGCTGCCGCCTGTGGAAGACCCCTGCCGGAGCAGATTCCGGGCCGGACCTGTAGCCCGTGGAGAGGAGCCCACGCAGGAGCAGGTGACCCGGCAGGAGCTGCTGCCCGTAGGGGAGCCAGGTTGGAGCAGTTTTCTCCTGAGGGATGGACCCCGTGGTACGGACCCATATCTGGAGCAGTTCTGGAAGAGCTGCTGCCTGTGGGAAGCCCACGCCGGATCAGTTCATCAAGGACTGCATCCCGTGGGTGGGACCCCACAGCACAGGGGACGAGAGTGACCGAGAAGGAGCGGCAGAGAAGAAGTGCTGTAGACTGACCATAACCCCCATTCCCCGTTCCCCTGCGCCGCTCGGGGGGAGGAGGTGGAAGAGGGTGGATGGGGGGGGAAGGTGCTTTTGTTTTTTTTTTCCCTTTGTTTTCTCACTTCTCTCGCTTGTTAGTTGTAGGCAATAAATCTTACTATCTCCTTATGCCGAGTCTGTTTTGCCCGTTACAATAATTATTGCGTGATTTTCTCGTCCTTATCTCAATCCTTGAGCCCTTTTCACATATTTTCTCCCCATTCCTCTTTGAGGAGGGGGAGTGAGAGAGCGGCTGTGGTGGAGCTCGGCTGCCCACTCGAGCAGAACCACGACAGGGTATCAGAGCCAGAGGAGAATAAATCTGTAAATCTCTACTGTCTTTACTAAAGGATTGAGGAAGATGAAGAGGACAGCACAATGTGGACAAAACCAGAAACTACATTGCTGGGTCTGAATTTTCCAAATGTAAGCCTCATTGCCATGCAACAGAGACTTCTGAACTAGGCTTTAAGTGATATGTAAGCTTCTTAAAATGCAATGCATCCCACTGAAAAATAGCAGTGTTATCCAGCAGTAAAATGGAGCATAGGAGACATTTTATCCCTTGTATTTATTCTTTCTTATCCTAATACAAGTCAGAATTCAATACATCTAGATAAACAGATTTTATGCAGTCTGCAAAGATGAGTGTGCAGAAGAGAAATAGTTAAAAAATGCTATTTACAGAGTTCTTGTGAATTCAGAACTAGAGGTTTCTTCCATTTTATTGCTTTCACATATAAAGAAACTCTATTTATTTGACTCATAGAAAAAAAAAAAAGAAAAAAAAAAGGAAAGAAAACAAGGGAAGATAACCAAGTTGTGATAATATATTGAGAAAAGCTACAGGAATAATACAGAAAATGAAGAATAAACAAAATGCATAACCTTGCTATGCTGAGAATTTTGACAGTGTTTACACAATATTTTGGATGAGAAAATTGGGGGAGAGAGGGAGATGAAAGGAAGACAGATCTTCACTGCCTGTTAGCAGCCAAATTTCTGTTTAAACACTGTACAGTAAGCTTAAGTGAGTAGCATGGAATGGAGCAAGCAGTCCAAGTGCACTGTAATTTCTCTACTTTTTTGCCAATGTCAACTGGTAGAAGAAGAATTAGCAACTTTTATCACTTTATTGTCAAATTTTTTCTATCTGTTGCCCATCAGCAACTGTCATTTTGTAGCTTTTTTCCCTGCTCTCAGAGGTTGAGTATGTAGACTCCTAGAAAAAACATTCAACAGCCTGAATGTAAATTTGGGTTTATCCAGATGTACACAGTCATTTCCATTACATAACAAAATCACAGAATCATCCAGGTTAGAAGAGACCTCCAAGATCATCTAGTCCAACCTCTGACCTAACACTAACAAGTCCTCCATTAAACCCTAACACTGCAAACACAGATAATATATTTACAAATCATACACTTATTAATGATGCCTTTTTGTTGGTGTTCTTAAATGGATTCTCCTAAATTCCAGCTGAGGTACAGCAAAAAGTTAGTTTTGATCTTTTTCATAGCTCTGGAGGGAGCCACATCCAAAGAATGTTATGTGATTAATGCTGATGAATAATTTCTTCATGTTAACAGAGAATAAAAACATGACTCATTCTCCCAACAAAGGGTTTGTTTTGTTTGTTTGTTTGTTTTTTTGTTCGTTTTTAATGGCATAAACGTATGCTAACATCAAAGGCATCTACCACAAGTTGATTTTCCTCACCAGGTTCAGTGTTATTTCTTGCATGTAGGCATTCATGGAGGTAAAACTTGGGTTTTCAGTAAGGTTTTAATGAGATTCCATTTTTTAACTTCTTCATACACAGTCTGATTTCATTATATAAAGTCACATTCTGCTAGAAGATTACACCTGTGAGTATTTTGTGAGGTCACTGGAACTCTTGTGGATTCTTCATAGAATGAATATATATTCCACTGTCATCACAACACCTTGATTTCAAGTTGTTGATAATTGAACCAGTTGACTGAACCTGATCCTCTTAAATGCCAGAACTCTAGCAAATGGGTTGAATGGTTTGCTAGATTTAGGCTTCTAATCTTACCTTCTCTTCCTCACTTTTATGTACTGTGCCCAAAATCTGTCTTATGCAGTAATTACTGTCACTCTCTAAGAGAGATGGGGAAGGAGAACAAGTAAAATCCAGAACGGATTGCAACAGTTTCTTTCCTTTATGCTGATAACTATAATTGAGTATCCCAGTTACATATTCTCCTTGCTTTCAAGCTTTTTCCTTAACTTCTTTGGTTCAATTTTGAGATGTCACTAATGAGGGATATGTAGTTTAAAACTGAGTTTTTCTTTTTTAACACTGTTTCAGATTACGACTTTTAAAATCATCTACTAAAGATAACCTGGGCAATCTCATTTAAGAAACTGCTTAATTTTAGAGAATCATTGACTTTAAACATATTTAGTATTGTGGTAACCCATGGGAGAGCAAGTGAAAACCTTTTTTTTCCACTATGCTGTGTATAATGGGACAGCCAGCCTGATGAGCTTACAAATGTTAAACAAAATTCTTCATGATCAGAAAAAAAACTGGGTTCTGGGTCCATTAGGACAGAACTAGAAGTATTTAACTGTACTATCAAGGAAGCTATAATTTGGTTTTCTGTGTATGAGAGAAATCACAGAGGGGAATTATGGTTTGTACTTTAGAAATGGCTCATTTTTGTCAGGGTGCTACACTTCATTTGAATATTGTTACTTGTATTAACTGAACAAAGAGCACTAATCAGTTTAGGCTTCAAGATTCTGCGTCAAATATTCTGGGCATAGACACTTCACCAATGCAGACTCTAAGAATTTTATTTATTATTTTTTTTACTTCTGAAAAGTAATGAAAAGTAATTGCTCCTACTGGCACTACTTCCCTGGGGCTAGGCTGCTGCATGTAAATTACTGACTTGTCTAACTCTTCATGGCAAAGATGCTGGCAGGCAGGCAAAATTAGTCTGTGAGTACCAGTCACATCATTGCATTTCTAGAGCTGGGAATTTTTTATTTATTTTTTATTTATTTTTATTTTATTTATTTATTTATTTATTTATTTTTCCTGTAAATAAGGTCTTATTAGCATGTCCTTTCATCCAAATTGAAGATTTTTTTTCCCGTATTTTCAAGCTGGGATTATTGCTTAGATCTTAGAAATCCATCCCAGACTATAATAAGGAATAGTGTGAGAATGGCAATCTTGCTTCAGGACATTACAGACTTCACCTAATTTGATAATATTTTTACATGGCTATCTGGCATATTCATGCTTTTTCCTAACTAAAGTGGTTTTTTTAACAAGAAATTTGTACAGTTTCTTGCAGCAACTGTGCTGACAACAAAACTTACAGAGGATAATGCATGTTTCTGTAGAGGATAGAGAATATTTCACAAGCATGAACTCCAGCTTTCAACAGTCTCATGAAATAAAAGCAAAACGGTAGGAGAATGGATACAATGACCATCCCAAGTACATGTATGTATGCTCATCTTCTCTTCTGCATCTCCGCTTTGTCACAAATGTGTCTGTTCTTAGACTGAGACACTCTACAAAAATAAAACATATCAGAGGTTTATACATAGTCAGATAAGCAATGACATCTATTTTCCAGTCACTTGCTGTCTATTGTGATTTAGCTGTGATTTTAGCTGTGTGACTTTAGCTTTTTTTCTGAGGTAAAATTTTGCCAGGTTTCTCTGTTTAGAGATAGTGGTTATGAGGGGCTGGGGTAGGGAGCCAATGTATTTTTGTTTTGTCGATAAAATAGTTATCCATTGTTCTGTGCAAAGTCTCAGGTAGGAGTCCGTCAGTATTGAGTGTTGATTCTTAGCCTGGGCCAGTCATATCTTGCTGCACTAGTTTTTTTGCTCTCATTTTTGTCATTCCTTCATCTGGGAGATGCCAAAGCAGAACTAAATGAAAATCTACTGCTCTAGTTGTGTGTGTTGTGGTTTTTATTGTGGTTTTTGGTTTGGTTTGTTTTTGTTTGTTTTGTTTTGTTTTGTTTGGGGTGGGGAGCACTGGGGGGGTATTTTGTAGTGTTTTTTTTTTTTTTTTTTTTTTTTTTTTAATTTTTGTTTTGTTTTTGTTTTGTTTTGTTTTTTCCCCAATTTTGATAATCTGGATGTCAACAATTTTGCCAATCAAGTGAAAACACGAAGGGGTAAACTAAGTTTGCTGACTCCAAAGAGAGCTGGCAAGAAATAATACTGTTAAGAAACAATGAAACAATGGCTGTTTTGTGCATCATGTGAAAAAAGGGGAAAACTGTAACTTGAGACAAATAAAATATGATGCTTTCAGTTTACCTGTCCTGAAAAGTTTCAGGTCTAGCACAATGTTCCTTTTGAGTCTACAGCTACGCTTCAAAGCCTCCGTTTCAGGATGGGTCATTCATTATGTACTATCTTTTAATCTTGAGACGTGTTTGGTTATGAAGTAAGAGAAAAAGGAGAGCTTATAGTCTTCTTGGTTCAACAGATTTTGAAAGTGGAGTTAATATTAATGCAAAACATAAAATAAAGATGGCAGAACTCTTAACAGCTCGGTGATGTTTTAGTATATTTACAGTCTTTTTTCATCTTTCCTGAGAAACAATAAAAATAAAATAAAAAATCAAAAGCCGTTAAAAACTCATACTTCTATTTCTGGGGGCTTCTGGTCTGAGAGATCAAAATCAACATTTGATTTTAGAATGTCATTAGGAACACTACACATACAATGTTGATGTAGTGTGTCCTCATTGTAACCATTAAAGATGTCATGAAAATTCTTCAGCAATGCTACTACACATATCAATAGAACAAAAGAAATTAAAGCATTGGTGAACAGTGTTTTCATGTGTTTGTTTCCAAATGTGTATTTCCCTCAGGAAATTATATATGGCTAAATTACACTTAATTCCAAAAAAGCATTTATTTGGGTAACAGCTGGAACATTATACTCCAACCTGCTGCAGATGACTGAAGTAATGGTAAGGTATGAATATTGAGAGAGCATCCTTTTTTAATCAGTCATAAACAATACAGATTTGTAGTGGTGGTTACAAGAAAACAGTGAGCCAGAAAATTGGTGGTATGCTATGTGTGGATCAAATGTTATCTGTTTTCTGATATGAAATAAATTTGTGTGCCATAACTGTATAACTAAACACTTTCCATTTAAAGTCTTGGGCAAGATGTAATGGATAAAAGAAAATGAGAATGATTTGGAATGAATCTCAGTTACAGAAATCTAGCTGGATTTCTACACCTTTTTCTTTAACTATAAAGTTTTGTTGTTTTGTTTTGTTTTGTTTTTTTAATGTATAAGAGACTGTCTGATTAATAAATTGCAATCAATTGCAACGCCTAATTATCTCCTTAGGAGGTTTGAAGAGAAAGTAATGGATGAAGCATGCTTTCCTCTCAGTATGACAGGAGCTAGCTAGAAAAGCTTCATAGTATTGAAAAAATAAACAAGCCTTTGCTTAAGTGAGGAAAAGAACAAAGTCTTAAACAAGTTTGCATATGATTTTCTTTTCTTTTTCTTTTTTTTTTTTTTAAAAATCAGGTAGAGTGAGTATTATGTTTGTGTGCGGGTAATTGAAACAATGTATTAGAAATGATTGTCTTTAAAATTCTCTCAAAATTCAAGTGGGGATTATATTTCTGTATGACATCTGTGGTGGTTTTACCGTGCTGGGCAGCTAAACCCCACAACCGCTCTCTCACTCCCCCTCTTTTTAGATGAGGAGGGGGAGAAGTAAAGCAAAGAACAACTCACAGGTTAAGATAAGGATAATTTAATTAAAGGGAAATAATAATAATAATTAAATAAAGATTATTATGAACTAAACAATTTAACTAAAGGGAAATAAAAAGGGAAAGGAGAAAAGGGAGGGAGAAAGGGAAAATAAAAAGAAGGGGGGAAAACAAACAAATAAAATAAATGAAGGCTATGTGGAAGTGCAGAGGAAAGAAATTACTCTCTACTTCCCACAAATGAGCGATGATTGACCACGTCCTTGAAGCAGGGCCTCAACACACGTAGCCGGTGTTCAGGAGGAGGACCTACGTTTTCACAACGAGAGCCCACCCCTCGCCTCTTCTTCCTGTTTCCACCTTTTATTGCTGAGTGTGACATCACATGGTATGGAATATCCCTTTAGTTGGTTTAGGTCAGCTGCCCTAGTGATGTTTCTCTTCTCACTTTTTGCCCACTCCCTAGGAGGGTTAGAGAGAGGCCCGATGCTGTGCCAGTGCTGCTCAGCAGTAGACTCAACACTGGTGTGATACCACTGCTGTTCCAGCTACAAGTGCAGAGTACAGCACTGTAGGGGCTGATGCAGGGAAAGTTAACATTCCAGCCAGACCCAGTACAAGATCTGAAGGGAAAAATGTCATGATGGGTTAGGGGTCTTGCTAACTCTACAAGTTATTTCAGCATTCAGAGAAAAAAGATCTGTTGATCTTCAACAGTTGTTCATTAGAATTTGAACTATTTAAAATACTTTGATTTAATGTTGCAGCTGCATTGGGTTTTTGTTTGGTTGTTTTTGTGTGTGTGTGTTTTAATCCTTTGTGTGTGTGTGAACCTGGAAGTCTGCAAGTGTCTTCTGCAAAAAACAGCTCTTTGGTAACATACTGATGTAAAGATGGTAATTGACAGGTCTTAATTAACCGGGAAGAGCTTTCCTGTTCATTTCAGCTTTAATCTCTGTTAAACTTCAGAGGAAACACTATTAGCTAGACAGGCATAACATATATGCTGGATGATAAGGACCAGTTTACAAACCATGATCTTATTTCTGCTATTGATTATACTGCAGTGATTCTCCCTTGGAAGCAGGGAGCCTGGCCCAATTGGTATAGTTTTGTATATGCACCTTTCCTCAAGAAGGACTCAAAGAGAGTGTTAGTTGCATTTTATGCTCTGTACACCCTTTTGTTTTTCCATTTTATTACATAGAATCATAGAATCATAGAATATCCCGAGTTGGAAGGGACCCATAAGGATCATCATGTCCAACTCTTGACACCGCACAGGTCTACCCAAAAGTTCAGACCATGTGACTAAGTGCACAGTCCAATCTCTTCTTAAATTAAGACAGGCTCGGTGAAGTGACCACTTCCCTGGGGAGCCTGTTCCAGTGTGCAACCACCCTCTCTGTGAAGAACCCCCTCCTGATGTCAAGCCTAAATTTCCCCTGCCTCAGCTTAACCCCGTTCCCGCGGGTCCTGTCACTGGTGTTAATGGAGAAAAGGTCTCCTGCCTCTCGACACCCCCTTACGAGGAAGTTGTAGACTGTGATGAGGTCTCCCCTCAGCCTTCTCTTCTCCAGGCTGAACAGGCCCAGTGACCTCAGCCGTTCCTCGTACGTCTTCCCCTCAAGGCCTTTCACCATCTTCGTAGCCCTCCTCTGGACACTTTCCAACAGTTTCATGTCCTTTTTATATTGTGGTGCCCAGAACTGCACACAGTACTCGAGGTGAGGCCGCACCAGCGCAGAGTAGAGCGGGACAATCACCTCCCTTGACCTACTAGCGATGCCGTGCTTGATGCACCCCAGGACACGGTTGGCCCTCCTGGCTGCCAGGGCACACTGCTGGCTCATATTCAACTTGCTGTCTACCACGACCCCCAGATCCCTCTCTTCTAGGCTGCTCTCCAGCGTCTCATCGCCCAGTCTGTACGTGCAGCCAGGGTTTCCCCGTCCCAGGTGCAGGACCCGGCACTTGCTCTTATTGAACTTCATGCGGTTGGTGATCGCCCAGCTCTCCAACCTATCCAGATCCCTCTGCAAGGCCTTTCCACCCTCATTCGAGTCCACAACTCCTCCAAGTTTGGTGTCATCAGCAAACTTGCTCAAAATACCTTCTATTCCTACATCCAGATCGTTTATAAAAATATTGAAAAGTACCGGCCCTAAAAGGGAGCCTTGAGGGACCCCACTGGTGACCGCCCGCCAGCCTGATGCAGCCCCATTTACCATAACCCTTTGGGCCCTGCCCGTTAGCCAATTGCTCACCCATCGTATGATGTTTTTATTTAGCTGTATGGTGGACATTTTGTCCAGTAGGATCCTATGGGAAACCGTGTCAAAAGCCTTGCTGAAGTCCAAAAAAATCACATCAGCTGGTTTCCCTTGGTCCACCATACGGGTGATCTTATCATAAAAGGAAATCAAGTTAGTTAGGCAGGACCTACCCTTCACAAACCCATGCTGGCTGGGACCAATGACTGCTTTGTCCCCCAGGTGCGCCTCAATAAGTTCGAGAACCATCTTCTCCATTATTTTACCAGGCACTGATGTGAGACTGACAGGCCTGTAATTGCTAGGGTCTTCTTTCTGACCCTTCTTGAAAATCGGCACATTTGCCAGCTTCCAGTCTACTGGGACCTCTCCAAATTCCCAGGATCGTTGAAAAATAATTGAGAGAGGTTCCGTGATGACGTCCGCCAGCTCTTTCAGCACCCGGGGATGAATCCCATCCGGACCCATGGACTTGTAGGGATCCAGGTGGAGTAGCAAATCCTGCACACGTTCAGGGTTGGTTGGGAGTTTGTCATCCCCACCGTCCCGGTCCTCCAGCTCAGGGCACCCTGGGTCCCGAAGCCCATCATCGGCATTGAAGACGGAGGCAAAGAAGGCGTTAAGCGTCTCTGCTTTGCCTATGTCATTGTCTGTGAGGAGACCTTCCCTATCAAGGAGCGGCCCTATGTATTCTTTAGTTCTCCTTTTCCCATTCACATATCTAAAAAAAACCTTTTTATTTTCTCTCACAGACACAGCCAGCTTCAACTCTAGGTGTGCTTTGGCCACACGAATTTTCTCCCTACAAACACGAACAGCATCCCTGTATTCTTTCCATGACACCTGGCCCTCCTTCCAGTAGCGAAACACTCTCTGTTTCCGCCTAATCTCCATTAGAATGTTCCTGGTCAGCCACGCCGGCCTCCTGCCCCGCCTGCCTGACTTGCGATATTTAGGAATTGCCTGATCTTGTGCTTCTAGGAGGCATCGCTTAAAGAGTGACCAGCACTGGTGGACATCGAGGCCTTCAAGAGCAGTTTCCCAGGGGACCTTGCTGACTAGTTCCCTGAGCAGCCTGAAGTCCGCTTTCCCCATATCTAGGGATGAGGTTTTGGTGGCACTTTTCCTTCTGTCACCGTAAATTTTGAACTCAACCACTTCATGGTCGCTATGACCAAGGCAGCCACCAATCACATCTCCCACCAGACCCTCTCTGTTTTCTAGCAACAGGTCTAGGAGGGCACCTTTCCTAGTTGGCTCCGTTAGCACCTGCACCAAGAAGTTATCATCTGGGTGCTTCATGAACCTCCTGGACTTGCTCATGTCAGCCGTGTGGCACTCCCAGTTAACGTCTGGCAAGTTGAAGTCCCCCATAAGGACAAGGGGAGTTATCATACATTATGATGTCCATTGACCTTCCAGCTAGTTAAAGGAGAGGAAGTAATGAATGGGGTAAAAGTGCATCACTTGTGATGGAAAAAAAAAGTCAAAAAGGGTAGTCCAAAAAAGGCAGCAAAATTCAGGGTACAGTCAGGGAGAGACATGGGAACAGAAGGAATGGTGATATTTTGTGACTAAATGAAGCCTTGGATTTCCCTTGTGTTGAGTTCTGTTGGTAATTTTGTTTTCTGCATCTCAAGAAGAATGTAATAGGGTTAGAAAATGTGCAGAGAATGGCAACTGCAATGCCTAAGACTGTGCACATCCCTGTAAGGAGACTAAAAAATCTAGGACTCTGGTCTGAAGAAGAAGAGGCAGAAGCAGGGGATATGACGAAGGTGACTACTTGTTAAAGGGAATCGGCAGTGATGTATGCTCTAGGACTACTAGTACTGTAATGGTGGGTGCACGGAAACAACAAGGTAGAAAAGGGCAAAGCTTATTTGTTCTCATTAAAAGTGTGTTTTATGCCACTGTCCAGAGAAGATTATCAGGCTAGGCTGTATGATGTCTTTCTCCATAGGGCATTCCTTATATTCTCCTGAAAGAGTATGGGTTTTAATTTCTCATAAGGTGAACTGTGAAATCTTTCTTACCTGCCTAACTTTGGATGAGAGCCTATAAATACACATACACACATATATATATTTGCACATGCTCTCCTTTACAGGAGAGACTAGTATTGGACCTGTTTCAGATTTTATCTTGTATCCTTTTGCTCCAAGTAACTTATCTCTTCACTTCAAAATTCAACAAAATTCAAATGAATGTAGGCTGAATTTTTTAATTGTAACATTCTTGGAGAAGCCTGCAGGAATACCTGATGATTCTTTAATTGTTTACAGCAAGATAAATATTTATGGCTCTATTAGTCCTTACCTATCTTTGGAGATCAATACTAGTTTAAAAAAATAACATGATACTTTTTCATCATAACCTGGGTTCTCAAGCCTGTGTGAATAAGAACTCCATGCCCAATATCCAGTACTAGCAGAAGATGCTGGCAGTTCTATTAAATGAAACAAATGTGGATAAAAACCCCAAGGCAACAATAATCCAACCTAGATTTCAAAAGAGGAGTCCTATTTCAAGGGAGTCAAGATGTTAAACATTATTTACACTGGGCAGATGGAGCACGTAAATTGTTTTTGCTGTTTCCCAGGCTCAAATAGAACTAAAGACTACTAAAAAGCTGAGAGTCACAGATAGAAAGCTAATAATGACAGGAGATAAGTTTCCTTACAAGTTCCTAAAAACTACTTTGATATTTCTGACATGCAATGAATTTCCTGTCAATATCTCACCATTTGAAAAGTTTTAGCTTTCTGTAAACAACTCCTCCTTGAGCATTTTTCATATGCTCTGAGACCATCCATCTAAACTTCCAACCACTCCTCGGGAGGTGTGCCTTGTGTCACTTAATATGTATGCTTGGGCATTCATGATGTAACACAAAAAAATGTGTAAGGTTCTTTAACAGATTTTTTTTTTCCCATTTCCATTGACTGTGTTATCTTGTCAGACCAGCTTTATGCTCTTTTTTGATAAGCTTCCTATTCAGGAAACACAAAGGATCCTAGAAATCTATATATATTGCTGACCTTGCTGCTTTTCCTGCCCTGCCCTCTAACTCTTTCCAAAGGCTGCTTTTTAAATCTTCTCTCTCACCCCTACCCCACTTTTCAATCCAAAGCTTTAAAAGTATTCCAGCTAAAGAATTGTGCCTCTGAGCCCAGTTGTCAACTAATTCTTCTCTTCTAGTAATGCTGTCCTCTGCTACAAAATTGAGCACTTTCCAACTCCTCTGCCCCCCAGTGGTGAGAAAAATAGGAGAATAAAGGCTTTCCAATCAATAAATTTAGCCAAATGCTAAATTTCCTGTGGAGGGGTGGATGTATTGATCTGTTTACTTCCTCCTAATGAAGATGATGGTAGGTTTGAGCTTTGAGTTCTTTTTTCTACATAGCTTTGCATTTAGTTTGTGCCAAAGCTACCTTTTATATTTTGCCAGCGTTGCTGTAAACTTTATTTCTTTTAGAGAAGGGGAGAAAGCCCTTCCATTTTGTTATGTTTTGGTACATTAATCTGGGTAGGCATAAAACTGGGGAATTCAGCTGAGTCTCTAGACTTCAGAGCAGTGTTTAGTATTTGTCCTCGATCTTTCTCTTGCAAAAGAAAATGGTAGAAGATTTTCAAAATCTTCAAGGTCCATGTTTCTTTACTCCCTTTGGACACTTTTTCCCCTATCACCCATTGCCTATCAATATCTTTCATCCCAAGTCCCAGTTCTGTTGCCCTTGAATACTTCCTGCCTTTTTCCTGATGTAAGGAGTGAAAGAGCAATGGGGAGCAAACACAAGAAATTCATACAGTAGAGAATTTATTTGTACTGTTCTAAAAAGATTAAAAAAAAAAAAAAAAAGGCAGTAAAAAAGCAGTTCTGGTTTGTGTATAAGGACTAGTCTGCCCACAAAAAGCAGGGGAAAAGATTCTGCAATCTCTGCAGAGCATTGTCTGCCCTAAGAATCCTCCTGGAATGAGAGATCAGCACAAGTCTCCCCAGATGAGTACATTCAAATGCACTTACTCTATTAGCATTCTGAAGGAAAAAGTAACATTGGATTATTCTGTCCATTTGAAAAATAAACATTTTCAACACTTTTTTTTATCCATGTTGATGATTTCTGAGGTTCTGAAATTTTCTAAATCAAAATTTTTTAAGGGATAGGAAAGCAGAATTGACATACTTTTGCCTTTCTTTTTTCCTTTTAACTTCCTGAATAGTCATAAACTAGATGAAAGTACATTATATATATATATATATATATATATGTAGTAGAAAGAAACTCACATTAGGAAAAAAAATGTTATTCAGTATTAAACTTTCCTCGTCTTGAGGAAGCCTGTCTCATGGCCACTGTAAATAAAAAGTCACACATTTACTTCAGTTTGAACACATCTCCATATGGAATTGTTGTTTTTCTCTCTCAACTCTAAATCTGAAAAACTTGTTTGGAAATAAAAAGTTAAATGAGAAAAGACCCAGAACAATGCTTGCTTTTCTCAAACTGCCTCAGCAATCTAGGAGTGTGTAGCACTCCTGACAGGCACGCAAAAAATGCATCTTCAGGGAGACTCAGAAGAATGTTTGCACTTCATGCTTTTTCAGACTGTCAATACTGGGCTTCTAAGCTTAAAGATATCTATGTGCATTTACAGTTTTATATAGAACTATGTATTTACAATGCTACTAAGATGGGTGTTACTCATTTACTCTTAGTTACTTATTTATACATTTGTTTGTAATTTGTACTTGCAGAAAATTTTTGCCTGTTTCTCCAGTGCTCGTGTATGCTTTCTGTTTTTGAGAGGATATAAATGATGAAATAAAACACTGGTTTTGATAAATCAGTTTTTACTTTGCCAGATTTTGCAAACATACTAATAAACATATTTATAAAAATCTAACCAGACACTACGATTTCTTGGAACTCTCTGGGAAATAAAAGAAATAATTCATAGCTTTCTAAAAAGTACCTGTCATGCAGTATGAGAAGCAAGAAGAAATACAGGTTAACATAAAAACTACATTCAAGGTGTTTCTAGCCAAATTAAATACCAATAAATTCTATATTAATGCTAAAAATAGCTGTAGAATAGATGTTTGAAAGCCAGAATGGATGAGTATAATGGAGATATAATAGTAAAAATATTATCAGGAGTACACATCAAAATTTTAGTGAGAGTCTAGGAAATGATTCAAGAATACAGGGTACTAAGGAGATGGTATAAATTTTTAAAGAAGAATTAAATGAAAATCATTTACATTTCTTGAATACCACAAAATGAAAGACAATAGAATGTACCAGACATTAAAAATAATAATGGACTTTTTAAAGGTAGATGGGGGCCCAAATGAGAAGCAGTAGCTTTTCACAGGCACTGATGTAAGTGAGCTGGAATATACAGCACTTGATATTCCACATATAAGGGACAATGGACTGAAAGGAAATAGAACAGGACACTGAGTAGAGGAAAAACAGGCTTTATGGACTGCAAATGATGAAGTGCATGAGGATGTTTAGGACGAGCACAATGAATTGTCACTGAATCGAAGTTATGATGGATATGACTATTATCCTAGCCAGTTTAGACTGGAGTAAAAGCTTGCTGACGCCTTGCAATGCTAGAGAGCTAAGAGCCATGAAAACAGACAGTAATGCTGAGGATTGTGTGGGACTCTGAAAAATGATGACAGAAGATATTAAATGATCGTTTGAGATGCTGAAGAGATCATTAAGAAGCAATAGAGATGCTAAATAGAGTTGGATTTCTGCCCCTCCCCTCTCTCTCCCATGCACTGAAATGACAGAAGGCTTTTAAGGCCAGAAACTGTGATGAACAGCCATCTTTATAGATCATTTTACAAAGATGCTTAAAGTAATAGATCTTCTCTATCCTGATAATATGAACTACTTCATATCTACCCACAACTCAAAACTGTAATTAATCCTATACCACCAAACACTATCCTCATTCCAACTGCCCACACTGACTGCACAACGTAGGGTGTTTTTTTTTTTCTTTTTTTGTTTGTTTGTTTTTAAGTCAGGAAAAGCATAAAGAAGAAAGATAGTGGCATAAACTGTCATAACCTGTTGAAAAGATTGACTCTGAAGTGAAAATACAGACAGTTCCTCTGCCATCTGTTATACCTGGAGATACCTGGCATATAGCTACAACAGAGTCAGGTGGAAAAGCTACAGGAGGCTTTCTAAGGTCATAGATTTGATAAAAACAGAAAGCAAAGATGCTGTGCAAGTCTTAGGTGCCAAAATGGTTTCCTGATAAATATCAGTTTGATGGGGAAGAAATAAAGGAATTCTTATAATGTCAAAAGGAAATACAAATAGTTCTGAATAAACACAGAGGGAATAAGAAACTTCTTACTAAGAAACTTCAGCTTCTTCGTGGTCCAGGGACAGCTGCATGTATGTTGACAATTGAGGTTAACTCCAGCAATATAAACTGATTGTTCTAAGCTACCTAACAGTATTTGTAGGAATTCTAAGGCCTGTGAATCTCTGGGGGCTTTGGGTTGGCATCCACTCGTTGATGACACAGCCATAGTCCTGGCAGATTTGTCATTCTACTAATTGATTTAGCCACAAGACTGCCTGTTTAAGTCTTTTGTCATCAAGTGGGCATCCTCAAAAAATATAGTTAGTGTCTTTTTGTCTGTTGCTACTCTGAGCAAGTGAGCAAGTTTTGTATTTGCTTAGGAAGTGATCTATGAAAAAATTTTTTGGCTTGCCGTACTTACATGCTTGTTTTTGTGAAATGCTTTGTAATGTCACATCCCCTCTTATGAACAAAGGAGGCTGGATAACTTACAGAACTGAGCTATGTATGAAACTAGACAAAGGAAAATTTTGCATAGTTTTAATAGTAAATTCATCTAATGGTAAAATCAACTAATTAAATTCAGTAACAGTACCAGAGGAAGAAGATTAACTCTGGAAACAAAAGGAGGAGGGAAACACAGAATGGGGGGGGGGGGGGGGGGGGGGAATGGGGGGTGTTGTAAAGCAGACCAGAAGAAGAGAGAAGATGGCAAGAGGGAGATATTCATTAAGTTGAGTATTTTTCTGACTGATAATTACATTTGAAAGGCCAAAGAACATGAACTTCTCATGAACTCTGACTGGAGAGGATTTGAAAGTATTTGGAATTTATCTTGATGAGTTTAATTTCTAAAAGCAAATTTGTAGTGATAGAAGCTATCAAATTAGAATGAGGTCAGCTGGGCTCTGCTAATTCATACCAACTCTGAACTACATTTAAATTATTTCCATCCATTTTGAACCTGGTTCAAAGCTTCTTTTACTGACAAATCTGTATCTATGGAAAGGACCCACAAGTCAGCCATAAAAAGGTAGTAAGAAAACTCATTTTTTAATGAATGTTAATTTTGATCAGGATGCAGTATAATTCTAGGGGTCTGGATTTATTCCAGCTACCATGTATGTTAAGAAGACATCCAAGACATCCAAGACATCCAAGAAGGTAATATGAACAGTAATATGAAAAACTTATATTTAGAATGGCTTTTGGCTCTCTCTACATCTTATGCTTTGGAAGGCAATTGATGTCCTGGTAGGATTTTATGAAAATATTTATTTAGGATATACTTTTGGAACCAACACAACTAGAAAGGTAAAACTGTAACACTCCATATTTACCAACATTACTAGCTTAATATTTCTTTTATTGTCTAAAAAGATATACCAGAGGAAGTTCCACTATACCATTATCCTCTCTATCATGTATTATAGTTGAGGAGCTCAGTACAGAAGCAACAGATGATCAGTACAGAAAATTTATCACCTTGACAGATAAAGATGAAAGCTTAGCAATCCAGAAATCTCTTAAAGTTTGCCACAACTGTTTTCATTATAACATAGATACGGGTTTTTTTTGTTTGTTTTGTTTTGTTTTTCTTGAACTTTTTTTTTTTCCTTAAATTTGTCAGTTTGCTGTTTGTACATTGTACTTGATAGATTTAGAAACCTTGGTGGGTTTAGAAACTTGAAAATATGCTTTTCCTTTCCAATCTTGACCATGCATTTACTTAAATTAGTTGGCTAGACTTACGGTAAAGTATTGAAAATTTGTTTCTATAAAAACGTACATCACCTAGTTATTCTACTTGAAATGAACTGACTGCTTCATATGAAAACTGATGTGAATGTAGAAATACATATTCAGATAGTCTTTCTGGCAAATAAAAATTGATGGGGCTGTTTCCATGGGGAATTTTCCATCTATGTTTAGATGTAGAGCTTAGTGATATGGTTTAGTGGAGGACTGGTTAGTGTTAGGTCAGAGGTTGGACTAGATGATCTTGGAGGTCTCTTCCAACCTAGATGATTCTGTGATTCTGTGTGAAAAATAAATAAAAAAAAAAAGAATAAAAAAAATCAGTGAAACATAAAAATTACTTTTACATCTCTGCAAAATATTTCTAGCTCAAGAAAAGAGACAGGTGAGAATTCTGCCCTTTTCATTGTTTGTATCCTGATTTGTTTAGATCCCATCTGCACTCTTTTTTGTTCTGTGTAATGAAATTCACGTATCTTTATAAAAATCTAAAAACGCTCTGAGGTATTAACTGAAGTGGCTCTCATTCTACTTTGGCACTGCTTTCATTTAAGCAGAAGTATGTAGTTTTCTTTTTATATTCTCTTCACAATGATAGCCAAATGCTCTGAGAGGATTCTCTATTTTTTTGGGTGGACTTGCCAGTAATGGTGTTTCAGTGATTTACTGGTCTAGCATTGACCTCACTGGATTTCCGCAGACTTCTTCAGCGGTAGCTTGATGGTCATAACTGTGCACTAGAAATAGGGACACAAGTGTTAATTTTATATTTATTTCACAGTGTTGAAAATGGTTGATTATGTAATTAAGAATAAATATGCCCCACTGAAATAAATATCTTATCACTGACATCAGTGGACCAGCTGGAGCTCTACCGAAAATGCTCTGCTAATATTCTGTATAAGGAAGCTTGTTCTGATGCATTCATCTTATCTCAGGCATCATCTAAGTGTAGTATGAGCAAGAAGTTACCTACCCACTTCTTCTGGGCCTCCAGAAAGCTGCTGTCTCTTGTTCTGATTGATTAGGACTTCAAGAAAGTGTTAGCATTACTGCCCTGAATGGAAACAGCCAGAGGAGGAAATACAAACCAGTTGTTTCAGATTGCAGGCTGAAAGGATTTAGGCAAGATTCATGTAAAACTCTAAGCTCTGGTAACCGAAAATAAACCTCTGAACTTTTCACTCATAGCTGCTAAATGTGCTTGTGTACTTGGATATTGAAGACAGCTGCTATGAATGTAAGAGATTGTCTAGGTCCTCTGCATCATTGCTTTCTTCTGTACTCACTTTTTTTTTTTTTTTTTTTTTTTTTTATTGCAGAAATAGAAAAACCCTGAAGTGCTTTTCATAAAAGAGGGCTGGTCAAAGCAGATCACAGTTGTAGTACAAATTGTGTTTATTTGATTTCTAAGTACCTTTCATTGTCAACTTTCTTGTACATTCTCACTTCCATCTGGAAGGCTGGGAAGGCAGCTGGCTTCCCAGCAGACACCAACTCTACAATTAGGTAGCTGGCAGGCAGCTATTGCTCTTTGTGGAGACTGTCTGCCTTGTGGACCTCATGGCACTCTTGCCCAGTATAATCCATTTGCACAGGGAACCTGGCTGCAGTTTTTGGCCCTCAGTCAGGGATATAAAGAGTTCAGTTGGCTCTGTAACAGTAACAATACAGTATACAACCAAGCATTGGAAAACATATGGACTCTAATGATTTGAAGCCAGTTTGCTGAGTTATCTGTACTCTTCGTTTACTTTGTAAGGAATATGCTAGGTATTTTGGGGATGTATATCAAAATATCAAACTGTCTCATCTGGATGACACAATAATACTTGTCCTGCTGACTGTAAATCAGAAGCATGCTCAAGAGGCTGTACCTTGTGTACCTTTCTTGTGGGCTGTTTCATGCTGCTGGTGACATCTGAGCAGCATTAATCTTTGAGGCTATTTTTAGCCTGTTCTGTTCTAGGCTGCTTCAGGCCTAGAACATTGCTTTCAGAAAATACTATGAACTTTAGTTATTGCCAATTTTTCCTAACATTAAAAGCCCTTTCAAAGCTTTACTGTATTTTCCTTGCTTCTCTGACTATGATCTGTATTTGTTTGCTAGTTCTGATGTTGTCTTGCCTGCAAGTTAAAGAAATAAAAATTTACTATTCAAAAGTGTGGGAGCATGATTTAGAAAAAAATATATAAATACTAATTTGTGGGAAAACATATGACAGGTAATAAGCTGAAACCAATTTTTAACAGCTGGAGTGAATAGACATGGTATAGTGCAGGGTCTCATGAAAAGCCCCTCAACGTTTCACAGAAATAAGGTGATTTGAGGTTATTTTAGAACTGACTGTTGTGATTCTCATTGCAATTTCTAGCTCAGCAGTTTTTTCTTTCTTTTACAGTAAGTAGTTACAGTAAGTAGTTGCGTGAAACTCTGTCCTTTCTTTTTCTTCTTCTGCTTTCTGGTGGTACTAAAGAACTGCCCAGCACTTTTGAAGTCACTACACCCAGATTTGGGAACTTCTTTTACAGGTTGTGTTTCTCCTCTCCTTTAGCAGCATCCATCTCTATGAAACATACTTTAGGGTTTCCAAGCTTCTGCCAGCTATGTTATCTTCAAGACCAAAAACTAAACTGTTATTTCATCAGTGCTAAGGAGCTCCAACGAGAGCATGTGCCAGCACATTCAGAGGAAGAAAAGAGAGCGCTGTCTATGCTCCATCACAGTGAGCATTTCCTTAGCTCTAGTGATGAATCATATGGAATCTGCTAAGTAGAATTCTTAGCAGATTAGTAGAAAGTTAAACTTTTTCTTTTCTACTGTATTTGTCATTTCAACTGGGGGGTGGGGGGTGGGGGGGGCGCTCCTTTTGTGGTGTTGTTTTTTTAAATGTGGTTCCATTTTTCCCAGAAGTCCCAAAGATGGCAAAAATCAGTAGCAATTAGGAGTCTCACACTCTGGTCTTCTAGAAAATCTAAACCCAAATTTAGATTTTATTTTTCCATCTTCATTTTCTTGATTCAAACAAGTTTTCTTGATTATGTTCTCTTATATAAGAGAACATAACATCTTGCACACATCAGTTACTGACACCAATTATTTTTATCTTTTGCTTTCTCCAGGAGGCAAACAAACCTTGTTATCTTCATTGAATAGGAAGGAGCTTCAGGCAGGGGGAATCCTGTAAGCACCTCTCTGCATCCTAGGGCTATCCCTTAACCACACAGCTTCTGAGTCATGGACAATGAATTCTGGCCCCATCTTTCAGTGTTGTCTTTAATCACAAACCATTCTTATAACTTTATTTCTCTGTATGAAAAAACTTTTTTTTACCCACTTTACAGTGAGGAGGGGTTGAAAAAGGGAAAATAGATGGTTTCTAGAATAAAATTCAAATCTTTTTAAACACTTACGTGTTGTTATGCCAGCAAACTCACATCCTCTGCAGGCAATATAGCTCCAGACACTTCCTTTTCTTGTTATAATAGAGGACTTCCTGAAAAGTGTTTAGTTTTCAGAGCATCTGATTTGTTTTCTTTTTGCTTCTACAGAACTAATTTACAGGTTGAATATTAAAATAAATGTCATTAAGTCATAGTGAACAAGCTAGTTTTTGTGGTTATTTAATCTCTCCTGAAAACCATGGATCTTAATGCATCAAGAAAACCCTACTCAAATTATTACACACTTGACAATTTTTGCCTCTGCTTCCTGGAACAGAGGTCACTGGCCAGTTTCCAGTGGGTTCCAATCATTTTGTCCAGAATTGGATTCTTCTCCTGTTCACTCAGGAACACCTTAAGGAGGTTTGCCACATTCTTCAGGCAGATATGCTGTGTGTGTTTTTGCAAGTGGTGTCTGTCTGTGTTCCAATCACAGTCTTGTTTAACTTTCTGACTGCTGCTACCATCCTCCAGTGTTTGATATTGCATCTGCCTAACAAAAAGAGCACTCCAGGTGTTATTTGGCTTCAGACTTAGTTACAAGATTTTTCTCATCATCCTGTTGCTAATTTGAATATCTTGGCCATATTCCAATGCAAGTAATTACATTCTGTCTAATTTTCCCTGCCATTTCCATTGCAGGTGTTATTTGTCACTACTTCGCAAGAGTGCTGAATGGCACTGCTGTTGAATTTCCAGTGTGTAGCTGGGTACTAGAAAAGAAAATTGCACATGGACTCCAAAAGGACTTTATCTTTCTCCCCGGCATATAGAAATATTTATTAGCAATGTGATTTTCATATTAGTTTTTTAGATATATTACCAGAAACAATTTGGATATTGAGATGTTACATTTTACATCCTTGATTCAGATGTCCAAGACAATCACACAAGCAGTGATGGTAAAAAAAAGATTTGCAATACACCAAACAGGTGTTCATTGCAGATTCCAGAGTGTTGTGGCACAGCAGCTCAGCTATTAGCATCAGTCTAGCCATAGCATCAGGGAGCTTAGTGCAGAAAAAAAATGATCCTGCCCAAGATCTGTGCCATACTGTACAGGTCAGGGCCCCACAAAGGCTACTTTGCAATAAGTCTCTTAATGGCTATCCTGAGAATGGTGGTGCATTGCAAGCGAACTTTGTTATACAACCCCATTTGGAGGAGGACAGGGAATCCTGATCTAAGAGACTCGCTTCACTGCAGATACTTGGGATAACTTTCTTAGTAGCTGAGTACATACAGGTCTTTCAGGAGTTCATTTCCATCTCCTAATGAACAAAGCCAGGTGTACTTCACTTCTTTATATATTATGTACATAATGATTTTGAAACACTTCAAGTCACCTGAAATAAAATGCATCATAAAACATTTTTCATTAATAGTAATTTGTTTTTTAAGTCATGTCACCTGACTGTTTTACTGGCCCTTTCATATTTTCTTTTCACAAGTGTTCAAACCACTAAGCAATGTTTCCCCAACCCAACAAAAGATGTCATGGAAATGAAACACTTTTATGTCTGTGTTATATCTTACAATATGATTCTACCTGTCAGTTTAATGTTAATTGCAACATTGCACAATTTAATCTCTATGAGATTATAGAAATTAGGATTATAAAAGTATTATATACTTCACAAAATCAAGAGGTAATTATAGAACCTCTACAGAAAATGTCATTAAGAAGCTAAGATTTTTTAAATATGTCACTAACGCAGAAAAAATCCAATTTGGATTAAACAATTCTGGGGTGTCTACCTTACTATATAGCAACTGTGAAGCAAAGAGTAGTTCAAAAAAAATCTTTGTTTTACACCAATATTACTTGATTAGCTGACACGGAAGTGTTTGTGTGACACAGCAACAATACTATGCATAAGATTTTACCCATTCACTTCAGTAATCATAAGTAAGAGGCATTAAAAATAACACTACACCAATAGGTATCATGAGGAACTGTTGCTCAGATAGTATTTAGAAAAAATATATATAACCAACATAGTTAATAGAAATGTTGCAGAATCCTGTGAAAATTGTTTAAAACTCTGTAAACGTTGGTCAGAAATTATATTATTTCTGAAACATTGAACATAACATATGAACTCACCACCATTTTTCTAAATTATTATCTAAGAAATCTTTTTTTTCCCACACACAGTTTACTCCCTCCTTTAAAATACATTTAGTAATAAAATGCCAATATCTTATCCTAAATACAGAGAAAAAATGTCCAGTACATGAACTGTGATGGTATTTTGTTGTACCTTCTGCCAGAGCCAATATTTCAGAAGGCAATGCAGACTCTGTGGCTTAAAGGCTTAGATGCACAGTCTTGTAGTCCTTGCTTATGTTAAGATGCTTGTTAAAATGCTTGTTATAATATAACTGTTCTGCTTCCCAAGGCGTTAGCTGTTTTGCTAAAATGATATTGCATTACATTGTGTTATGGAATATTTTTAAATAATAAAAGCAATATAATTTTGATAGTCTTTTCTTGGTTATCAGACTACCCTATGGGGTATTTGTAACATGCAAGAGTTGTTGCTCAAGCTCCTTTCCTTCACTGAGATAAACCAGATTGTATAAATTTGAAATTCAATGAAGAACTTGAATGAAATTAAATGTGTGCTTTATTATTTTTCTTCTGTATCTAGGAACCCTTGTGAGAAATGTTTTAATTAAAGAGCTAGTCAGGTCAGCACCTGTCCAAGTGGAACATGGATTTAGTTTCAGATGCATTAGTTAAAACTTCAAAATTTTGGTATTTTTCCCTGATCTGTAAAGAGAAAGGAAAAACAAAGTGTTGAGAGGGGAAAGCAAGGATAGAACATTCTCTCCCATATATCAAACACAGTACTTCAGATATTGCAACAGGTATTCGTTTGTAGTTTTGCTCCTAGACATTTATTTAAATAAAGCATAGCTTGAGAACAGTTAATTTGAGAGCGATGGTACATGGATGGATGTTCTCTTGCATTTGTTGGGTTAGGAGCTCTCACACTTTTCTCTGCCACTTGCATTGCAACTGAAAAGGTGCCACCAAAGCCTGTTTGTTATCCATAGCCTAAGACATATTCATGATTTGTGTGTTTGACACAAGTTTTGTTAAATGGGATTACCACTCACCACATAAAAACAGTAGTTCTACACTAAACATTTTCCTCTGTATAAAACAGAAAAAGCTGAATTCTGCTACAAAGAATCTATCCTGAGATAGCATTGCAGTTCTGACTCAACCCTACGAAACCCAGGGAAGTCAGAAGTACGACTAAAATTAGCATCAGATGCTTCAACCTTTAACTCATGCCAGAATGCAAAGTAAATGCTCTGAAAGCCCTCTTGATGACTTCCAGCCAAGATGCATCAGAGGGTTAACAAAATTTTTTACATATTTGGGCCCTGCTCCAGCAAAGCACTTAGGCATATGCTGAAGTCCTGTAGCAAATGTGAAACATTTTTGATCGTCTGTAGATAACTAGCCATTGTTTCACTGAGAATTTTTATCTTAAATGTTTACTTGCTCAAGGCTGATGAAATAAATACACAGATTAAGAGTGAATACACAAATAAGATATTACTCAAGCTGATTTAATAATATAGTGATTAACAGTGGTAGGTTCCTAACCTGAGCAAGAGTCATAGTAATAGCTTCCCTTCCTCAACACTTGCAAGATTTAGTGGGTGACGTTGGTAGTAACGTGATGGTTGGACCAGATGATATTGGAGGTCTTCCAACCCTTATGATCCTATATGAAAGACATTGTTTGGACATTGCATAAATGATGTGAGGATGTATTGTGTCTGTGTTCTTTTCAGATGACAGCTTTCCTTGTTGGACTGTATTTTCTGCATTGCCTACAATGCACCATGGCACTGCACCGGGGAACTGCAGTGGATTCAGGGTTTGATAGACACTATTTGCAAAACAGATTTGCTAAGTATATCTTGTAGGGGCTAGCAGAATTGATGATCTTCATGTTTTTTGTCAGTGCTCAGCTTAAGGTACTTCCTTTATATAATTAAAGCTAAAGTTATGCTCATGGAAGACTGCAGAGATTGTAAAAAGCAAGGAAAAAAAAAAAAAAAAACACACCACTTTTCTCTAATTTATCATTATATTCTAGTGAAAGTTTTAACTGTATAATCTCCTGTCATAGCATATTTGAAATTTCATTTGCTTTCATAGCAAATTCTTCTTTAAAAATTGTTCTTTAACTGTTCTGGGGCAAACATCACTGTTCCTTTGTGGAACAGGGACAGTTTCCTTTCTTTACAGAGTTGTTATGAAAATTGATAAATTAATGTTTGTAGATAACTTTGAATTCATCAAGAAGAAGCTGTTAGAGAACAGTAAGGAACTGTCATTTTTTGATAGTACAGGAAATAAATTCTTGAAGTGCTAGTCTCTGCTTATCTTAGGATAGAATGTCTTTCTTAGGAGAAAATGTGTTGGGTTTTGTCTCCTGAATATTACTTGGGCTAGGGAAATGAGCATATTAATTAAGGCCACATCAAATCAGAAGAGTTATGAGTAATTATCTGGAAATCTTTTTTGTATGCCATAGCTTTCAAAAAGATATATAGCAAATTTTTGAAAATAGAAAATTCTGCTTTCCAGCCCTCTTTTGGTGGTAAGAAAACTCCACTGACTCTCAAGCTGCTTGGCTATTAAAACCATGACCTGTTTTAAAGGTATTTACAGTCCTTAAATACCTTTAAATGACTTTAATGACTTTTAGACTTTTAGGTTCTGTAAACCGTCTATAAAAACTATGCAATGATCTGTGTCTATTACAAAGGATTTGCTTCCTCAGACACAGTACAAACACAGTATTCACGTATGATTAACTAAATTGACTGATCCAAACAGTCAGCCTTACTCACACATAAGCTATGCATAGAAGGCTTTTCAAAATTCAGTCAGCATTTATGTGAATGTATTTATTGAACTCTGACGTGGAGACCACAGCTAAAAATGCTTGTTTAGTTAGTAAAGGAAAATCATTTGAGCATCTTTATGTATATATGTGTGTGTGTGTATTTACATACTTACTTTTTACATAGAATTTATATATAAAATCCTTTTTGTATATGTTCCATAGCAAGTCTTGAACTAATTGCAGATCTGAAAAAGATGAAAACCATTCTGAGTGTTTCAGGTGTACTATAGATTTCCTGCTCACCCTCAGTCATTCATAGATATGAAAGCCGTGGACAAAGTTTTAAACTGCAGCAGAATTAGAAAAAATATCATCTAGCCAGCCTTATTTTGCTAATAAATACCAAGCTCTGTGCCCTTGGTATTGCAATAATATACCTCCCTGAATGTCTCTGGTGAGAAGAAAGATATTTAGAACAGCAGAGTGCCATTTTGTATTGGAGAAAAGGGAGAACTGTAGATGGGAAGAGGGCAATGGTCCAGGTCCTCCTAGGAAGGAGTGGAAAGGGAGCTGAGAGGCAGCAAACGGCAGCTGGAGGGAGCAGAACCACAGCTTACACAAGGAGGAGATGCCTCTTCTGTGGTGGAGTCCTTCAGTAACTCCGCTGGAACAGAATTGCCATTCCTCTAATCCAATTTAATGACAGTAGAAAATGGAGAAATGAAATAGGTGCAGATAAGTCAAATGCACTGATTACATTCCTCAGCTATATGGATCAAATGAGGAAATTAGTTTGTCTTGGAGGCAAATACTTGATCCCACAGTACAGGAGTTTTTCTGTAACACCAGCATCAAAATAAAAACAGAGCCCCCTTAGTGTAGTAATTAGGAGAGAAGAAGGGAGAAGAAAGAGGAGTAAAGTGCTTTTTATTATTATTATTTTATTTTTCTGAATTTTGAGAATCAAACTGATTAGTCTACAGTACAGGTAGCTTTACAAACTGCCAGTGGAACCTAAAACAGTGAAAACTGAAGAGTTTTTATAGAAACCCCAAACTGTCTTCTTATTTAGAAATAATACTACTTTTTCATTATTTTTTTATGCAATACTGTTAAGTCTATAAAATATCATATACTGTTAAGTCTATAAAATATCATTTAATATCAAGGAGTAGGAGCTTGTTTGAGTGTTACAGGATTAACAGGGTGTTGCTGTGTAAAAGTGTAAGTTACTCAAGGCTCTCAGCTAACATTAACAAGTTAATGTGAGGAGGCCAACTGTCACTAAGGTATTTGCTTCCACCTACAAGCTTTGGACTGAAAACTTGAGTATCATATCTGGAAAAAAAAAAAAAAAAAAAAAAAAAAAGCCTTTGTCTGTGCAACATTCCTGCCAAAACCCACATATTAACTCATCTCTTTCTGACATCTAGGACAGCACAGTCAGCCCTTTTGCTGGGGTTTTAACAAGCCATGCAGTTCATCACCTCCTTTGTCTCTTTACCTGGGGCCAAGTATCCAGAGAGATGAAACTGTAAAGAGACTTCTGAGCTTATTTGCAGGATAATGGGGAATTCCAACAGTGGCCTTTTTTATAGTCATAAGCATGGACTTCAGTCCGTTTAGCAGCCTTGATCTATTAGCTACCAAACAAAGCAAGAAAAGAAGTTAAAGATATCAAACTTCCTACCTCCTCCCTTCATAGACACCATACACCACTAGTTTATAAACAAAGGGCATTTGCAAAGTATCCACAGCCTCATCTTTAGCCCAACAGTTACTTCTGAACCTCTCAGCAGAACACAAGATCTCCTCTTACCTCTGAACAGACAGTGAAGCCCTCTCCAATCCCACTTTCTTCCTGGATTCCAATAGTCAACAAATCGGGGGGGGGGGGGAAAAAAAGCTCTGAAGCTAGCTCACCTGCCCTTGCTAATTGCAGGTCAAGGTTTCCTCTCCAAGCAGAATCTTTCATTTCCAAGCTCATTCTCCAAGGAGGTAAGAAATTTCTTTTGTTCCAGTCTTACTTCTGTTTGTCCTAATATTTAACTATGAAAGTGCCAGCACATCAGACTGTGAAATATACGGATCATTTCATGTCCAGAAAAGGGCTTCTTTTCCTTCCAGGCTGCTCTAGTTGTTCCACTTAGAACCAGAAAGTTTATCAAGGAGCTTTACTTTGCATTTTACAAAGTGTCCTGGACTTACTTTCCGTGCAACTCAGTGTAGCTGCTTAATTAACTGTTTCCAAAACCCAAGAAACCATAAATCTTTACCCCATCGGGGACTGCATAGATGAATTTTCTCAGTGGTGAAAGGCAAACAAGATAGTGTGTCACAGCAGCTTCTTTCTATATGGACAGATATTCCACCTTGCTATTAATAGCGATGCTTTGTTGGAACTTGTTATACAAGTTATACAGATTCCTTTAAAAAAGGGAAAGGGTGCTTTCATCAAAAAAGTTTAATTATTTGTTAAAGCAAATCTAACATTACTTAAAATAGAAGATTTTTACAGATCAGAGTATGTGAGAGCTTCCCTCATTCAAGGATATTGTTACCTGAGAACATGACCCAACCAGCAGGTCTGGATTTAACTCAGCTTATGAAAGCGTCTCTTTAACTTCAAATTTTAAAATTGGTTGTAGTAGTGTGTGCATGTACATATGTTCATATACTAATTTATACATATATTAGTATACATAAAACATATGTGTACATATTTTTGTATTTATATTTTTGTATTTATATTTATATATTTATATATTTTATATATTCATATATTTACATATATGTATATGCACATATATTAATAAAAGGATTAAAAGATTTTTAACAATTCCTCCCCAGGCATATAAGCATTTGGACTGATAGCACAAAATAAGTATTCTTTTTAAAAAAAAAAAAAAAATGTTTATATTAAAGTTCAAATAAAGTACAGCACTAAGATGATATTGCAAATTTTTTTTTACTTTTTTTTTTGTTTATTTTTAATTATTCCTGGAAACCTGCAATTGTTTGTAGGAAAGCAGGAAGATTTATTTGGTTGGGTGTATTTTTGTTTGTTTGTGTTTTGCATGGTGGTGGTTTTTTTCATAACTTCCTAAATATATTCTCTGGTGAAATTAAACTATTTAAAAGATGAAATAAAATAAAGATATTATTAGTCTGACACATTTTTGTATTAAAAATAACCCAACATATTCCAACTAAAATTCTGCATTATTTCAGACTTCTCCATTTTTTAAGTGTCCATAGTCCAATTTTAACATACTCTTGTAATTTAAAAATAAATAAATCATCAAAACTTAAACAATGCTTGCTATTTTTGTATCTCTAACTGACGTTGTTGTTCAAATAATGAAAACACAGGGCTGTGACAATTCCGCCGTAATAAAATTGTTTCCCTGACCGTATAGCTCTCACTGTTTTGGGACCACCCGTTTGCATTGTACTTTCAGATAGAAATCAATATCTTAAAGGATTTAACAGAAAGAAATCAAGTAAAGAGATGGATATGTAAGTGCTTCATGACAAGGATTAAGGCTGTACTGAGTTCTGTTCTTATATAGGGTTCATATTAAAAAAATATATATATATATAATGGATTCAACTGTATTCAACTGGCTGCTTTCTGCATCGTATTCTGAGCTGTTTCAAATGCCTCTTCTGATCAGAACTGGGTTGTTGTCAGAGGACTAAGCCTGTGTTTGTAACTGGTAAATGAATATCTCAATAGGAAAAGAATTTCAGGAAGAAATACTGATAGAAGTGAAGCTACACTTTTCTATGACCTCTTATTTTGTAGGATCATTCTTATTGTTCTTTTTGAATGCACTTTTAAATGCAGTGAGAAGAAACAACAGAGGAAATAATTGTGGTAGCAATATAACACGGCAATGGTCACAAGCCTGAAGTCTTAGGTCAATTTTAGAAAGTTGACTGCATGATACTAAAGTGGAAGGGACTGAGGGAAATCTGATGCTGATTCTTATCAACAAACACCTGGTATTGAGTGTTCTGTGCTTCAGGACAAGGCCAGGAGATGGACCACTTTTCTCCTTCAGTTTGCCCATTGGATGATTTACACTGATACATAACTGTACTTTGTGGTGTTTCAGGCAATTACTTGTGGAAAAATGACAGGAAAATTGTGATCAGTGGATTCACAAGAAGTACATATTTTCCTGGTAGGTAAACGTTGGAACCTAATAAGACTGATGCAATAGACTGTATGTCCCAATGGTAGGTGTACTGAGAAGCATAAGTGCCTACTACAGAAACGTTATTATTAATGGTACAGCACTGTAAGTCTACTTGGCATAATGTACTAGGGGGACTGTGCCAATGAAAAGCAGAATCTCTGCTGCTTAGATATATGGAGAAATATAACAAGTCTAGACTCAGCACACGTCAAAGCACGCTGCCTGGCTTGAGGTTCTCCCAGTGTACAGGGTTCTCTAACAATAACTGAGCTTAATGACTTTCAGGATCATTAAGAAATTGTCGTGCAAAGTAAGAAAAAAAAATGCAATGTATTCTTTTTTATGGTGGAAATTATTTCTCTCAAGTTTTCTTTTGTAGATTTTTACATCTCAGCATGATGTTTTCATAAACCTGGTCCTTAATGTCTCTTACAATGACGTAGAAGGGTAGTGCTGTTGACCACAGCCATATCTCACTGCTAGCCACAAGTCTGAATGCTTTCCATTCTCAATCTCAAAAAAAGTCTGAGGCTCTTTTTAAATAATCTTGATTTCAGGCAACTCTGGAAATGATGGGGAAAAAAAATCTTTCATCTTTAGGGCATGCATAAATGCTGTCTGCTCTGAAGAGCATTATACCCACAAAAACAATGATCACAGATTTCTCCCCAAAGTAGATGAGTAAGTACCCCACCTTACAGTGCAGCATAAGAAGCTGTCCAACTTTCCAGTTCTGTGGTAGGCCTAAAACTGGAGTATACACACTTCTAGTTACTGTAGCTTTATTGAAATCTCTGCAGCTTGCCATCTTTAGAAAGTTTTTGCAGGGTGGCTTCATATGTATGAGTTCTGAATTAAATGTATAGTACTTTTGCCTCTCAATGTTGGCAGTTTGCCTCTCTACTGTCTTACAGCTTCTTTCAGTGATGCTAGTGTTTATCTCCAAGGGGGGTTTTTGCATATCTTGTCATTAAACAATTAGCTGATTAATGCTTAGAAATTATTTTGTAGAAGCTTTCTTTAGATTTCTCCAACTAGTATTTATTAGATGGTAAATAATCTGGTTTGGCTTTTTTTCTCCCCCTCCAGGGACAGGTAAGATTCATGAATTTCATTTTTGTCATCCAAAGTACATTTATATGCATTTCAGGACACATCTAGCATTCAGCTTGCTGGTATTAACTCTGCATTTTGAATTCAATTGGATTTGAATAAATGGATTAAGATGTAAAAACCCTTACCTGAAAATCTGCTTAAGGCTGAGGACTGAAGATCCCTGATTCTGCCGGTTATATCTGGCATACTTGCTTGCCTTTAGCATTTCCACTATTAAAGATGAAAATCTTACAGGTGAGAGCAGAGGCAATTCACTCACTATTCATAGATTAGAAGCTTGATATTTAAAATGCAGCTTTATAAGTTGTAACCTGAAAAATGGTTACAAAAAGTATGCCCTATAGATGGGCTTCCAGGCCTATAAGCAATTACCTGTACACTGAACCACTTCTGATAACAAAAATTATTTTCAGTAAGTAGTGAGGTACACGGAACACATCTCATCTTGGCTACGTGGCACAGGTTGTAGTAACTAAGTAACTTTTTAATAAATCCAAATTATCAAATAACAAACAGAAATATAATTTAGTCTGTTTCAAAAGTGTCTTTATTGATGCATACCATTACATGACATAATTTACTGATTTTTTCTTCAGTTATTACCTTAGAGAAATAATAAAGAAGAAAAAAAGAAATACAGTGGGGCAAAGACATTCAGCTGAGAGTAAATAGAAGTAATGACAGCTACTTTTTGTTTCAATGTTATAGGAAGAAGTTGATTTTCCAACTGAAAACTGAGAGTACGCATAAAGACATAGTACAGGAAAGATTTTTATGCAGTAGAAGCAACATGAAAATGGAAGGAAGATGATATAGCTTGCAGATGTTATAGCTTATAAATACCATCACCTAGCATTTAAGACATTGCTTTTTGTTCAGTGCATTTTTATTACTCCATATAATTCTGAAAAGGAGAATACAACATTGCTGCTTACATAGGTAAACTTGCTTCTTTCCAAGTAACCTGTTTTAGAAATACTCATTAGGTGTCAATAGTCACCTGAGTATGAAAATGTTCATGAGCAGTGAAACAGTATATGCACAAGCACAAGAATAATTGGCTGTATTTTGAAGACAGAACTAGGAGGTTTTAATGTGATATATTTCATAATACTTGCAATTGAGAAATGATACCTTTCAGCAAAAGAAAATGTCAGAAATCTTGATTTTAATTGAGCAATGAAGTAAGGTACTTTCCATTGCAATGGCTAAGCAAGAAATTGTACCTTGATATTTTCATCTTCGGCAATCTGTACAGTCTGCTGAAGTAGTAATCAGTATCTCTGAAATACAGCTGAAGTAATTACTTCTTTCAGTGGTTCCAAGAATATACTTATACTATTTATTAGTAGGTATTTTACCTTTTCTGTAAATTAGTTAAAGGATATTTAAAGCTAGGTTTCCAGAAGTGGTAAGTTTTCTTTCTGTCACAGATCCTTGGGCTTTTAAATTATGGGATAAGTAGGTGATCAAGAGCGTTTTCTGACAAAAAGGGGAAAATAGCTGAGCAACATTGGGGAGCCTGATTAAGAGTTTTTAATTACATCTTAAAGACAAAGTTCCTGTTTGTGTTTCAGTATTTATGCACATTCCTTTATTCTTCCATATTTGAACACAGGGATTTTTTCTTGATAAGCTTACTACTTGATATGTACATTATTTTCTTTCAAGGCTAAAACCTTTTGGATGCTGACAGTATAGTAGTAGCTGATTGGACTTGACAGAATGGAAATGGACCCATTGCCCGACTTCCTTTCTGAACAGGGGTTTGATATTCACACTCACTTCCCCACGTTCAGACATTCCTAGTAGGATGTGCATCTCTTCAATACTATAGTCATCATTTTGTTTCATTTCATGCTGACAACTAGTTTCTGTTCAGTGTAAGTCTGATCATTTCTCAGCTGGGAGTTCGTTATGATACCTTAAATAGACATTCAATATGTTCCTTTAATCACTTGTTTCTCACAGCTGATCTGGCTCAGAGCAGTCTCCTGTTTGTCTTGCACGTGGAGACCCTACTGGAATTAAACTTCCCATGTGACTCATTTTCTTTATGCTCTGTTCTCAGTGGTAACTTTCCCCTTAATTTTAACATAGTGATTAGATATAGGATCATGGGGTGCATTTGTACACAAATGAGCACAAGTGTACAATTTCTGCTGCTTTCAGTGTGAATCCAAACAGCACAAACCACTTGCCTTTGACATGCATTACAGTGTCTCTGAATTTGGTGCCACGATTCCAGTCTCCAAATTGTTTTAGCCACCAGTTGAAACTTACCATTGAAACTGCTTCACAAACAGTGTTGTATGTATTAGCAGCACCAAGCTATACTCATCACAAATCGCCTTTCACCTTTTGTTTAGGTCAGTGCTTGTTGTCAGGTAGCATTTTGCCTTAATGCCCAATGGTAGCCTTTGTGGTTTTGCAGTGTCTAAGACAAAACACTGCAAAGTGTCTGTCACCATGAATCTGTGATTCACCCTTGGCAAGAACCTATAAAGATTGCCAGTGATGACAATGACACTTTGAGCAGAAACCAGAGAACAGATTTTACTGGGAAATTGTGATTATGCTTCTAATAAGATAACAATAATGAATTATACTGTAGCAGGCCTGGTGGTTTGTGTGCGATCTTAAGGCATTCTTGCAGTCCCCCCGTCTGAGGTCCTCCCATAAGAAGAGTAGAAATACATAATTTAAGGACTAGATTTCAGGTTTATTTGTTTTGTATCTGTGGAGACAAAGTAGTGTAGAAATATCTGATGTATCTCTGATTCTAGAAATGGCCTAGCCAGTGAGTCAGGGACATTAGTGCAAGTTAGTTTATTGAGAACTTACCTTAAATGTGTGGCAAACCAAGACTATTATGTTCACGTCTCATTTACCCTGTCTGTGTAAGTAATGGAAAAGATTATCCAGAAAAGAAGAGGAATCTTTCCTGTAGGAGTCCTCCTGGCTAAAGTCAAGTATATTAAAAAAAAAAAAAAAGTATACAAGACATAAAATAAGATTGTGGTTAGACAATATTAAAAAATAAAATAAAAATCTGTTTTGGGAACCTTTCACCTGGAACCAAAAACATTATAGCCTACTGACAACACACTAGTCATGAATGGTTCCGGTCATTCAGACTCATTCAGAAAATGTGATGGGTTTATTATATACTGGATAGTTATGTCAGATTTTGATTATTCTCTGCCATGAGCATAAAGTCTCCATTGAGTAATCTGTTAATTTTATAGAAATTACTCCCTTAGTGTCTCTAAATTTTTACAGACTAGTCTTTCTGTTTTTCTTAAGTTCTTTAGATAGAATGATGTGGAAAGGATACAACTATCTGTAAAACACATTGTAGGTTGGGCCTCTACGATATTTGGGCCTCTAAGATATTCATTTTGGTGATGTTCTGTTAAATTCCTTAACTCCAAATTTCCGTAGTGGCTCACTGGAATGGTTTCAAACTTAAGGTTGTATGGAAACAAAAAGGATGCCTAACAATTTTAGAGGGATAAACTTCTCCAGGCTTGTTTCACATGAGAATTTTGTACTTTTGTTATATATGGAGTGGTAATTCGTGTTGAGAAAATGGTTGATATTAATAAAGAAGGGGGAGATGTGGGAGTGTGGCCATGGGGGTCGGAAAGCCCCGTGGTTGAGATAACATTAGACTCTTAACAATAAGGCCATCAGGAATATAAAAGAGTTTAGAGGGAACAACGAAGGGTGATTCAGGAGACTCCATGCAGTCTTGGGTTTCTTGTTCTCCAGCTGTTAAGGCATGGAAGTTTTTGTGTGTTTGCTATTGTTGTTATAAGCAAAGTTGTTTGACCAATGAAAAGTTGTTTTGAAAAGAACTGCTATGGGGTGAAGGGTATAAGAGGGGAGCCTGTCCTCAGGTTAAAAAAGAGATGTAGTTATGTCATCAATAAAGAAGGAATGAAAAGGAACAGGCTAGTGGAACGGAGACCAGGACAGGAACAGGCACATTGATTGCCTCATGAAGATAGATTCGGCCAAAACTCAGCAAACCGCTCAGAGAAGCTCATACAGAAAGTCACTGGAAATAGGCGCACCAGAGCTGGGAAGAAGCTGGTAAGCAGCTGTGCATTATGGGGAATCATACATCCTTAGAAACGAAGGCTGTCCTGCTAACATTACAGCTTATTCTCCTTATTAACAATCGGACAGTTTATGAGCCTGAAATATGGGACCAAACTGAGGTCAAGGTGTGGGACTCTGCAACTAAAAACGACAAGGTTGTGGTGGGATTGCTTGGCACCTGGCGAGCAGTCTCTGAGGCCTTAAAGAGCCGTGTGGGACCACAGTCAAACGTGTGGTTTACCAGACAGTGAGGGAGCTGCGGGCTCCTTTACTGATCTGACTGCTATGCCGTGGGCCCCTCTGCTGCTACAGCCATCGAAGTCTTTTGGTGCTACGCCCCCTGTTGACCTGAACCCTATTGGCCTTGAAAAGGAGATGGATATGCTTTTCCTTGATTTGGCAAGAATGAGATACATAAGGCCTGAAGACTGAGTTGCTTGACAACTTAAAGTGAGACATATTGTTCAAAAGGAATGGAAAATGGAGACTGTTAAGTCATGGAACCTAAAGGATTGTTTGTTACCTTTTCTTATTGTACATATGTATAGGCGTACTCGAGTTTAGTAAGTTATGGAACTTAAAGGATTGTTACCTTTCCTGATTGTACGTATGTATAGACATACTCAGTTTTAGTATGTAAAAGCGAAGTTCTATATATTTACAATGTTTGATGTTCGTGTGTGTGTGTTGGTGGAGCGTAGACTCCCCGCACACCCAGCGCTGTTTATTTGCCTTTTATACCTTTTATAAATATTCTTTTATGAATATTACTAAATTCAGGTTGAGTTGAGACTTCATTTATTACACTTTTATTTTTCAATGGCTGTAATTGATTTTTGGAAGATTTTTTTTTTGGGGGGGGGGCAGGAGGGAAGCACCTTCTATAACAATAAACTATGTCTATGTAATTTCCATGGGGATTAAGTTCTCTGAAGCTCTCCACTGTGTATATAAAAAAAGTGGTTTTCAATAATGCCCACCTAAGTCAGGTTGAAATACTCTTATTTTCATCAGTGGGCCCTGTAGGCCAAATTCAGTTCTGGTGCACTTCTAGTGAAAAGAGCATTTACTCTTGGGAAAAATATGGCCAGAATTAATTGACCTTAAAATGATTTCTAGAAAATAGCATATTCCCTTCACTATCTGCCTTAAAACAGATAAGCTTTAAATGACTCTATCTTTAAGATCAGTCCTTTATCTCATCCATTCATGCTCTAAGTAGTCAATGTATACGATAAATTGAGTAATAGTTCCTGGTTTTAATCTAATTGAAATATTCATCTTTCATGTTCTTTAAATATAGAAATCTTCTCTCAATATTTATTTTGGTTAGTTGTTATTGTGTTTCTGATGCATTATTTCATGGATGAATGATTTATTCTGGCTTACTTTGGTGCCTACATTTATATCAATATGTTTGTTATATAAACAGTCAGGTCTCTTTGATTGTGAAGGCTTTGTTGTCAGCAACTCACTAGTGTGAGAGAGATCCAATTTGTTTCCATCCCAGATGAAGCCACAGCCAAACTGCAATTTGTCTTGCTCTGTGTACACACTGCATAGGTACAGAAGTGACAACATCAATGGACTATACAGGGGCTAAGCTACAAACATTAATAGGCAAACCTTTTTACAAAGTGCTTAGACTCTACCTTCTGTATTCCCAGGGATGGATGGCCAGTATAGCTTTCCTGTCTGCTTGACCCCTGCAATGCCCACAATCTGTATGACTTCAGGAGGGAACATTTGCAACAATGATTTTGTCCAACCTGAATTAAATAGCTGAGGCATGTTTATATTGAGAACTGATTTTATAGATCTTATTTGCCTGATTTTAAGTGATTAGATGAAAAAACAAACAAACAAACAAAAAAAAATGAGAAGAAAAGGACAAAATAATTGAAAGCAAAATTGAAAGAAAATAATTGAAAGACAGTCAAGTATATTCTAATTAATTTTTTAACTTATCTGGTAAAAAAGATTTCTGTGAGTCTTAGCACTGACACATTAAATGGATAGGTTTATTGTTACAAAGGAAAAAATCTATTAAAAATTATTTATATTTCTATTATTTCTATTTCTATATTAATACTAGTGATTAGCAGGGAAAAAATGCAACATGGGAGTGTTGAAATATCAAATTCAGGTACTCGGTGTGGATTCCAGTTTGGGGAAATGAATTTTTGAGTCACGCTTTCAAAACAAATATTTTTGCTTCTTTCTCTAAATTTTAGTGTGTGGCTCAAGCTTTCAAATTCACAGACTAACATGTTTATTCCAATGTAATTTAACTGCTTTGTGATGGAAAAATCAAAGATTGTGAGTTGCTTTCATATGAGAGAGATCCTTCCAAACAATGTCATGCTTAGCAGTTACGGCTTCATGCTGAGCCACTCCAAAAAGTTAGAAACCAGTTCTTCCAAACTGTTAATGTTTATGGGGTATATTGTCTTCAGGGAGAACTTGCCTTGATTATAGGACCTCACACACACAATTCAGGATTATTGCTTTTTAAACACCACTCCTTACTCCACGCTCATTCAACAGCCCTGTTCAGAGGATACATGTCATCATAAACACACATATAGTATGGTGCATTTACTCTGACAGGGCTCTTGCCTCTCTTCTTGTCTGTCAGTATGTGGTGGTTTTACCGTGCTAGGCAGCTAAACACCACAGCCGCTCTCTCACTCCCCATCCTTAGATGAGGAGGGGGAGAAGTAAAGAACAACTCACGGGTTGAGATAAGGATAATTTAATTAAAGGAAAAAAATACTATAATAATTATTAAGGAAAGATTATTATTAACTAAACAATTTAACTAAAGGGGGGAAAAAAAGGAAAGGGGAAAAGTGAGGGGGAAAGGGAAATAAATAAATAAATAAATAAATAAATAAATAAATAAATGAATAAATGCCATGTGGAAGTGCAGAGGATAGAAATTACTCTGCTTCCCACAAATGAGCGATAACATGTCCTTGAAGCAGGGCCTCAATGCACATAGCCGGTATTCTGGAGGAGGACCAAGATTTTCATAATGAGAGCCCACCCCTCCTCTCTTCTTCCTTTTTCCACCTTTTATTGCTGAGTGTGACATCAGATGGTATGGAATATCCCTTTGGTGGGTTTAGGTCAGCTGCCCTGGTGATGTTTCTTTTCTCACTTTTTTTTGCCCACTCCCTAGGAGGGTTAGAGAGAGTCCTGATGCTGTGCCAGCACTGCTCAGCAACAGACACAATACAGGTGTGATACCACTACTGTTCTAGCTACAAGTGTCTGCACAGCACTGTATGGGCTGAAAGTTAACATCCCAGCCAGATCCAGTACAGTCCCTAGCTCTGGTTTCCTCCCATGCCTCTTTTCACTCATCCTCTGATAATGTCCACATTTTCTGAGGTATAAGGATTTTTCTTCTGTTTGGGAGGTCTTCAAAGCGGTCATGACTAAAAGACGAAAACCTGGGTCGCTGGACTCTTTCCAAAACTGTGCTTAACTGAATGGAAAAACATGAGTAGTGTTCTAAATAAGTCATTTATTCACTCTTATTCTTTTTCATCTTTCTCTTTATGGACATCACTTTTTTTTTTTTTTTTTTTTTTTTTTTTTTTTTACATTACAGGGAATATAAAAAAAAAATTAAGCTCTATTTGAGCTCTTTGTACAAAGAAACTCACAGCAGCACTGAATAGTAAACTGCTTCCTCTCCAGATTTTAACATACGATGTTTCTTAGTTTGATCTATATTAATATGATATTTAGGTAGAATAGAGGTAGTTGAATGAAAATAGTTCTTGGATTGAGGAAAATATGAGTTACATTTGCTGCCACCAATGATATGTTTCACAGAGAAAACCTTGTTTTAAAAATATTGAATGGAAAGACATTTACCCTCTGCTGCTTTGGGCACAAATTATTTTATATCAAACAAGACATTCTTGGAATGTCCTGGAGAATTGTTTCTCAGAACAAATTATTCTTTGTGCTCTTCTACGTTTGCAGAATAGAAAAATGGTGTTTACTCTGACAGAGTTGGCAAGTCAGTTAGAGGGATGATGAAGTCTCCTTAGCAGCCTTCAGTGTAAATTGGTGCAAATTGCCTCCTTGAAGGAGGCATGGCAGTTATTTCAATAGAAGTGGGAAGCTAAATGAAGCCCAACAACTAGACTATATTTATGCAATGATTTAAATTGGCTTATTGACAAAAGGCTGTATTTGTAGTTATTGCAGTTGGTGTTACAAAAAAGCATATGCTTACTTTTGTGCATATCAAAGCTCATTAAAATCCAAAAAGATGAATTGAGCAGGAAACTATAAAGTCCCCTTAGAGAGTTTCCAAATTTCAGGAAGATTCAGAGCTGAGCTTTATCCAAGACAACTTGATAATTTTTTTTTCAGTTTTTGTGCTTACAAATAAAATTGGTAATAATTTGACCCTAAGTTTATCTGAAGGTAAAATGTCTCTAAAGAAGATCTGAAAGTTCAGATCTTTGGCTTCCATTTCCACTTTTCTCTCATCAGTGACTTGGCTGTCACTTTCTTTTTGAGTCTCAGTTTTATTCTGCCATCAAACTCCTGGTAATTGTCTATATGCAGTTTGTTGTGTAGACTGAACTATATTATACTGTTACAGAGTAGCACACCAGTTTTGATTTTGACCGGTGGGTATCAAAACTACAGTCTGACTTGGACCCCTGTATGATCAAGTATACAAATATGGCCTATTTTAATGTTTATGATGGTGTTGAGGTTTTCCTCCTGTATTATTCTCTGGCAGCACAATGATATGATGCACACTTCTCAGGCTCATTGAGCTATATTTGGGAGGCGGTGCTTAAAGTTGCATGACAAGTTGTCTTGTAACAAAATTTTCATTACGAGGGTATAAGAGTTCTTTCTGTATATGTAGCTGTGTCTTACATTGATTTGGGCTTAACCTTTCTGATAATAAGGTCCTCAATTTCTAATATCTGTTTAGAGTCTGCAGTTCATTATGTTCATCTGAAATTGTTTCCTGCGTTATTGCTGAATCTGCCACTGATATTAAATCCTTAAAATTAAAAATCTGAAGAATTTCAGCCAAAATTAAAAGTAGGTTTCTTTTAAAGAATTCAGAGATATATAGAACAGATCATAACACTGAATGGTTTTAACATTTTTTTGTTTGTTTGTTTGTTTGTTTTTTGCTATGCTTTGGGGAGAGGTGTTTTGTATTCCAAATACCTTTTGCCAAAGTTAAGTTTTCTGAGTGCATACTAGCAAGCAACTTAACTGATTAATAACTAATAAATAAACCTACTCTAGCTTACTCGGTATTTCTAATACTGATTTGTTCAAGTTTCTACACCAAGAATATCTAAATCAAACCATCACCTCTATCTCCTCTTTGCCCGCACCAGTGTCTATTAGTGTGACAGTGCTACTTACTATCTTGCTTGTATGACTTCTGTATATTTAATTTTTAAAACACTGTCGAGGGAAGCTGAAGAGTGTTTAGAGTGGGGTAAGTCTGTTTGTTTCCATCTAGTCATTCTGTCCTGTTATCTTTCTTTATTTCTGCTGGTATATTTGGCAGCGAGCAGAAATGAATACGGCTGTGTTCTGTTGAGCAGCTGCCACTGCCTCAAGCTGTTTCGGCAGTTCATCTTGCCAAAATGCTTCTTTCCAGTTTTCTCACCTTGAACAAAGGAGGAGCTTTAGAGTAGTGCTTATCATCTAAAGGTTACTTTGAGACTACCTGGCTTAGCATCACAAGGTGAAAATTTACCTCATCCTGAAGTAGGGCAGAAAATTATTAGAAATAATAAACTAAAAACCTTGTAAACTTGCATAGGCTTAACTAAAATGTTTTTTTAGACATTTCTGCTGTACCTTCAAAGTATGTTTTAATTTAAATTGCAAAGTGTTGTTAAAAATTGAAATTTATAATTTAAATAAGTTCTATATCTTATTATGCTACCTAGAACTTTGTCTTTGTAGTCATATTGAACTTGAAAGCTTATCACAACTGATCTTACCAGTTTGTCTGAAAAACAAACTTGATTTCTGAGTAGTAATTCAAAAAATAGCAGAAAATATCCAAGCAGCTCTAGTGGCAGGAGTTCTTTCATATATTTGTAACATTATAACAATAAATATATAAAATAGGTATTTATTTTATCAACTGTAACTGTGTTGTATTTATTTTAAAATCTTCTGTTTAAATATTATCATCTTGCTCTACAGACCTCAAAATTACATTTTTCAGTGAGAGAGAAATTGTTTCACACAGGTTACGACATAAAAGGTTTATGAGCACAATTGAAAATCTATACTATTTGAAACTATGAAATGATCTGCTTTTTATTTTGGAGTTTTTGACTTATGCTGCCTCTATCCTGTGGTGCACTGGGAGAGGTCTGTTCTCCCCAACTTGTTGTCCACTTGATCCACTGATAGTGTATCCCTTCCTGCTGCTGTATAATTTTTAATGTGATGTCTGATGTGACAGACACTGTTTAATGAGAGTTCTGATAACGAATTCAAACTTAGCTTTGGAAAATGAACAATTGGTAATTAACTGGATGTGATGCGGTGACTTATTAGTTGATGTAACAAACAGCCATAGCGCAGTTTTCTTTTTTAAAACAAATATCTGACTTGTTTGGAATGCTATTCTGTAATGCAAGCTGTAGATATTTTGTTCTTTTTTTCTTTAATTGCAACCTCAGTTTACTAAAAAAAATAACTAACAATATTCCTAAGAAGGCAGGTTTCAAGACATTGTCAAAAGTTGGGTTATGTCTATCAATAGGCATTTGGCTATAGAGTTAAAAGCAGCTAACTTTTCTTCTCAGTTATTATATAGTTATGCATAAACTTAGAGGTTATTCCCACTCCATAGCATAGAATTGCAAGTCATTAACAGATTGCTGTCTTGCTTGAAGTGAATCACTGTGGATTTATTTACAAGTTCAATCATGTTCCATCTCTTATTCCAGTGCCTATAAATTTATTTTATACAGGAAAAAAATGCATTAATGAAGTCATGATTAACACCCTAATAGTTAGCAAGCACTATTTTAATGGCAGTCACTGAGTATAATAGAGGGTGTTGGAAAGTTGCTGACTGTGAACAACATGTAATTAGAAATGTAGCCCTGGGGCAGGAGGTGAACCTTTGCTCTTAATTGCCTCTGTTGGAGGCTATACCCTACAGCACATCAGGGCTGGGGGTTTCTGGGGCATGGTGAGAACCTGTGGGTGAGAGTCTCTGCTGCTTTGGGCCAAGCCAATCCTCCAGCTGAAGCCTGTTGAGCCAAGGGATCCAGCCGGCCTTGCTCGTATGGTGTGATCTCACCCATCCTTCCTACAGCTCCCTGGCTGCTTGAACACTGTTCACCCAGTTACACTTCTCTGGTAAGCAGGGCTTGGAATTAGCTTGGTTTGGAATTAACTTAGTGTTTTTTCTATAATTTTCTCATTAATTTTCCTGCACTGAAACAACTCTGCAATTCTTGAGAGGAAAATAAGACTGTTAGGGAGTTTAAATTTTGCCTCCCGTGAAATAAAATTTCTTTTTCAGTGGAATAAAAAAAAAAAAAAGGCAAATGATAAGTTGTTTTCTAATAACCATACTCCAAAAACAGTGTTTTGCTGAAAGGAACAAACTGGAAGTGGTTTTACTGGGTAATCTGAAGGATAGGCTAATCAGCTTCTTCCGTGAAACAGTCCTTTGGAGCTTTTTGTTCTTCTGTCTGCCACAGGTAGTTCTAGAGCACAAACTTTGAAACCAGGTATGTTTGTTGGTAGTGCTCCTTGGAATAGCTAGGAAAAGTAGGAATGCTCCTGACTTACAACCGGAGACTTTGGTGCAACTCTGACAAAACACAGCTCAAGATGTGTTTGGATTCCTTTCAGAAGATATTTTCATGTGAATCCTAAATAGGATCAATAAGGGTCCCAGGTGATGGTAGAGACTTCAAAAGAGAGCTTTGCTATTGTTAAAGTATATGGTGTGCATTTTTACTCCGTATACTCAAACAAAAACTTTGTCTGGTGACTGAGAAATTTTGGTTAATAACATAAGTAGAGGGGTTTTAGTTTCTCTCTTGAAGGGAAAGAAATATTTCAGAAGTGAAAAGTGCTGAAAAAAATGCCTTAGTTAACACATTTGTTTGAAGGCAATTGAACCATTCTTATCATTGTTCTCCGTGCACAAGAAACTACAGCACAATGCTCTTTGTTGTCTTGTTACTTGATTAGACTTAAAAAAAAAAAAAAAAAAAAAAAAAAAAAAAAAAAATTAAAAATAGTGGAGCTAATTAAAAGGAGAATTCTGTTAAAAATTTGGCCCTGCTTATTAGAAAGATAACTGTTGAAAACCAGAGTGTACCATCGATCCCTTCAGTCTGATAATTTGCCTCCTACTATGCCCTATGCTGCATACTCTAGAACAAGCATGACTGCATCAAGTACCTACCTCTCTGTCCAGTATTTCACCCTGCCTGACAAGCACCTGGAGTCTTAAAGTTTGTTGTGTATCATACTGCAACAAATGCCAGAAATGTCTGTGATATCCATATGTCACAAGCTAATTATTTTAAGGGAAGCCAGTAGAAAAATCCTACTTGGGGAAAGGTCCATCTAATTCTTTTAAAGCTAGCAGTCTCGAGGAAGCTTCTTTGGTACAACTCCAAGCAGTTAGTTCTGATTATGCTGGCTGCTTCACCTGTCTAAGCCAACCTGCACATAATATAATTTTTTTCATATGCCTCCTTCAATTTCTCTCTAAGGTGATACTAATCCCTCTCAAACAGTTTTGAATATTAACAATATGAGAAGAGATGTTTAGAAGAAACCCCAGAAGCTGCCCCTTGCTCTTGGTTTGACTGTCATCACTCTTTCAATGTTCCTTTCTGCTTCTGCCCTAGGACTGTAGCTGCGTGGGCCAGGATCCTCAGTGAGCCAGGCCCATGGGCAGGGTCACTCTGCCCCTACAGCACAGCACTGTTTGCATATAAAGAGTCTTGAGCTCCACTGTGCCATACAGCAAGGGGCTGCAGGTTTCCTGCCACAGCTGTGAGGAGCCATTGGGCCAAGTAGGTTCCCCTCCAGGCACATGCACCAGCAGGTATAACTCTAGTCCAGCAATTGCCAAATGTAACTTCAGAAACTAGGAGCATTAGTAATCTGGAGAAGTGGCAAGAGCAGTGTATGAGAAGAGAGCATTTTACAGATATGACCTCTAGCTACAAAAGATTAAAATATATATATATATGTATTCAGAATAAATCCTACAGCTTGGAAAGAGAGGTTATGAAATCCCTTAGAATAGAAAAGCAAACTTAAAATCAGAACAGATTTATCCTACTATTATATCTCTTTATAATAAGCAAAGCTTTTTGGAAAGATCATTTTTTACCCATATACAAAATAGGTTCCTCAAGCTCAGATCTTTGTAGAAGCAAAAATGTTGGAGATCCTGGGGAAGGCAGTGTTGCATGCGAGTCTTGCGCTAAATATAAACTGATCAAAGGAACGTTTGTGTGCTGTGGTCCAAAAGCTGAGCTGGACTTTGCTTTGAGACCTCTCCTGTGAAGAGAATCCCATCAGCTGCTTTTTGCCATCAAAATTTAGATTTTAAATCCACAATACAATCCGTTTCCCTTTTGGTGTTTCAAGCCAGGATGGAAGAAATTTGTAAGCTAGCGTAGGTAGGCTTTATGTTTGACTTTATACTTGATTATTCCAGTACCCTTCTTATTGAGACTGTATATAGTCTCATCAAATATGGCATGCACATTGAGTTTAGTTTATACTGTGAAATGTAGTTGATTTCCAGCCACTGGGGGCAGGAGAGGAACATTTTTACCAGTCCTAGTCAATTTCCATCCTTTGTATTTGTGGGATTTTGTCATCTCCCTCTGGTGGCAAATGTCTGAAATATCCATCACATCACAGCTGGTGGAGAAGTGAAGAAAAAATAAATAAATAATTAAACCTTTAAATCTATCCCAAGGTGCTGTGTTGAAATCAGCATACTTACAGTTATAAATATGCAAAGTTTAAAGGCCTACTCACTCTCTGGGGCTTAGCTTTGACACGAGAGAATGGCATATAGGTTGGTCTGAGAGCTGGGGTTTGCAGTTTGAAACTATTTCAGAAAAATATAGCAAGAACAGAGCTTTGTCTCTAGCAAAATTGAAGATCAAATACAAATTGTTGGGGAACAGATGTTGTGAGCATAGGAAAATGAAGGATGCCAAAAGGCAATTTTTAACATTCTTTATTATTATTACTATTATTAAGGTATAATGTTGTATAGACTGTTTTTCATAGCCTGTTGCAACAGTGAATGCTCTGATGGACCAGAACCAACCTAATTTCTTATCTTTATATGCACAGTGACAAGAAACAGGAAACATTGCTTCCTACTGGGGTGGGGGGGAGCTACACTTGAGCATGATTAATGTTGTCTGTTAATAAGTCTTTTTGTTGAACTTTGTAATCTTTTGGTGAGAATTAGAGATAGTAGTACAGTTTCACGTCAGGTCATTCACTGTCCCCTTTAAAGAGAGTGCTAATACCAGAGTATTTCAATTTTACTTATCCATTGAAAATATTCAGCAAATAAGACAAACTTTTACGGGCACCTTAAAAACTTACAACTGATTTAAGGAATAAGGGATGTATCTTCCCTGTGACTGTCCTGGGTAATTTAACCACTTATGTATTCTGGCTCCTGAAAATCATAACTTGAAACACCTGAGTAAACCTTTCAAATCATCTGTATCCTTTTTTTTTTTTTTCCTTGGACCAGGTCCTATGTATATAGCTGAATGTGTTCCTCTGTATCAGCATTAATGCTCCATTTAGTCATTAGTCCTTTGTATCTTTACAGTTCATCTCCTATGTGTAGAATATAAGTAGACGTTCTATATAAGTAAACCCCCAAATGGGAAGCAGATGCTGAACTTTATAGCTGACTTAACTGAACCACTGAAAGGTGATATAATATGATGGCATCTGCAAGTCAGCATCAAGATGTGCTCTAAATACTGCTGCAAACGGTGACAGTTTCTGGACATAAAGAACTCAATGTTCTCTCATTAGTGCTGTTGGAAAATGTTCCCAAGGGTTGTGCTTCTTGTTTAATCCAGATCACTTATATAATTTCAGAGTATGAACTGGTAGAGGGAACTGCGGTGTTCACAGTGCAGTGTTTGCATTGTTTGGTGAACTTGCTATTTAAAGGTTTCCCAGTGTTGAGGATGGATCTAATGCATTAAGTTCGGCAGTCTCTAAGAACCTCTGAAATTTTCACATAAGAAAATGCCTCTCATAAGATGCCCCCTGCCCTGCTTAATGGTCTGAGTGAAAAAGCAGAGACACGAGCAACTTCCAGTCTGTTGTGTCAGGGCCTGGATTCACCTGCACCAGTTATCTTCATTAATCTGCTGTTTATACTGTTGAAAAAGTAAGTGCTGCCTGCAAAGTGTGATAGCTCCATAGTCAGGTTTGATATCTGATTTCTGGTTCAACTCTTGGTGGAATTTAAATTGGCTTCCTATGTGCAAATGTGTGAAGCCTCAGTGATTAGAGCGGCTGGAGCAGTGAATGCCTGCAAGTGCTGATGCTGTGCTCGGCTTAGCTAATGAGCTTTTCACAGCCTTCCTTGCATGGAGTATTTGTTTTCTCTACAAGTGAGTTTTGCAGAGAGCTCACCCTGGGCTGAATTCATCTTTTTAAGGAATCTTTCACAGAAGTCCTGTTCTCTTTCCTCCCTGTTACTAGCTGTCACTGAGTCATGCAGCTAGGGATCTGCTGAGGAGCCATTCCTCTGCTGCTTACAAACATGCAAGATGCTGAATGGACAGCCATAAAACTGAAGATCAATTTGGCAAGCAGGCAGGCCATAGACAAGATGTGATTTTTATTTTATTCTTTTTTTAAACAGACTTGAAACTAACACAGATCTGCCTGCTGTGACTGATGTTTTGTTTTTGTGGTGTGTTTTTTTTTTGTTGTTGTTGTTGTTGTTTTTAACAGATAACAAAATGAAAGGTTTTGGGAAAAAACAAAGCTGCAACAGTGGCACAATTAGGCATGCACCTATGTTTGGAGGCAACTGGCTGATGCTGTTCTTGCAGCATAGCAACTTGAGATTTCCCTCTCTAAGATACAGAAAGATCAAGCTCCCCTTAGAGATGCCCTTACTCTTTCAGTCTCCCTGTGGTTCAAACTACTGCTTTCTAGAGAAGGAAATTTCCAAAAGAGTGAGCCATGTAATGGATGGTTACAATTCCACTAGCCATTTATCTGAACACACCTTGAGAACTACCTGAATAAAACATTTGCAGGCTTCAGGTCTGATGGAAATTCTAAACAAATATTGGATTTGTCTTGCTACTCTGCACATGTTTAGCGACACCTTACTCCATAATAACATAACTGAAACAGATGGGTTGTTATAAAATAAATACTTTCAAGCATAGTACGGATATTTAATTTAGTTACTGTTTTTTGTGGAGCACTTGCCAAATTTTTCAATGTAACTGATCCTGAAATACGGAATTCAATGTGTTAGGTTTGAGGGTGGAAGGTTGTGGGGGTTTGTTGGTTGGTTTCTTGGGAGGGAGGTGTATGGTGGCTTTTTTTAATCTGCTAATAATAGCTGAAGGAAAATAAAATCATGGTCTTAGTTTGCAGTTGGCAAATTTACTTCTGAGCTCTTATTCAGACGTTTTGCAGCAAAGGATTCTGTTGGACACTGTCTCTTTCTATAATGTGCCATTAAAAGTGCTTACTGTTAAAAATTAATGTCACTGTTCTGTAATACTGTAAAAAATTAAAGGCAGGAAGTGCAGATGTAAAAATTACTTTTTCTGTGATTTGCTGTTAGCAGTTTATATGGATGTTGGCCATGGCAAAATAAGGATATAATTCTGTCATACAAGGAGTCAAGCAGAAATACCGTTGGGAATTTTGAAAGTGTTTTTCAAGTGTGTTTGTCCTTTCAGTGTTGGGAGAGCTTTGGGCAGAGCATGCTGCTCAGGCTAGCTAGGAAGCTGGCTTGTACAGGAGGGCAAGCAGGTGCTTTCAAAATGCTGGTGGGTAATTATGTGAGTGTGATAACGAGGTACTGGTTTGGTTCTGTGTTCTTTTTCTGACAGCAAACTGTTGAGATTCACATTATGTCAATGGACAAAGATTGTGTAGCCAAAAAGCACAGGCATGACCAAGTTTGCGGTATCTTGATTACGGTATGCTGTATGAGTTTTTGATTAAAAGTTTTGCTTTTCACTTAACTTCAAAGAGCACACTGGTTGCAACACCTTCATAGAAAATATCCAGGGGTTATTTTTCTCTTTTTCTAACCAAAGCCATTGGTCTATGTAATTTATATCATGGCTTAGCGTTTTCTCTCTGATTAGAGCCAAGTACAGGCTTTACTAATCTCTTTACAGGGATTTGTAAACTGTCTACTGTTTCTGCTAGTTGCTGGTTCCCAAGCCACACATTTGGCTTCAGTTCTGGCATTTGGATTGGCCCAAAAGATCAAAGCAAAAGACATCCAATTCACCAAGATCATTATGACTTATAGCCAATGCTTTATAAGCTGGAAATTTTCACGAATACAGAAGGGATATTGCTTCCCAAATCTCATTGACATCCTGAGGGTTTTGGACACACTTTAAGGTTCTTTCAGAATTCAGTGCTGAAACAGTCTGGCTCTGCTTTCTTTTCTAAATAAATATGTATTTCCTATTGTTTTAATATTTTTCTTGGTGAATTCTTTACATTCAATACTTGCACCTCCCTGTGAGAAATACCTCTTGCTTCTTGCCGACTCTGAGTGGTGTTGACAGACAGTATAATTATATGTGATAACAAATGACTGCTTATGTCAACAAAAGTTAACAAGTAAGTAATTTTCAGAGGTCTCCCACTCCTTCCAAAAATATAGGCAAAAAGGTGGGCCTTGTGAGCATGACCAGAAAAATGTTTCTGAAAATGTTATCAACCTTTTTTGTTGTTGTCATGATGATGTAGTAGGCACTTAGCTAACTAATGTCATACACTAACGATGGTTTCTGACTTCCTAAGAGTGCCTCCATTTTGAGGAATAAAATTCCTATAAAATATTATAGATTTGTTAGCATTTTCAACCAAAGACTAAAAATGAAATGCTTTAAAGCATGGCAACATATAAATATTTAACTATCAATGTTGTCAGATCTCACCCGTCTTCCGCCTTTCTGGGAATAGAAGTATAATAAATAATATTTGTAATAATTAAAAATATTTATTACCAATTCCAGTGGTTAATAATATACTTGAATTTTCAGTTTTCTCTTGACTTTGTGGATTGTAGTTGTCCTGTGTTGAGCTGCTCAATTTTATAAAGTACCCATACTCCAATACTCCAAGTAGTAAACACCAAAGCCAAGAAGTGTCTTTGTGACAAGGTGGGGAAAGAATTTAAGGAGCGAATGTGTGTTTCAGAGGTAGAGTTTTAATTTTGAACAGAGACAGTCAGGGTTAGAGTTGTTAGCAAAGCATGAACAGAAAGAACCAAAGTGCACATGTCAAGAATAGCAAAATAGCTTGCACTTCTTAAGAAGCCTTTTGTTTTAAAGTTTAAGTTTAAAGTTTAAAGTAAAGGAACTTTTAAAACTCTATTAAAATCTTAAGCTTAGATATTGTTCAGGCTGGAAATTGCTGTTGCTCCTCCTGTAACCTTTGGTATTCTCCCCAGTATCCTTCTTTGTCAAATGTACTTAATTTTACGAGCTCATTATTTTTCCTGTACTAATACATTTTCCTTATCTTCTAATTAAGTACTGCTCCTAGCATATTTATGATGGCATGCTCACATCTACTCTGGCTTCTTTGCCTTATTTCAATAGAGGTCACTTGCTGCAATTGACATAGTTGATGCTTTGACACTACTCAAGCTGTCTTCAGGTGGCTATCTTCCACAAGTCTGCCTGGTTCCAATTTGGCAAAGATGGGAATCCAAATAGGCAGGTGTTAGCAAATCTTCCTGTTTAGATTTGAAAGGGGCTTTTACAGTTAAATAAAAGCAAAATTTCTTCTGTTTTCAAAACTTGCATCAAAACTGTTCCATAAGTTCTGCATAAAGCACAACATAAGCAGGTAGCACATTTTCTAGCTTTTCAAGTTCAAGCAACATTTCACATGTCATCTCTTGAAATCTTATATCTTCCATTTCTCGTGACTGCTGCTAATCTCTTGAGGTTCCAGATGAAAGTAGTAAAATCAGTGCAAAAATGTAAAACACTTTCAGTCCTGCTCAATCCCTTTGGTCTTAAATTTGCCTAATGAGTGCTCATAAATGTTATTGTTTGTTTTTTACATCTCCATCTGATATATTATATTTACTATTAGGATTATTTAACTTACTACTTTTCTGCAGTCCTCCATTCTTTTATAAAGCTGTTTTGTTAGCAGATTTTATTGTTTTGTTCTGTTGATTTTTAGATGTCATCTGTTGTGAAAGTTTTTGTCCTTTGTGAGGCTATGTGAAATATTGAAGTTTTGAATATTTAAATACTGACAGCTATTGAGAAATTAAAAGACAAAAAAAAAAATATAATGACAAATGAGGCAGTGACTAATGTCTTAGATGTCTTTTAACATGATTCATCAGTTGTACCTGGCATCAAGACTTTTCCTGTTTTTGTAGTTTCCCTTTTCTCTTTGAGGCTTTTAAATCTTGAAGACTGTAGGACAGAGGCTTGTAGAATTTTGTGAACACACAGTTGGTACAGAAGTGCCCAGTACCTTCAGCCTACAATGTGTTCTTTACTGATCAAGAGGGTCACATCCATGTTTTTTGGATGCTGTTGGCTCATGGGTTATGTGGTTTTACAATTGTTGCTGAGGCCATTTCATAACAGCAGATTGCTAGTTATCACAATCAGGGCAAGATAAGGTGCAGAAGGCCTGGAAATATGTTAGCAATGCAATCTTCATATTAAAAAGTCCTGTAGCTAGTTTCCTTTTTCCTTGGAAAAGGGACAAGCTAGAAATTGAAAGTATATGATAAAATACTAATGAAAATGAATGTCTTCAGTGCCTTTCATTGCACAGTGCCTAAGATGATGTAGTCTTTCTGACATGCAGAAAGATTAAAATTGATTTTGTGTAGTTTACATTAAAAGTTACTTAAATATTGGAATAAAACTTAAATATGTGTGTAATATATAATATTGTTCAATACTTATTAAATGGTAGGATTACTAACACCACTGCATGTTTAGTAGTTGCACAACCATCGTGATGATACTCTCTGTCCCATCCTCCTCACTGAGTTTCTAACACCAAAGTATATCTGCAGCTTTTCATTAATTTCTAGAAAGTTTGCTATAGAGGGCTTAATAAGATCTCCAGCTGCTGACTGAAAAGCAAGTCTAGCTCAGGGCTTAATATGCTGACCATGTTTTTCCACTTTTAAATGCAGTCCAGTTCCCATGAGTTACAGCACAAGAAACCAGTCTGCCAGATTTAATGAAAGTTGCAAGAGTGAGAAAAGGGAAGTCCTTTGAAGAGGTCATTAATTAGAGAGAGGCCTAAAAGAGAAAGGAAAACATCTTGTTGTTCTCTGTTCAAATGCTACTATGCAGATGTGGTGGGCATTGTTAAGGCTCATAGTACTGGGCAACTTCCATGTCACAGAAAACTTTATTGGAAGAGGAGGATGTTTAAAGTTTTCATGTGACAGTCCATAGACTCACTTATTTTCTTCCTGTGCAAGGAAACATGGGTGCTTTGGGTTATAACCTGTGTTATACTGGCTGGAATGGTATTTTTGTGGGTTATGAAATGTGAGTTGATGCATTTCTGGCTGGAGTTCAGCTGCAGTGACTTAGTCATATGGAAAATAAAGACACCTTATAATTGCTTGCTAAATAACTTCCAGTATTGTTGTTCATCAGAAGGTCCTGCTGGATGCACAAATACAGGTTGAAAAACACAGCAGGAAGGTTATGCTCTGCCTTTGGTTCTTGACCAGATTTCTGCAGTCTGTATGGCTTCATCCTCTTCCCTTCACCTGCATCCCACTCTACCCTAACCTTTATTTATCTTAGCTATATATCCCCCCTGCATGCTTCATGTGGCTGCTGATTAATTCCCCTCCCTCCTCTCCATGGATGTGTTCAACAATCATCAGGCAAGTCGTCTGAGCTGATAGGATCAAGGTTTTACTTGAAAAAGCAGCAGCAGGGAGACAGGTGATGAGCTTAGCAGTAGCTGGTCTTGAAAAGATCTATCCTGAAAGATCTGGCCAATACTTCTGACTATTCCTCCCCTTGTTTTCCCTCAGAAACAGAAGGCTCTTTCACTGAGTTTAGTGACCTCCAAAGGGGCCACGAAAAATAAAACATAGGTGCACAGTAAGGCTGTTAGGACCCACATTCCTACTCTGCTCTTTCTCATGTCCTGAAGGGTTTTATCCACAAAGCTGAGTAATTCACTGGGTACTACAACACGGGCCCTTTACCTGCGCCAGATGATGGCATGCAAACTTTTTTGCTTTTACCTAGGACCTAGAGAATCCTTTCAACCCCAGGGTTTGAACTGTGCTACTGTACAAGCTGGCACCTCTCAGACTGGAAAGTGTAGATGGGTATCTGGTCAGGGACAGGCCAGGTCCCTGTGCAGAAGTGTGCAGCTGGCAGGGACCTCTGTGATGGGGAAGGGCCAGCAAAAGTGAGGCAAGTGCGTCCTTGTGGGATCCTCTCTGGGCTAGGATACATGACACATGACAATCTCTGTTCCAGGGGGAGATGGCAGTGGCTCTGTGCATCATACACATGAGTGAGAACTGAGCAATCCGAAGGTGTTTGTATTGTAATGGTTTTGCAGGCTAATGAGCTGAAAGTGCTTCTTTTTAGGATCACCTGTAATGCTTCTTGCCTCCAAGTAATCTCAGCTATGCCAGCCTCCTGCTGTGTGACTCTGGTCTTTGTGCCATGAGGTGGCACAAGCTGTTTTCCTGCAGGCATCTTTCCTATGCTGTGTGTCTCAGTTAACATATGGTTCTACAAAAGGCTTGACCAGCTTAACATCAGTGTCTGTACAAATGCATTTGTTGGAAGCAGATGGCTTCTCAAGTGCCATGAAGCCATTTGAAGAGCCTGACCTGAACGTGGTGTCCTTCCTCTTCATGTCACAGGCTGATGATGTATAGGCACTTATCTTTCAGATACCCTTAATGAAGGGTAATGAAAATGCCTCATTTCTCTTAATGAAATGTACAGAATTAGGAGGTGGGGTCCACAAGCAGTCTTCTACCAGAAATTCCATTTTCCCTTGTTTTTGTCATAGCAGACCTATTGGTGTTGTTCAGACATGTAGAAATGAAAAGCGGCACGCTTCCCTCAGGACTTTTCTTTCCAGAAGGCTGCAGGTGTGACAAAAGTGTGCTTTCCACAATGACTTCTATCACCTCTGGTATAAGTGTGACTTTCGTTAATTCACTGTTGTGGTGCTTTAGGCAAATGAGGTGAGTGGAAAGGCAAGAAACCCTATTCAGTAAGTACTGTTGTCCCCTGGAGGGGAAAAAAAATGTAGGAAAAATGCTTTATGATCATTACTCAAAATCATTGCTTGCTGGTTTTCAAAAAAAAAAAATAATCAAAATGTTCTTTTGTTGTCAAATGAGGAGAAAATGAATGAAGGAGGAGGACTGCGACATGAGTAGGGAGTCATTATTTATTTGATTTGTTGAGGGGAAAGTCCAGATAATTATCCAGAATGTTGCAAAGCTTTGCCTGTCAGCCTTGATACATAATAAGAATTTGTTGGTAGACATTCAGAGGGAAAATTGCTTTCAAGTCTTGTATTACATTTTACAGTGTACTGTTTCTGTTTGAATGAATGGTGGCTCAATGCATGCATGTTTGGTGAACTGGAACCAAAATGTCAAAATGTGTGGCACTTGGGTAGCAAGGCAGTGACCATGTCCTCCACACCTGTGCCTACACAGAGAGCTGGTCGCTGCAGCATGTGTAAGACCAGTCTGTCTTTTCAGTGATCACTGAAAATGATTCTTTCCAACACACCGTGACTGACTCTTCTGTCAGGTTTAAATATCACAGTACAGTCTTACAGTCTTTAGGTTGCATATTTTACAGGGAAAAAGAAGAAGAAGAAAAAAAAGGCAGCTTAGATCTCTTAAATAATCTTACCTTGTCTATTTGTGTGCTTTGCCAAACTTTAATTTCTTTTTATAGGCTTTGAGCTGCCCACATCCCAAAACTTTACAGCTGTTTATTACAAACTATAGTGATGGCTGCATTTCTTGCTAACATCAGCTTGAATCTTAACTGAAGCTTCACTTGAGGATGTATTGGGATTCATTTTGCTAGTAATAAAAATTCATTCTCACTGGGTAAATTTCAACAGTTTCTAATTTTTCCTTCTAATTTCTATATTGATTTGAATTAATTGTTATTCTAGAGGTTACAGGCTTTTCCTTACAACTGTCTAATGACTTTTACCAATGCTCTATCATACTTGCTTTGAAATTCAAGGATTCCAAAGTTGAGTTTCAATGTCATTACTGTGTAGAAAGGAAATTGGTTTTTATCAGTTAAAAATTATTGAACGTGCTGTTCTTTCTAAACATCGAAGATCCTGTTTTGACAGTGTGTTTTGTTTTTTGTTTTGTTTAAGTCTACCTTTTCAGTGCCTTGATAAAATGGCATTTTGACCTAAGCATTGGTCTGAGAGGTCCTGGTTAGAATTAGGAATATGACATGATTTAGTTTACATCTGGCATATTTCTGGATTACTGTTCATATATACCTTATTCTCTCTCTTCTGTAGAAACTAGCTTTTGACTGTCAGGCAGGGGATGACTGTTCAGTTCTTCTCTTTTGCTACCTCCTGCTATGTTGTCTGTTTAACTTTGTGTCCCAGTTATAACACAGTTTTAGTGTTCTGTCCAGCATGACTTTACCATAGTAATGTAATTGCAGTCTGAAATCTGTAATGTAATGGGAATGTAACCTTCTCACTCCACATAATCTTATTGTGTAGCCAACTCTCCTTGAGATGACACTTTGTTCCACTAGTAGATAAAGCAATTATTGCCACTCCATAATAAATGGCATGTGGCTAGAAGAAGTGAATTCAGCTACGTAACTGCTTGTGTGCATTGTGCCTCAGCTTCAGGTTGTAAAATGGGAGAAACAATCCTCTGGCACACTGAATATTGTGATAACTAATAACAAAATAACTGGCAATGTGCTCTTGAAGCCCATACGGCCAACTGTACCCTGGGCTGCCCCAAAAGCAGTGTGGCCAGCAGGGTGAGGGAGGGAATTCTCCCCTCTGCTCCACTCTCATGAGACCCCACCTGAAGCCCTGCATTCAGCTCTGGGGACCCCAGCATAAGAAGGACACAAACATGCTGGAGAGAGTCCAGAGGATGGCTGCAAGGATGATCAGAGGGCTGGAGCATCTCTCCTATGAAGACAGGCTGAGGGAGTTGGGGTTGTTCAGCCTGGAGAAGAGAAGGTTCCAGAGAGATGTTTCAGCAGCCTTTCGTTACCTAAAGGAGGCCTGCAGGAGAGCTGGGGAGGGACTCTTTGTCAGGGAGTGTGGTGATAGGACAAGTAGTAATGGGTTTTAACTAAAAAGAGAGGATATTTAGATATTAGGAAGAAAATACTTACTATGAGGTGACTCAGGCTGCCCAGAGAAGCTGTGGGTGCCCCATCACTGGGAGTGTCTAAGGCCAGGCTGGATGGGGCTTTGAGCAACCTGGTGTAGCAGGAGGTGTTCCTGCCCATGGCAGAGGGTTGAAATTATATGGTCTTCAGTGTCCTTTCAAATCTAATCCATTCTATGATTTTATTAAAGCATTTCAAGATCCTTTGACCAATACTGACAAGTTTAATAAAGCATATTTGCTTACCCAGACTAGCATTCTTACAAATCCTATAACTGAGGACTTAAATCTGATATTTTTATTTTATTTTTTTTCCCCGTGCAATACCTAATAGTTGTTTTTTACTAAAGACTAAGGAGTTGAGTTATGTTTGCTTATAATGAGCACAGGCTAAGTAAAACTCCATGTTTCATTTTTTTAATGAAGCAGGTGAGCAAAGGAAGAAAAAGCAAGAACGGAGGCAGAAAAGTAGAGATCCAAAAGTAAGAGAGAAACCAGTGTTAGAGCTGGCATTAATGAATGGGAGGTCAGTTTGGGAAAACCAGGGAAGGGAAATGCCAAATTTATTAGATTTAAGGTTATTGTGTTATGTACTCCCTTGCATTTCACCAAAATTCTGAATTTCAGCTAATCACCTATGAAAGTTTGTTGCAAATATAGTTTATCTTTTAACTTCAAGAGTAATGGGATAGTTTAGTTTAGGAGTGAGGAGGATTTTTTGTGTCTTCTTTTTCTGGGATTTGTACAATCTGTTTATTCATGGAATTAAAAGTACCTAAGTGGTTATCTTTGTAATAAATAAATAAAATCAGAGTATCTCGACATAATTTTCAAGACTGGAGAATCCAGCGGTGAGCTGCTCTTCCTAACAAGTAGCAGATATCTGCTGAGTGACTCAGATAATCTAGTTAAATTATAGAGTCACTGTAATTTAAGGGTTTAATTCCTATGAGTACCAAGGAACAGCTGTTGTCTGCATGATTACAGTAGGCATACATAATTTTCCCAGCATATCTACCTCCATTTAGCGAATTTCTGTGGTGGTTCCATGCAGACATTTGATTATCTTAATGTAACGCTGTGTTTTTAGAATCAGTGATAAGGAGATTTATGTGCCAGTATTTCCCAGTGCTGCTCTCGCAGTGTGTTTGCTCAAGAGAGATGACTGATGCTATGAAATGACTAAAAATGTTTCTTCCATTTCTATGTGACCGTTCATTAACAGGTTATACATGGAAACATCCTTAGTTACATACAAATCGGATTCATCAGCAAACATATGAAACATGCATTTAGTCTCGTTTGCTGATGTACACAAATAATCCTTAAAGATAATTTATTATTCCCACTTGCCTTATCTTGCATGATCAAACAGTAATCGATAAGAGCTATTATTCTTTCAACTAAGAGATTTATAGAACGTGGTCACAGTGTAATAGCCAATATGCACATAAAAATCAGTTTGAAAAGCTTTTACTTTTAAGCTGAAATGTCCTTAAGACATAGCTACTGAATTGGTTTCCATACCACAAAGTAATAAATGCATTTCAATAATCCTAAACCAAAGATAATGCGGGGGAAGCAGTGACATGAATGGCATGATCTAGACCCTTTTTGAAGCATGAAGAAATTTAATTCTTTTTCCACTTTCTGTCCTTACCACTGCAGAAAAATGATTACTCTGCATTTTTACAACCACATAAGCAAAATAAGACTTTTGGCAATTCTTCACATAGGATCTGTTGTGCTATAGCAGTTTAGCTCTTGCTTCATAACAGGCAAAGTACAAAAAAGGGGCTTGAAGGCAGGCTGCTCACAAGTTGATTCTGTAACTCTGCCTGTGGTATACATCCCCCGCTGCAGTAATTTGTACATTACAATAACAACTTGCAGTTTGTGGTCTGTGTAGGAATTTAAAATATTTTCAAGTGTCTGTGACTTTTTAAAACCTGTATCTTCTCAGTGCTTTATGCAGTAGTGGAAAATTTAGCTTAAAGTTGACTGACTTCATAGTCAAACACATCTTGACAAATTCCATTTTTCTTATAGCTATTGTTTCAGCCAGTCTGCATACTGGTAATAATACCATGTTTGTTTAACCCGTATGTCTCTGCTACCTGTTTTTATTATTTTAGAGCAATCTCCCTTCTGGAGTCTCGGTTGATCCTTGTAGGATCAACTTAAGCCACAAAAATGTTAGCTTGTTGTTGGATTAAAGACATGAAATGTAGGCAAGGGAGATGATGGACAAGTCTCCAAGTTTTCAGAGGCAAGAAAAGGAAAAGATGCACGCAGGATAAAAGTGATTTCTATGCTCTTAAACGTATTCTTAGCCCAGCTTTTTGCATTTTAATAAAGCAAGGTGAATTAGGGTTCACACAATTTGCCTGGAGTCTCCACTTTTCTCTGCATTGTGTTTGACAGGTATGGTGATATTATGACATATTCTGTTGAAGTTTCATTTTGATTCCTCAGGTGGGAGGCGAGTACCCTGTGATAGAATAGTTCTAGCATTTCCTTCCTTTTTGATGCTGTAGTACACAGTTGGCAAGCTGCTGTTATATTAATGCTCCCTTGCAGATAGTAAATTGTGTTTAGAATTACATATGTACAGCAACAAATGAATTACATCCCATCTGTATCTGATAGTAGGGGCATTGCACTATGAGAGAATGTGTAGTCCAAGCCATTTTAAAAATCCACATTTTTGTGGGCTTTTATACATCATTTGCTAGAATTTACTTGGATCTATTTGAAGCTATTATCTGGCTCATCATTACAAACTTAAAGTGGAGATTTCCCTCTGAAATTGTAAATATGATCTTTTTAGATGTAAGAAAGCTGAGGTTTATATGCAGATGAGAGGAAGGTTGGACTCACAAAGTTCTGTTTAATCTTCCACTTTTTTAAAGTCTAGAATTTATGCAGCCAGGATTAACAGGTGATTCTAGATTCTTAATAAATGAATTTGTATTAAGTTACTAATCAGGCAAATCAGGTGTTTTGTTTTTCTTTTCTGAATGTTATCGTAATTACCCATAATAACATCTGTTGAATGTTTCATTTCATTTGAATTTGTGGCCCTTTTTTCCTCTTTATGTATAGGAACTCATGTAAATTCTGGCTTTGATTCTAATTTGTAAATATTTCTTATTTTGCTATCTGTAGCGTCATCAAATTGTGGTTCCTAAACCTTTTACTTTTCCATTAATTTTATATCTCTTGGGATATTGAATGTGTATTCCACTGTTGGGGACATCCTGAACAGCGTTTTAAAACATGGGGGGAGGAGTGAGGGGATAAAGGCAGGCATTTTCACTGGAGAGACAGAATAGTCCACCACAAAGGGCATCATAGTGTTAGATGTGATAGGTTTTCTGATGAGGAAAAAAAAAAACAATAGCCAAAGTCCATGTCTAAAGCAACAGCTGTGTTAAACAACTGCTTTCTGCAAGGGTAATACAAATTTCACATTATTAGAGTTTCATTTCCCAGTGACATGATGTGTTTGTCTTAAGGGGCTTGCTGTCTAGTGTGCAGCTCTAGTTCTTTCTTTGTTTTTATTAATTCTTTTGACAACATATGTTATAAGAGATTCTGTCATCTACTGTACTAAATCCTTTGGAGCCTGGTTTGAAAAAAAAAAGGGGGGGGGGGAGTGGGAGAACACATTTGTCACTATATTTTGTGAATACAACTGATTTCTTCAGATTCTCAAGGGAGTAAAGGGAGTAAAGTGAGACAAGATCTCACTTTTAGCATCTGTGTGTCATTGCTGGCATCTGGCAGTCCACATGCCTGTTGCTGGTAATAAACAAGATGCAAACATACTGCTTCATTTGTAGACTGCTCTCCCTAGTTAGCTCCAAGCTTACTCTTCTACCAACTGTCACTGAATTTAGTGGTAATGATTTGGCCTAAGTAGACCGGTGATTGCTACCTGCCAGAAAAACAACTGGAAGAAACTATAAACATTTCCTTTTCCATTAAAATATCATCTTTCACTAACCTCTTTTCTGTTGGCAAAGGTGACTGATCCATTACAGGACTGCACAGCCACAACTTTGTCAGTCCCGAGCAATCATTCATTGTAGCTGTACCATGTCAGGAGTAGTGGAGAGCTTTTGTTCCAACACTTCCTGCTCTCTTCAGCTATAAATGCTCATAAGTAGTCTTTTCATGAATACTTCAGCTGTATATTTGTTATTTAAAATTGTATTTTATTTTATTTTTCATGCTTATTTTCCTCCTTTTCTATTCCATTTTCCCAGGAAGATGCACTTCTCTGTACTCTTTACAGTGGCAGCTGTCCAGCATGGCATATCTAGCCACACCAAGCAATTTCACTTACAGATTTCTGACTGTCTAGAAAAGCAGGTAAATACAGCCAGGCTCCTTAGATCCTGTCTTCTTACTAAAACTGTTTGTTCTTTCCAAGGAAGGCTTGCACCTACTGTTTAGTGAGTTTTGGACTTTTTTTGAGTGCCTTGAGCTTACTGTTTTTCTTACTAATAGGAAAAAAGTTTTCAAAATATTGCAGCTTTTCTTAATCTATCTTGCAAAATTTCACTAGTTACTCCTCTTTGTGCTCATGGTCCAACAAGGTTTCTGCAATATAGCAGCAGCTAAATGCTGAGTCACTAGTGATCTCTGTGATAACTGATCATAAATCTGAAAAGGAAAAGACAGTGTTTATAGCAAACTGGCTCAGGGGCACTGATGGAGGCCAAGAACTGAGCCATGTAACACCTGGGTATAAGCAGTGCATACAGAAGTGATGGGTATGAGAAACAGAAGAAAGCAACTCACTGAATAAATGTCAGATACTGTTTGCCATGCAATAGATTCTTCACTGAATCATGAGAGTTCCATTGGTGGTTACATAAGGAAAATAATTACTTGGTGCTGGCATAAATACAATCTGTTCAAAGCATTAAATGAAGGAAATCCAATGATGTAGTTGTATTTTTTGTTGTTCATTTATTGAACCTCACAAAAATAATTTAGCTATTGGTGATAATTTGAAGCCTATCCATAAGTTTAGAAGAACACTACAGAACTGCTTATCTTCTCATGGGCAATGTACCTAGCATTCACTTGACTTCATACCTGTACAGAGCTTATTCCTCCTATCAGAAGCAGCTACCTTTGTCCTATAGTGCAAACAGGACACTGAAAATTTTGAGAAGGGTTTTGAAAAATGATGCAGGAATAATTGGAGATATGGAAGATGTTTATTGAAAGGCTGAAATAAATTTTATTGGAGATAATCCTGGGTTAGAAGGCAGAGCAGTGAGTTTTGGAAGTGTCTTTTATATTTAGCAGGCAAAGGAGTGGGAGAATCTAAGAGATGGGAAAAACTGAAACTGCAGTTACTGGAATAGTCAGCTAATTGCTTGTAGCTGTTAAACCAAAACAGTAAATCTCCTTTCACCACCAATTACTGGCTTGATGAAGAAATTATGTTTCACATTTCATTCAGGATTTTAGACTAAATATTATTCAAGCTTCATATCTAGAACCTTTTGAAAGAAATAAACATGAGCTCATTTGCTGTTGGAAATGTATGAAAGAGGGTAGTAAAATTAAGAAAAAAAAGTTGGCTTTCTGAGGGAGGGCACAAGAACAGTATTTAGACAAAGCAAATTTGATTTCTGTCAGTATTTCAAATATGGAATTTGGGACAAAAGGTTCAATTTTACCTCTGTTTCTATAATAAAGTTAACAGCTACCTATTTCTGCTGTGATTTCTTTTCAAAAATGATCTGCTTTATGATGCATGGCACAGTAGGAGTTTTCTATTAGTTAGGTCATTTAAGCAGAGTTTTTAGTAATGATATGTATGCTCATATGTTACTGAAGTAAAGTAATAGTGTAGCTTGAAAATTGGAATGACAAACTGTATTGGAAGTATGAAATGAAACTTGTACTGAATCTTCATTGGAGAATTTGGAACAGGGTTTACGAATGGCTTCAGAAAAAGCTTCTGACATTTTATTTCAGCCTCAAACTTTTAGAGGTTTTTCTAACATCTAAACCTCTAACTTGTTAGAGGTTTTTCTAACATCTCTGCACGATGTCTGGTAGGCTGCCATTTTCTATTCAGTTCATAACTTGTAGCAGGGGTCCCTAGCATGGCTAGGACCCTTGATCTCAGTCAGTCTACCTGGAAAGTCTAGCAGCTCTAGTGGCAGTCCACCTTTCCCGTGTCCTTGCTAGCAACAGTAATGAATATTTACTATTTGCTGTTTACTGTAACAGAAGGTGTAGTTTCAACTTTTATTTTCAAACATGTTATAATGAAGGGGATATTCCAGCCCTAGGCTGGACATCTGTGCACGGTCCTTCATCTCAGCCCCAGGGTTGCAACAAACCTGTCAATAGCAGAGACCTCTTACTGATTTATATTTTCTTTCCTGTTCAACTGCCAGGAAACTGGCTGAACAAAAAATTAAGGGGATTAATTGTTTGGATATGGGTGGATTCTGCAGGAAAGTTTTTTTGAAAGAAGAGAGAGAATTCTTACTGAACAGATAAGATAGGGCACCCTAGCTTGTAATATGCATGCCTGATTTTTCAGAATACATGGTATGGTATCTATTCCTTGTATCCGGTTTCCATTCTTCTTCAAAGAAATGTGATTGCATTAGGAGGTCCAAAAAGAGAAGCAAGGAAGAATTACTTTATACTTCCAGATCAGTTTTGTTCCTATTCTTTCCTTCATTTCACTCTTGTACATATTTGTATTGGCTTCTGAATGATACGGGGTTTGACACAAGGGGAAGGACTTTACATCATCTCCCAGTGTAGTGAAAGTGTGCTGAAACAACTTTCCTAAATGCTCATGCATTGGCTGTGTTAGATTATTACTTCCATGTCAATGGGCTTCTGGGCAAAATACTAGCAAATATATTGCTAGTTCTTGCAACTCCATTAAGATGCCCAGAGAGAGGAGTGAGTTAAGTGTTTAGTAGTTTGGGGAACAATTTTCAGCATCTTTTCAAATGCGTGTAGGACCAGTATTTGCAAAGAATAAGGATGCTCTCTGAGGCTGTAGAAAAGATGTACAACTGAACAAGAGATGGCAGATGTTCTGGTTACAAATCATAAGAGAGTCCTTATGGAGTCTTTAAATAGCCATGAAGGTTGGCTGGATGCAGGCTTATTAAAAATCTAACTGCTTCATACTTACAGTAATGATAGTGGAAGCTGTAGGCAGAGATTAAGGATAGTAGCTGGCCCTAAGGGCAATATCCTCAATTTGAACTGCTGTCCACAGAACAAATATCAAACGTGTCATGCCCTTGATCCATACATAGGAACTGCATCAATCTCGGAGTTGTTTTGATTGTTTTTCGTTTTCACGGAAGTCTCACTGAATTGGTTAGGAGGCATATTAGTTTGTAACTGTGCTAAATGCTAGAATCTGTAACACCAGATGTTGAGTTTTGACAGCTACACTATGGGAAAGGGGCAGGACACATTAAACCTTTGAAATCTGTAAAGTTACTCTAGGGATAATTTGATGCAACCCAGAGCAGAATCTCCCTTGACACGTTAGAATGAAATGCATGATGAAACATTCATCTTTTATGTTAATCTCAGAGGAACTAGCCAGTATGATTGCAGAAGCAACATTGCAGGAGCAGTGTGGGTCCTACCAAACCAAGTTTTCTTGCTGTTTCTTCTGAAGGTGCAGCAGTAGCCTTCATAGTGCACAATATATGGTTTTAATTTATGGATTTGGAGGAAAGTCTTTGCAAAAGGTCCACTTCACAGACTCCTGCTTAAGCTGAAAGCTGCATCTAGCCAAGGGAGTAAATGAGTGGATACAGAGGATAAAGAGTAGCTAAAAAAAAAAAATCAAACAAGCAATTGCTTGTCATACAAGCTCTTCTAAATTGGTGAGAAGTATTAAGAAGGGTTCCCAAAGGGAACATAGTGTCCTTGAACATAGACGGTGCCTGATCTATATACATGACTGACAGGGAAAGTGAAGTAGTTAGCTGCTGATGAAACTAAATTTGGAGCAGCAGAGGCTGTGGAACAAATAGTAAGGGAGACTTAAAAGGATTCCAAACTGAAGTGTTAGCACAGGTGTATAAAATGAGCTTTAATGCAGACAGATGTATACCATGATAGAGCATACAGGCAAAGTGCTCAAAAGAGAAAAAGTTTATTTAAACTGTAAAAGAATAAAACTCCAGGGCTGTAATTTCTACAGCCCACATAGGAGAATGCAAAGAGCAAGCAGAAAACACATCTTTACTTATATTGTTACCCACAAACTTGCCAATTCACGTAAGTAGCACCAATTTTTTGTTTTCCATATATATATACTTGATTAGTTGGGCCACGGAGGGTTATTCTTAATCCTTTTTCTGCATCTATTTTATTGTATAAGTCAACTGAATTGTGAGGCAATTGTAACCACAGATTTTAAAGTTCCAAAACAGTAAAAACACTTGGGGTGATTCAGTGGTGAAAACTGTGTGACGATCAATTCTCCACCAGTAGGAACACAGTTACACCGAGAAAGGTGACATTTTGAATTACCAGATTTAAAATAAAAGAGCAATTTATTTTTTTTTCCAGGTAATGTACTTTTTGGCAAAGTTAATGCATTTTTAGGACAAAAACGGGCAATGGTGTAACTGATCATAAAGTTTAGGATGCCTGCATAGCAGGCAGTGGTTCTGGACATCCAAGTGGCTCTGGTAAAGACACGTGTTGTGCTGTTTTGTTTTGTTTTTTCCCCACTGTATTCAAACTATCTACAGATGAATTAAAGTATGTCTCTATCACACTAATTCACTGGAGCTCTATTTCTCCTAGCTACAGATATAATGTAAATGCATTACGAATTGCTGCCCATCCAGTTGTATACTGTGTGTCCAAAAAACTTCAAGGTGGATTACATAAGCATGGCCACTTTTGCCAGTGCTGCTGGATATACAGGAGATATGAGACTAGTCTATTCAGCCTCTGCTGCCATGGAATTTGGATCCCAAAAGTGGACCCTCCTCATGGTCTCTGGTAGCAGTTCTCAGCTCTGTCCTCAGCCATGCCTATGTGCACGATTTACAGGCAGCCTCTTCCCCTCTTCTCATGTAGATGTGTGGGTTATGTTCAGACCATTCCTGGGGACAAGGGAAAGCATCCAGGTGTTGGTGCACTGTGTATGTTGCCTGAAAATTTCTTCCCCATTTCTGAAGGAAAGACAACAGAAAAAATACAAGCTTCCTGCTACCCAAATCCAGCTGGCAGAACATACCTGGGCTTTGCCATCCTTCATCTCACTAGGATGTATGAATCCAAGATCCTTGTTCCCTTTGTTACATCTGACTTCTCTGAGTTACAGGCCTCATTTTGTAGTGTTTTGGTTTTACACAGTAACCTATAAGAGCATTGTACGTTCATGCACAAATGTAGCCCATTTTTTCTGTAGTCTCCTTATAATCTTGCAAAGGACTTTCCTGCTGCTGGCCATGTGAGACTCCAAAGAAATCAGTATGGTGAAGCAAAGCAATTTGTTGCTGTTGGTAGTGTAGTTATATATTTATTGTTCTGTCTGTCTTGGCTGTCACTTTGGACAGCTTTCTGGCTGTGGATGATGTGGGTTAATCATAGTTACTGGGGTGGATGCAAGGTTGCGTATAAATTACTATAGTCAGTTTGGAGAAGGAAAAAAGTCAAGAGTAACTTCAGATAATTTTTGGTTTTGAAATGGACTGGCAAGAGTTTTTGGTAATGATTTAAATTGCATCTTGGAACTGCTTTAAATTATGATTAAGAAAAATGTTAAAGTTAACAAGATACAATTAAATACCAGTTTATTAACTTTGGATTTTTTGCTGATTAGTGGTTATGCATGATGTGTGTTTTTAATATTCCTTAATCGTGAATTAATGGTTTGGATAATCAATTCGTATTTAGCATAATAATATTTTTAATCTCAAAATGCAAATAAAAGCATGCAGTTCTGAGCTGTGTGTTATATCTGCTCCATCTGTTCTAGACCTAAGCCAAGCCTGCAAGAGTTGTAGAGCAAAACTTCAGAAATTCAGTGAAGTGGATTTTAAAGACTGCTTTATGTCTTAGGCATGCCTATGTTTCAAAGAGACCAGTCATCACTCAGAGAAAGGGTGACTAACTTTCATTCTTCCTTTGGCTCTATCCTGAATGTAATTCAGCTTAGCCCAAGGTCTGGTACCTTCATTGCTGCCTTTTAACACTGCATTTGAAACTGCTGTCACCAAGAAAGCCATGACTCTAAGAAAGGTTATTGTAATGGAGTAGCCATGAGACTTACTAAACTTGGCTTGTTTTCTGCATTTTTGGAATTTATCTATTTTTCTTGGAATGTTACTACTTGGAGTATGAATTGCTTGTTTTCAACAAATGGTGTTTAATGTACCACTTCTTTGCTAGCTGTTGTTTGCTGTGTTAGCTTCGTGATGGCTCAGAGCTTTTCAGAAATGTTCTTTGTCTATACACAAAGTTGTCAGGGAGCATTAATAAGGCACTGATATCTTAAATTCTGAATAATGGTGCAGTTTAGTATTTCAGTACATCTTACAAATACATTGATCTGAAGTCCCAGTGCCTATAAAGCTCTTGTTTTGATTAACTGGATATTTCAACTCAAAAAAGAATGACACTGTACTTTGTGTCTGTACCACAATGTGGACAACAACATGTATTTTTGTATTTGCAGAGCAACACAAATCTCCAACTCAAAAAGCTGTTACATCCACTGAAACATCCGGCATACTTACCTTTTCATTGTCTTCCTCTGCTCTCTTACCATGAAAAGCATCCTATCCCTGCAGTCCCTTTAACTGAACTATCTCAGTAATCAGGAAAAAAAAAAAAACAAAAACAAAAACAAACACACTTGAGCTCTTCTCACAAGACTCCATTGAATGGCTAGCCCTTGAATGTTAAGTGCCTCATCACACAGCTGTGTTACTTAGATGCCCTTTAGGAGCTCTGACCTAGCAGGTGCCTTGATGTCTCTTAATGCATATGCTTCAGGTATTAGCTTTTGGATGCAATGCAGAGCGGGAATAGAAGGAGCCTCTAGAGCGTTCTCCAAGATCTGCGGCAATTGTTATGAAGACTGTCTGTTCCCTGTGGCCCTGGTGTTCTTCCCAGGATTTTTTTCAGTGTTACTTTACTTCTAACCTCTCATTATTAAGTGTCCCAGAAAATTCTTTTCATTGGTCAAGTAAAACTAACATATGAAAGTATTTGGGTATCCAGATTTAATCCTCTGATTAACAATAAAAACAAGAATGCACTATGTAAAGAGAAAAAGAAGCTAATAAATATTACCCTATTTCGATTATCAGTAATAATACAATCTTATAGCATTCTTCACTAGTTATGTTCTAAGTAACAAAGGGACTTCTTCAGTTTACATCTGCCTGAAAGATTTTCTTTTTTTGTGTACGTTTTTATCTATTTTCCCCCACACTCCATCAGTTAGTCTGATTAAAAAGTGTAACTCCCTATAAATATGTCCTCATTTACACACTTAAATCATGAAAGCTACATGAGCACTGGAACTATAGTTTTAATGTAAGTACTAGATCTTTTAGGGAAAGAATATGAGGTGTTTGTCTTAGAAATGATGTAGCCTTTATTAGTGGAATATCAAAACCAGTTGATTGTGTTCTGGTTTTGTTTGTTTTGATTAAAACCTTTCCTTCATTTAAAAAAAAAAAAAAAGGCTCAAAGGCTTGTGACTTGAGTCAGAGTGGAAAGGAAAGACTCCATTCTTTGGTCTTTGCTCTGTTTTGTGGTTTTTACTTTGAACTCTTTAAAATCACTATGGCCTTTTTTTTTTTTCTTTTTTTTCTTTTTTAGCTTGTCAGCTAGAATGAAAAATCCAAGAAGAAGATTTTGTTAGAAACTTGAGAGACTTCCAGAGGTGAAGCCAAAATACCCTCTAATGTACATCCAGCTGTGCATGATGTGGTACTGTCCTTGAACTTCAGAGAGAATGAGTCCTTGGAGGCAAAATACACACATTTAAGTAGAAAGGCTATATAGATGTTTTATAATGCAGTCTTTATATTTGACAAAATCTGTTGATGTTTCTTGGTATTCCAGACTGCCCAGAGCAAAGACATCCCTACAAAACAACAACAGGCGGTATTTGGGATATTTCGCTTTTCTCTTCCTATTGATCTTTGATGTAACTGTGTTATTCACCTGAATGAACAACATAAATTCAGAACTCTTGTGGATTCAGAACTATCTATATCCTGATACACTTTCTTTGCATCTTGAAAATGTTTCAAAAATTGGCATTGTCAATCTGTTTTTTTCCAATCTAAAAAAAAAATATATATATTTTATTCTCTCTCTTTTTTTTTTTTTTTTTTTAAAGCTAATCATGTATTTTAAAAATAATGTTTTGGAGAGACCTTCAGTTCATAGAATAAGCTCTACAGTTTATTACAGAGCAAAGATGCACTAATGCGTGCTTTGGGGCTTTATGGATTTCACTTCAGTCTCAGGGAATCCTGAAAGTGGAAGAGTTCTTGCAACTCTTCAGGTGGTTATGGGATATATTAGGAAAACCTACATGATGGTTAGGTACATGCTTCTAGTATTGTGACATCTAGAGTCTTTACATGTAGAAAAAAGTAACTTTCTTTAATGCAGGCTGTAGATTTTTTCATACTTCTTGCTATTATCATTCAGTATTGCAACAAAGCAACATCTTTCTATTTGTGCAGATTTAAGAGTTTGAGCTTGCTGCCTTTGTAGACCTAAAGCTTGCACCCACCACAGAGCTCTGTCTAGCCAAAAAGGGCAGCATCAAGTCCTGAGGAAATCCATGCTAAGTCTGAGGCCCCTTTGCAATGGCTAAAAGTAGCTCCTCCAGGAATACTTTGCCTGATCCCTTCACTCATTCTCTATACGGAACAAACACATTGGAAAAAGAGAATGGCAACCAGCATCAGGAGTTGTCCTCCTCTTAGTGAAACTAAGCAATTGTCCTTGCTACGCAAGCTTGTTTAAATTAATATACCTGAATTATTTTCAAGCTCATTTATCTCAAGTGAGCCATGCTTCAGAGCTTTACACTGGTTTCACAGAACAATTGTATTAGTCATTCACGAAGAACTTTCATTTGAACTGATGTAAACGATGAACTGCACTATCACCCACTTCTCTAGTTGTAGTTTTGCCCATGGTTGATTTTTGGATCTATGTCCATTGCCAGCCCAGCTAACTCAACTGTAAAGCACTAGTTCACTAAACATAGAGATTTTAATGGAGAGACAGAAGCCTGGGGTAGGCAGAATGTGTTACTTCCGAAGTGAACAAAATGATGGTGACAAGCTTTGAGACTAGGCCCTGAGGTCAGTGCACTAGACTAGGGCACCAGAAACCTCAATCTATTTTTCTTTCTTTATCATTTAGGAGAGTCCTTTAGCTTTGTCAGCCCTTTGTTTCTACACTTTCTTCATCACTTGGTTTGTCTCTATTAGGACAAGAATTATGTCGTCTTGTATTAGGAAGCCTCAACTTTATTGAGACCTCAAGGCATTGCTGCACCAGGAATAAATAACAAACAAACAGAGGAGAGAGAATTATGCCTCATAACCACTAATAGAAAAGTTCTTTTCAGCTTTATTCATTTCCTTTAACCAATATATAGGGAATATTTTAGTCTGCAGGTTCTGTGACTTATTTGCATTTCCAAGGCCAAGTTGCTCTGAACTTGGCCTCTGAATGTTCATCTGTAATTCATGGAATCTAAAACATAATATAAAAATAAAATTTAAGCTTTTCTATTTCCTCCTTCTCTTTGTTGTGTTTACTGTGTGGTTGTACTTAGGGGAATGAGTCAAAATCTGAACCATCACAGAGCTGCTGGAATGAGACATGACAGATGAATTTGGCCAAGACAGGTAGAAAAACATCTGTGATGGGTTTCAGTAGAGCAATTGTATCTCCTGCTGTGTTTTTCTTTTTTAACCACACCATCTAAAGTGTTTCAACAAGACAATTAGATTAACATCCAAGCATTTTTGTCCCTGTGGCTTTGGAAAGGCAGTAGCATAGCATCATACCGAACAGATTGGATTTGCTTATGATTCTTAGGTTAGAGAGCAGCAGACCCTAAGACAAGAAGAATGGAAAACTTGTTGTAAAATTTAAATCACTACTCCTGACCTCCTTTTGAAATTATGTAACCTTAGGCTTGGTTTTCTCTGAAAAAAAAATCATCTCTCATGTCAGAATTATTATAATGATTGTTAATGTTGATTAGTCTCAAGACTAAGCCTTTTGATCATTCAGCAGGAAATAGGTTTGATTAACAGGGTGCTTTGCAGCAGGAGCAGATGAAACAGCTGGTGAAACAGAAATGGGTATGATCTCAGGATTTTTGCCTGACTCTTGGTCTTCTCTGAAATAAAGGCAAACAGGAAATGGTACTGTAGTTAATCTGATGAAATAAGAGATTACCTCTATTTTATTTATTTTATTTTCTGTAGCAAGAAAGACTCAAGCTTTATGTCTGTGAAACAGATCGTATTTTAAAAGATAGTCTGGGAAAATCACACACAGAATCACATAGAATTTCTAGGTTGGAAGAGACCTCAAGATCATCGAGTCCAACCTCTGACCTAACGCTAGCAGTCCCCACTAAACCATATCCCTAAGCTCTACATCTAAACGTCTTTTGAAGACTTCCAGGGATGGTGACTCCACCACTTCCCTGGGCAGCCTGTTCCAATGCCTCACAACCCTTTCAGTGAAGAAGTTCTTCCTAACATCTAACCTAAAACTCCCCTGGCTCAACTTAAGCCCATTCCCCCTCGTCTTGTCACCAGGCACGTGAGAGAACAAACCAACCCCCACCTCGCTACAGCCTCCCTTGAGGTACCTATAGAGAGCAATAAGGTCGACCCTGAGCCTCCTCTTCTCCAGGCTGAACAAGCCCAGCTCCCTCAGCTGCTCCTCGTAGGACTTGTTCTCCAGAAAGTCTGGGTTTTCTGCATATCCTGAAAATGTATTGTCAGCTCCTCTTCATCTTCTGTCATCATATGTCTCAGGAAAATAATTTCTTCCTTGAAGTTTTATATTCCAAATATGAATACTACCATTCCTTACTAAAGCAGACCTGGCTGTCCAGAGTTGTAAAGGAATTCAAGCAGACATTTATGGCAACCGTAGGAAACTTGTCGTCCTCTGTCTCAACACTCAGTTGTCTCTCTCTATTGCCTCTCGATACAGATAAGAGAAGAATTTGCCAAAGGACTGTTAAATCTACATTTATTTTGATCATAATTTACTTTGAAGTACTGAAAATATATCATAAAATGTTTTTTTGAGACATAATAAAACCTTATGGTTTTACTGAATGTTGTGCTTTTACCAAAATATGTACTTTTTTTCTTAATCTACTTGATGGCTGTATCCAGGTTATTTCTATTTTGTTGATTTTTCCATGATTTTAGACAGATTATTTATTAAGATTTAGATCCTTATTCTTATTTAGCTAGATTAAACGCTCCTTTCCTCCTTTTTAACCCCCCAAAAATGGTTTTCTTTTTTTAGAAGATCCCATATAATCATTGTTTCAATCACATGACTAAATAAAATCGAACATTGCCATCTAGTGTCCGAATACTGGACTATATGAACTTTTAAAATCCAGTGGTACCAGATAATAGCCTTTCTGATAATAGTGGGGGAAAATATCATTTATAACTCTGGAGATGCTTAATTGATAAAAACATTGTTTGTTTCCAGTATTTCCATTTTAGTCTTTTTTTTTTTTTTTCTCAGAAGAATAACTTTTTTTGCCTAACATCATACCAATATCAAGTGTTTTGTGTTGATGTTAAGAATGTGAGCTTTTGTGCAATTTCAGAAGGATTGTGATCAGTACTATGAAAAGTGATAGGAAGCTCAAAACTCTATTCATGCAGTCCCTCTCTCTGTTCTGCTAGGAGCTGCTGAAGACAGCTTGGGTTGATCCAAATGAAGGTCTTACCATAGGTCTAGCTCAGCTTGTAAAAACTGGACAAGATATCCCAGCAGTTCAAGAAAACATGTTGTTACTGCTCTGTTTTTTGTGTTGGTTGTGGGGTTCTATTTAGCTGGTTGGTTTGGTGTTTTTTTGTTTGTTTGTTTGTTTGTTTGAATTTTAAGAAACATGTCCAGGACACTGAGAAGAATAAATTTCTATCTTTATGCAAAAGTGCTGTTAGAAGATAACAGTTTCAATATGATGTAGATACATTGAAATGCAAGTCATGTCATTGCAGGGGGAAATGGGAAAATATGAAAACTGTCTAGCAGCTCCAGCTACCCACAGGCTGTGTTATGAACTCTCTCCTGAATAAAAAGAAGAGTTGTATCTTCTTGGGGAAGTCCATTTCTTAATAGTAAACCCTGAGAGCTTGCAGAAAGCTGGTTGTCCACGGCTCTGTGTTTGTGTCTTGCATGTGGGGTGGCAGAATAAGCAGGCTAAGTGTACTACCATTCCTAGTCTAGGTGCTTGTAACATCACTTAAGAGTATATAATGATGTACCTTTTTGAAAGATACATTGATTTTAGGTCTATCCACTTCTTAAGTAAAATGAACTGTCACGCAGAAAGCTTCTTTCAAAATTGCAGCTTGATAGCTCCAAGCAGACTGTCAGAGTGCATGTTTATCTACTGCTCCATTGCACCCCCATGATTTACTCCCTTGCACGCTTTCCCGCTATCGATCTCTTTTATCCTCTCTTCAAACACAAATGCAATGAATTTCCTTCTGAGCCAAGGAACCTTAACCACCTTCACTTTTGAAGAGCATTTCTTTATGGTCTGACTGTGCAGCCTGTGCCAGCCAGACAGGAACTTTTAGCTCAGCCTCCCTCCCTCTTGCTCCCATGTCCACCCATTGCAGGGCTTCAGCAGAGCTTGGTGTGGTAGTAAGTGTGGAGGTCAGACCCCAATTACTACAGTGTTTCAGAAAACTGTAGAAGACCTCACAGTCATGATCTGCAATGTGATCACAGGTGGTTGGTGTAACTTTATTTTTTCTGAAGCTGAGCTATAGCGAAATGTATTTTGCCTATATTTTTAGGAGACACCTTAATACTTCTTAATATTTCTTAATGTTTGGGAGACTTTCTGAATCTTGACACAAGCATAGGTCAAGAGATGTCCAAAAAGCCTTCTGGGATTCCCCTTAACAAAATAAATAAAAAAGTTGGCAGGTGGCTGTCAGTGTTTTATACATTCTTAGTCTTTGAAAATTTCTGTAAGAATTTTAAACTGTGTGGCTGTGAGATGAGGAAATAAATTGGGCAGGTTTGGTTAATGTGCCTTTAGGCCTGTGCATTTCTTCAATTAAGAGAAACTTCACTTCTCTACAGATTTCTCTACAGATTTTTGAACACTTATAAATTGCTCCAATTAATATTTTATGTTTACTGTCTTGTTTATACAGTGCACCTCTGGGTTTTGTTTCTAGTTTATATTCCTGCTTAATGAAATGAGACAATTCCTGAAGATACTCAGAATTGCTAAATCACGTTGAAAGATTTACTTGCATTACAAACGCAATTCTGGTTTGGTTTGTGGGTTCTTTTTGTTTGTTTGTTTGTGTGTTTTTTGTTTGTTTGTTTTCCTTTTTTCCCCATTTGTTTGTTTTATGTTCAGTGAAAGATAATGAAACTTTTTCTAAGTATGTATCATTTTGTAGGTTCTCATTGCTACAATATTTAATTGCTAAAATATTTTAAATTAAATATTTTAGCTAAAAATTGCTCAAATATCTCATTGCTACGATATTTAATTGCTATTAATTGGAAAAAATTAATCTTGAAAATCTGATTTGCAAGGAAAATATGTTTATTTGGCATAGAAAGTACATATTGGGTTTAACTGAATTGGAAGCAACTTCTGTTGATAAGCAATATTTTATTGTTGGCTTCCTTTAACATACTAATATCTTGTATTAAGTCTTTACATTCCTCTGTACTGTAAGTTGCTTCAAATACCTATGCCTCATGCTATGGAGAACTATTCTATTTTTCTCGTTTTAACAGCAGGTGTTAAAATTCTATTTTTCTAATTTTCTCAAAAATTCTATTTTTCTCATTTTAACACTAGAGGGGTGAATCTATCCCTCCGGAAGTAAAAGTTTTCCAAGGTCCTTAATGTCAGGCTTAAAGTTGTTTAAACAGGCTTGTGCTGTGAACTCAGATAAAGCTTGTCATCCATACATACATATATCTGTCATAGGTTTTAAAAGGACAGAAAGGTTCCCTGGGCTCAGTGGCTCAAATTTCATGTGGAAGAAGACACGTGTATCAGATGGGTGAAATCAGCCAGCAGATCCTTTGTATCAGAGTTCAGAGAAACATTACGGCAATGGAGTTCAGCTGTCGAAACTGGAGTTTCCATTGTTTCTTGTGACTAATCTAAATGGACTTTACTTCATGTTACCATAACTGGAAGGAAGCTTTATTTCAGGCAAGTGCTGTCCACTTCAAGTAATACTCATAGAGAGCAAGGAAACAGCTGGTCAGCCATGTCTGTGTTCTGCCAGGCTCTCAGGAATACCAAGATATGAAAATAGTCCTCTAAAGACACTGAGACAACTTGGGTAGTAAGTAGCACTCTAACATGCATAACCAGGTACTGTCACAAGATGTGTCAGTAAACCAAAAGCAATCATCTCAGCAGCATTGTTTGATAATCCATATGTAATGGAGCTTAGTCCTTCCTATTTTGGTGCACTCAAAGACACAATAAATAGCATGTGAATTAGCCCTTCACCTCTTGAAATTGCTACAGTTTCTCATCCCAAACAAAGTGATATTAGAATTGCAAATCATTTTGAATATCATCAAGCAATCAAAACCTAATATAGAAAGATATACAGAGATAAAGCAGATACTGCATTGTCTACGTTTAGTGAAAAACATCTGTTACTTTTGTGGTTAGACTTGATCTATTTCTCAGGGTTCTTTATGATGAAAAATCTGAACACTATAGTTTATACTAAAAAAAAAAAAAAAAAAAAAAAAAAGATTAGATGTTTTGTAAATATCTGTTACAAGTTGGTCACAGAAGTATCTCTGTTTAGAATCTGTTCCCCCCCCCCCCCAAAAAAAATATTGTATGCCAAACTTCCTTTTATATAATTTGTCCTAATTTAGAATTACTTATTAAACAACTCATACTGTTTTATTTTCTTTTTGCTTGTCATATTTCATGTCTCAAAAAAAAAAAAAAGCTTCCTACATGACAGTAGAGATTTTTTTTTCATTATTTCTGAAATGGAAACAAAACAAAAACATTCTAAAGCTATTTTAACATAAGTACAGGTGTTCAAAAATAATAAGCCTCTAGGAAGCAAATGTTAGTGCCATATGAGGAATGAGCACCTGGCTATGCTATTAAAAATAAGTAAGTTAAATATTTGTTATTTATTGAGCCTCATTATTTTATAGTCATGTAAAAATTACTACCACTCTTTTACTCTTTCACAACAGAAAAAAAAATAAATATAAGTTGACACTGTATGTTGTTAACTCTGAATAACATTCTAGAAAAGTAAAATATTATCAGTTACCTGTTTCTGAAGTTGAGGAAAAAGGACTGCAAATGCATGAGATCTCAATGTTTTAACTGAACTTTCAGTCATGTTATTTTCATCAGTTAATATGTCCAGTTTACATATGTCTTTGTAAGCTATTTTTCTTGACCAGGTCCTTCACAATAACTTCTGAATATGTTTAGTTTTTCAGACAGTTGCACTTACATTAGTGAAAATCATGGTATTATTAAATGATAACTACTCACTTAAGTTGTTTGTTACCGTTGCATATGTCCTCATCCCATTTCAAGCTAGCACATTACCATACATTGTCAGGCTGGTGCTCCTTTTACCAAGGGAATTGCTTTTCTTACCCATAAACCACTGTGTTTCTAGTCCTAAAGTGGTCTTGCCCCATTTTTTGAATATTTCTGTTTCTTAGTTTAGTAAAAAGCAGAATTCCCAGTAGGCCTCTCGCAAACTTTATTCTTTTTAATTTGTAGACTTCCATCAGAAATAACAGTTACAGACTTCTATACAAATAAATAAGGTGCCATAAGGTGCAACTGTGTTAGTATAGGTACCACTGTACTGTGAGAGTCTACAAATTCTAAGCCATAGTAATCAGTCATTTAGGGAATCATTTTCTGCTTGGAAATACTGAGGTTGTAGTATTTCTCTTATATAAATTAAAACCCAATCTTTCATTTTCATCTGCTTGCCAATTTGACAACCTTATCTGAGATAAGGTCCTTGATAGGATTTCTGTGTGGCTGCCTTCTAAGTCTTTGTTTTCCTTGGGAAGCTTGGGAAGCTTCCTTTTTGGAGTACAGACCTAAAACACTTGTGTTGCTTAATCAAACTGGTTTGTGTTCATTTCTTGAGGAGTCTTTTCAAATATAAATGTACTATGGCTCTAGGCCACTATTATGGTGGTCACTAATATGGTCAGTAGTGGGGTTCCTCAAGGCTCCATTATAGGGCCAGTCCTCTTCAATGTTTTCATAAATGATTTGGATGTAGGACTAGAAGGTGTTCTGAGCAAATTTGCTGATGACACCAAATGGGAGGAGTTGTGGACTTGGATGAGGGTGGAAAGGCCTTGCAGAGAGATCTGGACAGATTGGAGAGCTGGGCGATTATCAACCATATGAAGTTTAACAAAAGCAAGTACCAGGTCCTGCACCTGGAATGGGGCAGCCCTGGCTTTACGTACAGACTAGGTGACAAGATGCTGGAGAGCAGCCGGGCAGGGAGGGATCTGGGGGTTGTGGTTGACAGCAAGTTGAATATGAGCCAGCTGTGTGCCCTGGTTGCCAGGAGGGCCAACCGTTTCCTGGGATGCATCAAGCACGGCATTGCTAGTCGGTCGAGAGAGGTGATTGTCCCGCTCTGCTCCGCACTGGTGTGGCCTCACCTTGAGCACTGTGTGCAGTTCTGGGCACCACAGTACAAAAAGGACATTGAACTGTTGGAGAGTGTCCAGAGGAGGGCAACAAAAGATGGTGAAGGGCCTAGAGGGGAAGACGTATGAGGAGTGGCTGAGGGTACTGGGCCTGTGCAGCCTAGGGAAGAGGAGGCTGAGGGGGGACCTCATCACAGTCTAAAACTTCCTCCTGAGGGGGAGTGGAGAGGCAGGTGACCTATTCTCTGTAAACACCAGTGATAGGACCCGCGGGAACGGTATTAAGCTGAGGCAGGGGAAGTTCAGGCTGGATACCAGGAAGAGGTCCTTCACCGAGCGGGTGGTTGCACATTGGAACAGGCTCCCCAGGGACGTAGTCACTGCACCAGGCCTGTCTGAATTTAAGAAGCAATTGGACTGTGCATTTAGGCACATGGTCTAAACTTTTGGGCAGACCTTTGTGGTGCCAGGAATTGGACTTGATGATCCTTATGGGTCCCTTCCAACTCGGGATATTCTATGATTCTATGATAATAACTAATAGACAATATGAGTGTAGTCCCAATGAGAGATTTATATTTAAAGCTATTTGATCACTTAAACTTAAAACTTTTCCTGAACTGGTAGACAATAGGTAGTCTGATTCACTTCCACAGCAGGGAAATGTGTGTTAAAGTTGTGTTGAAGATTATAAGGGTATTGGTTTACATTAATTTGTGTGTTTATGGTGCTGTTAGATATCAAGGCCATAGAGGGTGAACAGTCCAGGTTCTGCAGGGAGGTAAAGGCCGTGACCAAGGAGCTCAAGAGTCAATTCTGGCCAAGATACAAGCTCCTGCCAAATGAGGAGCTTATGCTCCCCTCTCACAGCAACTGAGCCTCATTAGGGAGATGATACCAAGCAGATGAAGAAGCAAAGCAGATCCCTGCTTGTATGAGGAGAGAAAGGTCTGTTCTGAAAGTAGTAGGACTGGCTTTTTTCTGGGCGAATGGGCAGACGAGAGGCGGTCTGTGTGCACAGGATCGGTGGAGGGGGATATTGGGAACTCTGGGAAAAATCGGCAGTCGGCTGTTGGCCGTTGAAGAGAGCAGGTTGCTTGTACTGTGAACACCTGTCGAAACGCCTAGTCTCCATGACGCCTCGTCATGGAGAATCATGGAGCGTTTACTGGAGCAGCGATACACGATCAAATTTTGTGTAAAGCTTGGTAAAACGGGCAAAGAGACGCACGACGTGATTAAGGAGGCCTACGGTGATGCTGCCATGGGTAGATCATGTGTTTTTGAGTGGCACAAGCTTTTCCAAGAAGGTAGGGAAAGAGTGGAAGACGACGACCGCTCCGGACGCCCTTTGACCAGCAAGACCAACGAAAATGTGTCACGAGTGAAAAATGTACTGAACCGTGTTCGCAGGATGAGTATCAGAATGATTGCTGATGACTTGAGCATTCCTCAAACCCAAGTTTTTGAGATGGCGAAAGAAAACTTAGCCATGAGGAAAGTGTGCGCGAAGTTTGTGCCGCGAGTGTTGTCAGAGGAGCAAAAGGCCAACCGGAAAACAATCTGCCAGTATCTTCTTCATCATGTGAATGAGGAGCCCGACTTTTTGGACAATGTAGTGACCGGTGACAAGACGTGGGTGTCTGAATACGACACGGAGAGTAAGTGGCAGAGCACAGAATGGCACACCCCTGCTTCCCCACGCCCCCAGAAAGCACGAATGAGCAAATCCAAGCAAAAGTCCATGCTCATTTGCTTTTTTGATCGACATGGAGTCATCCACAATGAGTTTGTACCACCCGGACAAACAGTTAATGCAGTTTTTTACATGGAAGTCCTCACAAGACTGTGAAAACACATTGCTCGTGTCCGCCCAGCCATCGTCAACAATTGGCAGCTGCACCATGACAACGCACCAAGCCACACAGCGTACCGCATAGTGGAGTATCTTGCCCAGCACAAGGTGGCAACGCTGCCTCAGCCCCCCTACAGCCCCGACTTGGCCCCGCCAGACTTTTTTCTATTCCCGAGAATAAAATCAACACTCAAGGGGAAGCATCACACATCGGTAGAGACGCTTCAAGAGGCCGTGATGAGGGAGCTAAACAGCATTCCGGTCCAGGCATTCGAAAACTGGAAAATTCGATGGCAGCAGTGTGTAGACGCGGAAGGGTGCTACTTTGAAAAAATTGTTTGTTCTATTCTCATGAATGATTTTTTTTTTTTTTTAGATGAGTCCTACTACTTTCAGAACAGACCATGTATGTACAAAACAAAGAAAAAAGAAGGCATCAGGGAAATAACTTGAATTAAAAATAATATATTTAAATTATGGTTCTCTTCCATCTGTTTCAGGTCATAGCTTTTCCTTCTCCTTAACATCCATCCATCATTGTGTTTCATCTTCTCAGCCTTTGAGCTATTCTTTGATTGTTACTCCTCAGTCTGGAATGCAGATGTAACGTTGTCATTTATTCTTATCCAAAGTGTTCTTTCAAGCTTTCTTGCTGTCCAGATTCACTGATGTGACTAGTTAAGCACTGTTTGCTTATCAGTTGACTGGGCACCAATCATCTGAATGGCATTTTAAAGGATATGACTGATCTGAACTTTCTTAAAAGGGAAGCAGTGGCTGAAAGATATTTAATGTACTGTACAGTTGTAATGTAATGGAGATTAAATATCTGGTTTAGTGACAGTGATCAGTGAAGTCCAAGCCATGATGTTAATAAGCTTTAAACCACCTATTTCATTGCAATACCTGTCATATAGCTGGGAAATGGTTCTTGTTCTTCAATGAAAATGAGCACCTTCAGAAAGAGGAATAAAAGTGATCTGCTGTTGACAAACTTGGCTTGGGGATAAGCCTCTTATAGCACTGGAGAAGTAATTTCCTCACTATCCTTCTATATCCTTTTTTCTTACTCCATTATTGCTATTATTTTGTTCAGTGAAATTGTTTAGACACTCAAACACTAACTTTTTCTTATTTTCATAAGTTACACGTCTTGACACAAGAAAGATCTGATTGATGTAGTTCCTTGCAAAGAAACAACTGGCTTAACCACACACCATTATGTCATTGAATCTTGCACATGCATGTTCAGCATTGGACTTTCAAAATGCATGGCAAAAGTGTCATCTAATATGGCAGATGAATGGTCTTTCAGAAAATAAGTAAATGTAAAAGGTTCATGTTCTGACCAAACCAATACAAATTATGTTCTGTTTATTAAACATAAACTTGGTAGGCAAACTAAAATTTACTGCAATTAAAAATCAAAAGAAAAAGATATATAGAGAGAATCATAGAATCTTTTAGGTTGGAAAAGACCTCTAAGAGCATCAAGTCCAACCGATAACCACTAAACCATGTTCCTAAGCTCCACATCTGCATGTCTTTCAAAGACCTCCAGGGATGACGACTTCCCTGGGCAGCCTCTGCCAATACTTCACAAACTTTTCTGTGAAGAAATTTTCCTAATATCCAACCTAAACCTCCCTTGACCTGACTTAAGGATATTTCCTATTGTCCTATTGTTTGTTGCCTGGGAGAAGAGACTGACTCACCACCTCACTACAACCTCCTTTGAGGTAGTTGTAGTAGTAGTAGTAGTAGTGTGTGTGCACGTGTGTGTATACACTAGTTGTGAATGTGTGTGTGCATATTATATACATATATATATATATATAAAATGAAGGCATTGCTGGCATCAGCAGTCTAGTTTTGTTGTTGGAGGTCTTTTTTGTTAGTTTGGGTTTTGTTTTAACCAGAGTTTGTTGACTCCACTTCTATCAGAACACAGTGACAGTGATGTTCTTTGAGGCCAGTGACTCAGGATGCTTGAGTATCTTTTCTCCCATAATAGCTGGAAGCTGCAAGAAATCCTGTAGTGACTAATTATGAAATTACCAGTCTCTAAGGAAAATTTCTTCTTAACTGCATGAGCTGGCTTATTCCCTGAAGGAAGAATGGTTTGTATTCCTCATGTAATTACACAAGGGAGCTTAGAAATTGCTGAAAGAAATACCTTTTTTTAAATAAGTGGATATAAGAAAATTATAAAATCCTTTTTCTGTTGAACAGTAGATGAAAAATAACTAATGTGGAAAGCAGATACAAGGTGGAAAAAAAAATTCTGCTTTTTTTTTTTATTTGCTGCTTTTATTTGAAAGTGTGGGTGTGGACTGAATACTCTCTTTCAGAAACAGTTCATAAGACTGGGTTTCATACTGACTGCTGAGAACAATTTGGAAAATAAGACAGGCATTGCATGGCCTCTCCCATGCCTAGAACACTACACTTACTTGGTGTAACCTGCTGTAGACTTGTACCAGCAGGACAAAAACCCTTTTCAGCTAATCTGAAACATGAGAGCTTTAAAAAAAAAAACAAAACAAACAAAAAAAAAAACCCACAGATTTCTTCCAGCTATAAAAACTCTATTAAGTTTATAGACAGTAATATAAGTTAATTGAGCATTGCTGTCCCACAGAGACCATATAAAAGCATAACCAGAGTTGAGTCAAAGACCTTCTGTGGTTTTGAGCCTATCAGTTTGCATAGCATAGTTCATACCCTGAGGCTGGGCCACAGTTAATAATTGGTCTAATTAATCACCTACTAAAACTGTCCAGTTATGGCATGGGGCAGGGGGGAATATAAGCAGACAGGGCACAAACCAGTGTTTGACTCCGATCCTGAGAGGCTGCTATTAAAATTATAATAGGAAACCCTGCTTTGCTGGCCAGCACTGGCAAACCCTGAGAGAGAGCAAGCACTGTTTGGCCTCTGCAACAAGCAGCAGATGTTGAATGGAGTAAAATTTTCCAGCTGTTTCCATGCTTAACTTGATGCTACTTCTGTCTTTTTATTCCCTGGCCCCTTCCTTTGAGGTGACCCTGGGGTATGGTGAGAAGTTTAATGCTGGAGCAGGGATGACAATGTGAATCTGGAGTATTTAGCTGGGTCTTGGTCTACAGCTGAAACCTGATCTTTGTCTCAAAGCCAAGGGAACCTGACTCATGAGCAACACTATACATGTGGGATGGAGGATTCATAAGGTTGTGACAGCCAGTCATAGCTGGGAACACCACAAGAGCTTGATAACTGCCTGCACTTGTCTGTAGGGGTGCTTAGTCACTTTAGTTTGGCTTTCATGGGCCCTAGATGGTATTTTAAGAAGGTGATCAAGTGGATCAACCTTTCACATAGAGTAGAATATTTCAACAGGATGATGGAGGTCTGGGGGCCTTTCAGCACACCTCAGTTTTAAATATTCTGTGACTGTTCTGGCAGCAGTTACTATGATCAGACACTAGGAGCAGCATGCACACATCCGTTCAGAAGTGTCCTGCACAAGCAAGGTCAGAATGATGGACACCTTTGAAAACAGGATCAGTAAACAGCCTATTACTGACTGCAGACATGATGTTTATGATATGAAAGAGGTATGCTGTATTTAAAGTAGTAGAGTACATTTAACAACATTGTGGGGGTTTTTTGTTTTTGTTTTTATTAAATGTCATGCACAGCTTAGAACAGCTTTCACAATGTTTAAGTTATAACTATGATAACAACTAAGATTATAATGAAAAGGTGGAAGTCTTCACTAGGATTCAGCAACCACAGGGCTATCAAAATGTAGCTTTGCTTTGCAAAATGTTAAGTTGGCATACCTAAATTATTTAGATAATTTCTGAGCCAAATGTCTGCAAAGGTACTGAGGTTGCATATAAATTCTGAAACACAAGGGATACTGCTGGAGACAGGTACAGAGCAGTGGAGCGTAAGAAATGCAAACTGAATTGCATAGCATACAGGCAGCATTAAAGTAATGTATTTCAGCTTCTAGTCAGTGAACCCAAACATGTTGTACATTATGCAGACTGCTTAGCAATTTGCATAATTATAAACTCCCTTTGAAACAGTAAACATTACTGCAGAATTCAGAAATACAAAAAGCAACATTAATAAGCATTGCTGCTTTGACTTCTTAATATTTCTAGGGTCTTCAAAATCACCCAGGTTATTGAAGAGACAGAATAGAGTCTTTTTGAGTGACACATTGGAAAGAAATATAAAGAAGTATAAACTTTCAGTTTTAATACAGAAAACTTGCCTTGATGACTTTTGAGGCTAATGTTTCTGTTTTACATTTAAGATGCATACTTAGACTTCTCTGAAGAGTAATCCGTTAAACCACAGACTGCCAATATGCGACGGGGTTCAGAAAAGATCATCTTTATTGCTGTAGATAGTAGGCAATACGGTTATGTTAAGGTACTCTGCTGTGTGACTCTGAAGCAGAGGAACTGAATTAGCAGAATACTAATATTGGTAGTACTTCATGAAAGATGGTAGAAGAGCTCTTTCCAGGGAGATTCAGAAAGGCAATATAGAAGTTTAAATATGAAAATGATAGAATTCTCATAGAGGCATGAAAAGAAATTTAATCTTTTTGTTAAAAAAAAAAAAAAAAAAAGAGAGAATACTGCACTGGGAATTTTTGTGAACTTTATATCTGGTTCATATTTTAAAGAAAATCTGGTTTGGGAAGTAGTTAAGGAGGGGAGCTCATGCATTTGTGTGCATTGGCTGTTGTCCTGTTCATATTCCAGTATCATCTAAAATAGCTTCACATAAATATAGTTTCTCTTTTTTTTTTTTTTTTTTTCCTGATGGAGGGGGATGTGGTTGGAAGGTGGAGAGTAAGAGACCCCACTGATGCAAAGGCTGCAGGGTACATTCAGTCCCTGTGTTAGGCACCAAGTGTAACTGGGAGGCAGCCACAGGAAAGAGCCTTATGGTGGGGTCGCTCAGAGCAGTGTTTCACAGAGGTTGTCTCCTTATTCTGGTTTAAGAACTGAAAGATTAATTTTTAGAGAAAAAAATAATGCAGAGATGGACTTTTTGCCAAGTCTAAAAAAAAGAGTTCAAAAGAATGCACGGTATGTTAGTAATGCTGGTGCGTCAGCACTCTGCATATTCTTTTGCTCTCAGCTATTTCATTGCAGGGCTATTGTGTCAACTTTGAGAAGAGCAGTGATGTGTTTGCATTTACCTCTGTGAGCATGTTGAATCATTCTAATCATTCTTTGCCATTCCCCATTCCAGAGGAATAATATCCTTAACACTAGTCTTTTTTTTTTTTTTAATTATTTTTTTAATTTAATTTCTTTTAGAAATTTCTTTTAGAAATTAAATTAAAAAAATAATTTAAAATCTAAATAAATAAAAAAATTTAAATAATTTTAAAAAAATTATTTAAATTAAAAAAAATTTAAATAAATTGCTTTTAGAAATTAAATAAATAAAGCAAACTGTATCAATCAAACAAAACAAAAACTGTTAAGTGTCTCTGCAGAGGAAATAATTACCCAGCAAAGAAAGCTATCTCTAATCTCTTCTAGCAAGAAAATTGATATAACAATAAGTAATATGCAATCTTGCTTTCTGTTTCTCGCAAAACAAAAAGCTGCTAGCTCAGGCAGAGAAGGATCTAGTTAATTTCCTATACCCTCGGGCCAATTAGACATGTTGAAAAATCAATCTCTGTCAGGCTTGTCTGTGGGTATAGGTTGTGGGGTGGAGGAGTGGTTGTGATGGCTAATGGTAATTTGCTTCAGAAAGATAAGTACGTTAATGCTATATTTTGTCCATCTCTGCAATAATATTATTAAGATTTCTGAAAGGTTCATTTTAAATACTGTTTTATAGTATCATGAGAGACTCTATTTGCTATTTGTTTCTCTTATCTCTTTACAATCTTCCTATTAATGTAACCGGTAATGAGGTTTACCTGCAGGTGATCACTGGCTAAATCCACAGTGACACTTTATTTATATGGTAGTTTCAGGAGGATTTGTGTGGTGTGGACTAGGAACCTGTACCCATATTTGAATATTGTTGCATTTCTGAGAACTAAAATTGACCACTAGCACAGCTGATTGTTCTTCCCACATTTTGTTCCTTGCAAATCTTGTATGGGTTTTCTGAGCCATTGAGCACTGGTTAATGCAGATAGTGAAGCGGTAGGGTAGGGGCTACAAAGCTTCCTGACCCCAAGAACCATTTTCTAAATTATTTAATGTTACTAATAGCCATATCCTTTTTCTGTCTTTTTTCTAAGTCTCTATGTCCCCTGTATTTCACAGACCAAGACCTTATACCCCGTGGTCTCTGCACCCATCACTGTTCTGAATCAAACCTAATCTTGTCAGATTGCTGCTATTATATTTTATAATGGAGACCTCTGGGCTCTGTTGAGTGAGGTTTGGTTTGTTCGTTAATAAGCATACACGTTTTCTGCTGAAAAGCTTTTTCTTCCTATTTCAGAGATGTGCCAACATTGAGATAATGTTATTTTGGGAATTGCCTCTTCTCATTTCTTCGGCTTGTGCCAACCTCAGGTTCTGCAGCAAGTGCTCAATCTCCTGCCCTCCCACACCTCTGACTGCAAAGACCTTTGAGTTATTCTGTACTTTGGCAGGTTTTTCTCTGAAACTTTGCAGACAAGTCTCTCCGTACAACTGCCCTAATTTGAGGTTATCTAATTCTGAGTGGTCTCAATAACTCTGGGAGCATGCTTTGAGTAGTTTTTCCTCCAATTACAAAATTGAAAGTAATCCAGCTTTTTTTTTTTTTTTCTACTTGTTTTTGTTAGCCACTTGCAAGGGCTAACAAAGGTGATACTCTACATACATTTGCTGGTACTCTACATACATAAGCAGAGATTACAAGCCTTAAATTTGCAGAACGACAAATGCTGTTTGTTCTTGGGAGGTGATGCATTTATTCCTGCCTTGAGTTCTGTGCAGCATCACTGCGAACAAACCAATCAACACCATTTTTCTTCTCAATTCTTGCTTTTGGTAAGCATTTTAGTTATTTCTGTAGACAGCCAGATTGAGTAGTCCCAGTTGTTCAGAGGTGCAGAGCTGCACCTCTCTCTCCACTCGTGCATGTTGGGTTTGTGCTTGTCTATTCAGTTCTCAGAGACATTCTTTAGGCAAGTTTAGAGCCTTTGCTAGGTACCCAGAGTCTCATTTAGAAATAAACTTTATGTAACGAGTAAACCAAAGGAGACTGTTTTTATTGGTTTAATAGAGTTTATGTGCCTCGATGAAACAATGTAATTAAGAAACAATTAAACAAAACTGGGTGTTTTCTTAAGCATTCTCTGGGGCACTGTCAACAAGTATATTTTGCTGCCTGCAATCTGCCTGTTACCAGTTGTTACCTTTTACCACAGGTATTCTTTTATTTCCCTGCCCATTGTTTTAGTTACTTCATGGATAAAGAGAATTTAATTTGCCTCAATCTCAAAGCTACTGCATTTTTAAGTAATTGCAACTGATGTGGGACTATCAGAGCTTAGTGTATTATAATATGTATTAGCTGCTCCAGACAGCTCCTGTAAACAACCTCTTTCAGTAATATTTCATTTCTATGCAGCTGGAGGTTTGCCTGAGCATGCAGCATACATATTTTAGCCTGGAATAGTTAAAAATACATTTCAAAAGCAGAAATTCATGTAGATAATACTTGCATAGACTGGGTAGTGTTAATGTTGCTGTCACACTGAAACAATTTTACAGCCTCTTATTTAAAATTCATTTGTGGATTTGAGTCCTGCAGGAAACTTGTAAATAGGCTATTCCAGATTAGACAGCAAACTGCTAACACTTACTGAAGAGATATTAAGGAACAGGTAAGGATGGAGTCTTTTTCCCAAGCCATAGTTCCTGTGTTTTGTCGTTCTGCATCTTGTCCTCCCTCCATGTGCAGTGAATCATTTCTTCATTAGCATGATTAGGAAGATGATTTATTGCTATCTTAAGAAGTGCTCTTTCCATGTGACATGTACAGGTTGTTGTTTGTAAAGTAAAATGTGCCTAGGTGGGTGATCCTCATTATTCCTTTTTACCAACTTAATATGTTACTTTGCCAAAAGGCTGCTAGGTAATTCTACTAGGAATTGCTTATAAAAGCAGCCAGTGCAGAGAGTAGAGAGATAATACAGTAATTTTCTACCTTGTCTGGAATTTAATTAGCCAGACAGAGGTTTGGGGAGTTCTGCAGCTTTCTGAGCAGCGTGGCCAGTAGAATCTGGGCATCTGTGTGTGTTAGCGTACATGGTTTCAGGCCAAACTCCTCTCTGATTTCTAGTCAGAATTTTTTTTTTCTGATTTTAAAGATGTGAGTTGGCAAGAGTTGCAAATATGAAGGCCAAATATCCTATTAAGTACATGCACCTCTTCTTTCTTAATTTAGCCTTTTGGCACATTGAATAAGCTTGTATCAAAGCACTTGAAGGACATGAATCACTACTTTTAGCCACCTTTGGGGAAAAGACGTATTACTCACAGCTGGAAATCTGACCTTAAATAGTTGTTAAAGTACATAAATCAAATAGGTACAGAAGCTGAAGGTGTTCTTATTGTAGTTTTGCAGGATCACAGCCTTTATTATTTGACTTACAGTTGTGCATTTGCTCTATGTACTTGCATGGTGTCTTGTCAGAAGCTCTCAATCATTCGCAAACATTAATTAAACTATTCACCTTTTTCAAGGTATGTGGAATTAAATTTGTTTTGTTGAAAAATGAAAGTAAGCAGGAAAGAAATTAACACGATTTCCTATCAAACATAAGCTTATTCTTGTTGGAAGATCAGGTTACTGTATGTGCCTTAAAACTGCTCCTCTTTGACATTTTTTGGGGTTGTATCTTTTCCATATTCCTGTGTCAGGCCTGTCTGGGAGAGAAATGGGAACATGTAGGTCTTCTCTGCAGTGGTCCCTTTTTCTTCATTCTCCTTCTCTTGCATCTGCTGTGGTTGGCTAGCAGCTGGCAATTTGGACACCATTTTTCCCTGACCTGAGAGAAAACGTAGGTGATGCGACAGCTATGTTACTCCCACAAGTGGTATGATGGTGCCAGGAAAAAAAAAAAAAAAAAAAAAAAAAAAAGAGGAGTCTTTTCCCTCACTTTGTAATATAATCTCATGAGACACAGGATCTGTAAGAAAAAAAAAAAAAAAAAAAAAAAAAAAAAAGAGGAGTCTTTTCCCTCACTTTGTAATATAATCTCATGAGACACAGGATCTGTAAGAAAAAAAAAAAAAAAAAAAAAAAAAAAAAAAAAAAAAACTTAATGTTTTGACTATATTTATGAGGAATAGCAGTGTTGTAGCAGAAGTCTAGTCTGAGTATTTTGTTACTGCTTATTGTGAGCATGTTGTTAAGAGTGATCAAAACAATAGGAGACAAAACAGTCAGGTTAACGATGAGTTTAATAAAATATTTAAGAAGTCTTTGGTAGTGCAATCTGACCCTGAGGACTGAGTTTTCTAGAAGAGCATCCTTCATGTTCTGTACTCATAGGCTATACTATTTTGAGTTGTTTAATGTTTTTTGTACCCCAAAGACTAAATAAAATGACAAATACCTAAAGTTCTTGTACGGTGTGTTTTATTTGCTTTGCTATTTTGGTTAGCAGCAACTTGTGAATATCATTTCCTGTTAATGGGAGAAAAAAATATTTTTGGCTCAGTACTGTCTTAGGGCAACATTACTATTGAAACTGCCATGGTTTGTGCCCAGGGGCTCCAAGCAAGATAGGTTGAAATAGTGCCTGTGTTGCACTTGCTGTTGGTTAACTGTTTCCAACACTGTGAAGTAGTCAACAGGAAGAAAGAGAAGATAATTTCTTATAAAAAAGCTTGTCAGAGAAAATAATATTCAAGAATTACTCTTCCTAGCTTTTTTGGTCTTAATAAGTGAGGTAAGAGGGTCTTCTGAGAAAATTCTGCATTTCATATGCTTAGTAAAAGTCATGAAATAGTTTCCTGCAAAAGCACTTTCGAACTGTCTCCTTACAGTTGGATTTTTTCCTTACATTCTGATTCACAGTTAAAAGCGCAATAAAATCAATTCAATGAGATCAGAAGGTTTTTGTTTCTGGTTTATATGGTAGCGCTGAGAGAGAGAGAATACAACTCCCAAGCAAAGGTTTATCGATTCCTACCGCCCTAGAACTGATCTGTGACTTTTAACCTTAAATTCCGTGACAGTTGCTAAATAATCATTTTGCAGTATAAAGGAGAAAAGAGTTTGCCTTCTCTGGTAATAGAGCCAATATCTTCTTCAGACTATCTAAATATTATTAAAACCCTTTCTTTAATACTGGAGATACCCTCTTTCATTCCGCACTGCAGAAGCAAAACCAACCAGACAAAGACAAGAGAAGCAGAAGAAGGGAGCAGGAAAAGCTGTCCCAGACCCCTGCAGTAACACTGGTCTCTCACAAGCCAATTAAGACTATAACGCAAGCTACCACCAGCTCCTGTTTTAACTTGGAGCTACCTGAACATCCTCTCAGCCAAGCTTTCTGCCTCTCTGTAAATGAAGCTTTTGGTAGCTGAGGGCATTCACGCTTGATGTGAAAAGATATTTATTTACTTATTTATTTTAAAGTACAGTCTGTTTGTCCCTAGTTTCTGCCTTTGCTACCTGTGAATCTCTTCAAGGAGTGGGGTGGTTTCTGAAGGTCCAGTTCCTGAACACAGTTGAAATCTCAGTGCTGTCCACAGCAAACAAGTAAGCCATACATAATTTAAACACCCAACCTATTTATCCTGCTACTGTACACGATCGTGCAGTCATTCTTGATAGATGAGTGCTAGTGATTCTTGTTACATAAGTCTTAAAAGCTGCTAACCTCAGCTCTGGGTCACTGGAGGGTAAAGGAGTCAGAAGGGAGGCTCACTGATGCTGCCCCAGAGCAGTTTTCTGGTTGGAGCCAAGCCCTAAGCTGGTGCCCCAAGGCACTGGAGGTGTGGGCACAGGCTTGTGTTTGGTGATGAGGAGAGGTGGCCTCTGGCAGAAGAGCTAGGCAGAGAGCTCAGGGATGTGACCTGCTGAATCACGACTGCAAGATCTGCCAGTTTTCAATCAGTCTTCAGCTAAGATATGTGAGTAAAATTATTAAAGTACCTATTGTAATTTGGGACTTTTTCTCTGTGAAATCAATGGCACAGGTTCGTAAGAGGTTGCTGGTATGCCTTGGCTGGCATACAACTCAACATGAGTCCTGTCTGAGACGGAGGCTGCATCACAGCCATGTTAGCAGGCACTGAGTCCAGGCCATTAAATCTTGTGTCTCAAAGGGGCTCATTAGCTCAGGCTCGGTACTTCTAACCACAGATGCACAGCTTTCTGCTTTGGAGTTGATTCACATCTAGTCAGCTCAAAATATGGGTTGAGTGAACTTCTGTCTGCAGATAAAATAGTAAGTAGGCAAACCACAGAGCCACATTGGCATGTCTGACAACATTCATCTTTGAGACTATGATGCTCTGATGACTTCAGTAAGAAAAAGTTACCAAGTCTGATAGTTCACTGCTGTTATCTATTTAAGCAAATATTGATTCTTAAAGTGAGACAATTATTTTTGGAGCTTTTTTTTGTATGTCCTAGGACTAAAGACTACTTAAATCACCCTAGACAACTTTAAAGAACATGCGGGTGATTCTCAGCTTTTTAACCAGAAAACTGTTCCCAAAATATTGATTGTCTGAAACCATAATAGTAAGATCCCAGCTAGAAAAACTTAAAAGACACTAGCAAGCTCTTAGACTTTGCAAGTTTTTAAATCCCTTCTCCAGTAACGTTTGGAAGTTGAAGGCGGGAAATTGTGCTTAACAGTAAAATTTCTTCTCTTATATTTCCACTCTGAGTTCATTGTCCTGTTTGTTTCTGTGGACTTAACTATGAACAATACACTTTTTTTTTTTTTAAGGAAATTGAAATATTTTCATTCAGTGTTTGGCAGTGGGATTCAGCAGGGGAACATCAGCTTTTATTGTCTCTGGAATGGTGACTATTGTGATTTTTAAAAACAAAGAATGCACTTTGCAATTGACATTTAATTTCTGTAAATAAAAGCCAGTCAGATGATGTTTTAAATGTTTCTTACCAAACTTCACTTCACTTCACTTACCAAAACTTTACTCTTGAAAACAAAACTGTGGTATTTTGACAGAAGCATTTCTAGATCAATTTTTTTTTTTAAGGAAAAATTTGTTGCAATGCAGTGTTCTCAGCTAGCTCCTCCTTGTATTGCAGAGACTTTTTTTTTCGGGTCGACTTACTCATTCTTCTTTGGGTGCTTGATAAAATATCTGTACTTATTTTATAAAATGCTTTTTTCAAAGGGCACAGTACTTTGCAACAAAAGATATGAGGGATACTCTTTGCATTTCTGATTTCTTATGACAAAGATAGGGTAGTGAAAGACCCCATGCACCATTTAGGTTATTAATTAATCTCTATAAAATAGCCTTCACATTTGACAGCTTGTTTCAGTTACAGCTATAAAACCTTGCAGTTTTTAATCACTGTTTCAACCGCTTGGATCAGACAGAAAGAAAAGTTCCCCTCCTGCAAGAAGTTTTCCATTTACAGTCTTATTGTATGTCTTTGTTATAAGCAAAGAAAGGTTTTTAAATACTCAAAGTCCAGTTCATGGAAGCTGAGATGGAAATTCTTCTTCCTTTATAAAAACAAACTCTGATGAATATTTTTTTATCTGTTTCATCACATTTTCTTATTAAATAAGATTCTTTTTTATTTTAGTGCATTTTTTCTTTCTAGCTTAACATGTGTTTGTGCCTCTAAAAATGGACTAAATTAACTTTCAGAACTACTTAAATCTGTTGCCATGTGATATCTCTTTTGTTAATGATTTTTCAGCCTCTGTTTTCATGACATAGTCTTCACGCATTGTGGAGCTGGCTAGGGAGGCAGACCTTACACTTCAAGTCCAATACTCCAGACCACAAACTGAAAGGTGTGCTTGGCTGCTGCTTTGGCCCTACCATGGGAGCTTGGGAAAGGCAGTGGGGAAAGATTTGTGTTTGTGGTGGGGGATTCTTGTTGCTGAGTAGGAGGCAGTTCTTGTTTCTTCTCCATGCCTATTACTGCATGATCAGGGAGATGAGAGCTGATTTTGATGTGGTGAGATCACTGGGACTGGTTATTCAAAAAAACACAGAGATACTTTCAGTTTGGAGCTGCAGTACATAGTCACATCTCAAATGTGTGAATACAGGTTAAAATAGTGTGAGAGATTGCATGTGTATACTGACATACATTAATGTACTGCTTTTTCTTTCCAGAAGGAAAAACAAAAAACAAAACAAGTTTCTGTAGCCTTCTGAATTCTAAGGGACCTCAGTTTTGATTGACAATATGCTACTATTATTATCAATATATATATTGATTATTTTCTGGCAAAAGTAAGCTACCTGAGGTTAGCCACAGACTTCAGTAAGTGTTACTTAATCCATTTCTCTGCAGTCAGGTTGGAGTAAGCAGTTGCCCTATGGTCTCCCATGACAGCCCAAGACTGATGAATCCCTTGGCATTACTTCAAGGCAAATGTTATAAACCTGATGATATTTATTCAAGGTCTGGTGGTTCAATTGAATACGGTATATCAGTCAACATAATGGGGTAATTAGGCAAATATTAAAACTAGAAGTTCCTCTTCCATTCCTACAGTGACATTTAGATGACCCTTCATCCAACAAGCCCTGTTGTAGTTCTTCACTAATCCTTTCCACAATTTTTCCTCATTTTCCCTTTCAAGCTGAGCATTTCCAATTTTGCAGCTAGCTTCCCACGTCTAGTTTTCGAAACATTCTGGAGCCTTTGTAATGCATCTTTCAGTTCACAGTATCTCCTCTGTCAGGCTGCTTTATAACCCAGTAATTCATAATTCACTTTGGAACACCTAGTACACAGAAACACTGTCTGAAACAAAACTTTATTCACTCTCCTGTTCAAGTAAATTAGCACAGCAAGCAATTTCTTCTTCTGCCCTTTATCACAGTTTGTGTGGGAACTTTTTTAAGGATTTATTGTCTTTTTCAACATAACTTGATGAAGGATGGAGACTAGACAAGCCTGTAATTTGTATACTATGTCAAGATGTCTTCATTTAAAAAAAAATAAAAATCTAACAAAGTAGGACTTGAAATGTTATAATTGAATGTGCTCAGAATGGCCTCTAAAAATGAGTACTGTAAAATATTAAAATATATTAAAATATATTAAATATATTAAATATATTAATATAAATGTAGAAAGTTTAAATGTAGATGAATATATTGCTGTTGGGAGGAAAAAAAAAGGAAAATAATTATGCTGACCCCTAAAAAAAATAAAAGTTGGGAAGTCCTCAGGCATACTAAAAATTTATAGTTAACCTAGTTCCTCAAAAAACTTGTCATAGCGTTCATGTTGTTCTACTTTAATAAATAATTCAGTTTACAGAAAGTGATGATGGATACAGGATTTTTGAAAAATACAAAGTGTGTTTTATCCATCACCTGACAGTAAAGAGATGTTTAGCACAGTATGGAACAGAACTCAAGTCTCCATAATAGACACCTTGGGCATGTCCCTTGGGTAAAGAGGTAGGAGTGAGGTTGTCATGTCATGGTGAGGAAAGCAGTTAAAAGAAAATGAAAATGCCTGAGTAACTATTGAAAAGCTGCAAGCAAAGCTTGACTTAGCAAAAGGTTACATAGAAAGGAAGTTCAGGACTGTTGTAGGCAGTGTAAGAGTTAGAATATATTCTGAAAAGGAAGAGACGCAGGGTTGCAAAGAGGTTCAAAAAAGGCTACAAACTCTTTCTTATCATTACACATTCAGTTTCCTGGACTGTTTGCAGTCCTTCAGATGGGCACATGGTACTTCAGTGCTGTGATTTAACCTAGCAGGCAGCTAAGCACCATGCAACCCTTCAGTCACTCCCTTCCCCACACAGTAGGGTAGGAGAGAGAATCAAGACCCAAAAAAAAGGTAAAACTCATAAGTTGAGATAAAGACAGTTCAATAGGACAGAAAAATAAGGGAAAATAATAATTATGACAAATGAAAATACAAACCAGGCAATGCACAAAGCAATTGCTCACTTCTCACTGACTGATGCCCAGTCAGACCCTGAGCAGCAGCCACTGCCTCACCCCAGCTCCCCCCAGTTTTACTGTCCTGCATGGTATGGGATGTCCCTGTGGGCAGCCTGGGCCAGCTGTCCTGGTCCTGTCCCCTCCCAGCTCCTGGTGTACTCCCAGCCTCCTTGCTGACAGGGCAGCAGAGGAGCTGAAATATTCTCAGCTTTTTGCAACAGCTTAAACATTGGTGTGTTATCAGGATTACTCTCATCCTAAATCCAAAACACAGCACCATATCTAGCTACTGGGAAGAAAATTAACTATCTCAGCTGAAACGAGTACATTCAATAATGCACATAAGTCCATGATGAAATGAGGACAGGGTAAAATGGATGTAAGGTTATCTGCACAGAAAATGTGAAGATTTTCCTTTTTCAAGTAACAAGGAATCACAAAATCACAGAATTTCTAGGTTGGAAGAGACCTCAAGATCATCGAGTCCAACCTCTGACCTAACACTAACAATCCCCACTAAACCATATCCCTAAGCTCTACATCTAAACGTCTTTCGAAGACTTCCAGGGATGGTGACTCCACCACTTCCCTGGGCAGCCTGTTCCAATGCCTAACAACCCTTTTGGTAAAGAAGTTCTTCCTAACATCCAGCCTAAAACTCCCCTGGCACAACTTAAGCCCATTCCCCCTCGTTCTGTCACCAGGCACATGGGAGAACAGACCAACCCCCACCTCGCTACAGCCTCCTTTGAGGTACCTGTAGAGAGCAATAAGGTCGCCCCTGAGCCTCCTCTTCTCCAGGCTGAACAAGCCCAGCTCCCTCAGCCGCTCCTCGTAGACTTGTTCTCCAGTCCCCTCACCAGCTTCATCGCCCTTCTCTGGACCCGCTCAAGCACCTCCATGTCCTTCTTGTAGAGAGGGGCCCAAAACTGAACACAGTACTCGAGGTGCGGCCTCACCAGAGCTGAGTACAGGGGGACGATCACCTCCCTAGCCCTGCTGGTCACACTGTTTCTGATACAAGCCAGGATGCCGTTGGCCTTCTTGGCCACCTGAGCACACTGCTGGCTCATATTCAGCCAACTATCCACCATCACTCCCAGGTCCTTCTCTGCCAGGCAGCTCTCCAACCATTCCTCTCCCAGCCTGTAGCTCTGCTTGGGGTTATTGCGTCCCAGGTGCAGGACCCGGCACTTGGCCTTGTTAAGCTTCATGCAGTTGACCTCAGCCCATCGGTGCAGCATATCCAGATCCTCCTGCAGAGCCTTTCTACCCTTGAGCAGATCGACACACGCACCTAGCTTGGTGTCATCTGCGAACTTACTGAGGGTGCACTCGATGCCCTCGTCCAGATCATCGATGAAGATATTAAAGAGGACCGGCCCCGGCACCGAGCCCTGGGGGACGCCACTAGTGACTGGCCTCCAACTGGACTTGACTCCATTTACCACAACTCTTTGGGCCCGGCTATCCAGCCAGTTTCTAACCCAACGAAGCGTGCATTCCCTTCAATGTCATAGCTGGATTACATGACTGCAGATCAGTGCAAAACAAAATCACTGCTAGTCAGGAAGGTTTCTCTTGTTTTCCAGACTGAAATTAGCGAAATATATAATGCAGTTTGTCCTTCATGGCTCATTGCCTTGGTTGACTAGTTGTGTAGCATTATGTTTAGTGCAGAAAGCTTAATGACCCATGGTTCTAATTTATAAGCAAGGCATTAGTTTTTGAAAAAGGCAATCTGCAGAGCAGTCTTTAGATTTGCCTTCATAGACCTTCTACCAGTCACATCGTGATGGCATGTTCTGATACCACTTGTCACTATTTATTCATTTATGCAGTAGAAATACAATGCCAAGAATTATTAGCCCCGTAAACAGGAGTGCAGAAATGCTTGTATTCATTTCTGGCTCATGCAAAACGCATCCTTTAGTTGTGTACGTGCATGCATGTTTTCAAAAAGGAAAAAAAGATGACTTTTTTCAAATGCTCATTGACCCAATTCTTGATGTGTTAATAGGGGATGGAAAGTTCCACTCCAGTGAAAAAAATTCTGTACAATTATTATTAGCATTTGGATGAACTCCATTATTGCTCATGGTGGCAAGAAGCCAGAATCCATTCTATGCCACCATATTGCCTTTTGATTAATTGCTTTTAGTCTTACTAGTGTAAACATTATTCATTCGTCTTGATATTGTAATTGTTTTTACTGCACAAAGGAGCAGCTGCTATACAGAACTTAACACCATAACTGCATTTTGTATTGAATCTGCCTCATCAATATGTTGTTGATTGTGTTTTTTTCAACTGGAGCCAACTTTTAAACAGCCTCCATGTCAAAATAAATAAATAAATGGATAAGGATTGGTGCTTGTCTTTTTTTTTTTTCCTAATGATATTTCACAGTTTTGTAATGATTTTTCATTAGTTGTGGGGCTTTTTTTTTTTTTTTTCCTGGAACTACACAGATTTGGGGGATGTTTTCAAACCACTCAATTCCTGTGCTGTCCCCCGTGATAAACATCTAAGACAGGTTACAAGAGTTTCTTCTCGCCAGGAGAAACATATTGTGGATTAAAACAAAGGTGTTGATACAGGCAGAAAAGATGTATTTATGTCAATCCAAGTCCTCCTCCATTGAATGTGAATGCATGAGTCTCAGCACCATGACAGAATTAAGCTCTGAAAATAAAGGTAGTTAAATTGTCTGAACTCTAAAATAATTGAAAAAAAAAATCAGGTTTGTGTTGCTTTATGTATTTGTTTCCACTGATCCCTATAACTGGCTAAAATGATTGAATAAAAACATAGAAAATCCTGATTGAAACTTGCAAAATAGAAGGGGAGAAAATAGAATACCCTGTCCCACAAGGCCTTGTTGCTTTATGGAATAGCTCCTCTTCAGCACCCTCAGTGTTCAACCTACATTCAGTTAGTCATGCACATGTTTTTGTCAGTTACTTGTGCTGCAGAGACAGGATCTTAGATTTAGTTTTGTCTTTGATATCGACATTGACACTTGAGGCTATAGTCCTCCTGATTTCCAAATGCAGTTTTCATTAGCATGTAGATTGTAGGAACAAGGGTGTCTTTCTGCAAGATGAAAAAAGAGGGGTATTTCCAGAGTTGTTATACGTTTCAGTGTTCAATGCTTTCTCAAAGGCCTTTATATTTCTAAGGTTGTTTTGTTTTGTTTGCAAGAATAAATTATGAGTGAAATCTAAAATGTTGCCGGGGGCAGTAGCTAGGTTCCCTGTATCAAGAATGGAGAACTCTTCTATCACAGTATATTTCTTGGGTATGCTACACTGTTTGCTCATCATTGTCTAAAAACAGTTAACAGTGCTTGTCCTGTTCTGAGTTAACTGATGTTGTGTTAAACCAACTCTCTTTAAAAAAAAAAAAAAAAAAAAAATTTAGTGCTTTCAGTCTTTTAAATACTGGAATTTTCATACAGGACTATCATATCAGACATAGAGCATGACTGATGTGTTTCCTTTTCCCACTGTTCATGATAATCATGTGCATGACTTAAGTACTATTTGGTCTTGCATTTTTCATATCCAAGGAGGATGGAGACAGCAACAACTCATAGCTCCTTTTGATATTTGAAAAAGTAGTGGCAATCTTTGGATCTAATTTAGTCCTTACATTATATTTATGTGTAGAAGTTATTTTAGTAGTTTAATATTTTTTCATTAGTTTCTGTCAATAAATCTTTTTGTTGCGTACTGATAATGAAAAGCAGCAATGTGCTGTACAGACAGTGGCAGTCCATTTGTCAAAATGCAAATAGCATCAAGAGCATACCCTTTAAAATTATGTATTTTAATTAGACATTGACACCTGGTATGGACTATGAACACTTATTTGTACACATGCAGGCTATTTGATATGATGAGACCCAAAGTATCCGGAGAATTTGACTCTAGATGGAGTTTAGTGATTTAATTTAATATAGCAATTGTGTGCAGAATGTATTGAATTTGTAAGTATTGTAATATTTGTATGCCACATAGGTTCTGTGTTCCTAAAAGCAGTTCATTACATAAACAACGCTTTCCTCCTCCTGCTGATTTTCATAATTGACTGAAAAGTAAAGGGGTAAGCCTGGCAATATTAAAATCTTGGAGAGTGGAAAAAGTTTTATTGAAACCCACCTTGATTTATAATAACATTTTAGACTTAGAGAGGACTGAAATGGTTACCTATGAAGCAAATATATTGTACAGCATGCCTAAGGTATACGTGAGGAATCTCACATCAAACGGCCTAAGGATAGAGAAGTTCACTTAACATTCATAATTATTATAATGACCTTGTTTGTTCTGGAGTTCAGTTTAATGTGCAGACTTTAAATTAAAAAGAATTCCCATGCCTTGGCAAAATACTGTTTTAGCCTACTTTTAAATACTGAATGAAAGGATTACAGAATCATGAAGTTAAGGATTGCATTACCAGTTTGCTCTAGCAATATTCCAGAATGTGTGATTCAGTGTCATTCTGTACCACACTCCCGTATCAGAAAATTTCTCTCCTGAGAAATGAGGACCAGGAACAAGACTTCTGCCTTTTGTTAGTGGCTTCTCCTGTCTTAAGTCACACGTGTTCTCATTTTTCTCATTGTTGTATTGCTTTTAGGTAGAGGAAAAATCTGAAACTTGAAATGTGAGACAATTATGTACTAGGAAGAAGAATAAAAAGTTACTTTCTCCCAGAAATGCTACAACTTAAGTGGCAAGGGGTATTCATTGTCCTCATAAAGGACTTTGTTATAAGTTTTTTTTAAAACTTCCTTGTTGCACCCACTAATCTCAAGCATGTAGTCACTGGTGCTTCTCCTTCAGCTACTGCAGCCGTGCATGAAGAGGGAGCTCTGTGTAAGCAGCAGTGACTACTGGAGCTGTGTCACACTGCAAGACCCTTTCCCTCCTGGTGTGTACATACCCTGTGCAAAATCTGATACTTTGCTGCTCGGAGGGAGCCTGAAGCACTTTTACCTTGGAGTCTTAGTCCTCTGTATCTGGTATGGACTTTGCATGTTTATTTACTCACCCATGGGCATCTGATTTTTTGGATTTGCAGAGCAACAACCTATATATCTGCAGTTCAAATGTATAACCTGTTTTCTAGCTTTGTATCATCTGGAAGGACTTATACCCGGTCTCTAGTTCACTTGCTTTTAGCTTCTTTATCAAGAAAAATCCATTTTACTTACAGATTCATTTGATTGAAGAAAAAAAAATATAGCACACATTGCAATAGTGTCATGAGTTTGTTACCGTGAAGTAATATGGCTGAACAAATGATTGGAATCTTGAAATAAAATTAGCATCAGCATTAGAGAAGTTGATACAGGTAGGAGAGACAAGAGTGGGACTGCAATAGTAAAAAAACTACCTAGTCGTGGCAGCATGTTCCGAGATGAAGAATTACCATCCCAGCAGATATGATCTACAGTTAATCATACATGCAAATGCTATATCATTGGTGAATTCTTTCTGTTTCATTTTCTTTGCCTACATGTTTATGAATGGTAAATACTTCCTTTCAGTTTCTTACCCTTTCTTCAATAGTGTTAGATTCTCCAGTTACATTGAATTAATTAATTAATGTGTCATGATCAAGATTTTCAGAATATTTTTTCCCCTGGAAATTTTGAAGACTACTGAAACGGTTGCAGTAATCAAGTAAGAAGGCTTTACTTGGCTGATGTGCTGAGAGAGGCTTTGCTTTGTATTCTGCAAGTCCACTGTGTTCTGCTGCCTTTGTAGAACTGCTGTCAAAGGAAATCAGCATAACAGAATTCAGTCCATTCTCCTTATTCAAATTATATGACTATCATTTCTTCATTTTCATATGATTGCCCTCTGCTATCTTTGTGACAACTATATGTCCTTGAGTATAATAATGGGAAATGAAATGTAAAAGTGCTTGTTTTCCTAACACAGAAGGAAACTGTTTCCTGTTTCCTAACAGATTGTCATTTGGCAAACAATGCTTTTAAGTATACTGCTGAGAAAATTAGTATTTTTGTCAATGAAAAATGTGGAAAAAAGAATTAATATAAACTCTGGTTTTATTTTTGTTTCCCAGCTACTGTATTTTATAATAGCATCAGAAAGAAGTGTTGGGCTTTCTCCTTTGAGTATTGATACAAATCGCCTCATCCATAGGAAAATAACACACCTATCACTATTAGTCTTTTGACCTCCTTGTTATATAACCTATATCTGCAGGAAGGAAGTGTAACAAGATTGGGAACTTAGGCCTTGTCTCATCATAGGTAGGATGATCCTCCCTACCCCCAGCAGAGGCCCTGACAGCTTCCTTCCAAGAACATTGCTCTTTTTCACTTTCTTCAATACCCTGAAATTTGGTCAGCTAATTGAGCAGTTTTAACAAGGTCAGTCAACTTGTTCTGTAGATCTGCCTGGGAAGAGTAGAGGTAGATGTAGGAGTGCAAGCTGGTATATATCTGATTTTGTTGAGTTTAGCCCTTGATTTATTGTTTGTTATTGTATAATTGGGTTTCAGTTTCTGTCAAACCAAGTGCTGTAAGCTAGAGCCACACATGTACAAGCAAAGCAGCATTTCAGAACCAATTGTACAAAATTCATCTGTCTTTCAGTTGTAACTCCTTCCTGGCATATCACACACTTATGGGTTAAATAACTGATTAATGAAGAAACATACCCATTTGAATAACTAAGAGAAATGCAGTATCCTGTTGCAAAAGCAAGTAACGAGCTACTGATAAAAAAGGAAGCCCTCTGTGATCTCTGGATATTGCTGTCTGTGATAACACAATATTAATTAAATGATGGTGGAATCATGGACAGCAACTGCTTATCAGAAAAAATTGTCTTTTCATTTCCAGTTGGCACTGAAGGGATTCAGAATGATTTGCTGTGCCATGAATGAGACGACAAATTTGCATCTCAGACATCCAAAAAGGGCAGAAACAGTTTTATTCATCTTGTATACAGTCTCCTTCTTGTACAAAGCAAGGCATATCTTTTGTCAGATAGACTACCATATGGTATGGCCACAAGGATAGTCTTGTCTCATCATTTAATGTTATTAGTTTTGCTCATTTGTAAGTACAGGATACAAAAACGAATGGGCACCTTAACACCTGTCCATCATGGCTCATGAGAACCTGAAAAAATGCTTTTTAAATAGCCAAAAGTGCTTGAACACCACTTAGTTTCTTTTGTCAAGTTCTCCTGTCTGAGCTGAATACAGAATATGTTCAGAATAGAATAGAATATCAGAATAGAATATGACTATGGATACATAGAAGACGTTGATCTTAGTAATGAGAGATCAGAGAACACAGAACCAGCATTGAAGTAGGTGAGTCCTGTATGAAGCTAAGAGACAATAACTCTATGTGGCTGAAGTGAAATGCTATTTCTATATATTCCTTGGTAATAAAAGGTATAGTAGTGTCTCCTTTTGCCTTATCTTGGAACTTGTAGGGATCTCAAATTCATAATTTAACAGTATAGTGACATAAGAAAGGGTTAAACAAATATAAAAGTTTCAGCTAAGGGGCTGATCTGGTTCATGACAAAAATCTTTCCACCAAAAATATTGATTCACTAGAGTATGTTAGCATAGGTGAAGTCTTCCAATATAGAGAGCGGACCAAATGTAAAGCATGGTTAAACCAGTTTCATAAACATCCGTGTAACTTCAGAAGGGAGATGTAATCAGAGCAGAGCTGCCCTGCAACATGCTAGATAAATGTTCAAAGCAGTAGAGAACAAGAGCTATAATCCAGAAAACCTCTCATTTTAATAGGAGAGTTGTCAAACAAAAAATGCAATGCTCATTGGTACATGGAAGAAGAGCAAAAAAGGAGGAATCTTGTTATAATTCATGATAAACTTAGAACAGATGTTCAGCAGTTAATGACTAGCTAAATTGTTTTTTATTTTTTTAATTCTAGAATTTTAAGGGAAGGGTTGCAGTAAGTGTATTTGTTATTAGTCCCTGTTGGCATACTTGGAATAGTAAGTCATGCCTAGATCTTACAATCTAGATGGATATCTTTAAAAACATGACAAAAGGATGCAGGTCATGTCACAAGCCTGTGGCAGAACGAAACCTAGAAAAGGTCTCCTAGACTGAACCCAGTGAAGACGTCCATTTTACACTGACTTTCCCACTGCTGCCAGGAGGTATGCATGAGAACAAGATGCCAGTAACAAAAAAGATGCATGTTTTCATGATTAGATTACCCCCTTGGGAACAGAAAAGACAAAGGAAACCTATACTTATCTATAAATCTTATAAACTTAATTATATTTTTCAAGTGTATTAATAAAAACCTAATTACAAATGCATTGCTTCTCCCTCCCATTGAACTGGAACTATATCAGGAAAATAAATAGGCTGGCAATGGGAACCCAGAGTTTAAAAATGATGTTATAGTCAATGGCTGTGAGAAGAAACCAAGTAAATTCTTGCTGCTGTTTTGTGTCTTTATTTTTCAGATCTCTTTTTTTCTTTTCTTTTTGTCAATCTTCCTATTCCCAATGATCAGTTCTGCACAGCAACTTTATTAATGTGTTTAGCATTTCATTTCAAAGACTAGACTTGTACCTCCTGTGTCGCTCTGCCTCCCCTGAGGGAGTCTGCCTTTCCGAGCCTAAATGCAGGCTTGTAGCTAATGTCAGCTTCAGCATCACTAGCAGCTTTGATAGTCTCTGGTTTCCTTCAGCTTCTGTAATACTGCACTTTTTTCACCCTCTGGGTTAGCAGTAGCTCTGAAGGGTCATGGTTGCTATAAAATAACTGGCTGGCCAGCTGAGTGCCTGCAGGTCAGTGATTTCTCCACAGAAGCATTGACCTATGGTGTATGCTACTGTGAGAACATGCGAAGCCTCTGGCTACCAGTAATGAAAAGTTCATTTATGTAATTGGCTAACATAATGTACTTTGTGTAGCTGTAAACCTGGGTTTGACTTGGGATTTATGGTCCTTGTGAGATAGAAATCCACCTTGTCTAACTTTATTGTGTGCTACGTCAGAGTACTGTTAAGTGTATACCTGTGTCAGTAGCTGCAAATTTGTGCTTTGGAGAAAAGATGCTTAACAGTTAAAATGTTTAACTCCTTCTCCTCCCTTTAAAATCCTGGTCAGGTGGGCAAATGGAAACTGACATGATTTACCCCAGAAATGTGCCATCTCGTCTCCTGTCTCCCTCACCAAGTAGTTCAAGGCCTCCATCAGTTTGGCATACTTTGGCAGGCAAATGGCCTGCATAACGTGTGTTTGTACAGGTCCTTTTTAAAGCTGAGCACAGCAGTGGGAAGGAGGGAAAAGGCGGCAAAGCCTCCCGTGTTTTTTCTTGCTGTACTGTTGATCCCGTGAGTCAATCCACTCCTGCTTTCTAGGTAGTTCACCCTTTGTATGAGTTATCCTTCTGTGTCACTGAGTGATATTTCAGGAACCAAGTCAAACATTAAAAATAACTATTTCCTATCATTTAATTTTATGATTTTGTATTATTTTAGGCAGCAATTACTGGTTGACTCAGTCACTGTCAATGGAGAAATGTCATTTTAAGTAACTCAGGCCACGATTTGAACAAGAATGAGACTATTTGATAAGATGTCTACAAGTGAAGGTTGTAGCCTTGTCAGTGATGACATTACAAGTCCTATCATGTCCTGTGCAAACTGTCATAACCTCTAAATGGGGGCTTTGACAAGGTGAATCACTTCTGTCAAATGAAGGGATGGGTCAGAGCTAGGCTGTAATAATAAATGGAATGTTCAGTGGGCTTTTATTTTGTGGAGCCTTAAATTGACTTGAAGGATTTAATTAATAAATAAAAGATCTCATGAAAATTGTAGTGTAGCTTTTCTGACTAAAGAACCTGACTTCGGGCCTTGAAGAGACATAGATAAAGACATAATTTTAATGGTTCTGTGTGCTGTGCAACTTGCCTTTAAAAGGCTGAAAATTCTAGATATCAATATAGTTCAATGCATGTTTCTGGACTGATTAAAAATGTCATTAGGTTATGGTAAAATGGGTAATGTTGTATACAGTTATAAAGGTAGAGAGAGTCACATCCTCCCTGTGTTCTCACTCTTCTTGTACTTGTTCTTGAATTGGCCCAAATGTCTTTATACTATAAAACACTTCTGCTGATGAAATAATTTCTCAGCTGACCCCACCAATCAATTATTTCTTCATATTTTGATCAGGCAGTAATGGCTGAAGTGCAAGCAGAAGTAAATGCATAAACAAATGGCCTGATTCATGTGTCTGATCTAAAGACAAAAAAAAAAAAAAACAGTGCACCAGATGATAAAAGCCTTCTGCTTTGCAGAAAGGCAGTTGAACTTCACCCTCCGTGTTCACAAGGATGTTAAGTTGCAGACCTAAACCACCTCCAAAGTGAGTGGAATTGGCCTGAGGGAGGGTGCAGCCATGACATGAAAAGAAATGTGCAACAGCTTTCCATAGAGGCAGAAGTCTTACAAGGAATGAGGAGCGGCTGAGGGAGCTGGGATTGTTCAGCCTGGAGAAAAGGAGGCTCAGGGGCAACCTTATTATTCTCTATAGGTGCATTAAAGGAGGCTGTAGCAAGGTGAGGATTGGTCTGTTCTCCCATGTGCCTGGCGACAGGACAAGGGGGAATGGGCTAAAGTTGCACCAGGGGAGGTTTAGGTTGGATATTAGGAAAAATTTCTTTACCGAAAGGGTTGTTAGGCATTAGAATGGGCTGCCCAGGGAAGTGGTGGAGTCACCATCCCTGGAGGACTTTAAAAGATGTTTAGATGTAGAGCTTAGTGATATGGTTTAGTGGAGGACTGGTTAGTGTTAGGTCAGAGGTTGGACTTGGTGATCTTGGAGGTCTCTTCCAACCTAGACAATTCTGTGATCTTCTCTGAGCCATTTAAGTTCTACCTCAGAACCAAGCATTACCCAGGTATGTTCTGTGCAAAATAGTCTGTGGGAAGAACATAACTGAAAAAAAAAAAAAAAACATTGAGAAGCTGACGGGAAAAAGAGAACAAAAAATAACAAGGTGTGCACATTTAGCCAGAGCATAGGAGTTACAACAGCCATTCGTTTGTAGCTGTTCATATACATACAGGTGACAACAGCTATTTACAGTCTTTGTTAACAGCTAGTGGGCTTTCACCTTTTTCCTGTAGAGTGAACCATTCTTTTGTAACTGTAGATGTGGTTTAATAAATTCTACTTCACTCAGATATCAGAATGGTATCTTATGTGCTTTGCAAAGCATTCTCTTTACAAGGCTTTTAAAACCTGTTTTTATATTTGTTCTTTGATGTAAGAGACTTTTTTTCCACCTAGCTCATAATACATGAAAGGCAAAAAATATAACAATAATTACCAACTGAGAACATTCAACGGGAAACAACAGCTTCTTTCCCAAAAAGAATATGAAGTTTTTCGTATGGATTTATACTAATGTCTTTTAACAGATCTGTCTTGTATTAAAGGTTTTAGAGGTAATATGTGTGTTATATCAGAATACGCTGTCAGACACTTTGAAAGGTTCTTGTCAAGTTATCATCACTTTGTGAAAAATAATAAAACAGATCTTTTTTGTTTCTTTCTCAAGGTATTTCATAAAAATGTCCACCTTGATAAATCTCCTATAGAGAAAGAGTCTTTAGTCAAGATAACAGTGACCAACTTCTGTGACAGTCACTCCAGGTGACACACACAAAAAGTGGAGAAATAGCTGGCAGTGCCCTAGTTAACAGTCCTTACAGCTATTGTTCACCTTTCCTGTCTGCTGTGCCTATTCTTTTTTTCTGGGATGTTATATTTTTCTTGAGGTGTCCTTTTTTCACTCCTACTAGCTGAAATCCATACTTGTCTTTATCTTTGGGCCACCCAACAATAGTTTTGATAGTTTTCGATGTTGTTGTCTTCCAAGCCTCATCTGAAGAATAGCTTCATGTTCTTAGGTCTCTCTCTGCCTTAAAGTTTATTACTTCTTTTTATGGTAGAGGAACTGAAATTAGCTGAAATTTATTATTCTTCTGCTGATGCTCCAGGGCAGAAGCACTAAATCTCACTCTCTCCAAAGGCTTCTGTTACACCTCCCTTGCTTCTGTTTTATCCCCTCCTGCACCTGGGGTAGCCTAACCATGGTCTGCGACCTTTGGCCAATGTCATTCTTTGCCTTTGTCATTGCCAATGTCATTCTAGTTTTGCCTTTGCTGCTCAGTCTCAAGAAGTTGTCAGATACCCTGATGAGGAATGAGGCAACAAGGTAGCCTGTTCTCCATGATCCTTTGGGAGGCCTCTCAGCAGTGGTCCTGAAATAATTGTGCTGCAGGAGAGGAATGTAGCTCTGGTTTGTGCTGATGGCATCTACCAGAACTGCTCCCTGCCCAGCATGACCAAAATGCGAGTGATGTACCCTCATATGATCTGTCTAAACAATAGACTATGGAAGTTGCTCCATCTTAAATATTTGAGGGTCCAGAACAGCAAATATAATTGGTTTTTTTCCTCACATGGTTACCTGTGTGTCATACCTTGCATTCACTGACTGTACTATTTTATGTTAATAGAGTCCTTCTCCTCAAAAATGTCACTCAGGTGGGGATCTGGATCAACTAGTTGTTTAAGCCCTGTTGATATTTACTCCCTATTCCCAGTTGTGAGGGTGATTATCCTTTCCCCTTCCCAATACAGAAAATTTGCTGAGCTTTTGATGAAGGGTTACAATAGTGTCTGCAAAAAATGAAAATCAAAGAAAAGCTCCTTCCATAGGAACTCTTCCTGCCTCCCTGCCTTGTACATGCTCTCATCTGTCCTGCTCTTTGTAATAAGCCTCAGGCTAGTGAAATCCCAGGAGATTGGACTGCTCAGGTTGAGGTAATACTGCATAGTTTGCCAAATTAGTCTGTAATAATTACATTCTTAAACTGGTCTGTTCTCATGGTTAGTTTGGCTGGCAGAAAATGAAGAAGCTATTTTTGCAGCATATATACACCATATGAATATAATTGCTTGGAAGCACTGCAGACTCTAGGACAGAATGCTTTTTTATTTTTTTATTTAAAAATAAAAAATAAAAAAAAAGAAAGAAAGAAAGAAAGTATTTCTAATGAGCTTGAGGCACGCTGTGCTGTTGGCAGTTGCCTGGGTAACCACGACCAGACCTTTACCTGGATCATTCTGTGGAGGAATATACACTAATTCTGATATTTGGTTTCCACCCTATTTTATGGAGATAAGGTCAAAAATATATCTTTAAACATGCCCCTAGTGCATGCATCAGAGAAAATGATCAAGCTATTGATCCCTTACACAGGAGACCTGTGTGTGACTGGAATAGCAAGCAGCTAGTTCCCTTTGCTTCTGTATCTAATTGCAAATTCTGCCCTGCAAGGACAGAAACAAGTTACAGCATTGTGGGTGTCTGAACAGAGTCTGGATTTTCAGAAGCAGTTGTGAACCCCAAAGACGGGGATGGCAACATGTTTTTTCTCCCATCTACACAAGTCAAAAGGTCTATAGACCCCACAGTGGGAACCCAGGCTTTCATGGCCATCAGCCTGCGTTGCTGAATGGGGCTGACTCTGCAGAGCACTCGAAGATTTCAGTTAATGCAGACAATGTCTGTCTGCTTTCACAGTGCTGCTTCCTGCAGGGAACATATCATCTCTGTGCAATTCAATGAGCTGCCTGAAATTCCTAAATTACTTGTGTCCCTGTAACCTTGGAGACTACATTCCTCCTACTGCTACAGCAAAATTGTTGGAACCAAAGTTTAGCGGCCTTTGGAGCATGCTGCAAGGTTGATTTATCTGGAGGTTTGAAAAAGGGAGAAGGTTTGAAGGTGAAAATGGGAAGGTGGTACAGCAGTACCTCCTAGGTGTGGTAAATAGGAAGGCAAATTCAATCCCTGATGCTGAGATATATTGCTTAAGGCTTGTATAAATACAAAAGAGAGGTACTTGTAACTGGAGTTAGAACGTGCAGAGGATGGATTATCAAAAAATCCACCTTTTAGCAGGAGGCAGAAAATATGGCTAACAATTGTAAGAAACAGTAAGGTAAACTTTAGCTTGTTCCTTTTTTGATAATTTTGTCTAAAATTAAGGGTAGAGTATTAATAATTATAAACATGCTGTTTTTCCTGTGGGATAGCATTCACAGGAAAATTATGTAATTAATGATGGAATAGGTATGCTGCTACAGCTTGAAGAGTAAATCTCCCTTGCTGCCAAATAGACACAGAAATCCTGAAGTTATTGCTGCCTCTTTCTGCTGTGGGATGTTTTGAAGTGGTCTAAAGATTAAGAATATAAAATGGATTTTAAAATACTTAATCTTTTAAATGGTGCAAGGGATGAACACAGAGCCTGAGACTTTTCTTCTGATTTAAGCCACGAGTTTTAAATCTGCTGCTTAAGAATAAGATCCCTTTTCTCTAAACAAATACAACAAACTGTAACTCTGAAACATCCTTATTTGCAGCCTCTCTAAACTGATCAGTCTGTCTTTTAACCTGTTATTTTTTTTGTTAAGTGCCTTTTTCTAGCTGCATCTGTAAAACTGTGATTGTGTTTTTCAGATTATTTTAGTGAGGGAGCTTGAGGACAGTCGTGCCAGATAACAAGAAAAAAAATGTATTTTTTGCAGGAGGATGAACAGTGTCCATATGACATAAATCTACTGAGACACAAATCTTCATGTCAGAAAAACAAAGGAGCATCACTGCTGTCATCTTCCTTCCTACCTAAGAACATGCAATGGGGTTTTTGCTTAAAAAAAAAAAAAGGCTGTTAGTGAGCCTTGTATTAACACATTTCAGATGAATATATATATATGTGTATATGCAACACAGGAGCACAGATGAATACATCAACAGATGACCACAAAAATGAAGTGGCAACCGCTTGGAAGGCTATCCTGTTTGCAAGTTTGCTTTTATTGATCTGAAGTACCTTTTTCCTCTGATCTGCATCTGGAGAGCTTGAGTACTAAAGGAACTACTAGGGAGCACAGATTTCACAGAGAAAATAGGAAAAGGTCAGGAAAGCTGTTGCCATTCTGTATGTTAGTTTCTCATATCTGCTGGTTTCTGAAATCATTGGAGAAAACAGAAAGGAGTAAATTATGAATAATCCCTAACAGGTCATCAGTTCTCTGCTGAGTGTAACCTGGAAAAACTTCTGGAACCCAACCTCTTTCCTTTAACTTTTTTCTAAGCATATTTGTGCTGATCTCTGGTGGATGGTGGTGACTGACTAAGGGATTACAAATCTTTTCAGAAAAACTCTCTTCCTTGGGAAGCTAACAGACTGTCAGGAACTTGTTTTAGACTCCATTCTGGGCTCTTTTGAAAATCTGCCTGGTTTCTCAGCAAGAGTGACATGTTGCCAAGAACACTTGAAAACACAGCCTCAGCTATAGGTTGCTGGTCTCCTCAAATGCCTGGCTCTGCTGAAACCTGATTCACTACAACCAGTACAGCAGCCAAAGATAGGCCTTGAGATGCCCTGTGAGCTTCTCAAGCAGCTGTGAGGCTGACCTATGACATCTGGAGCTCATCCCCAGCACAGACTTCCGTCCGTGCCAAATGATGCTGCCATTTGGTGACCCAGTTCCCTAGGTTTGTAAACAAGAGCTTCTGTGCAGTCATGCTTACTGAGTGACCTAAGCAATATTTGACCCCTAGGGCTCTAGATAGCAAGTGCTAATATAGCGTTTTGTCCAGGGGCATTGATGGGCGGGGGGGGGGGGGGGGGGGGGAAGGGAGAGGAAGAAAAAAAAAAAAAAAAGAAAGAAAAAGCTGCAAACCAAAACCAGAAATAACTGGAAAGTTTATCTTGCATTGCTACCAGCAATCCTTTGTTGTGTTTCAAACACATTGCTTGGCTGCAAGCCCTTCTTTCCATTTGAAAGCCCATAGAAAAAATCTAAAATGTTTAGCCTGACTTCTGTGACAGTCTTGGCTGCTAAATGAATATATTACTTTGCAATCAGAAGTCTGAAAAATGAAAATATCATATAATGTTTTGCTTCCTTCCACTTAGCCTGTCCTTTAAATAAAATCTAATAATAAATGACAGATGGGATGATTGATACAGAAAACCACATAAGAAAGTTTTCTACATGTATTTTTATTTTTTTCTTTCAGTGGCATGGACACTGCTGGTATTAGTGGACTTGATAGCAGTCCTTCCAGGCAAACAACGTAACATAACTGCTTTATGATGTTTTGCTGTCTTTAAACTTGGTCTGCCCTCATAGTTTTCAAATGTGGGCTTCCTTCAAAGAATAAAATAAATCATATCAATCAGAGAGATGGTGGGCAGTGAGGAGATGGTGGTGCCTGGTTTCTGCTCAACTAGCTGGAATTGTCCAAGGAGCAAGGGAAAAGATTTCTGCCAGAAAATGACAAATGTACTGCTGCTGTAGTTCAAATAATTTATCTAATATTCATGAATGAATCTGTGGTTCTTGTTTGCTGACAGTCAAATAACAGCTTAAAAAACTTCAAACTATTTACTGTGCACTTATGGGGGAGAGGGACGGGGAGGGTACTTCATTTTTAATCCTTATCCTTACTATGATCTCATAGGAACAGCTCACAACTGTAATACAGCTTAGAGCACTTATGCTGTAAGGCTCCCCTCAAGCTCCCCTTAGAGCTTTGGCATCTCTCTTGCAACACTTACCCAAAGCTCTCTGCTAAAGGTGGATGCCGTTGGTGTGACTGGAACTCCTCTAATCTTCTCTCATCAGGCCTGGACTCATCAGTCATCATTACAGGACCACAAAAATGTGGTACAACAGAAGAAGGTTCAGCCTCAAAATGTAGTCTTGACTTTTCTGACTGATTTTTTTCCAGTTTTGTCAGACCTGCACTCTACGTCAATCTGATTCTGATTGTATCCTGATCTGAGTATATAGTTTGAGATCTGTTGTATCCATTACCTGAGCTTTAGATTAAACTCAGAATTAAAAATTTAGCAGTCTCCTGCAAAAAGCAGAATCTTTTTAGTTAATTAAAATGAAAATGGTGTCAAATGAGTTGCACTAAAGACATTTCTGCAGCTAATTTCTGAATGAAAAGAAATATACTTTCCTGGTTGTTAATTTTTTACTGCATAAATCCTTGAATCCAACTAAACTGTGCTGAATCATTATGCTATAGCTTAACTACTTTGTGTTGGAAATAACCTAGGTGTTCCGTTTCTGATGCGGTAGCTAATTAAAGACATTCTGTCAAGGTTGACAGGCCTAAAATGTGTGTTGCACTGATAATTAAAAAGCAGAGCACCCTACCCATAATAAACTAGAGTCATGTTGCAATCTGGCTACAGAAATGTTTGCCCTGTAATCTGTGCTTCTCTGAAGCATGGAATGGATTCTCAATGCAGAGAGAAAAGTACCTTATTTTTCCTCATCTACTTTTTCTTCTACTTTGTCCAATTTTCTTTCACTCTAGTAAAAGTGCCTATAAGAGGATAACTTTCAGTTCATGCCCACCTCTCCCAGATCAGCCATATTTTGCAGTTTATGTTGTGTGTGACTAGCTTTGTTGTTTGAGGCAGAGAGGGCAATGTGTTGTTGGGGACATTTCTAAATATGTTCATCAGTGTCATCTCCGGACATTTATAGTGCTACAGTGATAGTCAAGGGTGCTACTTTTCCAAGGTTTTCTTAATATTTAAGAAATTGTTTTTTGTCTTTTGTACATTTGCACTTCCTAAACATACACTTAATTTAAAACATTTTGCTGGTAGGCTTATTTCCCTAGACAGCTTACATTATTAGAAGAGAAAGGCTTCTTGTATAGATTCTCTCAAATCAGCCTTTGCAGAACTCTCACCTTTCCTTTTAGCTAAAGGAAGATTAGAATCTGAGTTTAGGTATTTTGGCTGTATCTCCCTAGAGCTATTACAGTCACAGACAAGAATCACTATCCTTGTCAGATCTCAGGTTTGCAAGTCTTTGAATGTCTTAAATGTAAGTACAGCCTCTGTCCTTGGAAATATGCAGAGCTTGTGTGGACGAGGCCCTGAGTAACCTGATTTAACTCTGAAGTTGGCCCTGCTCTTCAGTGTGGGGTTTGGACCTTCAGGGGTCCTGTCCAATCTAAATTATTCCGTGAGTCTAAAAGTGACAGCAAAACCTTGCAAGAGATTCCAAAATTTTACTCTCTCAATTCAGACCCAGCTCATCCCATGAAAATCAAGGACATACAGAACGAATCATACAGATCTTATATTTTTATAAAGGAAGTGATTAGGAATCTCATTTAGTCATAAGAAAAGTGTTCCAAGTGTATTGTACCTTTTCTCTTATGAATCTCTGTTTTTCACAGAGCAGTCTTCAAACTCTAACCATTCCTTGAAAGATAAGATATTGAGAAAGCAGCAGAAATCACTTATACTGTGTCTAGTAAGTCAGTAGGGAAAATAGTTCAGGACCTGGGGAGGGTTTTACTTGCTGCACTTTCTACTATGTTGTTCTCTTCAAAATAGTGCTTGAACAGACTGGGTGAAAAGAACATCACTGAGTACAACACTAACTAGATGAAGTGATCTGGATGGACTCTAAGGGCTTCTTTCCAACTCATCATGCTAGTATGGATAATATGCTTGTCTTCTGAAGTGAATAGCAGCATGGAAAATCCGGTAGTAGCAGGAAAACAGAATGTGAGCATGTGCCCAGAGGACTGTAGATGGCCCGTTAAGTGCAGAGAATGTAGCTTCAAGTGTGTCTTGTTGAAAAGATCCAATTCAGTTGGCACTTGTTTCCAGCTTCAGCAGCATGTCTGGAAACAGAAAGCTACTGTGAGCCAAAGCACAGATATAGGCTCAGAACAGAGAGGGGAAAGTACCCTGTCGGTCTGCTGGAGCTGTGTGAGGTTCCCCAGGGGCTATATAAATAAAGGAGCTGTCTGGGCGGGAGGCTTGAAAGGAAGCCAGATGGCTACAGTTGCTTGCAAGAAGGTTGATATGCCAAATAACTTTTTACATATCTAATGTGTGAAAAAGGTTTTGCCCTTGACTTCAAAGTAGCAGAGAGTTTGTCACGATGCCTGATGCTTCTCTGTCTTTCTTCTTCCCAGACAGCAGGGTTTGCTATAACCATCCTACAAATAGCTCATGAGGTACCTAGTAGTTTATCTGTGATCGGCCTAGCAATTACTGCTGTTGTAAATTGTGGTGATGCAGTGTTACTGAGATTGGCAGCAAATGCAGAGTTTAGAGACTTGTGTGTATCTGGCTGAATTCCAAATGGATAATTACATTCTGCCTACCTAAAACCCCCCTTATGACTTCTCAAAATCCCTTGCTCAAAGCTGTTATTACAATGTTGCTATTGGCTCTTAATTGGTGACTACTTTCTACTCTACAGGAGACAGTATTTCAGTGACAAGTGAGGTGACCTGCTATGTACTGCAGTTTCCCCATCATAAATCTATGTGGAAAAAATGTATTTTTTCACGCACCCCTCATCCCAGCTGCTCTCTCTCCAATGATACGTTTCTGCAAAGAGTACTTGTACTCACCTCCAGTTTACCTAGAAATATCCCCTTATCAGAGATTTACTACCATACAGTTACTTTGGGAAATAATTCTGTTACTTTATTATTATTATTATTATTGTTGTTGTTGTTGTTATTATTGTTGTTATTATTATTATTTCACTGTGCACAAGGCATCACTGACCTATGTCCCTTGTGGTTAAAGTGACCTGAAACTCAGCAATGAGAAGAGGTGATTCAAGAGCTGCAGACCCCCTGGAGAAGTTACCACGCATCCAGAATTTGAACATAATACTGAATTGTACCATCTAATCAGACATGAGGAAGAGGTACAGAAGTAGGTAGACGGTATCAGGATCTCTCATATTGTAGGGGATGTTATTAACTCAGTGGCTGTGCCTTCTGCATTATGTGTGAATGACATTTCCAGGGCCATTTGAAAGCTGATGCTCAGAGTGCTTATCAGAGGAATCTCTGAAGTGGCTAGTGCCAGGTGCAGGTAGTGAAGGCTGAATTATACATGTTCTCCTATATTTAACTGTAATTAAACAGACTACTTGAGCATCCACTCCTCGAGTTTGTGCTTTTTTACACTTGCCATCACTCACTATGCTAACTTTATTTTTCACTTAAGGTATGCACAGGGAACTAAAAATGTTAAGCTGTGCAAGGTAGATATTATATTATTGTTGCATAGATATTTAAACTCTATGTGTTTAGATGCCATTTCCATCATTTTTCCTGAAGCCTCCTCTAAAATGAAAAGAAAACAAACAAACAACAACAACAACAACAAAAAACTCCATTTAGGAGAATGTGTTGCTCACTGGCAAAGAAAAGAAAGTGGAACAAAGCCTGTGGAGCACACTGGAGAGTTGCAGACTTGTTCTCACCTTTTGAAAACACCATAATGAGCCTCCCACTTACGGATCTGTAGCTGGGAGAGAAAAAAATAAAAAAAAAAAATGTAATGTTCCTGCTAATAACACCACATTTCAGTAACCTGGATAATACCTGCATAGTGTTTACACTCTGAAGGCTTTGTAAAAACAAACAAGTCTTTGCTTGAGCAGTGTAACTTTTAAAGCCTAGTTTGCAAAAGAATAAGTCTGCTGGTTTTATCAGCCACTGTGGAGAAGGACCTGGGCTCCTGGTGGACACCAAGCTGACCACGAGCCAGCACTGGGCCCTTGTGGTCAAGAAGGCTGCTGGTATCCAAGGCTGTGTTAGGAAAAGCATGGCCATCGGGTCATGGAGGCGATCCTACCCCACCAGGCAGCCCTGCTGAGGCCTCGCTTGGAGTGTGGTACCAAGCTTTAGTGCCTCCAGTGTGAGGGGACGTGGAGCTCCTGGGGAGAGTCCAGCAGAGGGCAGCCTCATGTTGGCATGGGAGGTTCTCTCACATGAGGAGAGGCTGAGTGAGCTGGGCCTGTTCAGCCTGGAGGAGAGAAGTCTCAGGGGGGTTCCAATCTATGTGTATAAGTACCTGAAATGAGGGTGTCAAGATGATGAGGCCAGGCTCTTTTTGGTGGTACCAGTGATGGTACAAGAAGCAACAGGGACAAACTGAAACACAGGAAGTTCCATCTCAGTGTGGGGAAAAACTGTAAGGGTGACAGAGAACTGGAACAGGTTGCCCAGGGAGGTTGCAGAGTCTGGAGAGATTCAAAATCTTCCTGTGCATCTGGAAATGATACTGTGCAATGTGCTGTAGGTGGGGGGCAGATGGGATGATTGAGCAGGCGGGTTGGACTAAATGATCTCCAGAGGTCTCTTCCAACCCCAACCATTCTGTGCTCCCGTGAGTAACATGACCACATGTGCATGGCAGCCTTTCATTCAGGGGAGGCTATCTTGGGTCTCTCTGTAGTCTGGCTGGTTGTTTTTGCAAAAGCTGTGGGGCATTGATGTCTTTGAATTTGAACTTAGCTGATCCAAATGTTCTTGCCAGGTGCTTCCCTTTGCATTCAGACTGAAAGAAACATGGTGCCTATACCATAATCTTTCAAAGTTGAGCTGCATTGCCATTCTTGTGCATTCCTATGTTTGTTATGAGGAGTCCCATTTCTACTGTTTGTCCCTGTCCCCTTTAGAGTGTGATTTAGTCCAAAGGTGCAACTGCCTTTGCTTTAGACTGGAAGTCCAGGAAGATGCAGTGTTGAAAGAGATGAAAAATCACTGCAATATCTACACTCATCTTTGATAAGCTACTCTGTTATATTTTATATAATCTAAAATATTTTGTTCTTGACTCATTAATTTGTTGAACTTTGGTTTAAATATGGTATGTTCTTTTTTCTTCAGACAAACTGAAAAAGGCAGTGAGTGGCAGTGCTCTCCCTGATTCCTGGCACAGGGAGCAGTTCACGTCAGTCATTTCATATCTGCAAAACAAGCATGCTAGGAACAACACACATTCTTTCATAAGGCTGAGATATCTCTTTCAGCTCTACAGTTAGTGCTGTGGTCCAGCTGCCAAGTGACTTATTTATTTTTAAATCTGGACAGTTCAGCTAATTTCCCCTAGTGATGAATCAGTTGCTGTGAAGCCATCTGGGCTACAAGCGAATAACTGCCAGTTTGTTATTGTTCTTGTTCATATAATACTTAGATCATCTGACTCTTCTTATATTGCTAGCCTCAAAGCACAGTTATGGAATTATAAATATTATTAATAGTAATATGTTATTAAATATGGGGAAAATTATACATCAAAAAGGAACAGTGTACAGTACACTGCCCATTCAGTCCATATGTATTATCGAGATATGAATTCTGGTCCAGTGCTTCAACACTGCTGTCATTTAATTATAACCGACTCTACTTTAGGTTTCATTTAGGTTACGTTCAGATTTCTTTTATTTTTTCACTTGTTTATCCTATTGCCCTCCTTAGGGCCATTGGAGTTGTACTTGAACATGGGGAGAAGTAGTGGTGTTCAATCTTCCACGTTACTTATCTGTTCTCTGAGAGTGTATTTCTGCTGGCAGGCTGTTTGGTGAACCGGATTGTATGATTTAATATTTTGCAGGAACTGTAATAACAAAGTTAGCAGAAGGGGCCAAAATTGTGCATCTTCCATTTTGACCCATAGGTGAAGCCAAGGAGCTTTACTGCATGGAAATACTTCCATCCTGTCATTAATAAAACTAAAGGTTTGGGGTAGTACTGTGTGGTTATTTTTCAGTGTAAATTTATGAGGACACACTCAGGAAGAGTTGTTTTTCTTCACCTGGTTTTCTTTTCCTCTGAGTGAATGATGGTTGTGCTGCTTCTGGCTGCAAGGTGAGCAGAGAGCAAACAGTTCATAAATGTAACTGCCTCCAGGAGAGCTCTTCATGTGTACAGCAAAGTGCTCTAATAGAGGGAGCAGGCAGGCAGGGTGGTCAGGTTGTAAAATAAATACATCACTACTTAGAAAGTTGTCTTTGTTCAGTTTATACCTCACTTGCTGCCTGATACAGACTGAGTGGAAATATTTTCAGTGCAGGTATCTGGGAGCTTTTACTTAGACATTTCTTCTGCTTTTCTTTTATGTGCCATGTCAGCCATCTACTCCTTTTTTGCCTGTTCCGTTAACTTCTACAGTGCTGCATAATAAAAAAATGAATCTGGGCTTTGAGCAACTAATAAATTCATCAAAGATGTATCTAATTCTAATTCTCTGACATGCTGTATAAAAGGAAAAATTCTTACTATTTTTCATTTGTCTCAACACATTACAGGTCAGGAAATTTGTTTTGTTTTGTTCTTCTATAGTTCAGGAAGGGCTCCTGACAGTTCAATTAGGAAAAAAGGAAAGATGTTAATAAATTTATGTTCAAAACCTATGGCTTTTTTTTTTTTTTTTTTTTTTTTACCGGGGTGGGGAAGATGTTTGAACTAAATCACTTATTTGTTTCTAATAAATGGCACCGACCTTATTTAATGCTGTTATCTTTGTGACTGGGACAAAATAATATATTAATCTCTCTTTTTAAAAGGGAATGGCCTGAACAGCTAAAATCTATGCACACTGAAAAAATATATTATAGGGAATAGAACCTTGAATTCACATTCTCTGTGTTCTATTTGCCTTTAAAACATAGTGCCTTTTAGGAACGCAGCCCTGAATTTGCAGTTCTCTGTAATCTAGCTGATGTGAGTTAACCCAATGTATTCTACGTAATTCTACATTTATACAGGCAATTGCTTTGCATCTGTCTGTTTACAGTGAAGTCCTGTTGGGATGTTGTTCCTGAAGTTTTGTTCTTGCCGTGACACTAACAGCCATTTTCCTATTTACAAAATGGGTGTCTCATTTACATCATCAAATCTTTACAACGGCTACCTAGTTAATGATTGCAAAATAGACGGAGGGCTTTAAAATAAGTAGTAAACTATTTCTTATTCTGTTCTTCTGTTGATCAGAGCCAGAATGCATTGTCTATGGCACTGTTTAAGATTTGACTACTCTGCCTGTTTGTTGGAACTGTCACTAGTTACCAGTTTAATTGTGGACTCATAATTCTAATCCAGTAACAGGCTCTCAGAGGCTTCATTTGATCAGGTACCCAAAATCACTGCTTCTCTTGTGACAGATATCTTGAGGAGAACTGCCTCATGTTGCATGACTACTCCCAAGAGCCACCGCCACCAGCTGGCAATGCTCTTCATTTGTTGTCTGCAAAAGGTGGAGCTTCCTACATAGTGGTCTTAAAATTGTGTTTGTTTTTTTCAAATTACTGTAGGAAATCTTCCAGAATGTATCCCATTATTTGTGTTATATACCCATATTTTATGAAATTAAAAACATAAAAAATATGTTTTTTGGGAAAAACATTATTTATTGGTGTTATCAAATCCAGAATTGCATTAAACACTGAATTTTACTCAATAGAGGAACAACTCAATAAAAGTATTGGCCAATATTAATAGAAAATCAGGCTATGTAATCTTATGGCTCAGATAGTTTCAAAACTGGAAACTTTGACACTTTATTTTAAAAACAACTCACTTTTCTCTTACCAAGGGAGATACAGCTCCTCATAAAGCTTCCTGATATATATAAATTGTCTTTCATATTAGTATTCCCTTAAAAATGTGCTGAAATGTTACAGGTTAGTCTGTTGTATAATGGCAAGATTGATCAATTTGACCTGTGCGTTTTGGCCAAGGGCAGTTTATTCCTGAAAATCTTTTATCAAATGCAAACAATACCTAACACGCTATGTCTTGAAGCACTGAAGTACATTGATGAGTGAGATTATATGCTAACTTCAGAAATATATGGTTTTGCCAAAAGAATTTGTCTTGTAACTGCTAAGGAAAATGGTAAACTTGCTCTGCAGTAGCTTCTGGTTTAGGACAATGTATCCACAGATTGCAGTGGTTATGTTATAACCTTCATCCATTCAAGCAATGGTGTCAATTAAAGTAACTACGTGCAGCCTGTGAATGTCACACCTTTATTCTAGGAAACGCAACTTCCAGCATCCTATGATATTTAAAACTTCACCATATGCTGATGTAATAAAAGACAGGATCTACATGCGTGACACTCAAGATATAGAAAATACTTAAGAAATAGAAAATAAGAAGAAACACAACTTTGAATCTGTCTCTCTGAATTTGGAAGAAAATATTTTCCATTGATTTCAGCAGTAGACCAGCTGGGCTTATGGAAGATAATTAATAAATGAGCAAGATTCCAGGAAGATAGACTGACTACTTCATGGGCTGGTAGTATTGTGTGTTCAAAGCTAAGCTGATAAACAATTCCAGTTTCTATCATCCACATTAGAACTAAAAGTAGCTCAGTTAATAACTGGAGAAAGATGTCTGAGTCAAGTACCATGTGTAACAACAGGTTGTAATCAACTTCAGAGTGAAGATATAAATTTCATTCAGATGCTTTTAAAAGCAGAAAAAGTCAGCTTGAAATCACTAATGAGCAAGCTGACTGCTTTGACAAAAACAGTCTCTGGATGCAGTGGAGAAGCTCTTTCACACACTCTGCTGACAGTTGTAACATTTCAATTTTTGTTAAGAGTTGTTTGCAAGTCTCTGTTGAGCCAACAGTGTAGCAAGAGGAGGAACGTAAAAACTTTTTGACCTCTGACTCAAAAACAGACTCATGATCTAACGCAATTTCAATGGAAATTATTGTATGTAAAAAGTCAAGAAGTGAAGTCATTTATACATCAGATTCAAACAGCCTTTATGCTTACTAACACTTTTTGTTGTGTTTGACTTTAAATGTCATCTACTTTGGGTTATAATGAAATAAATGGAGTGCTTTGAATAACCAGTCTTTCAATTTACATCAGAAATCAGCCACAGTCATACTTTAAAGGCAAGGAAAAAACTTTTTTTACTTTGGCTATAAATCATCGCAATGACTGTATACTTCATGTTCTGTTTTTTAATTACATAGTTTCATCAACCTGAATTTTATGCCAGTATTTATGATTGTATAAAGTTCTTACATACAACAATCAAATAGCCCTCAGGACAGGTGAACAAAACAGCCTTTCATGTGTTACAATTTAGATTTTAACAGTTTCTTGGATAACAGTTTCTTGGAGAAAATAAATCAGTAATAATGGGAAAAATAAGTCATTTAAGGCATTTCTCCAGGATGTCACAGTCTGATACATAACATTCTGCTTTACAGGTACATTTCAGACTTAGGCAATCTTCAGCAGAAATAAAATTTCCTCAGTTAAGTAGTAATTAGGAGCACAGGTGAATATAACTTAGTGTCTGATGTTGCAATTGGTAGCAGAAAGGTTTTACAAGGAGTGAAGTTCACCTTTGGAATTAGTTTTCTTAAATTTCTTGTGGTTTCAGTCTTCACACTTGCTGTTCTGACATCATTTGTATCCTGCTCTGCCTCTTATTTTTTTGGAATCAGTCAACTGATTGCTCATTATCATAATGATTTTGCAGAAGATGCAAAGCAACAAAAAAGCAAACCCCAGAAATCTTCAGGATGAATGTTTTTTTCATTGAGGTTTCACATGAGGTTTCAGAGTTTTCCACAGTCTACTGTTTATTTCTTTATACCAGATTTTGTGTTAAACCTTCCTAGAAGCATAGCACTTGAATGTATATTGGGAAAGAACGTTTGTATTCTATGTCTGTGCTCCTGAGAGGTTTTGGCTAGGAAGTACCTGTACCCCAGCAAGAACAGATGCTCAGTCAGGATGCTTGCCTCAGTTAGGCCCAAAGTAGTCACTGCATGGACTATTATGGCTTTACATTTCCTGTCAGCCCATTTTTCTTGACAAGTCTTTGCCTTGCCTAATTTTCAAAAACTGCACTGCAGAAAAGCAAACAGTTGCTTCATGGGGCTCATCACAGTTCTGCTTAATAGTGTTAATATTTAAATATAATCACCATTTTCTTTATATGTCTCCTAAGTAAATGGAATAAAATTCATTTTCTTTAATTTTTCAAGACTTCACTTTTATGTACATTTGAATCTCTATTTGTGCTATCTCACTACAGTACATCTGATATGCTGTAAATGTTTCTGAAGTGACTGGGTTCTTTTCTCTTGCTATGGGTATGTATTTTTCTGCAGGAGTACAATGTAAACTTTCCCAAGATTGCTTAATGATTGTTCCCTTGCAAAAGGTCTTGCTTGAGTCACAGTACAAATGTAATCTTCTTTCGTCTCTATGGAACATTGCCTGTAGGCCATTGCTTCCGGATTTCTTGCTTTGGAAAGAACCAGAATAATTTAACTCATTTTAGGCACCTGGAATAAATAGCATTGGCAGTGCAACAGTGGTTATTCCTTACCCTGTTCTCCACCATTTTCCCTCATCACTGTTGCCTATCAGAAGTGACTCATTTTCTTTGGGACAAGGGGGCATTTCCCAAGGTTGATGTTATATCACTGTAACCTGGCAGGAAGAGGAAAAGAAAAATCACAGAGGAAACGAACTGTAGATAAAACATCGTGGTTTGCTAAAAAGATACTGTTATTTAGTAAAAATAGCCTTGACTTGACATATTGTAAATTTTGGTCTTTTAGATTTTATTAACACAAGGTTGAAGGGAAATACCCCATAAAGTTAACTTTTGTACAATACTTTGTTGTGGTCTTATAAAAGTCATTGTATTATCCTATTCTACCTAGTTTAATTAAACGTAAGTTGTACGTATCAGCTACCTTAGTCTGGGGGAAGATGAAAGAGAATAGGGAAAAAAAAAAAAAAAAGAGAGAGAGAGAAGACTGAAAGGAATTTTAGTGCTGTTTTAAGAAAAGGAATTAATGTTTCCAAGGAGCATTTCAGAATGAGTAATGCCTATTATGCTCAGATTCTTGTATGGAAATTCATTCTTGTTTGAGGCCAAGGAAAGCTGTGCCTGAGCAGGAAAGGGAGATCGATTTCCTGCATCATAACACAGTGCCATCCTCCACTAGCTGGCATGGTTCCCTCAGTTCTCCTGATGCTCTTGACATGGTGCACTACTGCCAGGATTACTTTTTTAGACTGAGTGCATTTTCACAATTTTCTGTCCAAAAAAAAAGTCCTGAAAAGCATTATTCATAACTGAAAATGAACAACTTTATCCTGCGTACACACCTGATTCACTAGCCAGGTGCCACTGGACATTCCTTGAACAATCCTGTGTGATTAGATCCTGGTTAAGCTTTCCCTTGTTCTTTGATTGACGTGGAGCTGTGCCCTACTGCATTGGCAGTTGGTTTAGGCTTTCTGTTTTTTCTTTCCATTTTGTATAAATAAGTAACTATTCTCTTTGGGACACTTTAGTTTAATATTCGGATTTGGAAAACTGAAATTAGAGTCAGCACATTCTGACAAAAACATAGTTGCATAAAAGGTTTTTACATATAAAGGATCTTCTGGTCAGTTTCCAGTTTATCTTTATTTTTTTCTGCTTTTTTTTTGGACTTTTTCAGCATTGCTGAGTTCCCACATGAACATCTGCAACATAATTTTGATCATAAGTGCTGTATAATCATATATGCTATAAATATTAGATTGTTTTTTAAAGGCCAATTCACTTTGATTTTGAATATTAAGTGGAACAAACAAAAAAATATATGTTATTCAGACAATTGCTCTAATTTCAATGTCCTCATTTCTGGGCTAAAATGCAAGTGAATTCTGCCATTGCCAGGGTTTGAAATGCATAGTCTTCTAATTAAGTAGTATGCAGAACCACTCGAAGAGCTAGCCGTAGAGGCATACAGAGGATTGAAACACATAGCAGACTCTTTTGCAACTGCAAAAGATTTCTGAATTAGGTGAGTGAGACTATAAGAGAGAATTTCCCCAGTTTGGGACAATTAGAATGTTTCTCATGTGATATATTCAGAAAAAGAAGAGACAGCTATGCAAAAAGCCCCCCTGACAAGTGTAGATGTGAATATTTGAAGTTTACCAAATAAGCCTTTTCTGATCAAGTGAGCTTCTAGTGGGTGTAAAATTTGCCTCACCTTACCTTACCCTAACCTTGACTTGCATCCTAGACCTAGCATACACATCTCTTGTTGCCCATTCATATTTTAAGTGCATTTTTGCCCAACACTTTATTTTTCTCCAGGAAAGCTGCTCTGGCTATGCCAAGTGCCACCTGGGTCGTGTGTGCCATGGAAGTTACTTTGCTAGCAGAGTTTCTGTAGTCATGCTTAATTTTATGTTTTAGAGGTCTTATTGCTGTCACATGGAGATGTCAGGTCCATTACTCCAATACTTTTTTATTACTAACTGCTGTGGGCCCAACAAGAAAATGAGTAACAGGGCACAGGATTCTTCAGTACTTTTTAAATCCTTGAAGACAAACTTTTCCCCACCATGGGCAGTCAGAATTGTAGGTGATAACAGGTTGCTGCTGATTTATCTGATTACTGGTATCATATTAGGACATAGTTGAGTGTTTTTATAGATAAATAAAGCAGTATGCAGGTAAGTATGTAAGAACTTACATAGAGGCTGCGTCCAAAGGACAGTGGTATGGGCACATATCTTTGTTTACTTTGTTTTGCATATAGTTCTGTTTATGCCAATGTATGGTCATATGGTATAGAATCTTTTTTTTTTCTATTATTTAAAGTGAACTGTAATCTCGAGTAAGACTTTGTAGACTCTGTTTTTCATAATTTCTGGATAAGAAGAATAAAGAAAAGATATTTTCTGATTTCAGAGAGCATCTGTATTTGATATGGTACCTTCATGTGTATCCTTAAAAACTACATACATGCTAAGATGTGTACTTCTAACCACTTTCACTTCAGCACTGGGCTGAAGCTTGCAGATTTGTGTCTCATGCTTTTCAAGCAAGTAAATACATGCACCTAAAACATTTCTGGGAGATATAATGGTATTCACTGCCCATATCTGGGCACCAACTTGTAAGGGAAACCTCCAGAACATCTCTGAAGTCATGAAAACCACAGACCTGCCCTTTCAATCTGTTGTGTCCAAGTTAGACATTAGGAACTTGATATATAAAAAAAAATATGTGCAGGTGTCTCTTTCCAGTACGTCCTAATCTGAAAGTGTGAGTGAACAGGGCAAACTTAATTAGAAGGTGGTAAAGATGCAGAATCTACCTCTGCGTACACTCATGGAAAGTGCAGTGGGCCCAAAAGTAATAAAAGTAGATCACTGTAGTGTTTCGGCATGCTGGCAGCAATGCTCGTTGTTCCAGTTAGACAGATAATTTCAGTCTAATTCTTCATTTAAATGAGCATGTAATATGGGGGACCAAAGCAAACTGCTTACTCATGGAGTGAAACTAAACACAGCATCCAGCATCACTATTTGCAAGTTGGCAAATTCCTTCTTGAATAACATCTGATAATCATCCTTGCCTATGTGACCTGTATGTCAGCATATGCAGAGAGCACATCTATTTTGAAACCAGTCTAAATAACACAGCTGCAGCCCTGGAGAAGATTGTGCTGCCTGAACATGCCTCTGCACTGCTCAAGCTAAAGGGAAGTTCTCCAGCAAGCAGTAAAATCTAGTCTGACCTGGGGAAAGAGTCATAATTAACCTATTATTGCAAGATTTTTGGATTTCTTCCCTAAGGAAAGAGAATCTAGTTGAGACATGAAAAACGTGTCAATCTAATATAATAATAGAATGGTGAAGCTCTGTGGTCCAGTGATGCATTAGATTTATGAAAAGCTCTTTTCTGTTTATCCAATACAAACACAAACTTGCTCTCAAAAACATTATATAACTGTTAATCCATAATACGTTTATCTTGTCAGTTGAAAGAGTGGTCTGCAGTAAACAGCATTTTTTGGATGAAACAGGTCTTTATGGTTCTTTTTTCCATTTCTGGCAACTTTCTTTCATACTGCAAGCATTATTTCTCTGATATAAAATGTTACAGCATAATTTTAGGCTGTGGCCTATATCCTGCTAATCAATGTAATTGCCTTCCTTGTTCCTCCCCGTCTCCTTTCCTTTTTCCATCCATGTTAACCACAAAATATTTTCTCTGAACTGATGTGACTGAGCTGGAATTTCTGTACAGTATCACCATTAAAAAACAAACAAACAAACAAACAAAAAAACTTCCTGGCAGATAATTACAAAGCAGATAACGAACTTTGTGACTGAGATTTCCATAATACTCAGTTTACTTTATAATGTTAATCTCCCCAGTCAAACCTTCCCTGGAATGGCTCTTTTCAGTGAATCAGTGAATTCCACATTGTCCATATAGGACATCAAGGAGAAAAATTCCTGCTTGCTGCTTTCAATAAGGGGAAAAAAAAAAAAAAAAAAAAAAAAAAAGTTTTATAATAACAGAATTAAATAATTAAATATTAGAGGGGATTTGTGTTATTTGATGCCTCTTTGCCTGGCAGGCAATGTCAAAATGAAAATTTCAGGTGAAAATTTGGAAGGACATTTTCTTAGTTGTAGTTCTTGATAGGGCACGTATCTGCATGTAAGTGCTACCACTACATTTTCTCACAATGCTGTTTTTCAGAAATAAGCTCTACCCTGTCTTAAATTTTGTGCTGAAGTCAAATTTTCAGAAATACACAACCAACTTTTGAACACAAGGTATAGACCTCATCTTGCTTTGATAGTTCTGCAAGTTGCTGCTTTGTATTGATAACTTCTGAAGGCATTTTTTCACATATGCCTACAAGTAAGATATATATATAATTTTTTTTTTTATGGATCTATCATCTCCTTTAATATAAATTATGCAAGGTGAGATTGTGTAAAAGTTTTCTGTGCATAGGCCGGAAAGACAGGATTCCTGTCTCCAGCTTCAGAAGTCTGTAGCTAAACCTGTCACTTGGCAGGAATGAGGTAACTTCAAAAGAGAAAAAGTTGTTTTTTTATTGCTGACTTTCTGATGAGCTTTCTCTTCTAGTCAACAACACTTTTTTTTTTTTTTTTTTCTATCTACACAAATCTTCAGGTGAAATAACATTTAAAAGAATACTACTAAACTATGTCACAGATAATCCATTAAGTGCATTGGCATGGCTCTCTAATGCAGTCTGTTTCTATCCTATAAAGATAGAATGAGTTTAAGCAATAACAGAGAGGTTGCTAGTAATATAGGCTGTCTATGAAAAACCAAGGGCAATTTTCCCATTGTCAGCAAAAGGATACAAGAGGAGAACACCTGCCATCTGTGGGCTGTAGCATCTCTTTTCTGGTAAAGGGAAATATTTCCCGAATGTTTTTGCTGGCTGCAATTGCAGCCCTCTCAAATAGAAGATAGACTTGAAACATGGAGGAAAAATGCCAAATTCTACCAACTGTGTGCTGGATGTTGGAGTGCCATCTTCCATCTTGTTTCTTTCTTGTTTTAGATACGTCTTTTCGTGGGAAAATTCACCTCTGATATAAGAATGCCTACATATTCCCACCGTAGTATACTATATTTAAAAAAATAAGCATAGGTCTGCCTGAGAGGGCTTGATATAGATAAGTAAATGGTAGTTCATCTCAGGTACACTGAATCATTTGAACATGTTGAACTATGCACTTTGAAAGGACTCAGCAGCAATCCTTCGGTATCTGCCTTCCCAGGACAAATTTCAGGTCTTCATTCCACCCAATAAAACATAACAAAAAAAAAAAAAAAAAAAAAAACATAATTATATTTTGAAAACATAATTATATTTTGAAATACTTTCAGATCCCTGGATACCTTACATTCTAGATACAAGATGTTAAATATAAGACAAGCTAGATACAAGCAAGGGCTGTCTCTCAATGCTTACCACAATATAGGCTAAATTGTGAGCACTCTTTGACTTCCCAGAATTTGTTTAGGACAGAAACATAGCACTAGTCTTAGCAATGGGGACAGGTTCATTCACTGATGAAATGAAGCAATAAAATAAATGAGCCTTTCAAAACATGAAGAGTAGCCTTAGGATGTATGAGATATAATTAATGGCTGCTTATTGTAATAAATACATCGCTGTAGTGTTTACAGCATATGTAAAATGCTCCTTCTGAGGCAGAAATAGTAAATAGCAGTAGCAGTCAATAGCATTTCACAAATAGTATCTTCTTCAGAGTACCATTACAAAGCTGTTAGGCAAAATACGTTTCTTTTCCATGAATACTGTGGAGCACTCTTTTTAATTACTAGAAGTTGGATATTTTAATCTATGTTCCAAATGGCAAGGAAAAAATATTTAATGACATTGTCCCTTTGAATCACCTGATAATGTTATCAAATTACACCACATACTGCAGAAAGATTATTATTTCAGTTTTCCTTTTGTAGCAAAGAAGTTCTGATTTTTTTCAAAGAAAAAAGAAGTCCTGATGACAGTGTGAATGATACCATTTCAATTTACGGGGTATTGTTCACTTCAGTCTTTCATCGAACATAAGAAACTTTCTCAAACTTACATTCTATCATATTTTTATAGGAGATGTGCAAAGGCTTTCATGCTTTGCTTAGTGCTTTACATGTTTCAGAAACTTTGAAGCAGGGCTGTGAAATAATGTGACCACTGTGTCTAACCTCCTATGTTAGCACCAGCTACACATTTCTCATCTCACACCTGAATGTAACTTGTTGTCTGATTGACACATTTCTGTACGGTTGTTACCTTTGCTGTAAAAAGATTTTAGTGTAATCACTTATGTATTGCTTTCTGCCTTGTTTTTGTTTTTGTTTTTGTTTTTGTTTTTGTTTTTTTCCCAAATGCAGGAACTCAGAAACAGAGATATCTAAATATGCATTAACTTTTTGCATGTCTTTTGAGACCATAATTTCTCCATGTGAAGGTCAGAGTGGCAATAGTTCGGACTGTGGGAAGGAGTGCCATTCCTAAAAGGAAGAATAAGATAGGTAACAATTCATTATAATTTCATATAATGAATGTATGCCTGTAGCTGTGGGAACCTTGAATGGTATGTACACAAGGAGGGAGCGGATTTGTCCCTGGCTAGATTGCCCAATGTTTCCCCTGGAAAACTGTTTGGGAGTTATCAGGGTGAAAATGTGTTTGCCCCATTGAGAGCTGCCCACTGACACTATGAATAATGGAATGAAAAGGAAGAGGGAAAACAGCTTCTTAGGCCTCCACAGGAATGGTGGTAACAGTATTAGCAGACGGCAAGTTCAGAAAAGTCTGGATGATGAGACACTAAAACCTTATGCTGCTGTGATTATATAGCAATAAAGGCAATCTGTCATGGACATTCCTCTGTATTCCTGAACCATTTCTCCAGGCTCTAGCTTTGGGAATTTAAGGGCATGGTGGGATTCTTTAAGTCCCCTCATTTCAAAGTCTGATAAGAACTGAGCTGAAGCAAAGCCATGTACTTTCCTTTTTCCTTGTATTTGTCATCACGTTACACCTTGAGCAACTGCAGCATAACTGAGCATAATGCAAAATTCTGCAGCTGTGGCCTGTGCTTCCCTGGCATTTCTGATCTCTATCTGTTGAAAAATGCCATTTGGAAATGAAGCTGGCCACTGGAATTTGCTAATTCCTTTTTAAAGGCAACTATTTCTGAAGTGGCTGACAAAAAAAAAAAAAAAAAGTTTCAGCAAAACAGTAATAGCTGTCAGATGCCAGCACTGGAGTTATCATTTCTTGTAATTGCTATGCTGGAGTGGAGTAGATGCCAAATCCCAAACGTAATGGTGATGGAAATGTCTACATCACCTTGATCTTTTGGGATGTGTGTTGCAGTACTCAGGCTTCACTACCTAGATGGAAGAAAACAAGTTGTTTCAGTAAATATATGTTGAAAAAATCCGCACTTCACAGATTCTTTCAGTGACAGCTGAAAAACATATATCAAATGGGTGTGCACTTCTAAAATACTTAATAATTCTAGAAAAGATTCTGTTCTAGAGAAGGGATTTTATGAAGCTCATTTAGAAAGTGTTGGGACAGATACATTAGATATATTGCCAGGAGAATGCAATATTTTTAATGGATTTCCTACCATACAGAAAGTACCTGGTATAAAACATCAAAGTGCCATTAAGTTGCAAGATTCTTGTAAGCACCTGGCTGAGGTAAGAAAGCTGTTGTTTTACAGAATGCGTCTTTTTACTTCTTTCCTGCTGGGTCACAGCCTAACATTGATGGCAATTTCAGGCTCCTTTATGTTCTTACTGATCCAAAATTCTAAGTATTATGTTTGATTCTCCTACTTTTTCATTGCCAGCACTGAAACTCATGTCAAGAAAGCCATCGACTTGCTGTTTTGCTCAGGAATCCAGCTACAGAATATACCCTCGTATAACGGTTCCTTAATTTTGTGTGGATCGCGTTATGAATGTGATTTGTGAAGCTGTAGAAAAAGTTTTCCAGGGGAAGTTGTGGAAGACATGCTACTTTTTATGCGTAAAGCTACCTCAATTAATCTCCTTTTACTTTTAGTAATATGCCTGAAACTATTGCATTTTTAATTTGTAATTTGAAATGCGTTTTAACCCACTTTGATGTATCACAGGTACAGAAATAATTTGGTGCTCTGGCAGGTTATGTGTAGCTCATATATGCCACTGTTATATAAGTCTTAGTGTATATATATTATGTGGTTAAAAACATGTAGTACTGTGTGTATCTGAGCCACCACTTTACCATCCACTGTTCCGATCTCATTATCACAGTGGCAGCTGCTTTCCTGTTCAGCAGCTAATCTTTTCACAGATGACTACAGTTACTGCAAATACAGTGAAGTCATCTAAAATCAAGGAAGGGCTGAAGGTCCTTCCAGTATGTGATACACAGCGAGTTCTGTTAAAAACTCCTTTCCCTTGCTTGTTCTGAAATTTACCCTCCCTTGCATCTTTCCAGTAATTCGTAGTTTCATCATTCCCTATTAGGTATTTTCTATTCCTAATATCCATCATTCCCTATTAGGTGTTTTCATCATTCCCTATAGGTATTATTCCCTATATAATACCTAACATGGTATTAAGTCTGGATTCATTGAGTATTTGAAGTAATTAAGCCAGTGCATCCAAGTTTTGATAGATGGCAATTAACCTTTCTCCTCTTATCTGGATCCTAAGGCACTGCTGAGCAAGCTGTACTCTGCATTGGTTTTCTGAGCAGCTAGTGATAGTGCATAAACCTTGCTTGTTTCTTGCTGCTAAAACAGTGCACTTCAAGTGTGTTAGTGAAATTCATTAGTCTACTTTTTCCCCTTCTGTGACTAAACTGCATACATCTTTTTAAATATGGTTTGTTTTTCAAAAGAAATCACATACTGCATACAGTAAAAAGAGGAAGAGGAAGAGGAAGCTGACAGCAAAAAGAAAAGGACCCACCTATAATAAAGGTGTAAACCATTTCAAAGTACATGTTTGAGATGGCTTCATTTAGCCTTGCACAAATGTCTACAGATCTTCTCAATCTGCTTCAAACATGGTTGCTATCAAATGAAGTTTAAACCAATTCTTTAGTGAATTAATCTAAATGTCCATTGTCCAAGCTTAAATTAAAAAAAAAAAAAATGTTAGCTGCACAGCCTGGGTGAAGTAGGTTCAGTTCATGAGTTTTGTTTAGGGGAACTTTGAAGTTGCACAAGGTCAGTGTATTTGCTCTGTCATATTTGCTGCCTCACCTTTATATGGCATCTTCTGGTTCACAAGTTCCTGCTTTTGAATTGGGATTTTATGGTGTTTAAAATTGAACATAATAACTTACACACCTGTGCTGCTGGAGCCTGAGTGTCCTGGACACTGGATTGCAATTGCAGTTGTGAATGTGTGAACAAGTCAGAAGACGTGTTCAACAATAGAATTAATATTAGGAGGCTGAGCTCCTTTATCTTATGACCCAATAAAACACCCATTTTTTTGGTGGTATTTGGCATTTTTTTCATTTAAATCAGAATTCTATGGAGACTCTAGGAAACTGTTATGGGAATGTAAATGAGATTAAACTGATGTTGCAGTTCTTTATTATCTGAGCTCTTTATTATCTGATTCAACACCTGAGCCAGTCCCTTTGTAAGTAAGTGTGAACAGAAAAAGCAATATAAGAAAGTCTGAGACTTTAGAAGAAAAATGCCCAAATAGATTTGGTGGCAGTTTATGACTGAAGAAAATGATACAGACTTTGTGGTAGAAAAGCCATTGTTCACATCCGTTAAATTGGCTTTATCTATATTAGTTTGCAGTTATAAAAAAAAAAATAATAATAAAAAAATAGAGGTGGGCGCTTTTTTTTTTCTTCCCAGAGATAGAAATAGATTTTTCCTTACTGAAGAGTTTATTGTGTCTTATTCTATGCATTCTCTGTAGAAAGTGAGGAGTTCAAAGACTGAACTTGTAATGGACTGAACAGTAGTACCATTTGCTGCTTTAAACCTCCGCTAGTAAGACACAAAGTGAATTTTCCACTAGAATTGAATTGGTTTTCAGTCATTGTCATGTATTTGTCTTTCAGACTGACATCCCTGCTGCAAATGGCTTTGTCTGTGGACTCGGCTTTGTACCGTTGGCAGCGACTAGGAGCCAGAAGTCTCTCCCAGACTGTACCAGAATCAACCCCACTGCTATTTTCTGCCAGAGATAGATCAAAAGTCAGCTTTAACAAGTGGAGGGTTGTGTTTCCCAACAACGGGAGACAGCAGAGAGACTGGGACCAAGCTTCCAGGTTTTATTCTGGAAACAAGATACAGACAACAAAATACACCTGGTTTACTTTTTTGCCTAAAAATCTTTTTGAGCAATTTCACAGGTAAAAAAAATAAAAATAATAATCATTCAAGGATGCATGGCATATAAGAGTTGTCTCTGAAACAGTGATATTTGAGCATGACAGAGAAGGGCTGCTTTTGTAGGTGCCTTATTTTTAAAATTTAGGTGGTGATTCTTTGGAAACAAATGTCACCTGATTTATACTGAAATGAAGATTTAAAGCAAACAAATGCTAGGTGCCCTAACCTGTGCTGTGGACAGATTTACTGCTTAAATACAGTAAATCTGTAAACATTTTTTCTGTAAACATTTCAAGTTTCATTTCAAGATAAATGGTAGTGTCATATCCATCTCTAATTTTTAAAATCTTTGTATTAGATTTATACCTTCATAATTTGATCTTTCCATTTTCCACATGTGGAATCCTTCATGGATTCCTGATGCAGGATGTTCCACAATTTTGAATGTGTTTTCTATACCCATCCTTTTACATTGTTGGTGGTGGTTTTTTTGTGTGTGTTTTTGTTGTTGTTGTTGTTGTTGTTGTTGTTTTGTATTGTTGTGTTTTTGTGGGGGGGGGTGGAGTTTTTTAATTATCTCTTTTTAACTAGCTTTTGAATATGTGTTTATTTTCAAAATAAACATTTCAAAATGTTTAAATATTTAAATATTTTGAAACACATTTTTGAAACGTGTTTCAAAATATTTAAAATAAAAGTGTTTATAATGCATAGAAATTTGGATATATGTATAATATTATGAAAATATATAACAGCCTTTTCTAAAGAAAAAATAAGCATCTAAGTTAAATAACTGATTAATCCATTCTGGTAAAGGATGAGGAGGTTAGAGATGTGAAATGATTAATGTTCCTTTGACAAAAAATGGGGGAATTGCATTAAGAAAAATACAACTTCTCATTTCTGACCACTTTAATTTCTTTGGTATCTTTTCAGGCTAGCTAATCTTTATTTCCTCTTCCTATTGGTTGTAAACTGGTTCCCACAAACAGAAGTCTTCCACAGGGAGATTACTATGCTGCCTCTGATTGTGGTGCTGCTTGCCAGTGTGATTAAGGATGCTATTGAAAACTATGGAAAATACCAATTTGATAAACTGATAAACTCCTCTAAAACCAAGGTCTATGACAAGTAAGTATACTACACCAACTATTTTCCTTGTTTTTGATGTGGTGGAAAATGCTCGTCTTGATTTTGCAGCAGTTCCCTTACTGACTCTTCGGAGTACAGTAATTTTGGAAAAGGTGTTACAGAAGTGTTTCTGCTTTTGAAAGTGCCTCGTTTAACTCAATCAGAGTCATCCTGATATCACTGAAGTTTTGTTTCATATCACAGTACTGTGTGCAATACACAGGTTTTCATTCCAAGTTTCCAAACCAGTCTGCCAACACACACAACATCCTCTCCAGGTTGCAGAAGGATCTGGAGGAAATATGATACATATCCAAGTCTGGAAAGGATCTCTGGGGCTGTTTAACACATTGAAAAAATGTCTTTCAGAAGCTTCCTGCTAAAATCATTAATACAAAAATTAATAATCAACTGCATTCAAGGTGAAGCATAACCAGGAACTGAAAAAAATTTATAGCATTTCCAGTAAACACAGGCGATCAATACAACACATTTTCGCTCTGGAGATGGTACAACACCCACTTGCAATAAACTATGAGGTTTGCCCAGTACTGACTCAGAAGGAAGAAATATTTTCATGCGCAATTCTTATTGCAACATTTTGATTTCATCAGAGTTTCTTGTCCAAGTAATAACTTCACATGAGACTGCCTAGCTTGCCACTACATATGCAATAGTACTTTGCTTTAAAAGAAGTTTAGATATTTGTGTGTCTTCCTTTTTTCACTTAAGCTCAAACCATAGGAGAAAAATTACTATGGCTAGTACACATTTATTAGCTCTCTTGGAAATTAAATCTCATCTAGGCTGACCACTTAATGTGGCAGTGGCATAGAGTCCAATGAGTCCAATGGGGAAAAAGAAATGAGAGGCTGGAAGGGTTTACTGGGTGAGAAAGGGACTCTTGGAAGTCCAGAGGTGGGTCTGTAGGAGAAGGATAAGGCTGTGGGGCAATCTAGGTAAACTGCCCTTACAACGCTTATGTATACTTATAATTCTCACAAGTAGGTTTGATTGGTCGAGGGGGGGAATGTGTTTGTTTTAATAATCCATATTATGGGTGTCAAAACAAATAGTAGATAGAGTGGGTGGAAGAGAGGAATACTGTCTGTACAGAGGCTTATAGTTGGCTTCTGTTGACTTCTGAAGGCAGAGCTCTGCTCATTACCTTTGAACTTCCTGGCAGCTCACAGGCTTACAAAGTGATTCAGAAACGCTTGGAGTGAACCGTGAAAATTGTATGTACAATTAGGCTCATCCCTGTTCTGTGTTAAAACAGAGACACTTCATGTGAGCAGACACATGATGCCAGGGAAATGCTCTGAATGGAGCCTCCAGGCATATTGTAACAGGAATAACAAAACATTCAGGATGCTTTTGTCGTGTATGACGTGCATGCTTCCCGGCAGGCTCTAGGACCCAGTGTAGCTGGGTCAGGATGATACCTGTCCCTGGGCAGGTGGAGGTTGGAGCTGAGTGAGAGGCAGCCCTGGGCTCCAGACAGCTTGACTCTTCTCTCTGCCATTTTGGACTTTATCTGCGCTATTGAACTCTTCTAACTTTTTTGGTATTTAACTTGAGGCTGCTTTTTGAGAGGAAAACAAGATGTCGAGGAAAAGTTTTCCAGGCTGCTTCTCTAGGATAATATGGAAAAAACACTTTTTCAAGGAAACATGCTGCCAATGTGCTGCTTCAGACACAGAAATCCAAAATGAAGGGCTGGAGAAGAGAGGAAAATTAAAGAAAAGAAAGAAGAAAAATGAAAACAAACGTGTGATCATCTCTAATTTGTCCTTTGGAAGTACAAAGTGGAAGGAAAATCCAAACAGGTATTATGACTCCAATAAAATCAAGACAACAAAGTATACCATCTTGACTTTCTTCCCTAAAAACATCTATGAGCAGTTTCACCGCTTTGCCAATATTTATTTTGTGGTCATTGCGCTGCTGAATTTTGTGCCGGTGGTGAATGCTTTCCAACCAGAAGTTTCTATGATCCCGATTTGTGTTATAATGGCCATGACAGCCATTAAAGATGCTTGGGAGGACTTTCGGCGGTATAAACTAGACAAAGAAATCAATCATATGGGCTGTTACATTTACAGCAGGTGAGTTTTATACAGCTTTTATTGTGAAAAACGTTGGCTTAAGATCTTTTATCAATAGTGATTTTTTTGTTGTTTCAGACGATTAATAAATGCCTGCTATAAAATCACAGTGATTAAGAAAATGGAGAAAAGTCTTAGTAACTAGATAACACCTGATATTTCATACAGGGAAAGATATTTCTGTTTTCTTTAAACTGGGTGTCCAGACTGGGAAGGAAAACTTGAGTTGCATGGTATTGGAGTGGCTATTGGCCTCTTAGACATAGTGTGCAATGAAAACAGTGCTTAAATAACTACCAAGCCCTGGATTTCTAAGAAATTTTCAAGAGGGCTTAATTCTATCAATATAACACAGAACAAAATCTGCACAATCAATATAGCACAAAGCAAGATCAATGTAGCACACAACAGTAGCAAAGAACAAGATCTGCCATGCCAGTGTGTCCTTATTTGCATCCTTATATGCCAAGAAACTTTTGAAAACTGTAGCCCTTTGAGCTACTTTGGATTTTATACTTCAAATTGTAGGCTTGCTTTCAGGTGTATTTCATTTATTAGGTTGTATGAAAATAAAAATTGCATATAAACACAGTTTAAAAACAGGAGATAGTAATATATGACTCTGGTCATCTCTAAAATAATTATCTTTAAGCATCTGTGCCTCCGTCTTCAAAATGTTTCATGACCTCTTTCTTTTAGGACATGAAGGAGTTTGAAAAATATGTTTTAATGTATCAACTGTTCTCTCTGCAAAGTAGAAAATTACTTCTTCCTGTTAAAATATCACAACAGTTTTTCAGAAGAGCAAAACTTTCCATTTCCCTGAATGTTGCTTGTCATCCCTCACATTAATCATCAGCATTTTATATAATGTACATTCTTACAAGCAGTATCTTGCAGAACTCTGGCTTTATGTCACCTACTTCTGTCATTACTGTTTGTTTCTCTTGCATGTGTTTGCTAGGGTTTTTTTGGTTTTATACAGAATCACAGAATCACAGAATTGTCTAGGTTGGAAGAGAACTCAAGATCATCCAGTCCAACCTCTGGCCTAACACTAACAAGTCCTCCACTAAACCATATCGCTAAGTTCAACATCTAAACTTCTTTTAAAGACCTCCAGGGATGGTGACTCCACCACTTCCCTGGACAGCCCATTCCAATGCCTCACAACCCTCTCAGTAAAGAAGTTCTTCCTAATATCCAACCTAATACCCTTCTGGTTAAACAGGGAAATAATGGATTTGTTTGTTCAGTGGCTAAACTTATCCCCACATATCGATAATGATTTCACAGAATTTGTCAGAAACAAAGTCTCTCCTCTTTTTGCAAACTAGTCTGGAAAAGCAGACATTCTCCAAGTTTCTAAATATTGTTCATCTACGATTTCTTTTCTGTTCTACCATGAAAACTACCAATAATTCTTGCTCTTTGGGTGCTAAAATTACCTCTTTGTCCTATATTTCAGTTTGCTATTATCTGCAATTTTTAATCTTTCCAGTGTTTCATTAATTCATGAGGCAATGGATTATTTGTTAACATTTTCTTATTAAGACCAGTATGACAGAGAATAGTAGGTGGTACAGTAGGTACTAATGAATGGATCTGCATGGGATTCTTATTGATTGTGCAGATATTGTTCTGTGTTATATTGATAGAATTAGGCCCTCTTGACATAAAGCAGCCATGTTCATTTATATCTAAAAGATTTTTACCATAGGAATGTGAGAAGTGGGGAATATGATAAAAAATATATTAATATAAGAGAAAAATGCCTATTATGAATTTACAATGTACATACAGATCCAGATTTAAGTTGTAGCCATGCATACTTTCATATGCAGAAACTTGACATGGCCCATCTTAAAACTGATCATCTGATTCCATAAAAAGGACTTTGATCTGTGAAGAAATATTGTTTAGTATCTTGCATTTTAACCAGTTTTACAGTCAAAACCAGTGCTGTAAGGGAAAGGAAAATAAGGAGGGCTTCAGACTGTACCATTTATGCTGTCTGGAAAAATTGTGGATAATTGCAGTTGCCATCACATCTGTAGTTACAGCTTATTATATCATGAATAATTTTAATCAGGCTTCTATAGTGCTTTGGGAAGCTGATATTTCTTGTTCTTCTTGCTAGCTGCAAAGTCATGGAAAAGTATGACGTCTTCTAATTTTCTTCCATGTGAATCATCTGCTGTAGGTAATTTTTTAACACAGGTGAAAGTCTGTTTCAAAGCACTGTGAATCTTGTTAATCTTGTGGCAGCTAAAAATTCTTTTTAATAAAACAACTAATCTTCCATCCTAAGATGGAAAATTAATTAGATTTGAAGTCTTGCAGAGTATATTTCAGTAACAAGCTCTGGTTCCTATTTCAAAAGAAATACAAAGGGAGAGCTCTCTTTTCTGAAGACTGCATGTTCTCCAAAAATTTCTTGAAGACTGGAGGAAATGCAGTAACTTGGCTTTCTTCAGCACAGAGAAAAGAAAATTGAATTCAAGTAGACTGCCCTGTAAACACATTACTTCTCATTTTCTTTTCACGGAGATCAGCTGGAATGGGTAATCTAGCCTGCTAGTTAAATGAAGGAAAAGACATTTCAAGTAGCATATTTAAAGAACGTTTAATTAAAAAAAGTGGAGACAGTGATATTAAAGTGTCTTAGGGAGATGCAGTAACTTAGATCTAGTGTTTGATTGTGGACTTTCTGAATCAAAGGTTTTTGGAAGCATAATAATTGTGTATAAACTGTTGTGCTGCCAAAATAAATCACACAATACCAAAAGAAGAGAACTAAAAATACAATTGTGGATGGTACAGACTTACATTTAATTGTTTCCTTTCTTCTGGTATCCTTTAAAATATAGTTGGTCTACTTTTAAATTTTCCTAGCAATGAGGTTTCCACTATTATGAAATGTGATTGTCAAAGCATCTTCTATGATATTCTGCTTTGTTATTCCTCTTTAATTGCTTTAAAATTCCTCGAGTGACCTGTCTTCATGCAACCCTAATTATTCTTCATCCATAACAATTATAGTCTTAATATATGTGTAATTTTTAACATGTTCGCTTTGTTACACCCAGACACTTTTTAGGTAAGATATGTATATAGATCACTCTTTTCATTTTGTCAGTCAGTCCCTCCAAACCTACTTTGGTTACTTTTCTCTGAATTCTCTCCAGTTTGTTATTAACTAACAGTAGGGACCAGCACTTAATGTAGTATACAAGCCTGTAAGTGACTAAAAGCCAACAGTTACTAAAAGCTATTATTTTATCCTTTCAAAGTTCTATAATGTTCAAGAATCTACTTGATATATAATTAACCTATAGTCTGGGGGTGATATACCTCTAGGATTAAGCCGTAATAATTTCCAAATTATTCATAGCATCCAGACAGGATTGTAAACTGATTTCACGCTTATGGAAAACTAAACAAAGTCAGAAAGGCCAACAACTGGAAAGCTGAAAATGACTTGAGCTAGATTCATCAGTTTTAAAGAGAGTTAAAATACTGCAATTGATTTAAGTTTTATAACTCAGTATGGTAATTTATAAGGCAAATGTTTGATTCATTGTATAGGAAGCCTCTGACAGCACTGAAGACCTGCTTGTCTACCAGTTACAATACATATAGTATACTTTATATTTTCTTAAATTTGGGGTAACTGAGTAGTAAAGAGGAAGGCTGCCTTCAACCTCCTTCATATGGTCAGATCAACCTGACCTGAAAGGAGCAGAGATAGCACCTTTCCTGAATGCTACCCATGTCGGGAAAGAAGCTGAGGTTGGCCAGGGAAGCAACAACACAGAGGTCTGCAAGCGTAAGTATGGTCTGGGAGATAGCGGAGAATGGTAGGGAATGTGCTTGCAAACAGCAATAGACCTGCTGTCAAGTCCCAGAAGTGAAATAAAAAATGGCAACTTTTCTCTGGACCCAGGAAACATCATATGCAGCTCATTCAACCCAGGGTGAACCCAAAAGTTTTTTGAGAAGAAAGCATGATGAAAGGAAAACACCATCCTGCCAAGGGTACAGTAAGCAAAAAGAGGTTTGTTGCCAACACTTTCATTTAAAGTCTTGTTCAGCAGCACTGACTTTTCACTTGTTAAAGAACCTTTTCTTTATGTTTTATTATTTTTGTTTTCTAACAAAGCATAACTTTAAAGACTAGGAGCCTGCTGGAGGCTTTAGTCGGTTCATTTTATACACCAAAAAAAGAGAGTCTCAAGCCTGTGGTCTGCTTGAAGTCCTATCACCTTCCCTCAGGCAAAATTTCAATTGATTTTCTTGGGCACAGCAACATCAAGGCTTCTATACCTCAGTGGTGCCTCCTCTGAATGTTGGATGAATATAATCAACTGGAAGCTGAAGATTTGACTTCATATCCCATCTTCCGCATGGCTGAAGATGCATTCCTAAAACAGCAACACAGCAAGAACTTGATCAATTTAAACTTTTTTTTTTTTCATATAAAAGTAGAAATATAAATAAGTTACAATAACTGCAGGATGACTATCTGCTATATTACTGCAACTAACTTTCCTTCAGCAAAGATCCAATGCCATTCATTTGCTTAATGCCAAAAATGAGCATATCATTCTGGGGGGAGGAGGACCATCACTGGCAGCAGGCGTTCATTCTGTGTTCTGTCATCCATGTAGCTTCTATGTGTACTCCAAGTAGTATGGGATTTTTGTATCTAGTTTAACAGTGGATACCTGAATTAACAGCAGGTGTTACTGAAGGTAAAAACAGTGCCTTTTGTTTGTGCAGGCTGAGGCATTTCTCAGCTTCCAGTGACCTGAGAAACTGATCTCAACTAAGAGGACGCTCCAGTTTGTTATATGCCACCATGCAACTGCTTGAAAACAGTGGTACCAAAATTGTAAGAAATACTTAAAACATGAGTTTGTCTTATGGTGAGCATGGTGATTGTGTAGTGAAGAGATGTGCGATGTAACAAGCTGACAAAATGCAAAATAAAAATGTCTAGTTTCCAAGACTAAGATAAAAGTTTCCTCAGAAACTAATGCTAGTGATTAGCAGTCTTTAAGTAACTGGTCAAAGAGCAGTGAGCTAGTGGTTCTTATCAGTCACTGCATATTGCTACAGTGAGGATCCATGGGCTTTATGGAAGAAAATCCATAAATATGTAACTAATGTTACCACAGGTTTGTATATTGCTTTATCAGAGCTTTTTTTGAGGTCAAGGCATTTAAAGGTGCTTCACAGAAAAGATGCTCAATGGTTTAACCAAAAGCAGCTGAAGGTAATTACTAAAGACAAAGCAGAAATAAACAAGAATCTGTTGTTTTGGCTCAGATACCTGCAGAACCATGAGATTGTAGCATTAAGTCTTATCCTACCTATCTTAATTTTTAAAACACAATTAAATCCTGGAGAGAAGCTGGCTCCCACCATGTGATTTAAAGATGCTCCATGGTTATGTAAGGAGATGTCTATTGGAAAAGCTGATTTAGGCTATGGTTTCCAGAAACTTGGTAAGGTAAAAGGAGTCCTCAGAAACCAATGCCAGTGATTACTGGTTTTTAAGTAACAGATCTTGGTTTTACCTATTCAATCCAGCTAGTGCCTACAGAATTGTAGTAACAGCATTTTGCTGTAGGAAATATTCAAAAAGAAAAAAAAATAGATTTTCCTAAATACATTAATCAATAGATTAGTAAAATAATGTAGTAGTCTAAGCAAATGTGTTCTCAAAATACTTTTGACTTCTACTTTATTGTATTTCTTCATTCGGTGTATGTCATTATAAAATCGAGATAGAGATGGAAAAAAAGTAAGTTAAAAGAAAGTCAGCATTGCGTATGAGCATGTAATACATTTCTAAGTTTCTGGCACTTAGTTCAGTTTGCTTTATTTTAGCATTCCATATAACTTGGAATGATTACAGAAGTTGAATATTGACTTCTTTTATCATTGAGATAATAACATCCATAGTAGGATGCTATCAACAGCTTTAACATGAAAAAGTTAGTATCTGTTGCTAGCATATAGGACTTCGTAACACCAAGCTGGTGTAATTAAAAAATGTATTTTTTTAGACTTTAGAAAAATTTAATTCCCATTATCTCTAAAAGATGCTCATTGCTATCTTACTGCATTACCGGAATCCTGAGGGAGTGTTGCACAGCTATGGAGAGGAAAGGTTATTACAGATTGCTAGGTCTTGTTACAGGACTGACTGCTGCTAAATGATGATTCATTGATGCTGCTAGGCTGATGTCCACATCACAAAATCAGCCTTTCTATCTACCATAAATGATAGTAACATGGCAGAAGACAGTGATGAATCTGCATGGAGAAAACAATACTTCTGCTCAGATATAGTATTCCTCAGCTGGAGTTATTAATTCAAGCTGTGCTGTACTCTGGCCTAAGGGCAGGTTTCAGAATCAGTTTCCCTCCAGTCTAGTGCCTTGCTCAAGTCCCAAATCTGCTCCTTTGTTGTCCTTTTTTCAAAGTTTTATGGCAGTAGCTCCTAGCCTTGAGATCATGGCCATAAAGTGGTGCTAGAAAGCATGTTGTGGGGATTCCCATATAAAAGCTGTTGAAATCTTTGATAGTGTGTTCAATTTCTATTTGTAAAAATAATCTGTAAAGTATAAATTTCTGTGTAATTATGTTTACTGTGTAACATTGAGAACATGAGAGCATTAGCATTTTTTGATAAAATGATACTTGAGAATATAACATTCTAGAGAATTTACATGCAATAAATACAATTCTTGAGAATTTACATGCAATTGCAAACATACAATTGGCTTTGTCTATATGTGACAGTAATTTTTTTTTCGGAGTGGCTGATGTTATAATCTAGTGGCAATTTACAGGGTGAAAGGTAGAGCAAACAATGTCTTTGCTTCAAACTGCAAAAGAAACTCACATGCAACTTTTAGGAGTTCAAGGAAATAAAACTTACTGAACTAATTCGATGATATGATAGTTATGCATAATAAAGCTTTCTGAAGATCTTTCTCTCAGACAATCTAGGACTCATAGACATCCTGTGGGATGCACATCAAAAAATACCTTTATTTAATCTCCTCTGCAGAGCAGAACCATATTTCTTTATTTCCTCCTATTCACCATCCTGCTTGACCCAGTTTTTGTTTGAAGTTCATTTTTATTGAATTCAAGAAGGTGAAATGATATTTTTGACACAAAGTCAATAATTTATTCATGTTCCCCCGCAGTATCTAACTACATCAGACTTTCTTATATGATCCTTTCTTCCCAAAAATGCTTTCATAAAGTCCACTCAGTTCAGTCCTACTGGTCATACGTGATGAGTCCGACACCAAATTCTGGCAGACTGCAGTGACTATTCAAGGCTTTCTCTTTTTGTCTGCATTAGCCTGTGAGGGATATTGTCATGCTACCCATTATACCAGGAAGCAAGGGAACCATTTTTAAGTGTGTGGTTGATAAATTGCCTGGTAAAGGAAAGAAGGTAATGAGAAACTTTCATCCTAGATCATAAATCTGACGTCCCACAGCCCTGATGCCACGTGCAATAAGATTCAGGCTTTCAGCTCTCCACCTATAGAAAATCACCACGTTTTGTTTGGTTTATTGCATAAATGTGTTTGTCTTTTATATGATTCTCGTCAGACCATCTTAGATTTATGAAGCTCTTCTGTTTATTTAGCAACTGAAGCATGTGCTATGAACTTTAATCAAAGAACAGAGAAATGGGCAGAGTTCCCAGTTACAGGAGTTGCTGCAAGGAAACTGCTTCATTTGAAAAATCTTTCTAGGCAACTGGGCCAATGTTGCTGTGGGGTGTGAGAGATTCCTTGTGAAGTACTTTTTGTTCTTTTATTCATTGGTAATTCTTGGCAAGTTAAGAATACCTTATAATGTAGGAAATTTACTCTCACAGTTCCAGCTAAATAGTTCTTTCAGGAAATATAGCTCTCTGCAAAGAAACTGTGCTTCTTTACTGAATTTGATGTTCCTTAGGAGAGAGGGGTGCTGTTCACCTGAATACAAGAATGTAATACTAGCAATTCCTGAACTTTATTCCCTGTGCTAAATAAAACTTCTTCTCTAATCTGAAAGAAGTCACTTGGCTTTTCTGACTCATTGTCTCCTCTGTAATTAGTGAATGGACAGAACCTGAAGCTGTGTGCATAATGTTAGGTTCATAGGGGATTATTGAAAAAATATTACAAATATATGGTTTCTGTGGATTATTTTTATTAACCTGTTTTTTGGTGTTGTTGTTTGTTTTTTTTTAGGTTGATGTATAAGATAGTCAGCTAGGCAAGACCTTTCTATAGCAAAAAGCAGTGAGCAGAAAAAATCAAAAGCGTGTTCCATAAATATCAGAATTGTGCAAGAGTTGACGTAGAGAGAAGTAGGATTGCCCTGCAGAAGTTCTAGCAAACAGTACATGTAAACTGTACGTGACATCCATATGTCTAGGGTAGCAAGGCAACCCATCTGCTTGTACTAAACTGCTCCTGTAATCTCAGAGTGTTTTATGTTTTAAACAAGCAAATTAAGTTCTCCTGGAAAATCATTTGATATGGAAAGGATTCCTAGTTGCTCAGTGGGTTTACTATATTAACATTATTGTCCACTTTGTAGAGCAATAAATATTCAACATGTACCTGCTTAAATATCTTTGAAATAGAAACTGGTCTGGAATTTTTATTTTTTTTTTTTTTGAAAGAGCAGCAACATTAAATTAGCTTACAGCAGACTTCTGTTTCTCAGTGTGATCTTTTTATGTCTGTTGTTGAGCAAAAGAAACAATGACATGCATATAAATAAAGGCAGAAGAATGAACAATTCACTAATGAAAAATTAATGTAAAAAAGAAAAAGTATTTGTTACAATATTGCTTAGCAATATTTAAGTGCCTCTCACATCTACCACTAAATCAATTTATACAATTAGTTTGTTTGTTTGTTTTTTTTAATGTTTGTTTTTTCCACCACTGGGAAATGCACAGAATTTAACTGTACACATAACCTTTGCAGGAAGTTGTTATTTCATGTTGCTTTACAGATAAGGATGTCAGCCAATTGCAAGGGATTGCCTGACAGCATTAGGTCTGGCTCCCCTTTACAGAAGACCTGGAAAGTAGGTTAGCAGGAAGTATTGGCCTGACTCTGAAGCAATGCTTGGATGTGTGCCTTTGAATTGGAGCAAAACATTTTATCTTCTGTATCAATGCTCATGAAACAAACACTTAATTGAAAGACAGTATTCTTCAGGCAATAAATGAGGATGATTCAAAACAAGTAAAAATGAGACTGAGTCATTACAAAAAGCCTCTTACTGTGTATCTTGGGCATTTGTGTTATAAGCATTTTCGGTCTTACAGAGGGAAGACCTAAGATGATTCAATTATTTGTATTAAAAAATAATTTACTCTCAAAAGTTTAGAGTAACTGAGCTGTGGTTGCCTGTGCAGTTTACTCATTAACTAATTGTAAAGCTTATTGTGCAGTTCTCAGTTTGCTTAGTTGATGAAGAGCAGTTGAAAGATTAATTATTGAAAAGGTAATGTCAAAAAATGCTATATCCCAAACCATTGAACAGTGGTTTGTTGATGTTGTTTGTTTCTTGCCCTTACATTTGCCATTAAACTTGAATTCCAGTTCTTTTGTTCGTTGTTTTTTTTTTTTCCTCTTAATATTAAGGAGCATTTGCATGCTGTTCTACCTTTTGAAGATTATTCTATGTCCTAAGCTCAAGACTCGAAATTAGCTTTTGAGAATTACAAATTGAAGAGACCTGAAGCAAATATAGCTGTGATACTGGATTATTTCTTTCAGGGTCTATATGTTGATGTTGGAAAATATCCGAGACATAGTCACAGTCAAAACCAATGAATACTGTTGGTGAAATGTCTGAATTTCTTGTATTAAGATACTTTAAAATACCTCTTAGTCTGAGCACCTTTCAAGTTTTACTGTGGAGAATGTAAGCCTAAAACTAGAACAAGAAATTTTGTTGTAGTTTTTTGTTGTTGTTATTATTATTATTATTTCAGGTAGATATTTTATTTTGAATGAGAGATATGGTAAAGTAGTACTATGAAACTGTCTAAAGCAGTAATTTCTAGGTGTTTTGCTGTCTCTTTTAAAAAATTACAACAGTGTGCCACCACTGGCCTATTTTCTTTTATTGAAGCCCTGTTAACCAAGGGGCCTGCCTTCCTAACGTAAGCATTTACCCATGATGTTTCTTTAATCCAACAGGAAGGACCGTGCCTATGTTGAGAAGTGTTGGAAAGATGTACAAGTGGGGGATTTTGTGCAGCTGCAGTGTAATGAGACCATCCCAGCTGATATTCTCTTGCTGTACTCCTCTGATCAAAATGGGATCTGCCATTTGGAAACAGTGAACCTTGATGGGGAGACAAACCTTAAACAACGACGAGTCGTGATGGGGTTCTCTGGCCAGGTAAGTCTACTGAAAATGCAGCCCATGCAGACAAGGGTTGGTCTGAGCCCATCTGCACCACAGCTGCAGCCACAAAGTGCAGCAGTTTCGATGGGGTGGTTTCTTCAATACACCTGCAAAAATTTTTTGCTGTTACTGCTAATACCCTGGGCAGAAGGCAGCAGTTTGTCCCAAAAGCTCTCTGTTATTCTTAGACAGGGATAGCTGTATAAAAAGGAAAATTATCTCAGACAGTAGTTGCCTGCAGGAAACTGCATCAATGGATTTTTAAGAGACAATACACAGTACTCAGGTTTGCTACTGAAGCAAGTCTTTCCTATGCATAAGCCATCCACACCCTGCAAGTAGTCAGAGCACATCCCATAGAAAAGCTGCTACTATTGAGTGAATTATTTCTGCATAGAAATTGGAAGACAGCTTGCACACCCCTTCCAGACTGGCTGTGTGCTTCTTTATGGATTTTGCTTCTCTGTTGCAGCTGATGTATTATTGCTCTTTCACCAGGCAGGTACACTTACAGCTAGGAATTGTTCTGGCTGTTCAACAGGCTGATTGTTCAGCTGGCTACTGCACCAATCTCACCTGGGCATTCTTTACATATGAGGTTTTCCATTTTTTTCTTTTAGAGGCTGTGCTGTTACACAAAATACAAACTTTTGCCTGTCATTTATAATATAAAGAAGTCTTTCAAATCAGAAAACACCCATGTGCTGTATTCAGACCAACTGTTCATGTTTGGTTTTTATATTGTTTTTTGTTTGTTTGTTTTTAAGTTTTGGAGTCATTATTTAGATAAACTGTGTGCCCAGAAGTGTTTATACGTATGAAGTCTTGTTACATAGGCAATGTGGAATGCATTTCTGACCATGGTGATATCCAGTGCTCAGGAAGGTCAGAGCTCAAATAATCATTTCTATTACCCTGTTATTTTAAATTATTAATGTAAACAGTATGTTTAAACAGAATGTTTAAAACAAAACAAAACAAAACAAACAAAAAAAAAAACAGTGTGCTAAATAGCATATGAACTGGTTTTAGTGTTCCTGTCTACTACTACTTCCTTGTTCTTTGAGCTTTGTTTAATCTTGTCATTTAAGTGCTCCATAAAACTTATCAGATTTAATTACATCTATAGAGTGTGACTCTTTAAGGAGTAATGAAACATGTATGAACTGAGGTTAGTTCTTTGGTTTAGGATATGCTTAGGAATACTGAATTCACATGCCTTTGAAAGATTGAGAGGAAGGAAGCTGTTTTGTTGTTTTTTTCATTTCTTTTAAGCGATTTTCTAACTTGAATTTTCAATAGTAAAATTCTTGTCATTAGAAGAAAATGTGTTGAGAAGAATCATCTTTCTCTACCCCTTCTAGCTAGAAACCTATTAGGTTGTTCAATGAGTAATGAGCTCTCCATATTCTTTTGCATCTTGCCATTCTCCTGTTGTAGAAATATTTATAGGATAACCAAATAAGTATTGATTTTTCTCTTGACTTTACTGAGTTGAATAAGATTCAGCAATGATCTTAAAAGAGGTGGTAAAAATATTCAACTATGTGGGGCAGAAGGCATACAAAATGCCCTGATATTCATCAAGTTTTTATTTTTCCTCCAAAAATTATTTTTTAGATCAGATTCTCTATTTGTTTATACTTACGTTTTATTTTGTATGTATATGTATAAAATCTATGTATTGCTCAGAAAAAGAAGAGCAGGAGAGAGAAAATAATTTAAGAATTAGAGCACATTAAAAAAAAAAATAAAGAGAGAGAAAGAGAGAGAGAGAGAGAGACTTGTGGACTAGCACTGTGAGGAATTGCTCTTGCAGTCCAGCAAAGCTTTTATGAATTTCAGTGAAGGATTCTTAAGATTTGATTTTCTGAAGGAGTCTAACTTCTGGAATTCCCTCTTACTTTAGAAGAAGATAGGGAAGCCCAGCAGCAGACCTGATTTCCATTTCTGAATATCCTAATGGGAGGAGTTTAGATTCAAGTTGTTTTTAATTATCTTAACTTTTTTATTACACAGCAATAATGATCCTCTTTCATGTTTCTTGCATCCCATTTTTATTACATGTTCTTGATCTAAAATCAAAGTCTTCTGTATCTTTTCAGCTGAGAAAGAAAAAGTTATGGCAATCATGTACCTTTCCTGTTGTCAGCTTTCTGGACTGCTTCACGCAGCCAAAAAGCAAGCCTGTTTCCTTGAATAAGGGGGAAATCAAGCAAAAGTGTGTGTCTTACTTCAGCTCCCAGCTCTCCTGGTACATAGGACTCTTTCTACCCTCTTCCTTCTTTTTTTTTTTTTTTTTTTGTTTGTTTGTTTGTTTGTTTGTTTGTTTTGCTGTTAGTCTGTTTTAGTTTTATTTATTTGACTATATTCAAATTATTCAAGTATGCGAGCTCTTATTTGTGATCATGTATTCCTTACCAGTAAAGCAACTTTTCTAATATATTTCAAAATCCGTATTAACATTGAAATTATTTTCAGCTGATCTTGCTTTTGGTTGAAGACTGTTTTGTTTCATAAAGAATTTGAACTTTGTTACATTTACCTTAAATGAAGACAGGTGTATTCACTAACCAGCATCTGTGTTTTCTTGTCCAATACACAGTAGTTTTAAATTTAATTTAATGATTTGTTAATCCAGCAAAGGAGATCTGCTATAGTGTGATAATGCCATTCTGAAATAATAATAATAATAATAATTACATTATTTTTCAAAATTAAGTTTGCTTATGCTAAAATAGATTTTTGTTGACAAAAAAAAAAAAAAAAAGAATTTATTTGTGTGCTATTTGAGAATTTAAAAATTAAAAATATAGGCAGCTATTGCTCTTGGCTGCACCATCTGGCTGTGTATGAATCCAAGGGCAGGGTTTTACCCTTTTTTATTTATTTTTTTATTTTTTTAATTTTTTTTTGTGAAGTGCATTTACAAGCCCATCTGTGTTAGTGTTTAGCATTTCAAATACTTTTTGTATTTAATGCTCACTCCCAGTGTGTTTTCTTTTGCAGAATACTTTATTTGAACCAGAATTTTTCCAAAACACCATCATCTGTGAAATGCCTAACAATGATCTCAATAAATTCAAAGGGTACATGTAAGTATCTGTAACCCACAAGTTCATTTTGTGCCTCAGCTTTAATATTTTACTTGGGGGAGATATGGAAGGAAGCAACATATTTTGCAGAAATTGATTGACAACACTGTTATCTATTCCTTAACTCAGAAGTCAATATAAAATGTAGACTGGAATCCAGGTTTTAAGGCAAGGCAGGACAGAGGCTTGACATTGAATTTGCAGTTGTTTTATAAAAATTGTTCTCACAAGGCTTCATCTCTTTTCAGAATTCAGATATAAGTGCATTTATATGACCTGAGGATTAGGCTAAGCTAGATGTTAAATCTAAATCCTTCTTTATGTTTAAAGATATCCGGCTGCATGGTTCTGATGTCTTCATATTTGTGGCCACAGGGAAAAGCTATCCAGGATCTAACAAACAAACCAGATTTTCTTCTGGATGGAACACAAAAGACATTACCAAAAAATCCTAATGAGCCAATGCATTAATCTAAAAAAAAAAGTGCTTTTTTTTGAATGTAAACATAATTGTGTGAGGAAAAAGCTGCATCCTCTGTTCCTCATGTTCTTTCTTTCGTTAAATAATTTGGGATAGGCATAATGGGGAAATCTACACAATCAAATTCAGCAGATGTTTCCTAGGCTACAAGGTCAATTTGGCTCATGTCCTAAAGTTCTCTTACTTTCGATTACAGGGCAGCTGTTTCCCAAGGGCCTCTCCAGAATAGTCCTTGATCCATGCTGATTCCCACACCAGGGAATTGTCTGAAATAAGTTGCTGCCCCAGACCAAATGCATGTTCCACATCATGCAACAAATTTAAAGAATTTAACTTGTATGAATGTATCAGCATGCCTGTCCACACTCTGACTTTTTTAGGTTTACTAGTAGCTAAACTAATAGTTAATGTCTGCCAGGACAATGTAGAGAGTGTTGCACCTGGCATAGCTGCAAATGGCCAGATCCTCTGACATCAGTAAACCAGCAGATCCTCACACATTAGCCCTGACTGTTCCTAACCTGGTCTTGAGAATTTATGCCCTGTCAGAATGATGTGTCTAATAGCAATGTCATTCCCCTCTGCTATGATATCTTAAAATGTAAAAACAGGTCAAGTTTGTATTGATTGCTAGCTGTAGTTGCTGGCTTTGAGGACCACTGGGCATAATCTAAATTGAAGCAATCCTTCCAATTAGCCTGCTGTAATACAGCACAAGAGCACTGAGATTATATAAATGTAGGCAATATGTCACAAGAAAACACACAAAAACACACCCTTAGGACCAAGGACTAGCTTCAAACTCTTCAAATCTCTGTTGAAAGCCTGTAACAGAAAACTCTTTTGGAAATGTGTATTATCTCACCTGCTTGGTGCAATAGAGGACCTTTCTCTCCCTGATTCGGGGATAGATGAAAGAATTTTCCATGGAAAATGTATTTTTTTCCTTTGGTCTGTTTTAATAAATTATTGATCATCTGTCTCCCTGCTATAAGCCTGTAGCAGTACAGAACTCTCTCTGCTAAAAATGGTAAGAACTTAATGATGTCCATCTGACATGTCCTGGCCACAGCAAATTCTGCTCAAGGGGATTCAGGAAGACTTCTGTTAAGTGATTTCACGAAAGCTAAATCTAGATTTCCAGAGAAAGATGTTTCTGGCATTATTTCTTAAAATGTGTTAACAAAGACAATTGAATTAATATTTATTAACTAATATATTAACTACTAGGGTACACATATACGCATATAGGGTACTTAAATCTCATTGCACCAAAGCCTGGGTTTCATATACACAAAATACTCTATAATCACTCCCATTGTGTTCAAATGCCAGTGAAGACAACCAAGCATCTGTAATTTGAAGGTGCTTTGGAAATCATACACTTCCACTCCAGTTTACAGCAGTGACCTTCTCCTGCTTTACCACTACAAGCCAGAGCTGCCTTACAATCTTCCTCTGCAGACTTTTTAAGCAAACCTATTATTCTACCAGCCTGTAGATATTTGGCACCTCAACCTTTTTACTCCTCTTATTTTATGTCTAGTAGTCACGTGCAGCTGCAGGTAGACATAGGACTGTACATAGCCCTGAGAAAGCACCTTACCCCCATTTAAGTAACACTGCAGTTTACTAGTAAATGCAATGCTAAATATCCAATAGAAAGTAGGAAAAGATACATATTCTGAAATAAATCTTTTCTTATGCTGGTACTTAAATAACAAAACCAGTTGGAGTGACTGAACTGAAAAATCTGTTTTGGTAGAGATCTCAGGAGAAGCCTACCAGAATGCATAAACAAAAAACTGTGATAAGTATCTTTCATTTTCAGAGGCAAGTAACAAGTTGCCTGCCTGATGGGGTGCTGGCCTTACAATTTCCATCAAGTTTTCATTTGTCTCTTCTACTAGCAGAAGGATCTGGTGTGTAATGGGACATCTTCAGCCAGGATGAAACAGCACGAGAATGAGGAAGAAAGTCTCAGCCTAGATACTCTTGAAGTGAACTGAGGTTCAAAGATGAGAAGCCCTGCAGTAGTAGATAGAGAGACAGAGGCTCTTGCAGGCTGCTGATACATTCATCTGAACTTTTACCAGCAGGCAAAAACTGCTCCACTTTCTGAAAGAATTCAAACTGAATTAGGTTGTACAATATATCTTGGCTTCATTTATGAGATACTGAATTCATCACATAAGGTACTAGGTGAAAGCCAAATTTCTTCCTATTGATATCATAATACATACAAAATGTCAATGGGCTTTTAGAGATACTTAAACTTCTCTATAACATCTTACTGGAGTCATTATTGAAGCTGCGTGAAATACAAGCAATACAGGGCTTTCGCAGTTCCTTGTTTTCAACTTGAATTAGACATGCATGCAGAAATTTTGTTTAATACTGTTTCAGAACAGAAAATGACATAGCTTTATTTTACTTTTTTTTTTTTTTTTTTTTTTTCCTAGGGAAAAGCCAAATAACGAACGGATTGGTTTTAACATTGAAAGCCTTTTGCTTCGTGGATGTACAATCAGAAACACTGAGGTTGCAGTAGGAATTGTTATATATGCAGGTAAAAAGTTGTAAAAAGTTCTTCCTATAGTATTCGTAGAATTTCCTTGTAAATATCCTTAAGTAAATATGCGTAGTCTAGCATCACACCACAATTTAACATTTTAAGAACTGATAGTACAGAGGGAAGAATACATAACCTTTTGAAGTAAAGGTGTTACTCATCCATCTCCAAAGGCAACAAGTCCTGCACTGGGTCTCTGGCAAGTGACAGTATCCTTGCGTATATCAAGTATCTTGCTACATTTATGCCAAAATGTCTGGTCAAGTCAAATTTGATAAGGTGAGTTTAACTCTCAGCTCTGTAGCTCTGATTATAATGATAATTTCATTGGTTATAAAATCTATACTGCTGTCCTTAGAGGTGTCTCATTGGCTTCTCAGGGCAGAAACTGATGCAGTTTAAGAACCACCCAGCAAAAAAAAAAAAAAAAAAAAGGTTAGTTTTCATCATAAAGCCAACTAGTGCCAGTGCCAGCACGTGGAAAGCAGTAGAAAAGCAGCTGGAGGTTACAGAAGAGGTGGCAGCCCCACAGGTTTGTGCTGACACAGACGGTGTGTGTCCTTGCAGTATTTCATGCAGTAATCTACATGAACCGCGCAAGATGGTGTCAGTGCTCAGATCAAGCGCAGCAGTGCCAGGTTCAGCAGTGGGTCAGCTCATTTTTTTCTCAGCTTCTTTTGCCTTTGGAATGTTACCACCACTTCTATTCAGTGAGCATGATTTATCATTGACTTTGATGGCTGTGCCCTCTTCTGCTTCAGAAGCAGCCTATCAACTACCAGTGTATCAACTCTTTATACCCTCTTTATTTGTTGATGAAATAAAATCAGGTTAAAAACAATGATTAACATCACCATTGGTTATTTTTACCTTTCTGGAAGTCATGTCACCTGTTGTATGTCTAACCAGCAGCCTGGGAGGCCTCAAGGCTGAGCTACCTAAGAGAAATAAGTCACCATTTTTGCAAGAGTCATTTACCTTACGTTGACCTCCACAATTCATAATATTTTACCTAACAATCAGCCATTTTATGTCATTGCTATAGAAGTGGACTTTAAATGGCTATAGCTCCCAGATATTTCCAAAATAGCCTTCACCTTGTAGGTCTTTCAACGCCTGTCTTTCTGAACATCACAAGTGAGGATGGTACCTACCGGACTAAAGGAGGAGTGCCAGACAGAGGAGGATTCCAAACCTATCACTCATTTTTTTGGAGCTACTATATAAATTCTCTATAGGAAACATACCCTGTAGAATGGGAGTAACTTCACAGATTCAAAGAATGGTCTGAGTTAGAAGGGACCTTTAAATATCATCTAGTCCAGCCCCCCTGCCATGGGCAGGGAAATCTTTCACTAGATCAAGATACTCAAAGTCCTATCTGACCCAACTTTGAATACTTCTGGGACATAACTTCTCTGTCTCACCACCCTCACAATAAAAAATGTTCTTCCTTGCATCCAATCAAAATCCAACCTCTTTCAGTTTAAAACTATTGCCCCTTGTCCTGTCACTTCAGGCCCAGGTAAAAAGTCTTCCTCTATCTTCTAATAAGCTCTCTTTATATATTGCATGTATAACATGCAATATACATGTTATACATGCAATATATAAAATATATATATATGCATATATCTATTTAATATGTATTATATATATAGCAATACATATATTTTAATTTTTTTACATATTTATATTGTTATATACTATAACATCTCCCTGGAGTCTTCTCTTCTCCAAGCTTAACACCAGCTCTCACAACTTTTCTTGCTGGGAGAGGTGTTCAAACCCTCTGTTCATTTCCATGGCCATCTTCTTGACCCATATCAACAGGTCCTTTCTTCTGTAAGGATTTCTATTTTTCTTCTCTTTGGTCAAGTCATTTTTCAGTATGCTCCTTTCAACATCAGCACAGATTCCAATGTGGGTCTCTTTTAATGTTGCTTAAGCTGCCAGCAGCAAAAGCTGGGAGTTTTAAAGTGATTCTCAAGATGTGGTTTCATTGGTCTGAGTAAGTCTTCAACTCAATTTCCAGTTGTCATCTTATTGTTAATGTCAGTATAAAAGTTTATCTCTTTTCTTCTAAAATTAGACTCATTTGAGCCAGTACCTGCTTCATTTCTTGGTTTCTTTGACATTTATTATATTCTGGCTTTTAATCATGGTCTCTGACCTTTTCTGAGTATCCAAGATCAGTCACATTACAACATGGCATGTTCTCTATTTTTATAACCCTATTATTCCTCAAACTTACTATCTAATGGAAGTCTTTGTGAAGAGCCAAGCCATCACTTGATGTGGTTGTTTAGCCTGTGTAGTTCTCATCTGATCCAAGTATGATTTTGCTTTTCATGGTTACCCAAATGGTTCTACACAAAGCAATAGTGCTAATGCACCAAAACCTAATTACAGACCAACAGCCAACATAGTTTTCTCATTGCAATAAGGACAGCAGCAAGAATTATATGCTTTTCAAGTACTAAAGTACCAGAATGAAAAAAAGGTTTTAGATGAGCCTATTAGCATCCAGAAATTGAGAGATCATGTACCGGTGGGGTGATAGGTGAGGTGCTGCCTTACACGGCATACAAAACCATGAGGACTCTAGGAGAAAAAAAAAAAAAAAATTCTCGTATTTCAGATATTACATTTCTTGCAAAGTGATATACTTATTAGAGGTGTGCAGAACACTCCGTTTCCTGTTGGTCAGCTGAAGTGGAAGGGAATAACAGAAGTGAAATTTGGAAATAAAGCTCCTCACATTTTCTTGCTGAAACAAATCCATCAATATTTGTTTGAGGGCTTCTGCATGGACTAGCTGGCTTTGTCATGTTTTTTGTTCGCTTTTTTCAACACAAAAAACTCTATTAAACATGCTGTAAAAGAAAAGTGAGGAACAAGGTTCGCACAGCTGCTGGAGGAACAGAAGTGCAGGCAGTAGTACTCTCCACTTCTGTGTAACTTGGTGGCTAGAGCATTTGTTCACTGAAGGGAAGACTTGGCTTTCATTCTCAGTTCTGCCTACATGGGACTGAACACACACCTCCTGCTTCGCAAGTTGTATTCTGAATATCTGTGGAATAAGCAGGTTATACATGAGTTAGAAAGAGAGGAGCACTGATGGTATAAACTGGTCCCACTGACATAGCTCCGGGTTGTGTAAATAATTGAATGTTCATTGAAATAGGAAGCCAAGAGTCCCAGCTCTTGGGTGAATGTCCTGAACATAAGGCTGGAGGGTAATTTTCTGTCTTGTGGTCTCTCTCAGTTAATAACTTTTGATGTAAAGCTGGAATTAATCCAATAGGAGTGATTAAATCATACCTTACTCTCAGCTTTCAGTTAAAATTCTCTAGGAAAAGCCAAAAGTTAGATGGCAAACAGTACCTCTCACATGCTAAACACACATATAAAACACACACAACACACAAAAATAATAGTAAAATACAAGTCTGTATAGCCTGTATTTCCAGGGAAAGGGCTATAGGAATAAACATAAAAATATACTATTTAACATAAAATATACTATTTAATATAGCAACAGATGGTATCCAAATATGCTAATTGTGGAGCCACGGTTTAGATAATATTAACAAAATACATGTAGAAAATGTAGAAATGTAGAAAATTTTTGCTTGTTAGCTTCTTAAAGAACTCCTCTTTTTCCATTACAAAATATACCAACTCAATTTTAATTCAGTAAGTTTTATGATTTGGGTGTGCTTTTTTATTATTATTTCTTGTCCTACTGTTTTGTTAGCACTTAACATCCACACGATTTAAAACTAAGCAATGTTAGTATCTTTCACTGCTGGATCTAATGTCAGATACTGTTTAAGTTAATGTAGGAAATACGTCTAGTGGCTTCTAAATAGCTGATGAAAAATATTTTAAATGTTTTTCAATTATAGGTGTTGGGAATCAGTATAGCACTTAATCATGTTGATTGTAAAATACCAAAATTCAATATTATTGCTGTTTTTCCTTCTATTCTCAGGGAGACTTGGCTATTATGTAGAAGCACATCTGTGCTTTTGAGTCTCAGAAGATTTGAATATTGATACAAACCTTTTGTTCTTGTTGAATCTGCTGTCTTTTGGGAAGTAAAATGTATGTTACAGCTGAAAGCTGTAATATAATGGAGGTCTTCTGTAACCCCCTTGATTTAGTCTATCATATGTTCTGATGTACAGTCAAATGAGAAGATGGTCAATAAAATTACTGAATGAAACCAGAGTTAAATTAGCATTAGTTGTGAGCATCCTGCTCCCACATTGTAAAATGCTTTAAAATATATATATTACATAAATATATCTATTTGTGTTTTGAAGGTCACGAAACTAAGGCCATGCTAAATAACAATGGTCCTCGTTATAAGCGCAGCAAGATAGAGCGACGGATGAATATGGATATTTTCTTATGTGTGGGACTCCTGTTCACAATGTGCCTTGTTGGAGCCATAGGTATGAAGCACTGATAAAAATCTTCTTTCTATTTGATTGTTTTTTTCTATATGGTGATTAAAACTGATCTTATATGAGCGAGATCAGATCTAGAGCTGAAGGCCCAACGCTTTTGGAGTCTTTAGGCTCTTTTGTCTTCCAATATACAAGTTAAAATGTCAAATCTGAACAATTCAGATGGAAGGAAAGTTGGCCATGGCTATAAATATTTCACATAAGACTTGTCTCCACTGTGGTAGAATTTGTGTAAAGCAAGGAAGTGAAAGCCGTTGGGTTAATGCATTATAGGAATCGGTGCTAACAAATTGAGATATGCTTCCTGAATGGATGTTTGTTCTCCATGTGTAACTACAGAAGTAAAATGATGTAGCTTTACTTTCATTTTAGTAACATTCTCCTCTAATACATTCAGGGTGATATTAGCCAGAGGTATCCAATTTTCAATCTGTGAGCCGCACATGGGTAATTCATTCAGTTTACAATCTCCACAGCTACCTTCTTACCCAAAGGTCCCTTTAGAAGGCTGAGATGAATTAAGTGTTTAGTTAGGAACTGTCTGCATTTTTCTGGGGGCTTTACAGTGCCTCTTTTCATGTGAGCACACTTGAATATGGTAACTGGGTGGGCTGGGGTTATCTGACAGTAGTTTACTACATTGTAGATCTGAAAAACATTGTTTTCATTGCAGGTAAGCACCCTCTTGCCCTCCAACTCTGATTGCAGTCTGTCCCAGGCAGGTCAGAATTAATGGGATTTCTTAACCCTGAGGAAAAGGGCCAGAACTTAAACCCGCTGAGTTTTGAATGGGTCACTGCTTTAAAGACATAACAGAGGCTCCCATGAGCAATTTGTGTTCAAAGCCCCCCTTTTTTTTAATCGATTTAATCTCAGTGATAACTTACTTAGTGTTACTGCTTTCATTTAGTTTTGTAGAGACAAAGTCAAATCTGGTGCCCCTGTCAAGTTCTCGTGAACCTTCCCCAAAGGCCTGTGATGTGACCCACTAGCCAGTCATCACTGTAACACCGTTAGAAATAAGGGCCATTCAAAAAGATGAATGATAGAACTGACTTAATCACTTTTTTAATTTTGCTGCTTCATGTTGCAGTGGGCTTTCTTGGCACAGAAATGGGATTTCAGTTTGACAACTAAGCTCTATGCGAGGGAGAGAGAGAGACTTTATTTTCATTGTTCCCTGGCTGCTGTCATGTCGATTTAGAAACTTGTCTTTTTCTTCTTTGTAGGGGCCCTTGAGTAATAAAGTCCTTTAACTTAAAATCTAAGGGAGTCTCAGATGAAAAAGCCGGCATTTAAAGAAAACAGTTTATATGCTCAGGTTAAAAAAATGAAATGGTCCCATAGCTCTGTCATGAGTTCTTGCTTTGCAATATTGTCTGAACATAAGGCTCTTATACAAGAAGAAATGTTTCTCGTGGATCAATCAGTATTTTTCTTGTGTAGAGTGAAAAATGGGTGTAAGAAGTGACTTGTCAACTACAGTTGTCCTTCCTCTGTTGTGATTAAGGTCTCTAGCCATAAGATATTGCTGAAATAATCTTAATTCCTTTGGCAGCATATTAGTAGGCAGATGCCGCAGAACAACCACTAGTTTAATTGGTGCTAACTGAAGTTTTATCAGAACTGGGTATGCAAAGTGGAGGTTTTAGGCAGGAAAAAGGCATTGGGAGCAATGATGCACTGTGGGTTGTTTGTGCTAGCTAGGTGTCGTTTCTTAATATGTACATTTAGTAACATTCCTAAGCAAAGTTTATGTCAGTAAGAGCAATATGAAAGCTGGTAAAGTAGCCCAGGTGGGATGTTGGTAAGTCCTAAACTGGAAACTTTGCTGTAGTAGTGCAATGAAATCTACTGATATTTAATATACAGGGGAAGAAGCAGTTTGGGGGTGTGACCTAACTGATGGGAAATGGAGGAAATGTAAAAATAAGCTGCTTAGCTTGAGTTATAGGAAGCATGTGCTAACAAAGAGAGGTGGAAATTGAGAATGGTCGGGAAGGATGAAAAAGATTTCAGCTTCTCTCTATGAAAGTTATCATACTTTCTGTTAGAAAGTGGAATGGGAGTCTTCAACACTAAGGACTTTTAAAGCTAGGTGGCAGAGATGGAATCCTGCAGCAGCAAGAGGTAGAGTGAGAAGAGATGTATACAGAGCTAAGAGTCTTGTGGGACAGGTGGATGAAAATAATCACCTTCCTGCTCAGTGTATTTCAACATAATACGTATTCCAACAGGTCATGGCATCTGGGCTGGAAGCTTCTCAGAACATCCACCTTATGATGTCCCAGATGAGAATGGCAATTTTCTGTCTCCAGTTCTTGCTGGTTTCTACCTGTTCTTGACCATGATAATCCTACTGCAGGTAAAAGACAAACACTTCTCTGTTACCTTCAAGGAAGAAGCTATTCATAACTGACTACAGTCAACAATGAAAAATTAGTATCAAATAATAGCTGTGCAGTACCTTCTTAATCCTATTTGAAAATATTGTAAGGAGCATTTCAAAACATTGAAGTGTGACATATATTACTTTTTTTCTTTCAAAACACTTTTTTTTTGGTGGTGTTGAAACGTCACAGGAATATAGATAAGAAGGACATGTATTATATCTTTAAATAGCTCCAGAATCTCTAGGATATGCACTAAAGAAGATGCTTACATCGAAATATCAGTTGTTGGGTTTTTCTTCTGCCTATGCCCATCATTCCTGAATAGGAATGCCACTTAATATCTCAGAAAGACAGTGGAAAAAAAAAAAATGTTTCGCCGGTGGGGAATAATAGCTAGGTATGGCTCTGCTGGTTTAGTAAATAAGATAAATTAAAAGTAGGATACTCATATATGAGTCTGATTAAACCTAATCATGAAGAACAGTTTATGGTGTAGGGGAAAAAATCACGCTTTTCTGATTTCTTGATTTATCTGCTGAGATTTAAGTGAACAGATTTCTTTAATATGAATGAAATATGAAAAAAACTTTCTGAGTTGCTTAGAGATTTGTTACAGATTTATCCTTTATTACTTAAACAGAACATTTGTGCACCTTAAGAATTCAGGATTATTTCATGACAGGGAAGTTAGTGGATGGGAAGTGTTGCATGCAAAGTCATTGCTTTGGAAACTTTTTTACATTAAGAGTTAGCCTTTGCTAGTGCATCATCTCAGAGTTTCAGGAAGGAAGAACTGCATACCTTGACTTTGATGAACCTTGATGAAACTTGGACAAAAACATGTGCTTTGTAAGAGAGTCAAGAATCCAATTTCAGACTCATCAGCTCATCTTTGGATTTGGTTCAAATAATTTTGTCTTAAATTCATGACTTATTGTCCCTAGCTATCCGTTGCTATTGTGTGCAGATTTTTTGTTTGTTTGTTTGTTTTTAAATGTTATTATTTGGTCCTACAATACATCTCTAGGAAGAACTTTTTTTCTGAAAATGTTAGTATACTTGTGCCAGGAAACTTCTGACAGAAAGCAATAAGACTTGTCTAACACCTCACTGAGATTTTCATCTCTCTTTCAGGTTTTAATCCCCATTTCTCTTTATGTGTCTATTGAGTTGGTCAAGTTGGGCCAAGTCTTCTTAATTCACAATGACATTGACCTCTATGATGAAGAAGCAGATTTGCCCATTCAGTGCAGAGCCCTAAATATTACTGAAGATCTTGGACAAATTCAGTATATTTTCTCAGACAAAACTGGGACACTAACAGAAAACAAAATGGTATTCCGACGCTGTACAGTTGATGGACATGAGTTTTCACATCAGGAAAATGGTAGGAGATACTTTTTTAAACTTTCTTTTTTTTTTTCTCTGAGCTAGTAAATCTTATTAATTTAAATAATAACATTTAAACCTACTGAGCCTTCTGACTGAATTTATGGTTTTGTCTCCATTTTGTGAGGGACTCCTGTTATGGAGATTCCTAAAGTGAAGTTTTAACTGATTTGGAGGGCAGATAGGAAAGGTTTTCTGTTTCCTTCTGAATACATCTCAGGCATTGCCTTGCATTGAATACCCTCTTGAATACCCTCTTGTGCATTTCTAAATAAATGCCAGGCAATCTTCTATAGGCTCACAAACTGAAAATAGTTATTAATCAAACTCAGTGGGTCCAAAAGTAATTGCCATAGACTTCTGTGTGATATGAAAGAAGGTGCATCTACATCTTCTAGAGTCAACCTTAGCTGCAGTGTGTATCTGAAGTCTTTTAGCATTCAGCGCCAAATCTGGACATTTTTACTCAGACCCCTTCTTGGTTGCTACTTTCTCTGTCTACATAGCACAAAGGATTTAATTTAGCAAGCAAGAAGCTGCTGTAAAGATGTTTGTGCTTTGTGACAGAGCGCATTAACAAATTCGTGAATTACCTTCTTTCTTTCTCGTATTCCATACAACTACAAAATGCAACCCTTAGCATTTAGGAGAAATCTTTAAAAACAACTGATCACTTTGAAATGCATTTTTGATATCATATGATAGTAAGCATTGCAGAGAGTGAGTTGCCAGAAAATAAAGTGGATCGTGAAGGTTTTTCTGATGATGGCTTTTGAGTTGTTTTAGCTTTGGGTTAGTTTATTTCAGTTTTTTTCACACAGAATCACACAGAATTTCTAGGTTGGAAGAGACCTCAAGATCATCGAGTCCAACCTCTGACCTAACGCTAGCAGTCCTCACTAAACCATATCCCTAAGCTCTACATCTAAACGTCTTTTGTAGACTTCCAGGGATGGTGACTCCACCACTTCCCTGGGCAGCCTGTTCCAATGCCTCACAACCCTTTCAGTAAAGAAGTTCTTCCTAACATCTAACCTAAAACTCCCCTGGCTCAACTTAAGCCCATTCCCCCTCGTCCTGTCACCAGGCACGTGAGAGAACAGACCGACCCCCACCTCGCTACAGCCTCCCTTGAGGTACCTATAGAGAGTGATAAGGTCGCCCCTGAGCCTCCTCTTCTCCAGGCTGAACAAGCCCAGCTCCCTCAGCCGCTCCTCGTAGACTTGTTCTCCAGGCCCCTCACCAGCTTCGTCGCCCTCCTCTGCACCCGCTCAAGCACCTCGATGTCCTTCTTGTAGCGAGGGGCACAAAACTGAACACAGTACTCGAGGTGCGGCCTCACCAGAGCTGAGTACAGGGGGACGATCACCTCCCTAGCCCTGCTGGTCACACTGTTTCTGATACAAGCCAGGATGCTGTTGGCCTTCTTGGCCACCTGAGCACACTGCTGGCTCATATTCAGCTGACTATCCACCATCACTCCCAGGTCCTTCTCTGCCTGGCAGCTCTCCAACCATTCCTCTCCCAGCCTGTAGCTCTGCTTGGGGTTATTGCGTCCCAGGTGCAGGACCCGGCACTTGACCTTGTTGAACTTCATGCAGTTGACCTCAGCCCATCAGTGCAGCCTATCCAGATCCTTCTGCAGAGCTATCCTACCCTCAAGCAGATTGACACACGCACCTAACTTGGTGTCATCTGCGAACTTACTGAGGGTGCACTCGATGCCCTCGTCCAGATCATCGATGAAGATAATTAAAGAGGACCGGCCCCAGCACCGAGCCCTGGGGGACGCCACTAGTGACTGGCCTCCAACTGGACTTGGCTCCATTTACCACGACTCTTTGGGCCCGGCTATCCAGCCAGTTTCTAACCCAACGAAACGTGCGCCAGTCCAAGCCGAGAGCAGCCAGTTTCTTGAGGAGAATGCTGTGGGAAACGGTGTCAAAAGCCTTGCTGAAGTCAAGGTAGACCACATCCACAGCCTTTCCCTCGTCCACCCAGCGCGTCACTTTGTCATAGAAGGAGATCAGGTTCGTCAAGCAGGACCTGCCTTTCCTAAACCCATGCTGACTGGGCCTGATCACCTGCTTGCCCTGCAAGTGCTGCGTGATGACTCTCAGGAGGATCTGCTCCATGAGCTTCCCTGGTACTGAGGTCAAACTGACAGGCCTGTAGTTTCCCGGGTCTGCCCTCCGGCCCTTTTTTAGATGGGCGTCACATTTGCTAGCTGCCAGTCAACTGGGACCTCCCCTGATAGCCAGGACTGCTGATAAATGATGGACAGTGGCTTGGCCAGCTCCTCTGCCAGTTCTCTCAGTACCCTTGGGTGGATCCCATCCAGCCCCATCGACTTGTGCACATCCAAGTGCTGTACCAGGTCACCAACCATTTCTTCGTGGATAGTGAGCGCCACATCTTGCTCCCCATCCCCTTCCACCAGCTCAGGGTACTGAGTATCCAGAGAACAACCGGTATTGCCGCTAAAGACTGAGGCAAAGAAGGCATTGAGCACCTCCGCCTTTTCCTCATCTCTTGTAACTAAGTTTCCCCCTGCATCCAGTAAAGGATGGAGATTCTCCTTAGTCCTCCTTTTTGTGTTGATGTATTTATAGAAACATTTTTTGTTATCTTTAACGGCAGTAGCCAGATTGAGCTCCAGATGAGCTTTGGCCTTCCTAATTTTGTCCCTGCACAGCCTCGCTACATCCTTAAAGTCCTCCCTAGTGGCCTGCCCACTTTTCCAAAGATTATAAACCCTCTTTTTTCTCCTAAGATCAAGCCACAATTCTCTGTTGAGCCAGGCTGGTCTTCTTCCCCGCCAGCTCGTCTTTGGGCACGTGGGGACAGACCGTTCCTGCGCCATTAAGATTTCCCTCTTGAAGAGCGCCCAGCCTTCCTGGACCCCTCTGCCCTTCAGAACCGCCTCCCAAGGGACTCCACCAACTAGTGTCCTGAGCAGCTCAAAGTCAGCCCTCCGAAAGTCCAATACAGCGGTTTTACTGGTCCCCTTCCTGGCCTCGCCAAGTATAGTGAACTCCACCATTTCGTGGTCACTCTGCCCAAGACAGCTCCCGACAATCACATCCTCCACCAGTCCTTCTCTGTTTGTGAAGAGAAGGTCTAGCGGGGCACCACCCCTGGTAGGCTCACTAACCAGCTGCGTCAGGAAGCTATCTTCCACGCTCTCCAGAAACCTCCTAGACTGCTTTCTCAGGGCTGTGTTGTGCTTCCAGGATATGTCAGGGAAGTTGAAGTCCCCCACGAGTACAAGAGCTGACGATTTCGCAACTTCTGTCAGCTGCCTGTAGAATTCCTCATCTGTCTCCTCATCCTGGTTCGGCGGTCTATAACAGACCCCGACCAGGACACTAGCCTTGTTGTCCCTGCCGATCCTAACCCAAAGGGACTCGACCTTGTCATTTCCAGCCTCGAGTTCTACAACCTCGAAAGACTCTCTAATATAGAGAGCCACACCACCACCCCTTCTGTGCTGCCTGTCCCTTCTAAGAGCTTATAGCCAGGCATTGCAGTACTCCAGTCATGAGACTGGTCCCACCACGTCTCCGTGATGGCAACCAAGTCGTAGCCTGCCTGCTGCACGATGCCTTCCAGCTCCTCCTGTTTGTTACCCATGCTGCATGCATTGGTGTAGATGCACTTCATCTGGGCCATTGCCTTATCCTCCGGCCTTGCCATTTTTCCCCCTGGCACAGCCCCAACAATCCTAGCTTCAGCCCCATCCCCCTTCCTACCTAGTTTAAAGCCCTCTCAATGAGCCCTGCCAGCTCCTGGCCCAGGATCCTTTTTCCCCTAAAAGATAGGGACCCGTCTGCGGCCATCAGGCCAGGTGCTGAGTAAAGTGCCCCATGATCGAAAAAACCCAAGATTTCTGCGTTGGCACCAGCCCCGGAGCCACGTGTTTAACAGGTGGGCTTTCCGTGTCCTCTCTGTACCCCTCCCTGCCACCGTAGGGATGGATGAAAACACCACCTGCACTCCCGCTCCATCCACTAACCGACCCAGCCCTCTAAAGTCTCTTTTGATAGCCTTCAGGCTTCTCTCTTCAATGTCATCACTGCCCGCCTGGACTATCAAAAGAGGATAATAGTCAGAGGGGCGTACCAGGTTGGGAAGCTAACTAACTATTTTGTAACTAACCAAGTAATAACTCCTAAGCCATGCAAAGAACAGTATAAAATACAATGTTAATTATCTTTTAAAAGATAATGTTAATTTTCTCTATTTACAGCCAAGCGCCTGGAAACCCATAAGGAGTTGGATTTAGATTATGCAGATTTTGTAAAACTTCAACACTTCACACTTCCTTCCATGAACACTGCAAGACCAGGCACTTATAATCAAAGGACCATGAGACCCTTAAGGAGGTGCCAGAGTGCTAGAGCTCATTTTCAGGGGCATACACGGAATAGGTCACTTGGTCGTCGTGACAGCAACCGATCTCAAGTGGCATTCAGCAGCACCATTGTGAGTACAAACAGATCGAGCTGGCACATTTAACTACAAGATATGTAGTTGGCACAGAATGAGCTTTTTGTACTGTTTTGGTACCCTGGCATGGCAGGAAAGTGAGGTAGACTGCAATGGGGATTCTGGCTGGGGTTGTGCCGAGAGGCGTTGGGGCTGTGAGCAGAGATAGGAGCCTGGAGCCTGGCTTTGCAGAAAAGGGCAGTATAGGTCCTTCTGGAAGATGATGGTTGGGAAAAGGTTATGGGATTGAAGTCTGAGTCTGAACACAGTTCAGAATGCCATAAACTACTTTTGCTATCCGCACTGCAACATATTGTCTCCGATAAACAGTTTAGCCACCCATGAGCTGTGCATGCCGAATGCAAAAGCTGTGCTCTCCAGACCAGTTCTGTGTGATTTGTGACTTAGCAAAAGCTAAGTGGTGCACTTCTTTGAGATAAAAATAAAAAACAAAAATGCCAACATTTTTTACATAGAAAATATACATGTAAATGAAGCAAGAAAGGTTTATCAGATTACATTCTCAAACCCTGTGAGATGTTGAACAGATACTGAACAGCCTTGTCCCAATTCATTAGCTCGGTGGCCTCTGCCTCACCTCAAGTACTAACATGGAAGTTCGAATCATCCTCATTGCACTTCTAGAAAAGCCTTAAACTCATCTCAATTTTAGATCTGAAACTTCTCAAAATCTAACACAACCTAATCAAGGTCAGTCTGTTTTTTAATCCTTGAAAGTTTGTTAAGAGACATTTCAGAAAAAGCTTTTATGCACTCCAGGAGAAGGTCAAACACTTTCAAAATCAGAATTACAATTAAAATTAATTAAAAAGCCCTTCCAAATCTTCATTGTAACAAATTCTAATAAATAGAGGATTCTCAGAACTTTATTTTCTGCAGTTGTTCTTCTTGGCAAAGTTTTTGACTTGCTGACTGTTTTTGGTTGATGTAAGCCTAGATTAATTCTAAGATTCTACTTGTCTCATTCAGTTTCTCTGTTTTGTAGTAGATATTGGTCAGTGTTCCTCCTGTTCTTGGAATATGGGGGATTGTCAGTTGTCCTCACATTTTCCAGCCCAGTCCTCATGGAATATTGAGAACTTCTTTATATCTGTTCTATGGGTCTTGACTTTTGAAGTGTGATATAGGACTTCCTTGCCAGATATGTTTCCAGATAGTTTTTCTGCCAAGCCTCTTCAGTTTCTTTCAGAAATAAAATGCCATGTTTTCTTTTGCTTGTTTGCTTGTTTCCCCTCTGTAAAAGCATAATCTGAGGAACTAGTATGAAACATCTGCTTTTTAGAAGGAGGTTAAGCTGCTGTCCTGAAAATAAACCGCCTTAGCTGCTGTCACTCTATCCCAATAAATTGCTTAACCTCTGTGACAAATGAAAAAATGAAGACACTTAGGTATTTATTGCCCAGTATGTTGCCCCATATATTGATATTTTTCAAATGATGCACAGTGGTATCTTTATTTACCAAACCAATTTCCTTTTTATGAAATAGGGATAGTAAAATTTTCTGTCTCTCTGTGTTTCCTGTCCTTTGGAATTTATATCACCTTGTCTGATGCATTTGTACATTGCTAAGAACAGCTGGAACATCTGTATAACAATGGGTATACAGATAGTATTGTGGGCTTGAATGGATCTCAGTAGTCAAAGTTTCTCATTAAAAATCCATCTTTTGTGTCTTCGCTCACACATTTAATATTCCTTAATTTAAGGCTTGCGGAGCCCTTCTGGATGAATGTCTCTGTTTAAATAAAAGCACTGAAGTATTCAGTGGCAGTCAACACTTGTCAAATGTGATGCTCACTATGAAATTGTGAGACTCAGCTTCTTCTCATCATCAAAACACAAGAGAAAATAATGCCCTGCTTTCTACAATAAACAACACAAAGTTCAAAGGCCAGCATCTGGGATTACACAGTTTGTTGTTGTTGGCTTTTTTCTTAATAAATGCTGAGATTCCAAAGGTTGATGTACTAGCTAGATGAAAGCTACTCATGGAAACTGGTAGCCTCAGGTAATTAAAAAAAAAAAAAAGAAGAACTTTGCACTGCTGAGAAGACAGTGATTTTTGGGTAAGGGTTAGTACAGCATCTTCTGTGAGCACCTGCATATCAGAACTGTTGCCAAGAAAAGCATTTTAAAGAAGGAGGGCTGTTACCTTAATAATATCCTACAAAATGTAGAATTTAATTGGAAAATAACTATGCCAAACAAACAATAATCATTCACTAATGTCAAATTTATATATGAACAGTTTTTAAAAGAGCATTATCTGTGCAATGATCACAAAATGCTCTCGTCAATCAACCTTATGCAAATCAGTGGTAACCAGGTTGCATATGGTATTTTAAGTGCATTTGTACTGTGGTAATTGATTGTGCCTGCAAATCAGCATGTTTCAGACTTGGTTTCAGTATTCTGAGCAGTTCTGCAATTAGAAAGCTCCTCAGCTACAAAATGTATTTCAACCTGCCTGCTTGTGAGAGCATTCTCTGCTCAACTAGTTTTGGTGTTTTCCTGAAATTTAAAAAGCTTTTATTAATTAACATGTTCATCTTACTGCATCTCTGAGCTTGAGATGAGGATGATGTGTAATTCATGGCATTTGATAAAGTTAATTAAACTGGAGACTGCAGATCCTACAAGAATAGCTAAATAGCACTGCTTTTCTGCTTTTCTTTTCTGGAATAAAAATAGTGTAGCTTTTATGCAGAACCTAAATCCTAGGACTTACTTTCTGTTTTTATCCCCTCCAATATTTTTGTCTTAGTCCTTGTGATCCCTGAGAGTTTGGGGAGCCTCCTTGTATGTGATTTATGCAGTTCATAAGATAAGATGAATCCTGTGTCCAGCTACAGCCCCCTAAAATTCAGTATTAAAGTCTGTTCAGTGGGAAAGAGCATGACAAGGTCCTGGACAATGGAAAAGCAAATTCCTAACTTTTGTTAGCACTCATCTTGCTATCTTGAGATGCAAATACAAAAAGATAGAAGTCAACCTATTAACAGTTACACTCAGAAAATAAGACTGAGCTGGACGAATCCATCTCAGCTCATATTCACGCTATAACCAAAGTCTGTAGTTGAGAACTGTTGACAATTATGTGTGGTATCACATATGTGGTATAATATCAGTATTATGCTGGTATCATAAAAAAGTGTAATGTATGTGTATGTTTTAGGTTTTTTGTGGAATGGAAAGGACAGAAGAACAGTGTAGTCTTTACTTCAGAAATCTCTGAAGAAGTCTGAGAAAGAAATATAGTGACTGATTTATTCCTTTCATAAACATTTATTAGAAATCTGGAGGGAGAAGGATATGTCTATACAGCTAATGCAACTGGGAAAAGAACAGACTCACCTGTTCTTTCACACCTCTTATGAAAATGGAAACCAATTTTTATCCTGTCTGTCTGGCCCTCTAGAGGACAGCCTTCAGCCAAAAAAGAGGATACCAGGTCACTTCAGAGCCTTGAAGGTGGCATTGGCCACCTTACCGGTTTCTTTGGGTACCTCAAATGAGACAATGCCAGTTGACTTTATTAATTTGATTTGTTGTGGCTGCTGCAACTTCTCAGAGGAAAAATTAAAACAATGTACTATAAACAATGGAGATATGGTTGACAGCAAGACTTCAGGGAAATTTAAAAGAGTAGGAAAAATATAAAATGATAATCAAATTTGGAACAAGATAGGGCATTAGCATTTATTCTGTCTACCTGTAGATGTTCTTATGAAGTAAGATCTTGACAGCACGTTTTCTTCTAGATTTAATAATTGCAATAAACAGTGCCCTGCTATTAGAAATATTTCATGAAGATTTCAATTGTCCTATTATCATCAGGTTTTAGAGCCATCAAGTAGAAGAAATGCTATCAAACTAATACAGAGATCTTAACAACTGAATTGCAGTGGCCATTTTACAACATCAACATTTTACTAACATAGCATTTAAAGTATGGTAAATTTAATTGATTATCATCAATGCTGTTTTGTTTCATTTTCTGTTTTATTCATTCAGTTTTATTCAGGCCGGTCAATGAACAGACTTGTTTGTGTGAATTCTTTTATCTGCTGGTATTCCATAAGGCTGAAACTAGAGAAATAGGGAAATTCAGGTCAGCCCTGCTTTCACTGAATGTGAAAAGAAAAAGAGATAAAAATATTGATCTCTGTATAAATTTTATATTTAAAACTTGTTTCTGAGGCCACAGTTGACCCGAAAATTTTCCATTTTTCCAAAGGAAATTTTTTTAGTTCAGAAAGTTTCAGTTGAAATGGAATACCTACGTGTGTGCTGTTATTTTTGGCACAAGTTAGAGGCAGATATTGTGGATATATATGTGCAAACAAAACTGAGTGGGATGGTGATGAATAGGAGAGGTTGAGATCCATGTGTAATGATCTGTGGTTGGTGAGGTTCATTCTAATGGTGGCAATGCATGAGAAAATTATATGAATAGCTGGGCAAACAGAATTTCTAATTGTTAATGTTTTGATTGAATATATTCCCAACATCACTGTTTTGAGAGTTATGTCTGTACATAATATGTTCTACATGGGAATTGTCCAGTTCAGCTATTTGTGATTGCTCTAAGTAGTGAGCACAGTAGGGCAACAGGCACACAGGTACCTATCAGCTGCTGCAGCAAGACATTGTGAAACGATTTCTAAAGAATGAGCACTTTAAATTTTTCAATGTCCTGATTCCTGTTAAGAGGCTTGAGAAGATACCTGAAAATCAGGCTTTTCCTCAGTATATGTCGATTTGCTAGAGGAGGGACTGCATCTGCACTTAAAAATTTTTGCCACATGCAAAAGAAAAAAGAATGAAAACACTGAGCCAGAGGACCAGAACCTCCTCTTGCAGAGAGTGCATTATCTGGTTCTGTCTTTGAATCTCAGCTGAATTCTGTGCTGCAGAATGAGCAAGAGATTTATTTTCAATTATTGGGATAATTTAAGGACCAGTTTTCATGTTAGCAAGCAGGAGTTACAACATAACATACTCAGCTTAGCACTGCACAATCATGAAGGTGGTTAATTGATAGCTGTTGCATATTTAGGGAACTTAAGAAAACTGTGCCAAATTGAAGGAGGAGAGTGTAGTAGTTGAGATAAACTAGAAGCAGCTAATTCACTGGCAATTCCTTAAAGAAGGCATCCAAAAGTGCTGGCTTGCAGAAGATGTCTTTTAAATTGGGAAGCTCTAGTTGAATATGGCCCTGAATTAAATCCAAACCTAATTCTGCTAACATGAAATTTCCATTAAAGTCATATTTCCGTAGCCCTACATTAGATTAAATTGTAGATAAGTAACATTGTTAAGTAGTTTGGCTTGTGAATTTAGATTTGATTAGAGAAATTGTGGTAGTAGATTACAGTACTGTTTCAGGAACAAATGCAGAATGTATGCATTTACCTGTTTATTGTAAAGCTGAGGAAGAGCAATTTGAGACAGCTTCTCTTCAGGTACAAAGCAAAATGATTCTGAAAAACACTTTTTGTTGTAACCCAAACTATAAACACAAGCTGTCTTCTCTGTTGAAATAGCATTGGCTGCTCCATCACTGAATGGGTGATCCAAATCCACTTCCACCTGGAATGACCTTTAATTCATTAGTCAGCAGTTTCAAAGTTTGGGGACACAGTATAGATTATTCTTGAGATAGATCTCAAAATAAATAAAACTCTGAAAACTCCTCCTATTTTAAGGTAAGTTTCTTCCTAATAATCTAGTTATGCAGCCTTTAGAAATATATCTGTTTTCCCCCAGATTGAAAGTACAAAAGGCATTTATCTTACATAATCCTAGGTGTGAACTCAATAAGACGCAACAGAAGACTATTGAGTTGAGAGCTCTTCCTGAGCACAGTTATAAATGGGAATAATTCTCCTTAATTTTTCTTACAGGAAAAAGGATGTGACTCCAGACAGCAGGCTGCTGAGAAGAGTGAGAGAAGCTGCACTCCAGACTGAAAATCTCTCTCCTTTATACATATGCAGACTGCCACATCCCTTACTGACTTTTTTCTTGCCCTTGCCATCTGCAATACAGTCGTGGTCTCCACAGCTACTGAGCCAAGACAGAGGGTAATCTAATTTTGTTAAACTAAGTATTCAAGGAAATTGATCGTGCTTACAATAACAACACAGAGCACTGTTCAGGGAAACCTGAAGTGGTGAGAAATGGGTTTTGTACTAGAGCTCTCCTCTAGTTCTTTTATCTTTATGTAATGTCTACTGTTCCACTGCCTGTGTATATCCCTACCTACAAGGCTCTTTATGTTTGATGAATAGATAGGGCTACCGCAGTATCTGTGCTTTTCCTTTTAGATTTAATAATATATTTACTGTAAGAAATATGTTGAATATACGGGGTTTTCTCTGATCTCTCAGGCCATTTTCAGAATTACAAGGGCCTTGATTTCATCTGTGTTTCAGAAGCAGAGACACAAATCACCATCAAATTCAGATGCCAATTTCCAATGACTCCTCTACTGAATTCCCTTAACATGGTTAAGAGAGAAAAAAAAATATTGCTGCATTTTTATTATTGTCATTTAGAAAAGAAAAATAATGAGGCTTTGGAAAGTATCTTGTAGCTCACATTCATTTATTTTTAACCATAACCCAAGGTTTTCTCATATTTCTAGGTTATAGTCCCACCACCAATAAAACCTTCAGGAATCACTTTGGAGAAGATTCATCAGATATTTCATCGGCTGAAGTTAGCAAGCCTCAGCCAGTCTTTTTCATCATCTCAGTCTAGTTCAGAGCTAGGAGCTAGCTTCAGTGCAAAGAACACCGGGGAGCACCTTGCTGCGTTGGATTGCTGTGATGAGGACAATGACTGCTGTGACAGCAATAGGGGCGCTGGGCTCCAGGACAAGGGCAGCACAGATATAGGCAGTGCTTCCTTGGATGAAGTTTTTAAGTCTGTTACTCATGGTTCTTTGCCAACAGACTTCTGTTACGAGGCTGAGAGCCCAGATGAGGCAGCACTTGTCTATGCTGCCCAGGCATACAGTTTTACTTTAGTGTCCCGGACTCCTGAGCAGGTGACTGTACAGTTGCCACAAGGCACACTCTTGACTTTTGATATCCTCTACACTTTGGGATTTGACTCAGTAAGAAAAAGGATGTCTGTAGTGGTAAGACACCCTCTAACCAAGGAGGTCATTGTCTACACAAAAGGAGCTGACTCTGTTATAATGGACTTGCTGGAAGACTCTGGCAAAGGTAATAAGCCAATGAGCTATTCCTGTTGTGTCTCCTACAATGAGGCACAAGAAGTTTGCAGTACTCTCTTCTGCATGAAATATAATATCTAGGCATCAGGAGTATAAAGATAAGGAACAAGCTCTCTGTAGTGTTATCCTTGCAGATCAGAACTGAGGTATTTGTTTAACTTGGGTAGTGCTGAGAATATGGAATGGGCTAATTAAAATTCACTGACAGCACTAACCCACGTGGGTTGTGTACTCTGCAGTAATACTTTCATACGGGCCTGACCATGGTATTTCAGCTTGTCAGCAAGAGTGCTGTAGCCTTAAATACAACAGCAACAATAACAACAAGAAAAAGTAATATCATCATAAAGGAAACAAGAACCTTTACCAATCTTCAGTTTATGCAACACACAGTGAACACTTTGAAAGGGATTGCTATTACAATGGAATCCAATTTTCACTCAGTTGCCCATTCTTTTTTAATCTTAGGTCATTAGGTCTGAAATGATCTGTGAATAAAATGTGGAATCTTTCTCTTGTATTTCATAGCTGACACTTACGCAGAGAGGAGAAGGAAAAGAATAAAAGACAGAACACAGAAACATCTGGACTACTATGCCCGAGATGGCCTCCGAACTCTGTGCATAGCTAAGAAGGTAGGAGGACACTATCCTAATGTTGTTTACAGCTTTGCTCTATATATATCAATATATTTATTGGAAACAATGCAATGGTTATAAAACCCTGTACTTCAGAGGACAAGACAGATACAGACCATCTTTCTGTCCCTCTATTTGATTGTTTTGTAGTCTTTTTCTCCTCTCTTTCTGCAGTTTTTCAGTTTGAACAAATGATGGGTTCTTCATCAAGCTCAAAATATTGATTTCTGTTTTTCCAATGACAGCTCTGGCTTACTCTCTTTATAGTGATTTCAGGAAAGACATAGAAAGCCAACTTTCTGTTTTGCTTTGCATTCAGCTTTCAAAATCCTACCTTCAGCCTGGGATAGTGCATTTTAGCCTGATACATTAGTGCAGAAGTGGTGAGACACCCTATAGAGCAACTTTCAGAAACTGTGCTCCAGTACACACTCCCAGCTAAAGGCTGTGGGACTGAGTTTCTCTAGGCCATGTTTTTAATTCTCAGCCTCCACAAACAGGAAGGCACATCTTTTTTTTCTCATTGCTACCAGCTCCTACAGTCTTCTCATGGAAAAAGATCTGTTGTTTTAAAGGCATCACAGTACTTTATCAATCCAGATAGGAGTTAAGCCTCTGTGATCCAGAATGTTGGCATTCTTCTCCTCTTATTTAAATTTAAAAAGAGCTCTTTTAAAATTATTTTATGCAGGTCTTGAATGAGGATGACTTTCAAAAATGGGCCAATTTTCGTCGAGAGGCAGAAGCTGCAATTGACAACAGAGAGGATCTGTTAATGGAGACGGCACAGCATCTGGAGACCAAACTCACCTTGCTGGGTAGCTAAAATAAGAATTGTCATTGCATGAAGTATCACTTGCTCTCCTGTGATATTCTTGGCAATCAGATAAACACCTTATATTAAATTATATCAAAAAGGCTTCCTCTGAGGTTTGAAAATCTCAGGGCAAGTGTACACAGTCCAATGATGGTGCTTAAACAATTTATAGTGCATTTTGAGCAGCAGTAACTTTGAAAAAGTGTATCAAAACTTTCATGTGCCATGAGCAAAGAACATGTGCATCAGCTGTTAACTGCAGCTCAGCTGACATGGTAGATAATGAAGTTCCCATAATTCAGTCACATATCTGTGTCCTTAGACAAACCCATAAAACAATATATTTTCACTTCAATTTTGAGCACAAATTCCAAGGGAATTTCTGTTATAGAACTGTATTATAAAAAGCAGTAACTACAATTGTTGTCCTCTTTCTTGCTAGTGAATTCCTGCTCCTGTTACACTGTCATGTTTGCTTTCTGTATTTTGTAAAAGGTTGATATTTCATATTAAAACTTACCTCTTTGGTATTTGCACATCATCCATCACCATAGTATCTAACAATACTATTCTGTTAAATTACAGAGGGCTTCAGTGCTTTCTTTTCTATTTTGTTTGGAAATGTTTTGCTATTTAAGACTTTGTTTCTCAGATTCATCCCGTTCTCATCTTTCTGTGAATACAATCTGTGACCATATTTTGTTATCCTGAATTTCTATGATTGCAAGCTATTAGCGTTATGGTTTCTCATAATCTATGGAATGATTTAAAAAATTAGAGTAATAACAGTAAATACCATAAGCACAAGCATATAAGAAATAACATAGATCTTGTTAGAATGTTATCTTTGCCAACTCTTAAGGCACTGCATGCATTCACACTTCATTTCACAAAAACTGTTATTTTAGCTAAAATTAATATCTATCTCTAATGTACCACATTTACAGCATCTTCAAACTGACCTCTAGTGGAAGAGATAAGGAGTATTATAATATTCGGGTGGTGACTTACGTCCATCTGTTTTTAAGTTGGCACATTTTAAAAAAGAATGCTTCCTGTATGTTTTCTTCTCCTTTTGATGAGTTTTGCCAACCATCTAACTTGGCAATACGATAGCATTCATTTAAATAGTCAAAGTTCATCTTTTCTGGTTGCTTTGATGGGACTTGATGCAGTACTTTAAAAATGCATATGGTATAATTCCTCTGCCAGTACATTGTCATTTTAGATTATTAGGAAGAAATGAAATGCATTGTTCTAGCATCAAGGAAAACGAAGAGTCAGAATTTGATTGACAACAGATTTCGGTCTTAATCCAAATGCAGATTTTGTGCCCGTGTGTTTATCTGCTGGACAATACCTTGGCACAATTCTTGATAAGCTCATGACTGGAAGTCAAAGACCTTTTCTTAAAAAATAAATAAATAAATAAAGCTAGCAAGATTATTTCCAAATGAAAGAAAACTAGTTCACATTGTCTTTTCCTGTTTACCCAGGGGCAACAGGGATTGAAGATCGGCTGCAAGATGGAGTGCCTGACACTATTGCAGCTCTTCGAGAATCTGGGATACAGATCTGGGTGTTGACAGGAGACAAACAGGAAACAGCAGTTAACATTGCATATTCCTGTAAGCTCCTGAACCAAAGGGACACTGTCTTCACCATAAACACAGAAAATAAGGTGAGTACAGGGGGATGCACAGAATCTTCCATCTTTCCCTTTCTTCACAGCTTTTAGCTTGACACTGATTTGCTTTAGGCTGTATTCACCACAAGACACAGCTAACCAAACTTCCACATAGCAACATCAGGCCGTAAATTCTTTAGACCACATGTAACAGGATGAATTTGAACACAAGACAGTTATGTAGAATTTTATTCAATTAGAATACAAGTTTCCACGTTAAAATAAACTTTTTTTTTAATGACCTTACTAGTGAGCTTTAGCAAAAAGATAATATGCAATTTATATGCCTGATTCCTTAATAATATTGGTATTTGGCTTTTTCACTTGCAATGGAAATTTCAGTTGGTATGATATGGTATTGTAAATCCAGGTGATATCTGTAGGAAGACATTTGGAAAGTATTATATGAGTCAGTCTGGAATAAAATGCAGGTGTAGATTTAATTAAATTCAGAACTTTCTAGTTGCACGTTCCCAAATAGGATTAGGCTCAATCAGAAATTTATTAGTGTGAACAATTTAACCTGGTGTCGTTTTGTGTAAGCAGCATTTCACCTTCTCAGAAACCTAAATATAGCTCCTGTGGGCTCGTTAAAAATGCAGTCACATTCTTGACACTCCATGGTGGCCTACATAGTGGTGGATGTGCACAGATATTCCCTGAATTTCTGTAGGCAACAAGAAGGTCAGGTGGTAAATAAAGCAAACATACTCCAAAATGAAAATAATCACTTGAGGGGCATCTTTGTCAGCTCCTATGACTCACAAAATTCAGTGAACAATCTGTGGTGTAATCCATGGCTATTCTTGAAACCATCTGAACAGACGGGAGAAACAAACTTTCAAAGAAGGTAAATGCCATTAAGGATGGCGAAGACAAAAAAGCTTTAAAAAAGCAACATCGGCTTTTGCAGATTGTGAAGCAACATGGTGCCAGAGAAACCATGCCTTGCTCTCAGAAAGTGGAATGTCCGCTGTAGCAAACTGCTTCACGTAGCATTGCTCCAGACATCCTGGTAGCACAGACGACTTTATGAGACAGTTTTAGGGCAGTGCAAGTTTGGGCATCACAGCTCAATGCATTTGAAAGAAGTCAACATACCTGACGTCCAAAACGTCAGCTGAGCTGTCCTCTTTTTTGTTTTGTTGTCAGTGCCATCTTACTGTACAGCCCCAAGTGGCCCTGAGGTCACCAGGGTGCTGCTCTGTTCTCTTTTTGCAGTGCACACTTGTGACCTGTACTCAGCAGTAATGGGGGAGCTGTCATGAGAAGGCCCTTTCTGTAGGTAGATGGGAGGTTGAGGGGGGAAGGCTGGGCCTCTTTCTGGGACTAGGCAAGTCACCTGTCTCAGTTGCCTCCATTTTTCTCCCCATTACAAGCTTGTCTTTCTCTATAAAACTATTGTGAGGATTAATTAAGTAATGCTAAAATACTGACTGTTTTTCTTTCAATAGGCAGTGGTATAGAGCAGTCAGATGGCCTACTTTCTAGCTTCTTTTGTCTGCAGCTAGTAGCTCTCCAAACAGGAATAATATGCTATGCAAATGTCTCTGTCTTTTAATAGGGAAATAGGGAAACATGCAAAGATGATATGGAATTCAGCACGGAATACGTTCCTTGCTCCGATGTGTAATTTCATTTGATACGCATATCTGCTTTAATGGGAGGCAGAATGAGTATATTTAGGATGGAAATTAGAAGATGGTTCCTGTTAGAGAAGTGATGCTACAGGCAGGACCACCCTGACTCCAGGAAACACAGGCATACATGCTCACCTACAGCACCCTATGTGGCCGTCAGTCTGGACTCAGGTGCACACAGCATGTATATAGGTGCTTCTGTGAATGCATGTCATTTGGTGGGCATTAGATTTATATTTCAATGCCGTTTAGCTCCCTCCCTTTCAAGGTGAAGCCAAGGACGCTGGTTGTGAAGAGTCCCCAAGTGGCTGAAGTGAGGGAAAACAAATAATACAAAGGGTTTCTCCTTTCATAAAAGCCCATTAATTTTGACAAAGTTAACTCTTAAACTAAATATCCATTGAAGGATAAAGCCTTTGACAGAGGGTTAATAAAGGGTAATAGCTAACAAAGTGGATCCAGGTGGGAAACACCACAGTGTTTCTTTGCACCTATGGTTAAGTTTGCTTTCTGTTAGTTATTCATCTTCACTCATGGCCACGTATTGAGCATGGTACAGTTCTTAATTCAAGTCACTGAAATATTTTAGTGTCTTTACCTGTTTTTCGTTTTGCTGTCCAACTCAATTTTCAGCACCGTATTAAGAAATCGCAATCTTTTCTTCCATCCCCAATATTTTTACCCAACCTCTTCCAGCGCTGAGGAGGAGATGAAGCTCAAAAACAGGAGGAAACAATTGTAAGGGCAGCAGTTAGGGAACTATGGTGGCTGGCTTCAGTGGGAAAGGACTCTTTCCACTCCTGAGCAGAGCAGCTTATTGAAATGCTGGAAATCATGAACCTTCCAGAAAGAGACAACACAAGTAGGTAGTCTGGAGGGATTTATTTAAAAATGCAAGCCTGGAATTTCCAATACAATTTTTGTTTTGTTCACAGAAAGATATTGCTGCTTCAATATTTTTTGGAGGTTTTCAGTGTGCAGGCTTGATGCAGCTTTCTATTAGGTGTTAGAGGTACATTTGATTCCAGAACCTCCCACTGAAGTGTAATTTAAATCTTCCAAACATCCTACACATGTACCTTATGCAACATAAAGTGAAAATAACATTTCAGAACTGAATCATCACTCAATAAGGCTGACAGAAAAGGTAGAAAAAGGAGTGATTAGCTCCTCAGGTATTCAGTGCCATGCTACAGAAAGAGGACTTTTAGTACGAACAGGCAGCAAAATAGCTTTTAGATCATTCTGGGTTTTGTTTGATAGTGGTGTGCCAATTTAGGAGATCTGTATGGGACAGGTAAAAGTGCCCCTCTCAAATCTCTGTGTGATATTAAGGTTACTTTCATCCAAAATGAGGCAAATTTGCTAATAAGGAAAGGTTTAGTGTGTGCTTGAAGCACTGCGCTGGGCAATATGAAGCTTTAGTTATGTCCCTGTGACACACACCTGATCTGTGACCTAGAAAAGGCCAAACCCTCAAAGTTACTAATTTTGGAAATCTGAACCTCTTGTTTCTCTACTGTAATTTATTTCCAAGGGAAGCAAAGGCTGTAATATCTCACATCATTCATACCAGAGGTAGTTTTTTTAATGTACTTTAGCAAAAAAAGTTTTGTGTTTTTTTTTTTTTCTTCTGAACTTTTAGCACTGCAAATACAAGTATATCCTCCTGAAGTGAGGCTTTTTTTTTTCCTTTGAAACAATTTCTTAATGCAGCTAACTAGCTGATAAAATGTGCGTTGTTTTCACTGAAGGATTTGATGTTGTCATTGAAATAATCTCCAGTCTGACGAATTAGTGCCTTTCTCAGTCAGTTTTCCCCAATGTTCATCTGATAGGCTTCAACCCACTGGCATGATTATACAAACATACGCTTTGAAAGGTGCTGTGCTGTAAAGGGAGATGGAGAAAACTATTTCTAGAACCACTTCTGTTTTCTCACAGGAAACTTGTGAATCACTCTTGAATTTAACCTTGGAAGAAGTGAGAAAGAATTACGAGGTTGAAAAACCACGGAGGAAATTTTTTGACTTTATCCCAACATCTTTACCAGCCTCTGAGGTGCCCAGTCCTGAGTTTGGACTGGTGATTGATGGCAGGACGCTGAGTGTCATCTTCCAGGGGGGCCTGGAGGAGAAATTCCTGGAGCTGACGAGGCACTGCCGCTCGGTGCTGTGCTGCCGTTCCACCCCCCTCCAGAAGAGCATGGTGGTCAAGCTCGTTCGGAGGCAGCTAAAAGTGATGACCCTGTCGATAGGTACCTCTCTTTTGAATTTTACAGGAGAAATAGGCAGCAGGCTCTTTCAATGTGAGTTTTAAAAATGTATGGAATATATACATTGTATGAGCTATTTATTACACCTCCTCTTAGATACATACAGTGAAAAACTAGTATTGAATAGTCTTTCCTAACCAACAACCATATTAAAGTCCTCCTTCAGCTTTCAGTGAGCAAATCTGCCCCCCCCCATTTAAATAAGATGAAGATGCTCCACATTCAGTATCTCCCAGTAGTCCCTTTCAAGCACACAAGTACAAACACATGTACATGTTCCCTCTAGAATCCCCTCACTTAGGGAAGGAAAGCAGTCGATAGTAGTTACTGTTCTGTGTTTTCATAAGCCCTTTTCCTGTCAGATTTTCCCAATGGGTAGAACCAGAGTTATCCCCAGAGTAGCATTAAGCACCAGCTCCTTTGCTTTTTCCCTCCAAATACTGTGAAATGCTTTGAGTTTCCAGCTCACTGTTGTTAAGCGATCCCAGTAAAATCCTTGCAGAATTGATTTTTGTTACTTAAAACTAAAAAATACGTTTATGTGGACCAAACAAGGCATATCAGAAAAGGAAGAGTCTGATGCATTAAATTTCTTCCTTTGCCTCAGAGTTGAAAACATAAACTCACAGCCTTGTGCTTCATTTGTTTTGCTTTACCAGTTAACCTAGTTCAGAATCTCCATGTTGCAGGCAACCATGATGGTTCTTTCCATGGAAATTTTTTTATTTATTCAACATATTGCTAAAAGTTGAAAGGAGCAGAATAAGTCCTAAAATTGGATTGCTACATTGTCAATTGCAATAAAATTTATCACATAATTCGGAGAGTTCAGTGAAGTAGGATTCTGCAAAGCATGTTGTTGAGCATATGAGGTTGACCAAGCAGAAATGTACAAAATAGTGCAGATGTGGATAGTGTCGGGGTGTCTATGCCACCAGCCAACTGGATCCAATGCCAGGCTTAGTGGTGGATCCAGGTCTTCTGAGAAGGAGGATGTTCCAATCAAAATCAGAGCCTAGAGGTCATGGTTGTTCAATGCTGACTATCAGTTACCCTAACTGAGATGCATGGTACAGCAGAATAGCCCATGCTTAACAGCACAGCTGCATACTTTTTATTTTTTTAAGTTCTAGTATAAGCATGTTAACCACCCTTTCTTGCGTCTTTATTGTTCATTTCTGTCTTATGCTTTCTAGGTGATGGTGCAAATGATGTAAGTATGATTCAAGCAGCTGATGTTGGGATTGGAATATCTGGCCAAGAAGGCATGCAGGTATCATTTCAGTTTAGTTCCACTCCTCTTTTGTCACAGGATTTCTTTCTGCTTTAAAAGTTTCACAGCAGCTGTATAGCCTGAGTATCAACTTAAAGAGGCCGGTTGGCATCATTACTGTCATAAAAGAATATGCAGTCCATGATTAGGGGACCAGCCAAAAGGGAGTGTTTGACCCATCAATTAGCATGCGTGGACAAATGAGTGTTTGCTCATAAGTATGGAAAAAGATGTCTGTCCACTGTAGAAAGTTTCTTTTTTTTCCCTACAATATGCAATAGTAGAAAATTGCTTCAATGTCCATGTTCAAATTCCATCATACTAAGTGGGGAAAAAGAAATTGTAAAGTAACTTGTGTTCTTTTTACTGAAGGCTGTGATGGCTAGTGACTTTGCAGTATCCCGATTTAAGCATCTCAAAAAACTACTTCTCGTCCATGGACATTGGTGTTACACTCGCCTGGCAAAGATGGTGATATACTTTTTCTACAAAAATGTGGTAAGATGATTAAAATTATGGAAGCTTTCATCCTAGCAAGAGCTAAAATCAGGACAGTTGTTTTTTTTTTCCTGAGTTTTGTTCCTTATGCTCTCTTACTTTTTTATGAAACTGCAGTTCCTGTTTCTGCACTTTGCAAGTTTGCTACCTCCTTAGTAATGCACTGCATAAAGCATTGAGGAAAATATGGGATCTAAACATCTTTTGAAATAGCATTATCCTGGAGGGAAAAGGGACTGAAGGTTTAGTAACTTTTTATATGGTAGTTCTAGAAACTTTGTTAATAATACCCATGAGTCTCAAAATAAAATTTGCATTAGGAGCATCAGAATATTAGTGCTAGAATACAGAATACGACTCCACACAAAGAAATGGTTGTCAGTGAAACCTGCTTTTTTGCATTTAATTTGATAGGAGCCACTTGCAATCAACGATGCAGTCATATCTGGCATTTGTATTAAAAATGTGATGTATATGCAAATGAGCATATGCATTGAAGAATAGCACAAAGTGGATAAAACTGATAGCACTAGTGTCCGCAAGACTGTGCAAACAAGTCAATTTGACGTGAAATATACTCAGAGCACGGAAGACTATTTACTTAGAATTCAAAGTGTCTGTATTCTATATTTTTATATAATTTTGAATAAGGATTATATCTTATCCGTGTTAACATTTGTAATAGAAATTGAAACTTTTCTTTTTCTTTTTACTAACCGGCATCCTTTCAGAGTTCAAAGAATATTTATTTGCAGTATGAAATAGCTCTCCAGACTGGGATGCTGCTGTTCTATTATCTCCCTGGTACCATTAGGGAGCAGGAGGCCTTTGATTCCACACTGACAGCAAACCTGTAAAAGGATTTTAAAAATCTGCTGCTCAGAGCTGTGAACAATTTGTTTACTTATTCTGTTATATTTTCTTAAAGTAGCCTAACAATTTTTATGCAGCTGTATCACAGTAGATCAGTGGGAAGCAGTCCCTTAAGATATACTGCTTTATGGAACAACATGTCTACTGAAAGTACCTTTAACCAAAATAATGGATTCTTGTGAAACTGTGTTAATAACCAATGTACTGCAGAAATTTATTAGATGAAACTAAGGGAATCACAAACTATCTATGCATTCCAAACTGAAGGGTCCACATCAGCTTTCATAATAGGGAATGATGTGGTGAAGGAGGGAAGAGGACATAAAGGAGAAGCCACAGGAAACGTGTGGCTCCACAGCCTGCACAACCCAAACAGAGATCACATCAGCATGAGGGATGCGCTTTTGCACATATGGGGAACAACAGTTCAGCTTGTAACACAACATGCAATATGTTTGTATTTGCTTCTCCCACAGAGCTATGTCAACCTGCTCTTCTGGTACCAGTTCTTCTGTGGGTTCTCAGGCAACACAATGATAGATTATTGGCAGATGATTTTTTTCAATCTTTTCTTCACCTCAATGCCACCTCTGGTCTTTGGAATCCTGGATAGAGATGTTTCTGCAGAAACACTTCTGGGTTTGCCTGAGTTGTACAAGAATGGGCAAAATTCAGAGGTATGTCTTGACTGCTGAAGTAACCACTTGGTAAGACCACACGGTATTTGGGTTTGTGAGGAGGAAGGAAAGAGAAGAGTTTCAGACTCACCTGAAACCAAATGATCTATTTATGGTTTCTAGTTTGCTGATGTCCACAAAAAGAAGGTTTAATTGTTTTTGTTCACATCATGTTTAGTCACGTTTTGAAAAATCTATTCAAAGCAGTGCAAAATTTGAGGATTCTCTGCAGGACTTTCCATCCCTTTTCTTGAACCTCACAGGTTCAAGGAGCTCTTGAACCTCACATATATGTTCTTTATCATTTTGAAGAAGTCATTTTTGCTGCTTTGGCATTATGTCTACAGTGAAACCACAGGAGCCCACCCTTCTGTCACTCCTGTAATGTTTCTCCTCCACCAGAGCTGTGGCATCACAGGTCTCTGGATAAGTTTTTTTGTTTATTTGTTTGTTTGTTTTTACTGAAAAAAAAAAAAAAAAGAACCTTAAAAGAAATAATTTTTTCCCAACCCTGTTAGCCCCAGGAAGATCTGTGTTTGAAAAAGAATTTGAGGAATGAGGTCCTTTGGGTATGGACAGAGGCATTTGTGACATTGAGCTTTACAATCCCTAGCTAGTGGGCTAATCTTCCCAGAAATCTTACTGTCTTTAGGTAACTCATGCCTATTCTGGGTTAAGTGTTCTAAATCAGCTGTTCAAGGGGCTTTTGTTCATGAAGAGAGGCTAGTTAGCTATAATGAGTAGTCTGAGCAGAAGAAAAACAAACAACAAATATGTCTGTAGGACAGATCAGAGATGTGTGTGCCATCATAATGACTGTGATCTGTAAACTCCTACAGATATACAAGCTGTCAACGTTCATTATTACAATGTTCGATGCCTTCTATCAGAGCCTTATTTGCTTCTTTGTCCCCTATTTGGTAAGTAAGGTGGTCATTCATATTCTCATTCTCCAATCCTCTTTAAAAAAATAGAAAGAAAATCACTTCTGAGTAGTCAAGGTTCATCACAGTCTATCTGCCTGTTTTCTAGATGTACAAGGACTCCGACATAGATGTGTTTTCCTTTGGAAACCCCATCAATACCATTTCCCTCCTGACCATCCTCTTGCACCAGGCTCTAGAAATGAAAACATGGGTATGTGTTTTGCCTGTCCCATTCACATAACTTTTTTCTTTTCTGCACATAACATACCATATAGCCATAGAGTTTTCTTTCAGAATCATTTACCTTAATTGTGGGTAGTACATGCAATGAGATTTCACAATATGTTAGAATTTATTATTAGCCTCAGGGTAATAGCTTCATGAGCACAGAAACAAAATTTGCTCCTATTGTGCCTTTGGACTGGGCAGTACACAACTTTTACATACTTCAGTATATGAGCAGAACATATTACCTCAAGAACTGTATTCACTGTCACTGTTGGTTTGTAAGTTAATTTCCAGGTATTTCTCCAGCTGCACTCTTCAGTAATATGGATCCATTGGATACCTCCTTTCTAGTTATTCTTTCTATCCTGCACCCAGAGTCAGGGCCTCAGTCATTTTGTACTCTTGGTGCTTACAGACATTGTTCCACTGGATCACGATAATTGGGAGTGTGGTGATTTATTTCGTCTTCTCTCTGATCTACAATGCTGCCTGCGTGGTCTGCAACCCTCCCACCAACCCCTACTGGATCATGGAGAAACAGCTTTCAGAACCCACCTTCTACTTACTCTGTCTTATTACTCCAGTCATCGCACTCTTGCCAAGGTTTGTGCAAAGCACTGTTTTCCTCAGTTTTTGTTTGGGGAATTTGTAGGTGTTTGAGGGAAATAACAGTAACAATCATAGAATCATAGAATCATAGAATATCCCGAGTTGGAAGGGACCCATAAGGATCATCAAGTCCAACTCCTGACACCGCACAGGTCTACCCAGAAGTTTAGACCATGTGCCTAAGTGCACAGACCAATCGCTTCTTAAATTCAGACAGGCTTGGTGCAGTGACTACATCCCTGGGGAGCCTGTTCCAATGTGCAACCACCCGCTCGGTGAAGGACCTCTTCCTGGTGTCCAGCCTGAACTTCCCCTGCCTCAGCTTAATACCGTTCCCGCAGGTCCTATCACTGGTGATTACAGAGAATAGGTCACCTGCCTCTCCACTTCCCCTCAGGAGGAAGTTTTAGACTGTGATGAGGTCCCCCCTCAGCCTCCTCTTCCCTGGGCTGAACAGGCCCAGTGCCCTCAGCCACTCCTCATACGTCTTCCCCTCTAGGCCCTTCACCATCTTTGTCGCCCTCCTCTGGACACTCTCCAACAGTTCAATGTCCTTCTTGTACTGTGGTGCCCAGAACTGCACACAGATATGTCAGGCACATACATGTATGTTGTGCAGAGATCAGGCTGGAAGTCTGGGTTCAATTTTCCTGTTCACGAATCATTAGTTTATTTGGTCGTATAACCCTAGTTAAGTCTCTATACATATATTGCCTTTGTTTTCCAATCAGAAAAAAACTTTCTTTGTGGGGTGTTTCAAAGTTTAAATCCTTTATGTAAATGTTCGCTATGAAAAACACAATGTAGTAGAGCAGATCAAAACCAGAAAGCTAGTCTTTGAAATACGCCTGTATGATTTAAAAGTTACAAAACATATTCTGTTTCTTCAGTACATTATAGTGTATTATTAAGCCAAATTTAAGAACACCTCTATATCAAATACTTTTCTACATCTAGAGTCTTGGTTTTACTCTTTGTGATCAATCAGGTATGTTAATAATAACTTTAACTGAGACTAAATGATATTTGGGGGAGAGATAATTGTTCTGGTAGCTTCCTGAGAAAATTTGGTTTGAAAAACATGATCCTGTTCGCATATATGTATGTAGTAACCTCACTACTTCAGTGCTTAACACCTCATTCATTCTTTCAGCAGGTATGCTTTGTCTGACTTGCACTAATTTTAAAATTTAAATTTAAAAATTTAAAATTTTATTTCTGCTTCAACAATTAAAGAAATGATTCTGTTTGACTAACTTGCTAGTCTCATTCTCATCTTAATTGTCATGAAGTAGTACAGCATGCTGACATTGAAAGAATCAGGAAAATATTTTCATCATCTGATTTTGTAAATGCTTTTAAGTATTGTAATTTGAGCCTTAGCTTTGTCTAAAAAGTAATTTTTCAAGACCAACTAATATTTCTCTTCAAATTATTTTTATTGCCCCAGTTGAGATTTCTTTGTGATTTCACGTTAGATTATATAACTTCAGGTCAGAATAAACAACACATGGTTCAGTGAGGTCTCATGTCTTCTAGGCAGAACATTGTTTTTCCAGATTTTTTTCTTCCTTTCAGCCCACATTCCCAGTGTCATTTTTGACCCTGAGTTTTCTACTCAGGGCTGCATCAAATATGTGGTTAAGAATTCAGAATTCCATCTTGGGAATTCATCAAGGTGAAGATTGTTGGTGCCACAACAAGATAGTGAGCTTACAGATTTGTATCTTGATATGTTCAAAGTTGGAGAAATGCTGTTCCACCATGTAGGTAACTCAGATTATTTTCTGCTGAGTCCTTCGTTCAAAGAATACCCAGCCTCCAGTTTCTGCTACTGTGTCTGGCTGACAGTTTCTGGCTGTGTCAGCATATGATAGCAATGGTGAAACCACCCTTTGTTAAATATAGTCCTGCACTTAAAACTGGGTTTCAGCTAGTTCATCTCACCACACTCCCTGTGCCTCATTTCCCTTAGAAAGCAGTTGGAGCCTTGAGATTCTGTTTTTTTTTTTTTTTTTCTAAGAGGTTTTGTTAAAATCCTTGCTGTCCTCAGTTCTTCCTTTTACAACTGCCTCCTGCACTAGCTGACATTTCTGAGACACTGCAGGTGCCCGTGTGGCTTGTTTACACCCTGCCTACATGCATGCTTGTCCCGAAGCACTGTCTGGCAGCACTTTGCAGTGTGCATCTGCATCTGAACATTGCAAGGAATGCCCAGAGTCCCAGCAGGTTGCAAGGCTGAGGGAAGGGTGGGAGCAAGCAAGAGCAGTTTATGAGATGGAAGATGGAAGTTTATGGGAAGTTCTCCTTCCTTTCTCTGTGGATGGCCTTGAGTTCTCAGTAGTTGTGCTCTGCTGCCCAGCTGTAACTAGCAACAGTACAGCTCCCAGTCCTGGGTCCAACCAGCCTGAGCATGGACACAGTAAATATATGTTTTTCCATTCCTCTTTACACAGGTAGACCTGAGAAGTCCGTTCCTTTAAAAGCCCATTCTGTGTTCAGTATAGCTTATTAGTGTTTTTGATGTTGTCATGCTTATTTATGCATATATTTAGCAGCTAGATGTGAAGATGACACCTTTATTAGTGCAATTTCAGAGAGAAATTAAAACAAATTTCATGTTTGTTTTAAATATTTATAAAGGCTATGTAGGTAAAGGTCAAACCCTATTAGAAATGGTGCCTGAAAAAGGCTTTCCTTTTCAGATAAGACAGACATGACATGGAGCGAAGGTTTGTAGTCACTCACTGCACAATATATATAGTTATATAAGTTCTCTGTCCTGCATTGGCAAGTTGGACATATTTTTTTAATGCTTCTTGAGCAAAGACAATGTTTTTAATTTTTTTGTGTATGTGTTTTCTATCAAATTAAGGTCCCTTCTTTAGTCTGTTCCAGCAGTATAATCTCAATCTCCACAAATACAGAACCTCTCAGTGAGCTTCTATGTATCTTTCCTGCACTGATCAGCAATCAAATAGTTCTATTAACATTCATTTAGCATTTATTTGCTTGTAGTTGACTCGATGAGGTCAAGGTAAGTGTGTTGTTACATGTTGCATTAACATCCAAGAGCCAACTTCCACCTACAAGCCATAAGTATCTATAATAAGTATCTATATCATATCTATCAGATGCCTTTAGAGTACTGGAAAATTAGCAACACGATTTGTGTCATATGATGCAGATTATAGGAGGAACCCACTGCTAAGACAATCCATTCTCTCCCTCTTTCATTAGGTTCTTTATTTTCGCTCTGCAAGGAACCTTTGGAACATCTCTGATACTGAAAGCTCAGCAGATAGATAAGCTTCCGAAAGAGCAACAGGATCTTGAAATCCAGAAACTGAGGTCAAGAAAACAAACAACTTCTGATGCACCTATAGCATCACCAGCATCTAACGATGATCTTGACCAAAACATCAGCCACTTATGTTTGTCACCATTTTTACATCCAGCAGAAGCAACTGTATCTGCCAGGGACACAAAAAGTCAGGGACTTTCCACCTCTGAAGTGAATCCTCTCAAGAAATGGACACCTGAAGAAGGCTACTATTTCTTTAATAGGTGGGCAGAGGAAGAAGACACTGCTACAGAATCTTCAGCAGGACCTTTCTCTGGTCATTGCCCCCTAGTACCCAGTAGGGTAACATCTCCTGGACAGGACAGTGGCAAACCAACTAAAGATAAAGGTAAAAAAAATAACCATGAAAGCCATCGACGCTCTGTGAGTGCAGTGACACTCTGAAAAAGCATTCAGAAGTGGTTCATTTTCTGGATATGGTATCTCTGCTGTGCAGCCCATATGGAGAAAGATAGCATAGGGAAAACAAAAAATCCATTTATACTTAATCATGATGCTCACTACAAAAGGAGAGAGGCATTTGGATTTACAAACCTGCTGGAGTAGTGCAATAAGATGTCTAATATACAACTTCTATCGTTGGGGTTTGTCATTCAATGACTTTTTGATCTTCCTGGTTTTGTGTCATTAGAGAAAAGATACCTAAGCTTCATAGAATTGCTGAGAGATCCACAATTACTTTCTTTCATCCGGGAGTATTTTTCTTTCACAGTAATAGTGAATAATTGCACTAGTGATGTTTCAATGTTGTTATGGTATTGAGGTAATAGAAAGAGAATCCATTCAACATTAAGCCAAGTCTTAGAGCAACACATCCTACTCTAACTTTTAATATCAAAGTCTTAATATGATACTGCTAATTTAAAAATTACAATCCTGCCAAGAAAAAAAATAAAAGTCTTCTGGTGCTACAGGTAGTTGCAGAATCACAGCATCTGAAAGAGACTACAGAATGTTCCATTTTTTAATACGTAGGCTTTATTCACATAACAATATCAAACAACATCATGTCTATAGTTTGCTTTCCCTGCACACTAAACTCTGTGTTTTTATGCAGGCAGTGTTCTGACCTAATACTTTTAAGAAAACGAGAAAGCAGTTTATGAAATAGAATGCGAATACAGGACTACAAGAACTGGCAGGATAACTTAAGGATAAGTGGAGTCTAATTCTTCACCTTCAAAAGCAGACAGATATAACAAGTCTGATTTGAGTATTTATGTTCCAGATTTCTAAAATTCTCCTTGATTTTTCATCTGGAAATCAGCTTCTTCGTTTCATTTCCTACATTATCTAGAACGTGCTGCTGCATTCAATCAAGTATAAATATGCTCTTCCCCACAATGAGTTACAATCAGTAGTTGATGGAGATCCCAATGACAGTTATTTTAACAAGCAGTTAATGAAGGTTCACTAATCGCATTGCAGTAAGTACATGGTGTAGAATGACCAAAATATGCATAACACGTTCATCCTTTTCATTATCACAGGACAACAAGGTTCCAAAAAAAATTAAAAAAAAAAATTAAACGTCACCCTTACCACTACCTATTGCAATGCAATTATTAAAGGTGACTTTAGTATTTCTTATAGAAATGTTGACTGCTATGATCATATCCCAGGTTTTTCTCCACAATGTGGGGTAAAATCTTAGCCATGTTTTAAACTCAAGCCATCTGTACTTTTGTGAGTCTACCACTGGTTCTGATTTAAGTATGTGTTTAGCTTTTTATATGTATGTTATTTTAGCTATTTGCCACCTATCACAATGTGTGAAGTTTGTTTAATATCCTATTTAGCAAATACTAATTTACCTTCTGTATGCTTCAATACCGTTACTAGAGTCCTCAAGATGTTACTTTAAAGCAACTCAGGCAAGACTGTGTAGCGTATCCACCACTGGGATTTCTGGTAGCCAGAGCTACACATAAAACTATAATTGATAAAGTATTAATTGTCAGCTGTAAAGCAATTTAGAAAAAGATTTTTGCATTATGTACAAATGAAGGGAATTAGGCATAGCTGAGATTATTGTTAATGGGGTGTGAGATTGCTCAAATGTTTGCTCACTAGCTGGTAATGAACGTTGGGTGACATGACTTAAGATCAAGTCTTTATGATTCGCAGCCATGTTTTTACATAAAATGGTCCATTTCATCTGAAATTAAAGAAGATGCCTGTTTCTTATTATATATTTTATTACAAAATGTGAAGGTTTTTTATCATAATAAAATGTAACATGGTTTGACTTGGTGTGTTGTTGGGAGTGAGACTTACACTAAAACAGAAGCAGAGAAGTAGTCTTCCTCTTGTCACCCAGAAGTGGCAAGACAATGTTTCAATCAGGACTCCTCTATCTACTAGGCCATGCTGTAGGGGTGCTTATCAAAAAGCAAGAGGACTGAACATATATGGAAAGGGGCCATGGACAGACAGGTTATGTTTAATCACATCTGGAAGACCTGTAGAGGTTCCTGAAATCAAAGCTGAGAATTAATTTCATGTTTTCTTAACACTGCTTCTGCAAAATTATTCTGCTATGCATTTTGCCTAAACAGCTGGTCTTACATTCAGAAATAGTGTATAACTGAGGGTGTTTCCTCTTTAGAAATAAGGGGAAGGAAGGAAGGATTGCTTGTGGTCTCCATCAGAACAGTCCCTGAAAGCCCTAAGCAATGGAGTCTGTGCTGTTTCAAGTGATGAACAAAGTGGAAGATAGTCCACCTCTAAGTAGCTTCTAGGCTACAAGCAAAAATATTTACTTCAGGCAAAAGATGGAAAGGAGCAAAATTTGAATAGATGCCTCAAGTAGTTTTACAGATGGATGGACAGCTTCTTACTTCTGTTGTGTGGTTGATGATAACAAAATGGTCCAATAGATTCATTCACCTGCAGAGTTTGCAACACAGAGGAAACACATCCCTGATCCCCAAGGAGGGAGAAATCTGAAACAACCAGAAGCAAAGACAGCATCAGGGAAGACCTGGCCTCTGCATCCCATCTGGTTCTGCAGCTTTGTAAAGCTCTCACCTAATACATCTGCTGGGTGACAATGCTACCAGTCCTCCTCTGAAGCAGGTACTGCCGTAGTTCAAGACCTGTATTCACTGCTAAATAGTGTGATCTCTCCTACGCTTTTGGGTAAGCAGTGATGGTGAACTGTCATGTGTTAGGAAGAGAGTGAACAGGCACATCCCTTTGATCATGAGGTAAATTAGCTGAGATTATCATTCCCTTTGGGGAGTGGCATCTAGATATAAAACACTATATATTTTTTTTCAATTAATGCAAGCCTACTATGAGAAACCAAGTCCTCCAATGTATTTGTTTGCAAGAGAGGAAGTGTGTTTACTAAATGGGTTATTTAGACCTAACTGGTTTAAATATCTATTTCAAGATAGCTTTTTATTTCAGATGCATTTAGTATTACTGTCAAGATACATGTTTCATTAGTTTTAATGTGAATGCTTCACAATAGAACAAGTGTCTTGCATTTTAATACATGTTCTGGTGATATTCAATGTTCCATATGCTTGGACTTCAAAATACTAAAATCAATGTATTTTGTGAAATCAGTGCATACTTTTTTATTTTGATCTATCACATTATCATAATAAAGATGCTGAACAGTGCTTTGAGCTATACAGAGCTATACCTATATGACAAACTGAAGGTGACATCTCTTATAGAGGTGAACAGGAGTAACATGCAATCCCAGGCTGCTTGCCTGGGATTCAGTGTAGAGTCATCCATCATGTTCTCAACAGAGGTGAGTTGTTTGTTTTAATACAAGGAGTAAGAAATGAACACCTATCTCTACACTTTGTTCATTTCTGTTTTAGCACAGCAAGGTGGATATTTGGTCCTTGACAGTTACAACCGGTATCCATTTGACATCAACAATATCTTCAGTCTAAAATCAAGAATTAATCAGGTGAAGTAGGGGGATGGATCTATTTTGTTCTCTTATATGTCTCAAAAAAAAAATAATAATAATAATAAAAAGCCTTTAACACTCTGTAACACTGAGGCAGATGTGCATAATGCTGCAGCACAAAAAAAAAGAAAAATCTTTTCCCAAGGATGAATTATGTATATTTTGCCACTTTGTTGGCTGATGCTACACTGTTTAAATTCATTTGATTGCAGTTTGAGGTTGTGTGCAAGTACTGAGCTATTCACTTTAGGCATAAGGTGACTGCAGGCAGGACGTGGCATGATTAGGTACTTGTGAGTAGCACTGATGAATGAGGCTGAGCGCAGAAACAAGAGACACTTGAAGATAATGATCACAGAGGGTGGGATTTAGAGAGCTGACCAAATAACACTGAAGATCTGTAAAGTACTTTTGACATTGCCAGTGACTGGAACTTGCTGCAATTATCAGGACATGAGACAACTGTGAACAGAACTTGCTGCCTGGCTCTTATAATGTAACACCTGATAATTCTCAGCTACATAAACAAGACTGAGACTGAATACAGATTCTGAATAGTTATTTTTCCAAAAACACTGGAGGGGCAGCTGTCTGCTGTCTGAAGGCATTGAAGATGATGGTTATCCACCTTCCCCAGTGCAGCTACTGAAATAAACTCCCACCTGCAGGCATACTTTGTAGGTTTCTTTCCACATTAGTGCCCAAAGATCTTGTGTGGTTATTCTGTACTTAAACAGGTGAACAGAGCTCTGTAAATGGTCATCACTGTAACTAAAAGATCAAGTTTGGGCTCCCCTGAAGCTGAGTTGTGCAGTTGACTTCACAGAAACCAAGTTATTTGCTGCTTTTTTGTTGTTGCCATCGGTTCAACTCCACAAAGCTAAATCTGAGATCTCTACGGGATTTGGGAGCAGCAATTTAACACCCCATTGCTCTCAGCCCTGGGTGCTATTTCACTGCTGCAGTTTATTGCTTTCATCATGAGGGCAGCACAGCAAACACAAACAATCTCTTCAACTGCTTCAGATAACCCTGACAAGAAACTTAAATCAGAGACCTCAGTTATGCTTTCAGCTGTTCAGATCTTGTTCTCTGTGCATACAGTCCCTAAAGGGGAGTTACAAGAGTTTGAAGCTAACCAGAAAGCAAAGCTGGACTCTGATGTTGAACGTATTGGTTTAATAGCTGCTATACATATGGTCTGTACCAGATATTTTAGTCTTCAAGGGCATCATTCTTTGTGTGTGATGGTGGACATCTGTGACACACCAGTGGTTTGGGGGGGGCATCCAAGATTTCTTTTAGATTCCAGGATTAATTAAGTAATCACTCTTAAACGTAAATTGAGTAAAAACAGGGAAGAAAGGGGAAAAAATGTATACTTGGAAAGCAAAGATAAAAGGATTGTTCTATTCTTCTCTACTGCGCTTGGATCAGTAGTTGCAATTGATTGACTGTTTAAGACCTTACAATTGATTCTTAAAGGCCTCAGTGTCTCTAAGACCTTAATAACACCGGTGCATGGATTATCACTTGCTCCTATTTCCTGTGAGCGAGCCAGCCTTCTGGTAAGTTTTCCCCACCCTCGAGCTGAATGTAATCTTCCTGGCAGTTAGTACCAGGGGCATCACTGCTGATGGCTGGGTTGTTGGTCTGCTGGCCAGCTGATGGTGAGTCTGAGTCCACACCAAGAATACATGGCTGCTTCTTTTGTGCCTTTCCTTATGCCCTGTTGTCAGTCCTGTCAAACAAATTAAACATAGCTTTGGTGCTGGTGATAAGCTCATGCTCAGCTCACATTCCCATTAGTTGCTAGCATATATCACCATCCGTGAGTTTGTACAACACTTGCATTCATGCACTCCCTTTATCTCTGTGTGCCGAGTCTGCATTGTCATTCATATTTCAAAAAAATTTATCGGGTGAAGGGTGAAACCACCAGGCCATAGTCTGTCATGGTAGGACATGTGTCAACCTACACAGTGTAGTAATTCGTCGTGATGTAGCCGTGAATTCTGCCCTGTGAGAGCACCCTAGAGGCAGCTCCTTCTTGATGGGCTATACCTACTTGAGTTCTACCCTTGCCGGTGCAGCACCTGTCAACATCCACAGAAACAGAAACTCAAATGGAAACAAGTTCTTTTCTTCTGTTTCAGAACACTGAAATATAAAATAAAACAAAACAAAACAAAACAAAACAAAACAAAATAAAATAAAATAAAGTAAAATAAAAAGTAGCTGATACATTGGAAGATGAATACAGACACAGCTGGTGCCTTCCTTTTGTATGCTGATATTGCTCCATATTATATTATCATTCTGTTTAACCTCAGACAGACCAGCTTGGAAACTCCTGTATATTTATTAGTTTTATTCAAGGAAGCACAGATGCAAATCAGTAGGCTGCAAACAGGTCAATAGAGCTCACTTAAAATCAGCTGGATTCAACTGCAGTTTTATTAAAGACCATCTTGTTTTGTTAATACTTTAATTGTAAGGACTTTTACCAGGAAAAATAAACATCTATATGTGCTTCATCTGAATGGTTCCTCTTTCACAATGTTTAGGCAGCCTATGCCCAGCAATGTCATGGTCTAAAGGAACATCTGAAGAGGAGAGCAAATTCGACAGAGCAGGAGATGGGCTCCTAAGTACCAAATTAGGAATGCATCCTAGTGACAAAGGAGGAACATGAACATGTCTAGGGTCTTCGGGAGACTTCCAAAGTCCTTAAACGACTTTTAGGCATTTTTCAGAGGTTTCTCATGTCTTGAGTGTCTGTCTAGCATACCTTGCGAGTAAAATGTGTAAAGTATGCATCTGTGTATGTTTGGGATGTGTGGAAGACTGTGAAGAATCACCCCAAATTTGTAGTAGGCTAAAATGTTTCTGCTTTTAATCTTGTCTTGAGAAGAGATAATGTAAAGGTTGAAATATGACCTCTCAAAAATTTTGAGCATATATATTACGGGAATTTTTTACAGTTTTACAGTAAGCAGGGAATATAGCCCAGAAAAACATCACAGAGCCACAACTGTGCTTGCAGATCTTAACTCTTAGATTAAATAAGGAAAAAAAAAAAAAAAAGTACAGCTCAAAGCACACACCACATAAATGTTTAGAATCCTAATACTGATTTGGAAGGCAACTTGTGCACCAGGTGCACATTTGACTTTTAAAACAGACTGGTTTGCAGCTTCTTGAGATTATTCCACATAACCGGTTAGTTGTAATATTTCATAGTTTCACAGAAATGTTGGACAGGAGAGCACCTCAAGAGAGAACCTGATCTCTTTGCACTAAGGAGGCGTAGACAATCTACATCACATATTTGTCTACCCAAGCCTTCATTTAAATAATATTTTTTTTTAAGTGCAAGAAATTAGATTAAAACTACAATGGGGCTTCCTTGAAGAGAACCTGCTCACTGGAATTTTGAAGATTCATCTACCATCACTCATCAAAGTAAAGCTTTTAGTTATTTCTACTGTATAGAAATGTATCACAGAGTAATGGATAGGGATCCAGAGCAACCTCACATTATGATAAATGACAAGACTTCCATGGTGTTCAAAGCAATATCACAATCCATTTCATACCTCATCTGTTATTATAAGCATAAAATGTGCAAATGTTCTCCACTGTTGTAAATGTCAGCATGCTGGGGGCAAATGCTTTGATTTTCTATCAGCAAATAATGTTAAATTATATAGTGTTTAATCATGCTTAGTGAGAGTGATGAACTTTAAAGAACAAATTTCTTTCAAATCACTCCATCTTCAGTTCTCCTGGAAATGGACATCATCATTTATAAAATGTTAAAGATAATTTCCCCAGCCTTGAGGTTTCATGGTGGCTCAAGGCTGATGGCAGTGCACTAAAATACAAAACCACTTAGACATCAAAATTATTTTGACTGAGGCCAATAGGTATTTGAGCATATAATTTTAAGGTTAACTTTGAAAAGCAGAACTCTCAGACAAAATAATTCTGTCATCTTTAGGTGAAGTTATTTGCATTTACAGAAGAGTTTACATTACCTAGTATGACACAAGCTCAAAGCCATAAGTGCTAAATAAAGCTGTTATATTCACCAGGCCAGATTGTAAGTGGTTGTAAGGTAGGAGTGCTCCAACGGAGTAACCGGGTGTCTGTGTCTTTCTATCAGTGGAGAAGCTCACCTACACTCGCCACCTGATATTTTTGAAAAGAAAGGTGCAGCTAAAGGTATGGGTGCAATACATGGAGGAGACTTTTACAGGGGGTAAGGGAATGTAAATCTTCAAATCCCAAAGATGTAGTGAAAAGCAGTGCTGCTAGTATCTTAGCAACAGAAGAAACTAGAAGACGAGCTATACAGGGAAATCAGCTATAGGCCATCTTTAAGAGACATCTCAGGTTTACACTTATTAGGTGTTTCTGAGATCTTTAACCACAGCATCTGAAAATACAGGATTTTTTCCTCATATGGCCCTTCATTTTTGCTTTTTGCTGATGTGGGTCATGTTTTTATATTTGGATTGGTAATCACTCATTTATTAGAACAATATTATTAGCACATACTAGGCTCACACTGCAGGTTGGAAGAGACAACAGAGAGGTTGATCCTCTGGGATCTTTGCTCCTCTGGGATCAATCGCAAAGCTCCTACTGCCTTCAGTGGCGAAGAGATAGGTCTTAACATGTACTAAGAACTGGGAACATCTGAGATTTTTCACAATTTTTCTAATTAATTTCACTACTATTAATTTCAACTACTATGTTGAAAGTATGTCTTTAGCTATGCTTTGCTTGTTACGTATAATAATGTTTTATTCTCATACTGGAAAGCTATAGTCACCCAAGAAAAGCAGGAAAAGTGCAGGTTAGTTGTATTTGATAAAAAGCAGATAGTCAAAGGCTTACTGGCAAACCACTGTTTCGCAATTTATTTTTTTCATCTCTGCTGTTCAGTGAATAAAAATCCTTTTAAAGGTTGAGAAGGGATAGGAAATTATTCAGAATCCCCTAAATGCTCAGATATAAGAAACATTTTGTCTTCTTAATAGTATTTACCCAGCTCTAATCAATTGCCTGTCAGCATCAAAAGGATTCTTTCAGCTCACAATAGGCAAAACATTAAATTTATTATAAAAATACTGTTATAAGCTTGCAACTCGTTCTTTGTTAAGCTAGTGATAGTTCGACTCTGCTAAATAATCAGATATTTGGGAAGAAGAAACCAAACAATTCCCCTGCATTTCTGAAAAAAAGAAATTGTACTTAAGTGGTTTTAAATAAGTTTCAGTAAGACTTAAGTTTTATATATGGAAACTGCCTGCCTGCCACCAACAGTAAGGTCTTAATAGAGGTTTTCTTATTTACTGAGCATCCCTCCCCAGACCTTTTGAGGCCTTTTGTTTTGTTACCTGACTTGGAGCTGACTCAAGGGCATATTTTAATCACTGTCCTGAGGTTAAGAAGGCACTTTCTGGCTGCCCAGGCTTTCCTGAGCCAGTCCCTAGGGATGCTCTTCCCTTAAAGCAGAGTTCCCTGGGTCAGAATGATGCAGGAGCCAATAGCAAAATGGATAATGTGCTGCTAAAACAGGAAGAAAATAGACTATGTGGTAATGTGTATTTTTACAGACCTAGCTGTGAAACAGAGGGTATAACAGCCCCTCCCCTCTGCTTTAAGAGGTGACAGACAACCTGTTCCTTGGCCTTGTGAGACTGCTTGAAGCACGCAACCAAAGCCTTCCTTATTCTTACTGCCCAAGGAGGGTACCAATAACCCTGTCGTGCTGTCGGTATGAAACAGCATTCTTAAACAAAACCAAAACACACAAATAAACAGCCTGAGTGAGGCTGCCTCCCAACTGATTCTGCCCCTGGGAAGCTCTTAATCCAGAAAATAAATGTATTGCTTTGGGGTTTGTCAGCTGCTTGGGGATGCTTGGGTGCTGCTTGGGGATGCTGACAAACATCTTGCTGACAAACATCTTGAAGGATGTGTGGGGCAGCCTCTGTGGCTGCACACCCAGTCTGTAAGTGGAAACCATAATCCTTTGCCCTACCTCACACAAGTGACATGAGAGTAAGAATGCTTTACATTGTGATGCTGGCAAAAGTGGGGGAGTCAGGAGGGAGCAGGACATTTTGGTGCCAGATGTAGGGAGGACACAACTGAGCTTTTTCAGTAGAAGTCCCTGCTATGGTATGGTGGCTCCTTGTGAGAACTAATGGTCATTTGAAAGGGAAATCTGAGCATATTCACAAATTGTAGGTTTTAAACTACCAATTTCGGTAGTTAACACCTCAAAAAAATCAACTGGAATTAGCTTCCCATAGAAATACAAATATTTATCATCAGTGCTTCATGTCCTGCCAGTCTAGCAGCTGACATCCCTGACATTCAGACTCTTTTAAGTATTGCCAGTCAATATTAATGAGACACTAAATGCTCAGATTGCACCTGTCCATTAGAATAAGTTGACTAATTTATTGTCTTAACAGTCTTTTGAAGAGTGATAAGCATAGCTTTGAACAACTTCTTGGAGAAGATTTCTTGATTATAGCCTTTGAGTATGTTCTGGGGAGGCGGGTGACAGCTGTCCTTTCTGGTTTGGAAACAATCAAATTAGACTGGCTGCGAAGAGATGATGCTGCTCAGAGAAAAAGTTTATGCTATATGATAGCAGATGATGCCTTGATCGCTTTTTCGAACTGTAAGGCAAAGATTGACAGGAGAAATTAGCAGGAGGGAGAAGTGCTGTGTTAATACCTGGAGACCCATTAATAGCAGAGAGTGAACTACTTGGTATGACCTGAGATGTTCTTAATATAGAAACCGGTCTTCATTTTAAATAATTCTCCTGAGCTTCCACTCAAGGCAATAGGCAAGCAAACAACAGGTGTAATTCAAATGAGCGTGCTGATTTGGCACAGTTGGAGACATCCCTCTCTCCTACAGGGAAACATCGAAGAGTCCTATTTTTCAGGCATTAAGGAGCGAGTGTTTGGGGTGAGAATCGCAGCCCTGGCATGCAGGGTGGAAAAGGTTGTTTTCTGATGGGTTTGGCTGTGAAAGGAGATGCTCATTAATCGAGAGTTTAGTTTGTAAAGTAATGAGAGCTATTCCCCATTCTTTTTAGTTCTATCTAGGTGCCATTTTTTTATTTTATTTTTTTCAGAGCAAGTGACTTTCTGCAGACTTCTGCAGCTCTTAACATGCACAAACAGAGATTTTTACCTGCTCACTTGGGAAAAATAAATAAATAAATAAATCCAGAAAGGGAATTCTTGTCAGGCAGCCAGCCAGGCAAAAGCAGTGTTTCATCTTGTTCAGAAGCTAATGGCAAATATGTATGTATTCTGCTTGGACGGGAAAAAAAAAAAAAAAAAAGAAAAAAAAAAGAAAAAAAAAAAGCCACATAATGTGGGGTTAATATCCCCAAATAAAAGTAATCCTAGCCCTTCTGAGCCCACAGAAAAGTCAGTCTAGACTCAGCAACAACCCCAATGAGTATTGAGAGCGAGCTCTGCTACTTCCTAAGCCAGGACCTGTCGTAGGGGAAGATGAGGTAGGAACTTCACAGATGAGCTTGCAGTGGCCGTGAGCAAGGGATCCCTGTGTGAATGGAATGTAGGTGTGCCTCAGAGGGAAAGACAGTACCAACTTTTGCACCTTGCCCTGAATTTTTACAGATGTCTCTTTCTGGGTCACTGTTCCTCACACAGATGCAGTCCAACTTTATATAAGCTTTGGGAAATGAGGTCTCTCCTCATTAATTTTTCAGTTGCAATCCCCATCCATTTCCTTTTCTTTGCTTTCTGATTCTTCTGCTTAGATGTTTTCCTTCTGCTCCTTATTTCTGAAGGAGGTATCTAGACATGAAAGGCAAGAACAGAACAGAGCTGAGCTAATTAGCAGCTGCTTTAAGCTATTGTTTACCCTGCATAGGAACACATCTTGAATCAATGCCAATTTGGATCACAAAAATATTGCTAGAGAGAGCCAAGCCAAAACCTTGAATGCCCATCAACAGTCCCTTTTCAAACTCACAATTTCACTGCAGACAAGCCCCACTGAGAGACATTTCCCAGTTCGGTAGGTTTCTACCTGCAGTGAAATTGTTACAAACAATTCTCACCAATCCCACGTAAATGGAAACACCTTGTGAACACTTCGAGTCACTGTGGCATCACTTCAAAACAGGGAGGAAAGAAACTGGAAATTGTTTTTTTGTTTGCTTGCTTGCTTGTTTTAGGAAAAAAAAACAAATGAAAAGAAGGAAAATTATATGAAACAATAAGAGGGTGTTGGCTGTTTTCATCCTCTTGCCTACCATAAAGCTGTACCATTTATTATTATGGTCCCAGCTCCTTGCCAGGAGCTGGGAGAAATTATGCTTGGTCTGATCAAGGAACTGTGATGTCAGAGTTGACTCCCCAGGCCTGTGTTCACAAGCACATAAGTGCACACATATGCCTCTGCTTTGCATGCAGGACCTTGGGTCGACTGTACTTGTTGCTTTAACTAGTCTTCCTCAACACTGAGAGCAGACTGAGCTGTTCAGGACACTGGTTGGAAGAGTCCTTTGGGAGGTGGTTCTGAAGGGCAGAGGAGTCCAAGAAGGCTGGGCACTCCTCAAGAAGGAAATCTTAACAGCTCAGGAGTGGTCTGTCCCCATGTGCCCAAAGACGAGCCGGTGTGGAAGACCAGCCTGGCGGAACAGAGAGTTGTAGCTATGGCTTAGGAAAGAAAAAAGGGTTTATGATCTTTGGAAAAGAGGGCAGGCCACTCAGAAGGATTATAAGGATGTTGTAAGGATGTGTAGGGACAAAATTAGAAAGGCCAAAGCTCATCTGGAGCTCAAACTGGCTACTGCCATTGAAGATAAAAAAAATGTTTTTATAAATATATTAACACAAAAAGGAGGACTAAGGAGAATCTCCATACTTTACTGGATGTGGGGGAAACTTAGTTACAAGGGATGAGGAAAAGACTGAGGTGCTTAATGCCTTCTTTGCCTCAGTCTTTAGTGGCAACACCAGTTGTTCTCTGGATACCCAGTACCCTGACCTGGTGGAAGGGAATCGGGGGGCAGAATGTGGTCCTCACAATCCACGAGGAAATGGTTGGTGACCTGCTACAGAACTTAGATGTATGCAACTCAATGAGGCTGGATGGGATACACCCAAGGATACTGAGAGAACTGGCAGAAGAGCTGGCCAAGCTGCTTTCCATCATTTATCAGCACTCATGGCTATCAGGAGAGGGCCCATTAGACTGGCAGCTAGCAAACACGATGCCCATCTACAAGAAGGGCCAGAGGGTAGTCCCAGGGAACTATAGGCCTGTCAGTTTGACCTCAGTGCCAGGGAAGCTCATGGAGCAGATTATCCTGAGTGTCATCATGCTTACACAGCACTTACAGGGCAACCAGGCAATCAACCCCAGTCTGGGTTTATGAAAGGCAGGTCCTGCTTGATGAACCTGATCTCCTATGACAAAGTGACGCCCTTGGTGGATGAGGGAAAGGCTGTGGATGTGGTCTACCTTGATTTCAGCAAGGCTTTTGACACTGTTTCCCACAGCATTCTCCTCAAGAAACTGGCTGCTTATGGCTTGGACTGGCGTACGCTTCACTGGGTTAGAAATGCCAGGCCCAAAGAGTTGTGGTGAATGGAGTTAAATCCAGCTGGAGGCTGGTCACTACTAGCATCCCCCAGGGCTCGGTACTAGGACCGGTCCTCTTTAATTTCTTTATCAATGATCTGGATGAGGGGATCAAGTGCACCCTCAGTAAGTTTGCAGACAACACCAAGTTAGGTGCGTGTGTCGATCTGCTCGAGGGTAGGAAGGCTCTGCAGGAGGATCTGGATAGGCTGCACCGATGGGCTGAGGCCAACTGCATGAAGTTCAACAAGGCCAAGTGCTGGGTCCTGCACCTGGGGCACAACAACCCCAAGCAGAGCTACAGGCTGGGAGATGAGTTGTTGGAAAGCTGCCTGGCAGAGAAGGACCTGGGAGCATTGGTTGATAGTCGGCTGAATATGAGCCAGCAGTGTGCTCAGGTGGCCAAGAAGGCCAACGGCATCCTGGCTTGTATCAGAAACAGTGTGACCAGCAGGGCTAGGGAGGTGATCGTCCCCCTGTACTCAGCTCTGGTGAGGCCGCACCTCGAGTACTGTGTTCAGTTTTGGGCCCCTCGTTACAACGAGGACATCGAGGTGCTCGAGCAAGTCCAGAGAAGGGCAACGAAGCTGGTGAGGGGTCTGGAGAACAAGTCTTAAGAGGAGCAGCTGAGGGAGCTGGGCTTGTTCAGCCTGGAGAAGAGGAGGCTCAGGGGCTACCTTATTGCTCTCTACAGGTACCTTAAAGGAGGCTGTAGCAAGGTGGGGGTTGGTTTATTCTCCCACGTGCCTGGTGACAGGATGAGAGGGAAGGGGCTAAAGTTGCACCAGGGGAGGTTTAGGTTGGATATTAGGATTTACTGAAAGGGTTGTTAGGCGCTGGAATAGGCTGCCCAGGGAAGTGGTTGAGTCACCATCCCTGGAGGTCTTTAAAAGACGTTTAGATGTACAGCTTAATGATATGGTTTAGTGGAGGACTGGTTAATGTTAGGTCAGAGGTTGGACTAGGTGATCTTGGAGGTCTCTTCCAATCTAGACAATCTGTGATTCTGTGGTTCTGTAACATGAATGAGCATTACAAAGATGATATGTTCTTCAGGTCATTTGTACCACTTTTCCAGTGCAGACAGGAAAACAAGGAATTAGCAACATTGTCAATAAATGCAATTCAAGTTAGGTAGTATGAAAACTTTGTTGTTGTTGTTGTTGTTTTGGTGGAATTCTTGTTTGTTTGTTTGCTTTTTCTGGAATGGGCTATGAATATTGTGCTTATGCAAATATTTGACTTTGCTTTGATTTCTATAAAAACAACATGGAAAGATTTTCATTAACTTTATGGACCCATTTAGTTATGAACTAAGTCATAACTGGTGAAAAGGGTAATTTGAGCTTGTTTGCAGTTCACAACAAACCTACAAAGATTAAAAAAAAAAACAAAAAAACAAACAAAAAAAAACTATCAAAATGAAAGCAGAATGTTTGGTTAATGTCGCTGCATCAACATTACAAGCTCTTATTTTTTCATCAGACTGAGGTATGACACTGTCACCTAGCAACTTTTCAAAGGCATTTAGATTTGATGGTGCTGACCTCTACAGAGAAGTCTATAAATAAATTAATTTATAAATTAGTACTGTTTATAAGTGTCAAAAGCATCATATTTGACATTAAGAAATTAACACTATATAGGAGGAAAATAATTCTCATCCTGTCTGTTATATGTTGCGAGGATTTAAGCTGTCACGAAATGCTGTAACCCGTGGAAGCAATGGTTTGCATTTCCACTATCTTTGCTTTGGAATATATACATACATGTAAGATTAATATACATATATGTATGAATTTATACATATTTATCTATGTATATGTTATACTTTAATACTATTATCCTATTATTATACTTTTTGGTAAGTTCCATGTTTTTCTAGTTTTTTACGTTAACAGAGAGGAAAGATTCCTATATTATGTTTCACCAATACTATTTAATGTTTCTTAGTATGTACAACTCCTTATTCTTCAGTAAGTTCACCTGCCCTGCTCTGCCAGACCACCTGTAGCCTGAGGCATGAAGCTGCATGGTGCACCATAGCCTGCCTTAATTCTGACTCTACTGCCTGCGCCCAAGAGCTGTGTGATGTATTGTGAGTTAAGACAGTCACAAAAACATTAAAGTATATCCTTCTATTTGAGCTGCTTTGCCATAAACTCTCAATTCAGCTAGAGGAGCTGGATTCTACTTCTCTTTCATTCTTTTTCTGCCATCATTCTACACCAAAACTCCATTATACTTCTGTGAATGCTGACCACAGTCCCTAATTCCAGCTGTAGCCACTAGCAGCAGTATGCATCTTCCTACAAACAGCTCCATTTCTCTAGTGTTGAAATGCAGTAACTTCATATTGAAATACTGCTGCCAAAGTGCCTGGATGGAGCATATCTTTCTCTGTACATGGAAGAGCTTAACCAGAATTATTAGGAAGGATGGTCAGCAAAACTTAGTCTAATTTCAGCTAATACATTGGCTGTGGGCAGCATCATGTCAATCAGCCAGTGCCTTTGGTGTATACATTAAAATTAGGAAAAACCAAAATAATAAAAGCTAAATTAGACCTAATAATTTATAAGGAAGAGTCTTGAGCAGTCTAACCTCATAGAAGGAGGCCTAGGCCCTCCATGGCACAGCTGAAAATAGCGTCCCTTGCAGTGGGTTTCTAGGTTGTATTTGACTTCATAGAATAGAATATCCCAAGCTGGAAGGGACCCACAAGGATCATGGAGTCCTACTCTTGGCTCCACAGAGCACTACCTAAAAATCAACCATATTTCTGATTTCTGATAGCACTGTCCAAACAGTTCTTGAAGTCCAGCAGGCTTGGTGCTGTGACAACAGCCACAGGGAGTCTGTTCCAGTGCCCGACAACCCTCTCAGTGCTTTTTCTAACATCCAGCCTGACGCTCCCCTGTCCCAGCTCCATGCTGTTCCCTCGGGTCCTGTCGCTGTCCCCAGAGAGCAGAGCTCAGCGCCTGCCCCTCTGCTCCCCTCGTGAGGGAGCTGCAGGCCGCCATGAGGCCTCCCCTCAGCCTGCTCTGCTCTGGGCCAAACAAATCAAGAGACCTCAGCTGCTCCTCATATGCTTTCCCCTCCAGACCCTTCACCAGCTTTGAATGCTCTCTAATAGTTTTATAGTTCTATGCTGTGGTGCCCAAAACTGCACACAGTACTCGAGGTGAGGCTGCACCAGCATGGGACAATCCCTTCCTTCAACAGGCTAGCAATGCCATTCTTCATGCACCCCAGGACACAGCTGCCCTCATTACAAGCTTTCAAAGAAAGAAAAATGTTAGTAAGTAGATGAGGAACTTTTCAAAGGATTATCAGGCATGTAATGTATCGTCACATTTGCTAAAAGTAAGGGAAATAGATGTTGTAAACATCCTAGAAAAAGTGATGAGGGGGCACATATGCAGTGCACTGCCTAGTCATTTGTATTTTGTCTTTACCTACATGGCCTCTGTGGGTGAGCCCATTGGGCCCTATGTGGGTACTCACAGCTGCAGGCTCTGCCTGTCTCAGCTCCAGCCCTGCAGGTCACATGAAGGCTTCACAAGGTGGGGGAAGAGTGGGTGCTAATGGGATCTGCCTGGAGGCTTGTCTGAACCAGCTAATCCAAAACTGATCTAACAGCACTTTAAATCAAATCTAAGCCTGGAAAAGAGGAATTGCTTTGAGTGTTAAAGAAAAAAATGACTTTAATAGCAGTGAGAGTGGTAAAAAATATTTTACAGAAATTTGGTAATGGTTCTACCCCACAAACCTTTAATTTCTCTTTTCCTCATCTCCTATGATTCTTAGGCTTAACCTGCTTTAAAACTGAGCTTCAGCAGGCTGGATGCGTTGCTGTTGGAGAGCAGCGCGTGCACGCACACACACACAGACACACACAGACACACACACAGACACACACACACAGACACACACACAGACACACACATACGCACACACACACCCTGGGGCCAGCAGCACCCCTTGTTTGCACCCAATGGAGACACAAGTGACGTCCTTGCTGCCTTGTTTTTCAGAGGCATATCTCTGGTTGATACCAGGGCAAACAACTCCCCCTGCTCCCTTCCCAGTATGGTGGTGATGCCATGGAGAGAGGGAAAGGGCAGGCAGGTCGGTGCATATATACGGGTCACAAACCAGGCAAGTGCAGAACTTAACTTTTTCTTAAATTTTGTTTCTTGATCTTCATGGATACCTCAATTGTGTATCTGTGGGGCAGGATGAGTGTCTGCTGGCTAGCCTGGCACCAACCAACTTCTTTTCTATATGTTGATAAAGCACATGTCCCAGTCAGTTTTTTCCCTTCCTTTCCCTTTGAGTGTAAGAGGAAGAAGCTTCCAGTTACCTGGGCAGAACTGCCAGCAGGAACAGCCAGAAAGCCTGACTATGATGTAGGTCAGGCAGTGAGACTTTCTTCTGCTTCTGGGAGGGCTGTAGTTTCTTCAGCCTCCAAGAAAAACAGAGGTGCTAGGTGACCTAAGACCTGGCTGGATATCTGGCTTGGGCTGCTCAGCCAGGACAGAGGGACAGGTGGTTACCTTTGGTGTTTGCTGTCACAAGACAGACAGACATTTTGTTAAACATCACAACAGGCAGCACAGCTAGCCCTCTCTCAGCAGCCTGAAATAAATGTCAGATTTCATGGTTTCTTCTCTAGCATTCAGGCACTCATTGTGCTGGGCTCCTCCAGCTCCCACAGGGGTGAGTGCATCTGACAGGACCAGGAAGAAGGGCAGAAAAAAGAAAGGACAGACCGAGGAGCTGATTCCTGTGAGAGACTTACATGCCATGTCTTGGTTGCACGCTGCGTTGCAAAGCTGCAGCATGAATGCAGCCAGGAGCACAAGCCCAAGCTCACAGCAGGACTTTCTCAGAGCAAGCTGCCCCCGACAGCCGCTTGTGGAGCCATAAAAAAGCCAGTGACGCTTCACACCTGAGCCTGCTGTGCAGGGGAAACAGGGCTTTGTGCATCCTTCATAAACCCAGCAGGCTGCCTCGCCATTCCTTCTTCTACAGGAGGGCCAGCAGCACTACACTTCTTGCAGATTTTACTCCCAAATTCATTCAAACAAACATAAGTGAAGACATTGTATATTCTCTGAGTGTTATATCATTTGCATTTCTGTCTTGATCACTCTTTCTCATTGTAACCAAGTGATGAGCAGAGTTGAGACACCACATCCAGCACAGTGTGGCAGGTTTGATGGCACACGGGTATGTGCCAGCTCTGCGTGTCAGGTCTGCACAGTGGGTTAGTGTCAGTGTGCAGTAGGTGTCTAAAATAAAAGCACTGTTACTGCTACAGTAGTTAAATATGAATTGTTTCCCCCTTAAGAAGACATGTCATGTGCCATGAGGTCCGACACCATTTATTTATGCTCCAGAGTTCCCATAGCTTCATGAAACAAGAATTTTATTGAGTTTTTCTTATGCTGGCTATATAACAAACATATATAATGACTGATGGTAATTAAAAGCTATTGAATTCTGGCTCTGCTGCAGCCAGTCAGAACATTTTCTACTCCACAGGCTAGGGTGAAACCAAGCCAGATCAGAGAGGCTATTCATGCTCATAATGGCGCTTTCTCTCTCTCCCTTCTTTCCTAGCTCCCTTCCAGACACAAGATATTTTTAATGAGCGAGAAGGAGTAACTCATTTTGTCCTAACATCACCGAACAATGCAGATTGCAGTGCAAAGAACTGAACAGCAATAGTCTTGTTGCCTCAGTACAGAGTGTAATAAAAGGTAAAGTGATCATGTCCCATAACGATAGCTGTTCCCCATAGGCAGTGAGGTTTTTTTGTTATCATCTCTTTGCACTCTTGTTAGGCAGAAGCAGCCTGAGACTGAACAGAGGGCAAGAGAACAAAGTAGATTGAGACAGACAGCAGCAGAGACTTCCCCTTGGGATTGCCAAGAGCATAATATGGGATCTAGCAAAAGAAACAGTGAAAAACACAGTTTGATTCATTTTTTTTCCTGAAAACCTAATTAATCGCTGAGGGAATCTATCTGTATGGCATTTGATCTGGCTTTCCAGAGTTTTCAGTTCCACCTTCCATCTGTAATAGAAAATATCCCTATCATCAAAAAAAAAAAAAAAAAAAAAAATCCCTTTCTTAATTCAGCCCTCTTTCACTGACACAATTAAGTACAATTTCCTACTTTTTTATCCACTAACTGTGGATAAAAGTGATGCTGAAGCAAAGCTGGGAGGGTTCCACTTGGGAGCCAAAAGGCTTCACTTTGGAGGAAAATACTTCAATTTGTTGTATTACTACTTTACAGTCCATAGGTTGATGAGATTACATAGGTTACAGGCTCTTCAGGAGGGACAGGCAGGGTAGGCGAGGTGGTGGGGTGGCGATGTATGTGAAGCAGGGGCTGGACTGTGTGGAACTTCAGGTCGGCGATGGCAAAGTTGAGAGCCTCTGGGTAAGGATCAAGGGACGAACGAATAAAGGGGATGTCGTTGTGGGAGTCTATTACAGACCGCCTGACCAGGACGATAGCGCCGATAAATTATTCTTTACAGAACTAAGAGAGGCCTCGAGATTAACTCCCCTTGTCCTTATGGGGGACTTCAACTTGCCGGACGTTAACTGGGAGTGCCACACGGCTGACACGAGCAAGTCCAGGAGATTCATGAAGCACCTAGATGATAACTTCTTGGTGCAGGTGCTAACGGAGCCAACTAGGAAAGGTGCCCTCCTAGACCTGTTGCTAGAAAACAGAGAGGGTCTGGTGGGAGATGTGGTGATTGGTGGCCGCCTCTGTCATAGCAACCATGAAGTGGTTGAGTTCAAAATTTATGGTGACAGGAGGAAAAGTGCCACCAAAACCTCATCCCTAGATATGGGGAAAGCGGACTTCAGGCTGCTCAGGGAACTAGTCAGTAAGGTCCCCTGGGAAACTGCTCTTGAAGGCCTCGATGTCCACCAGTGCTGGTCACTCTTTAAGCGATGCCTCCTAGAAGCACAAGATCAGGCAATTCCTAAATATCGCAAGTCAGGCAGGCGGGGCAGGAGGCCGGCGTGGCTGAACAGGAACGTTCTAATGGAGATTAGGTGGAAACAGAGAGTGTTTCGCTACTGGAAGGAGGGCCAGGCGTCATGGAAAGAATACAGGGATGCTGTTCGTGTTTGTAGGGAGAAAGTTCGAGTGGCCAAAGCACAGCTAGAGTTGAAGCTGGCTGTGTCTGTGAGAGAAAATAAAAAGGGTTTTTTTAGATATGTAAATGGAAAAAGGAGAACTAAAGAATACATAGGGCCGCTCCTTGATAGGGAAGGTCTCCTCACAGACGATGACATAGGCAAAGCAGAGACGCTTAACGCCTTCTTTGCCTCTGTCTTCAATGCCGATGATGGGCTTCGGGACCCAGGGTGCCCTGAGCTGGAGGACCGGGACGGTGGGGATGACAAGCTCCCAACTGACCCTGAGTATGTGCGGGATTTGCTACTCCACCTGGATCCCTACAAGTCCATGGGTCCGGATGGGATTCATCCCTAGGTGCTGAAAGAGCTGGCGGATGTCATCGCGGAACCTCTCTCAATTATTTTTCAACGATCCTGGGAATTTGGAGAGGTCCCAGTAGACTGGAAGCTGGCAAATGTTGTGCCGATTTTCAAGAACGGTCAGAAAGAAGACCCTAGCAATTACAGGCCTGTCAGTCTCACGTCAGTGCCTGGTAAAATCATGGAGAAGTTGGTTCTCAAACTTATTGAGGCACACCTGGGGGACAAAGCAGTCATTGGTCCCAGCCAGCATGGGTTTGTGAAGGGTAGGTCCTGCCTAACTAACTTGATTTCCTTTTATGATAAGATCACCTGTATGGTGGACCAAGGGAAACCAGCTGATGTGATTTTTTTGGACTTCAGCAAGGCTTTTGACACGGTTTCCCATAGGATCCTACTGGACAAAATGTCCACCATACAGCTAAATAAAAACATCATACGATGGGTGAGCAATTGGCTAACGGGCAGGGCCCAAAGGGTTATGGTAAATGGGGCTGTGTCAGGCTGGCGGGCGGTCACCAGTGAGGTCCCTCAAGGCTCCATTTTAGGGCCGGTACTTTTCAATATTTTTATAAACGATCTGGATGTAGGAATAGAAGGTATTTTGAGCAAGTTTGCTGATGACACCAAACTTGGAGGAGTTGTGGACTCAAATGAGGGCGTAAAGGCCTTACAGAGGGATCTGGACAGGTTGGAGAGCTGGGCGATCACCAACCGCATGAAGTTCAATAAGAGCAAGTGCCGGGTCCTGCACCTGGGACGGGGAAACCCTGGCTGCATGTACAGACTGGGCGATGAGACGCTGGAGAGCAGCCTAGAAGAGAGGGATGTGGGGGTCGTGGTAGACAGCAAGTTGAATATGAGCCAGCAGTGTGCCCTGGCAGCCAAGAGGGCCAATCGTGTCCTGGGGTGCATCAAGCACGGCATCGCTAGTAGGTCAAGGGAGGTGATTGTCCCTCTCTACTCTGCGCTGGTGCGGCCTCACCTCGAGTACTGTGTGCAGTTCTGGGCACCACAATATAAAAAGGACATGAAACTGTTGGAAAGTGTCCAGAGGAGGGCTACGAAGATGGTGAAAGGCCTTGAGGGGAAGACGTACGAGGAACGGCTGAGGTCACTGGGCCTGTTCAGCCTGGAGAAGAGGAGGCTGAGGGGAGACCTCATCACAGTCTACAACTTCCTCGTAAGGGGGTGTCGAGAGGCAGGAGACCTTTTCTCCATTAACACTAGTGACAGGACCCGCGGGAACGGGGTTAAGCTGAGGCAGGGGAAATTTAGGCTGGACGTCAGGAGGGGGTTCTTCACAGAGAGGGTGGTTGCACACTGGAACAGGCTCCCCAGGGAAGTGGTCACTGCACCAAGCCTGTCTGAATTTAAGAAGAGATTGGACTGTGCACTTAGGCACATGGTCTGAACTTTTGGGTAGACCTGTGCGGTGTCAAGAGTTGGACTTGATGATCCTTAAGGGTCCCTTCCAACTCAGGATATTCTATGATTCTATGATTCTATGAGATTATGAGTTCCAGTTTAATATTTCTTTAGTGATTATGTCACAGCAACAGGTATTTATATTTCATCTTATCAATAGGAGAAAAGTAGCAAGCATGCTAAGAAAATATAACATTATTAGAATGATTGCTTGTGAGTGGGAAATGCACAGAAACACCCTGAATTATATTGAGGTGATTGCATAGTCACATATCTTCCTGTGTTCTGACATGCTGCACTGACACACGAGATCCACAGTGGGGACAGAGATGTCTGGAAGGCAAAAGAAAGCCTGACATCACTTTGTCCCCAAGTGTGTGCACAACAGCAACAGAAAATCTGTTCTAAATGGATAAAAACTCTTTGTATTAATTAAATCAATGCAAATTATGTAATTTAGATGACTGGTGGTTGTAATGGCCTGCAAAAAGATATTCTGCCAGCTTAACTTGAATTGGAAAGGCAATCAACCCTCAGAGCTGAAGAAACAGCTCACAGCTAAGGTTAAAAACACACAAAAGTAGAAAAATTCTCATTGAATATCTCCAGGCTAACAGCAGGGTGGGGGGAGGAAGGGGAATTGTGGGGGAGAAGTGGGGGGGAGTATTAAGGTTTTTTTCCAAAAGAGGCCTGCTATTGATGTGTCTCCACTTCTGCTTGCCAGCTGCAGGGCCATACTTCTGGCATCTAGTGGCTCAGATCAATTCACAGCCCCTGATAAACTTGGCTGCAGTGGCAAAAAATGCTACTCCCTTGTACACCATCCAAATCCATCACCCCAAGATTAAACATACATGATCTGAAGTATCTCGGCCACAAGCTTATTCACAGCATGTCTGCTAACATGCTGACATTGCGTTATTGATGCCAGGCTGGAGTTTAAGTCAGGTAAGACAGCTGCAGAGAAGGAGAACCAGCAGCAAAGCACCCAGGAGAAGGAGTTTCTCTTCGCAGCTATTCCTGCACTCCTCTGGGCAAAGTCACACCGGCTGATTTAAGCTGCCAATGACAATGATCAAGCTCTTCCTTTGACTTTGTCCTGAAATAGGCTATGTCCTCCTTTGGGCTATTTATAATACACGCAGAGGTATTCCTCTTCTTAATTAGTCTCCTAACAGTGTGAGTCACTCAGTGGATAAGTAGAGCTCATACTGCAGACTACAGGATAAGCAGCTACTCCAGCTCCCATGTTTCTTTACCTTCCCGGCCGTGTACATTGAAGTACGGACTAAGGGTCTTTTGGAATCACTGTGCCTCCCAGGAGGATGTAACCACCCCTGGGATTTAACACATGGATAGATGGAAGTGAACGGCAATACTTAATAATTTGGCTGAGATGGGAGATAAGTGGAAAGGGAGAGAGGGGCTGAATGCAACACCAGTGCAGAAGAAAGATCACTACAGTTGGACACTTGCATGGCAGTGAGCAGTCTTTTTATTTTGTCCTGGCAAAGAGGACTCCCACTGTGTTCTGCATTAGGTAGCTGCTGGGGATGAAAAGGTGTGATAAATTATTATGTTATGCCAGAAGAGTTATTACTTCTTTAGATGCTATCCCCATCACATAGTGTAAGGTACAGAGATGGACCTTGTTCCCTGTGTGACTCAGGGCGGTGACTATGATACCCTGAAGTCTTGTTTGGCTCAAATTTTGTTGATTCAAGGATGTCCATGGGGCATTTCTCCAGTTCCAATGTCCCAACACTAAGTTCAGCTGAAGTTGCAGCCTGTATTTAACAGACCATTATACATGGTGAAAAGTCCCCCCCACTTCACGCCAGAACAGTTTCCGTGGACTGCTGGAATGGGATAAGAAAGACAGTTTAAACACAAGAAATGATATTGCGTTCTTTTACATTATCTTACTACAAATTAGATTATCATTTTAATGTTGTTTGTTTATTTATTTATTTATTTATTTATTTTGTGCACCAGGTTATAATGTTGGGAAACTATTTTACAACATTGCACACAAATAATAAATCATGCAGCACAGATGTTGCCACTAATTGTAATATATCAAGTGAAGAATAAAACACTCTGCCTGGCTTTTAATTAGGTCTGCTCCAAGCAGAGACAAATAAAAATTTACTTGTCTTTTAAGTAAATACCATCTGCAATATATTCCAATTCCACAATCTAGAGCAAAGCATATCTGCTGATGGCTATGCTATGGCATTATTTTTTTGAGGTGGAAAGCTTGTTGGCAAAGTGAAGGCAAATCAGCTACAACAGTTATGTTGCAGCATAGCTCTGACAGGAGGAATGCCCCCCAGCCTGTTTCAGTCAACGTCTCAGTCAATGTCTCAGACATTTCAGGCCATAGGTGCCCTTGGCCTGACAGCAGGAGTGCACGAGCAAGGGTCAGAGTGTAACCCTGTATCTGTGTGTCACATGGTGCTTTGGGACAAACACTAAGACTGGCACACAAAGGTCCAAAGAGAGAACTATGTAACAACTGGCTGAACCACACACACTCAAGTTTTTGCATTATTAGAGTGGTGTGACAACAATAAAGGCTGCAGGAAGCAAGTAAAAAGCACTCATTGCCTCTCTAAGCCTAGCACCTCTCAACGTGCTACACAACCAAAGAATTTCCTCCTCTTGGAAAAAAAAAAAAAAAAAAAAAAAAAAAAGTATATGTAGTAACAAAACCCCTAATATTGTCTAATTTATTTTGCCATTCCCATTTTGTATTTGCAATGCACAAAAATATACCAGTATAAATGCCTAATGCCAAAGGAATCAGGTCGCATTAGTCACTGTTTATTGATGTGCGACTTGCATATATGTTTGCTTCCCCCTGCATGGTTATAACATGTAAAATAAGAGGCTTTGATCCATGTTAGATGATTGCAAGAGTTATTTGAGCCCTGGGACTAGTGGCTGGCAGACGGGCATTGTCATCTGGAGGAGCCGAGCCAGCTCCCAGGCACTCGTGACATCAGGGCTTCTTGTCACCAGGAGCCTTTAAGCTCAGCCCAAGGAGAAGGGCAGAAAAGCACTACACAATACATGAGTAGAAGGTGAAGTGTGTGGGACCTTCTACCTTTCACTGGCTAATTTAAGCCTCTCAGAAAATTCTAGTGCAAAATATTTTATTGTAGCATGCAGCAAAGTTGCAGGCTGCTTCTGCATTAATGTAATTCCCCCTTGCCCTCACCCTCCAGTTAATTAGAAGGCAATGACACCTTCCTCATTGGATTAGTGTTAGTTGTACTTATCAAAAGTAAAACTGCTGCAAATGAAGATTCCTTACAGGTTTTTGTTGTTGTTTTGTTGTTGTTGTTTTGTGTTTGTTTGTTGTTTTTTTTTTCTACATGTACACCCCCATTTGCAGTGTGACAAGAGACAAAAAAATAAATGAATAAATAAATAAATAAATAAATTACCTACCAATACTTTTTTTTTTAAAAAAAAAAAAGGAATTTTATACCTAAACCCTTGTATCCTCTGGTCCTTCCAGACTGATGTTAAAATGCGTCCAGAGCCAAAATGCTGAAGCCATGCCTGAAGCCACCTTCAGCTGGTGTCAGACTGATGGGCTTTGTGTTCTGGCTTGTGAAGGTCAGACACTTCAGGGAAGAGAGGCATGTAGGTGTCATAACCTCCTCTAGTTGCAGCTGTAGTATTGGTCCATTTCTAAATGAAATAGAATAGAAATCTGTAAATCAAAAAAAAAAAAAAAAAAAAAAAAAAACAGAAAAACAAAACAACAAAAAACCTGCTTATTTAATCTTTTGTTTTATTTTCTCCTTACTATTTGTTCCTGAGTAACCAGATGGGTGCATGAAAGGAAATTACTAACTAAAGGGCTTGTTGTGCTCTCACATAGAGTAAATCAGTTTAATCCATTTTAATCGGCTGCCTTTGAAATTTTGGACTCTTACCATGGTTTATCACGTCTCCTATGGGAAGAACAACAAGCAATTACAGCATCTTTCTTCAACGCTGTAGTCTGTAGTCCTTCTATTCACCTGAATGACCACAACCATGCTCTGGCAAGCTTAAAAAATAAAAATAATAATAATAAAAAAAAATCCCCAGTCACTTTTCCGGGCTTCTCAGTGTGCCCATGTGCTGCAGGGAAGGTGCAGCCACCTGCCAGCCACCTGCCAGCAGGGACCAGTTCTGGGGGCTGCACCTGCAGCATCTGCAAAGAGACAAAAATGGCAGGGAAGCTGCCCAAACCTGCACAGTGTAGGAGCACGGCAGTGAAAGGAGACCCAGCATATTGGAGGGAGCTGAGGGCATGATTTGAGCTCACTGGGGCTGGGGGAGGTTGCAATGCTTGGGAGCATGAGTTTGCCCTGTGGCAAGGCTGGGGTGCCAGGGACGTTTTTCCTCCCCTGCTGTCCCCATGTCCAAGACGCAGCCCCCACACCAGCCCCCAGATCAGGGGGCCAGCTCCACCATGGGACCTCAGGACCATCCCTGGTGTCACTTGGCCAACACCAGCTTCTCCTGTAGATGAGCCGTCCTGAGGGGCCAGGCAGCAACCTGCACACAAAATAATGAGCTTAAAGACACATTCTTTTTAAGAAATCTTGTAGTATTCCAGGTAGCCCTACTTTTCCCATCTTATTAATTTTGCTCTGGTTAAATGAAAGCTGATAAAATAGAAACTGCTGTAAGAGCCAGAGAAAATTAGGTTATATAACCTCTTTTTTATTTATTAACATGATATCAAAGTTGTTTCTTATCATTCTTCAGGTACATTGTGCTCAGGAATAAATTAAACTGTCTATTCAACAAAGAGGAGTAGCTTTTTCTCCTGCTAATTTTCTCTCTCCTTCTCAATTCTCACTCTATTTTTCGGGAAAAAATTAACAAGCTTAGCTGGAGCCAGAGAAGCCCTTCCAGCTTTGCGCAGTACCCCCCCTTGTGACTACCTCACATAGACCAAGTGGTCCATCTATCGGTCTCCGACCGATACGACAAGCAGCAAAGTCAAAAGTACAGTGATGTTTTCCTTTACATAATTATTTGCTGTTGCCCAATGGAGTGACAGTTGAGCCCTTTTTAGGGCAAGATTTGTGCAAAAAACAAAGGCACGTAAATCATTCTCGTGTTTCCCCCTGGCTCCCATTTCTTCCCGCCCTGGGCCCAACAGCCTGGGGAGCAGCGGTGCAGGCCAGAGCTCTCCTGGTGCCCATCCTGCTCCCCAGGGCCCTGGGCTCCAGCTGCTGGAGGCTGCAGTAAGGCCGAGGCCAAGCGAGGTCTGCAGGGAGCACAGTGCGGCCTAGAGGTCACAGTGCTGCTCCACCTGGGGCCCTGCACCTGGAGCTTTATGAGGGAGAGCACGGTCACCCCTCACCTGAAGTGAACAGCTTCAGTGTGAAAAAGAAATAAATAACACACCACTCGTGATCAGTGGGGCAGATCTAGAAACCCCCTTGTGTTTCTGGGGATGGCCAGGGGCAAGGGTGACTTGCCAAAGGTTCCTGGTAGTGGTAACCACTGCAAAATTAGTGTATTATCTACCTCCGCTGGAGTCATTTCATGGCAGCATTTTACCCAGAGGGCAGCAAGGCCTGCAGGCCTCTAGCATCACCCAAGCAGGCACGAGGAAGGGCCTGGGTCACAATGGTTCCTGACAGCACAAGGACACAGTTCTGGCTAACAACAGAGTCTGACAAAGGATGTAAACCCGAGGGAGACAGATGGAGAATGTGTGCATGCTTTTTTTTCTCTCTCAGGCTCCCTTGAAGGGCAGGACAGCATAAATAGGTCTGTCCCATGACGTTGCACTGCAAATATGGAAGTGTTAAAATAACTAATCAAAACCTGACCCAGCAAAGAGAGATTAGCAATTCCTGAAAGCCACCCAGGTTCATCATGTTAATCTCAATTAGGCAGCAAAGTCTGTACTTATTAAAATAGACAGCTTTCTATTTTATGCATGCAAGGGCAAGAAAGAAGTTAAGTAGATGTGTGGGTAACACTGCTGAGGAAAAGCACAAAGTAAATAGGGGGATGAGAAGCCTTAGGTTTTGTTGTGTTGTTGTTGTTGTTTATTTGTTTGTTTTAAAGGCTGGTGAGACATCAGAACTCCTGAGTAAGCATGACAAGAACCTATCTGTTATTACATGACATGGTGCCTTTCCAGAAAAACAGGGGACAGCAAGAGGTGCCATGAAGATCTCGTTGACCTGCCACCTCCTGCTTTTCATTCCAGTGTTAAGCTGGAAGAGAGATGGTGTCTAATGCTGAGAGCAGGTAAATGAAAAGCTGCTGAGACACAAGGCATATGGCAAAGGTTCTATAAAATCAAATCAAATTGCTATGGAACAAAAGGGCAAATGGGAGAAGCCAGTCATTTCTGATAACTCATGCCTGGAAATTTTACCCACTGTATAACAATAAAATATTATAGGACAGAAACATTTTCAGTCTGTATCCATGGGTGTATATGTGTGCTCCAGTGCATCAGTGTAGCTAGAAATGGCAATAACAGGCAGTGCTATTTTCCTATTATGTTCACCGTGAGCTTGTTGTCCTGCTTCTGCTTCACACCTGCAAGTCTGAAAGTGGCAGTTCCCCAGTTCAGATTTCACCATTGTCTCTGGTAGTTATCATGTTTGTGCTTATATAAAGGCTATAAATGACCATCTCTTCAATTTAAACCAAAAGTAAAATCGATCCTTTCTTTTCTCCCCCCTTCCCCTTACACTTTTTTTTTTTTTTTTTTCCAGATGACAGCAAAACCATGAACACAGGTAGGAAAATAATTGATGCATTCTAAGAAGCTGTCAGGTGTGAGAAATGTTGAAGGCTCAACAACCCAATAATGGTATGAGAAGGTGTTAGACAGCAGATTTATGTAGCAGCACCAACACAGCATAAGATATATATATAACAGAAATTAAGATAACACACTTCTGGGAAACTTCTACTTTTTTTTTTTTCTTTTTCCTTCTGAAAGCAACGCTGTTGCACATGATCTGAAACACAGCAGCTTATGGAGCAATATGGGAGAGGTCCACATAGAAGAGTCCCAACAGCAAGCAAGGACTCTCTGGGGATTTTCACAGTGTTTCCAGGAGCGTAGTTGCAGGTGCCAACAGAAGGGCAGAGCTCTCCTTTTTCCCTTCCTCCACATTTCTTTTGCTGGCTTATTTGCCCAGATTTAAATTATTTCCCCACTTAAGGAGCTCCAGCCCTGCTGCCTTACGCACCCTCTCCTGCCTATGAACTTGTTTAAATGTCCACACCAGAGGGATTGTCAATGCCTTTCTAGATATTACCACCATATACACGGTTGTCCAGATCTAAGACATCCCCGTCATCCCTAAAACATCTGGGTCCCTTCAGCCATGCTGCTTTGCGAATTGAAAGATAAATATCCTCCCCAAATTTGGTCCTAATTGCTTTCCAATATTTGCAAACTTAACCTTGGCTTGAAGAGCCAAGGGTACTTTTCAAAGAACATTGTTGCTGATTTCAGTGCCTCTGGAGGACCTGCAGTGATTACCTCTTTCAGTCTCTACATCTCTCAACACCCTGTCCTTTATTTTAAACTGCACAGTATCCTGCCCTGACCAGATTCAGGAAACAGACCATTTTTTCCATCCAGCTAAAGTCTCTGCCTGTATCTGCCATGTTTATCTAATCAATAAAGCACCAATAGAAAAGCAAACTTTTCTAAGGCAGCCTGAGCTTTTTTCTTTTAACCAAAACAAAAACCCTGAAATGCATCAATTTCCCATTAGAACTCAAGGATTTCTAGCATCCTATAATACTGCTTCTGCATTTCACTATTCTGCTGGCATTTTAGACACTTAAAATGAAAAATTAGCTCTCAGAAAGCAGGATCTTCCTGATTAGAAAAACTTGTTGAAACTGTAATGGAAAGATCATAACAACTTCATTAGTCTTCATTAAATAAAATAAATGTTATTTCTATTCCTTTCACATAAAATCATATATTACAACTATTAATATTGCAGAGATGTTTCTTTTGTCCCAGAATTTAATATATAAAACTGCAAACCTCATTGCATGAAAAACAACTTACAATCACCAGAATGACATGCAGTTCATCTTTTTTATGTTCATTAATTTTCTGTAAGTAGAACACAGTCGCTTTGCATTGTTTGTGCTAATGGAGAGCTCAGAGCAGTTTACCCTGTTACTACTTATCATTTATTTGGGTAATAATTTTAAAAAGCTTTTAAATTAAAATGATGAAGATAGTTAGAGGGAAAGATACAGCCTTTTGGAATTTTTCAAGTATGATAGATTAACCCAGTAAAAAAAGATGGTTCTCATTCAAGAGACATGCCAGGGCTGGCTGCACATCTCGAGCAATTTCTCAAGCCCCCTACCTCACACTAGGCATCTTGCCCACATCCATTTTGGCACATAATCACACAAGTCTCCTGCTCTTGACTCCCGCTGGGGGCTGAGCCTCATTCAGCCAGTCCCTGCTGCCACAGGCTGTGATGAGCGACTCACCACATCCCTGCAACATGGGCTAGCTGCAGCCTCTGCCAGTGAGGGGCTGGTGATACCCCAGCTCCTGCAGCTGAGCCCACTGCAGCCTTTGGCCACACCAAGGCCCTGGGCATCTCTCAGTCCTGCTGGGGCCATAGGAGAAGACAGAGTGGTCAGAGCAGGCACAAAGTATTCATCCTAGAATACTTGGTCCTCTATTTGCCTCCTCTGTGCAAACATGCTGTCAAACATGTACTCTTTCACTATGAAAAAATGTGGTTGTTGCAGGGTGCTATAAGGAAAGGGCGGCCTCCTGGTCCCCTGGCTGCCACCCTTCTGCAGCCCCTTGGCCAGAGGACGCCTCCTTGGCAAACCAGCTCAGGCCTCCTCCTTACACAGCCCTAGTCCTTACCAGCTGTTTGTCATCCTGGGCACACTAATTTGGGGGAAAACAAGGAAAACTACACAGAGCTGAATGTGAGCAGATGACAGGGAGCTGAAAGCACTGCTGTAACAGTCCAGGCTGTACAAGAAGCCTTTATTCCTGTGTATCAAAACTTCTGAGTGCTTTGCAAGAGATAATGTTTAATGTTTCTAATGCATTGTTCTGTTTGATCTTGGATTTTTTTCCTAGATTTTACATTTCTGAAACAATGAATACTTTTGCAGTGGTGCTTTAGCCACATTCCCATTGCTCCTCGGTGCAGTTATCACCACAAGCAGACCTCCACCACCTGAACCAGGTCAGCACCACAGGCAAGGCTGGGAGTCAGGACACTGCTGGTGGGTGCTGTAGCACTGGGCAACACTCAGAGATCATGGGGTTTGCTCCACATTGTTAAAAGGAGCCAAGCAGCTTCACAGCAAGCAGCACTCCTGAGTACAGTCAGCCTAGATGAAAAATACCTTTTGTGTTTGTCAGGAGCTGTGTGTGACAGAAGACACTGGTCTGACACACTAACTCTAGCTAGTTTCTCCTTCTGTTGCTAGCAGTTGCCTGCCAGAGAGGTTTGGGGTGGGTAGGAAAACCTGGCGAGCTCTGGGGACTGCTTTAAGTTCCTTGCACTGATCTAGTTAGGAGCTCTGAGTCAAGGAGGATGAGGGAAGGCAAGAACAACCAGACCAGCTTTTTCCCAAGCTGTGATACATACAGCCCAGGAAGACAGCTGTTAACTGTGGGGTTTATTCACACCCTTTGTGTCTGACACGTACATTTGGTTGCCCAAGCCTCCACAGCCCACAGTGTGATTCAGAGCAGAAACCAGGCAGGATGCTCTTAACTGCCATAGCAGCAGTTTGCCTGCTTCTGCTGGCAGTGAAGGGAGCCTGATCATCAAACTTGGATGCAGAATTTGTGGGCCTAAAAAGAAGAATGCAGCCGGTACTCCCATCCCTCCCCCTGACTAGTTGCTCCCAGCCCTCCCCATGTGTACTCATCCAAAACCAAGCAGTGTGTGTGAGCATATCCGTGCTGCTGAAATCACACCAGTTGCCTGCCCTCAAGATGCAGAACCCACCAGCTTAACACCACCACACACCTTCACAACTGAGACCTACTCACCTCTCCAGGGCTGCTGGCACAGGACTGCAACATGTTGGTGGCCACCATGCAGAGGAAAATAGGTCCAAAATACTACAGCATTTTACTTGGCTCACATGCCTTACTCAATATACTTTATATATTTATTTTTCTTAGCCTTTTCTGCCCATTAACTAAGACACCTTACTCTTACAAGGCCAGCCCCATCACTCATTTAAATTTACATCCAACTATCCATCAGCACTCATTATCTTTTTACCATGCTGATTTTATTATTACAGCTTAGCCTGGCAATTAATTACTAACCTAAATAAATAAATAAATAAATAAATAAATAAATAAATATCTAGCAGACCATTCAAATCTCATTTAACAAAATATCTTTTGCTTTCCTTTTTTTTTCCCCCACTAACACATGCGAGAAAACTATAATTTCCTCTGGGCAATAGGCTTGCTTCAGCCAAGCCTCTCAGGCCTGTATTTCCTTGCTTGTATTTTTACAAAATGTAATAACAAACATTAAAAACAGAAAAAAAAAATCCAATCAATAGTGTGTTCCTTTGTCATCTGTAGGTGTTAGGAGAAAAGGTAGGCTTTCACTGATCTGAAACAGCTAACAGCAAACACCATGCAGTCAGCTGAGGAAAATCCCCGTACTTATATTAGCTTTCCAAAGAATGTGCCACTCCAGCATCTGGATGCTGAGCATCCTTCCATGCATTACACAACCAGTGAGGCACTGCCAAAAACTATAAATCTAATGCAAACTTAATATATGCTAATTTTACAAACCAGTATTCTGCAGGCAGAGACAGGGGGTTGGTCACTATTCCCCATTTCCAGAAAACACCAGGACTGACCTCAGAGTAAGAGCAGGGCAGTACCTAGTATCCAAACTTACAACACACATTTCTAAATCCAATCCCTTTCACTCCTCATTTCAGCAGATTTAATAATGTATTTCTATAGGAAAAAAAATGCAGAGGTTACTTCTCAGTAGTAGGAAAGAACTGAATATTATTTGTTATCAACTGTAAATCTAGTTCAACATAAAGTACTCGGGAGTGGGTTTTGCTCGCAGTATTAGATTAGGGGAATGGCATATGGCATATCAAGTGATTAAGACTCTAAAATGTACCTTTAAAGTGTGCTCATAATGAAATTCTTGAGAATTTTGCAATTAGTGGGAGAATTGGGCCTTTCATAATCTATTTAAGTAGAATATGTTATGCATTATGATAAGCACCACAACAAACAAGCTGTCCAGGCATTTATTTCTCCCTGGAGCTCAAGAGCCTTCTGGGAAGCGAAGGATGCCCACTGCTGCCCGTGCCATGCCCAAGCCCTCCGACCAGCCCTGAGCTGCCCCCAAGCGCAATGAGCCCAGCCCAGGGCAGGACAGGCAGGAGGACACCTCACACAGATGGCCAAATCCTCCAAATTAAACAGCGGGATTCTTCCAGTGCCCACCTTCTGTAGCCAGACTGACACCTGGAACAATGATTTGCTTTATACCAAGAGCATTTGTCATTCTTCTTTGTGTGCTTTTTAAAATTTTGTGCAAATGTCTTCGTCTCTGGAGCTCAGCTCCTGCAGTCGTGTCCAGCTCTTATTCTTTCACCAGCAACTTATAAACTCCCCAAAATAAGGAATTTTAATGGGAGTGCTGATTCAGCCTGTGCTTTGCTGTTCTAGCACGGAGTACATTGAAAGGATGAAATAAAAGGACTTTAAAAACTCCAGCTCTGTGTGTCTGATGATTTTCTCTAGGGAAAAACCTGGCAAGTAATCTGACAATACCCATCCAGAGAAGCTTTCAGTTTGCCTGTGTGCTATGCATGTCAATGAAGGCAGGAATAAACAATCCATGCAGCAAAGTGGTGTATTATTTATGCATCGTCACATCCATCTATAAAGAAAATTGGCCCTAAATTAAACAAGCAGGTATCAATATTGCCTACGTGCTGGCTCCCAGGGAAAGGCTTGAGGAAAGAAGTCAAAATATCAGTAATAAGGGCTCTTTTCCTCCTATCGATGTAAACAAACAGCCTGTGCCACTGGAGCAATGTTTATATTAGCAAATACCCCAAGGTGTTTCACAGAAATCAATCTGCAGAGAAAAATTGCATAAGATAATAAAAATTCAGCAACTCCCAAACCCAAGTCTTACTGCATGTTAGGGGCTGAGGGATGAAGGGTGAGGAGAGAAATAGCGAGGTCAACTCTTTTAATTTTTCAGAGCGTAGCTCACAAAATTATATCCTCCAAGCCCTGAATACCATGCTGCTTACAACACGGTTTGATCAAATTCAAGGACAGGAGAAATTGCAGGAGGGAAAGCAAGTCGAATCGGCTACAAGCTGCAGGAATACGTGTTCAGAGGAAACTTCTGCAGTGGAGGGAACTGGGCGGGACCACTCGTATGAAATCCAAATGACTTGGCAGGTAATTTTCCACCCTCCTCCTGTGGCCCCTTACTCCTGTTGCACTGCAGCAGGTCCAGTGCATGGCAGCCTGCAAGGAAATGCCACCCCATTCTGTGACCTTGAGAAGCTCCATGCCCTGCATTAACAGTGGCATAGAGGACCGAATTATGGTTTCAGTGTAAAACCAGGCAGGATAAAACTTTGCTTCATTGTAAAAGCAAGCAGTGAATACAGTATGGTATTGGTTGTAATGATGACAATTGGTGAGGCTGTTCTGCACCTCTGCCAGTGGGCCCCATGAAACCAAGCAAAGGCATCAGCTAGCCATAATTTTAATATGCAGGAAAAAAACAAGCTTTGCTCTGATGTTCACCTAGAGTGCCTGGCATTGCCACAGCAGTGGGACTGCCTTTACTCACGGCATCTCCTTTTCTGTTGGTCATGCTCAGAGTCTGCAGGGCTGCAAGTACACTGCCTCCTTTGGGGCAGGACTGGGCTCAGATCACTCTGCTACTCAGTCAAATGCAAACCTCTGCATTTATCTGCTCTTTAACTTTACTCCCTGGCTCAAAAATCACAGCAAAGTCAAATCTCTGGTGTGCAGAAAGGTTGGGGAATTCATTAATGGTTACAAGTGACACTGAGGTCACCCAGATTTGGAGATGCTACAGTGTGTCTATGTTTTTTGCGTTGCTTGCAGTGCCAGAAAGAGATGTGAAAATCCAGAACTTCTGTCCCTAAATCAAAACATCCTTGAAATCCCATAGACTCTTTAAACATTGATCTTCTCACTGGCAACCCCTGCAGCCTACACATGGTATAAAGCACAGGTTACAGTTTCCTGGGGGTCTGATGTAATGAAGCCTTATGCCACTCTGCAGAACTGGAAAAGAACTGGCAGGGAGCTGAGTTGTGTGAGATGGAGGTGAAGATATGACATCTCCTCTAAGCAAGAGATGACTGTGCTGCTGAAATGGTCAAGATTTTGCTTGGCCATTCAACTCTTCCAACTCTGTAAGTCTCAGAAGGTTTTACTCCTCAAACACACCCCATGAGGCTTTTCAGTTATGACAAAAGGCAAGGATGGTCATGTTTCCTGTGATGTCAGAAACCTCATGAGAACCAGTGTCTTCTTGCCAGATCTTTCTTATTACCAGATCTGGTCTGAAACTGGGTATTTGGAGGGATGGGGGGAGGGTTGAGGTTATGGAGAAATTATGGAAACTTTCTTTTCAAACATCAAAGTTTTTTTTCTGTACCAATTATGAATGCAGATTGAAATTGGCTTTTTTTCTATTGATCAGAGAAGGGAATTGTTGTGGTTTAACCCGGCCGGCAGCTAAACACCACACAGCCATTCGCTCACCCTCCCCCCTCCCTCTCTGGGGAAGAGAAATGGGAAGGTGAAGCCTGTGAGTTGAGATAAAGACAGTTTATTAGGACAGAGAATATAATAATAATAATAATAATAATAATAATAATAATAATAATAACAAAACAAGGGATGCACAATGCAATAGCTAACCACCCGCTGACCAATGCACAGCCTATCCCTGAGCAGCCAGCCCCCCCACCCCAGCCAGCCACCCCTATATACTGTTTAGTATGACCCCAGATGGAATGGAATACCCCCGTGGCCAGTTTGGGTCAGCTGTCCTGGGTCTGTCCCCTCCCAGCTCTTGCTGCATCCCCAGCCTGCCTGCTGGCAGGACAGAGAGAGAAGCTGAAACGTCTTTGGCTTGGTGTAAGCACTGCTCTGCAACAATTAAAACATCAGCATGTTATCAGCACTCTTCTCATCCTAATCCAAAACATAGCACCCTACCAGCTACTAGGAGGAAAATTAACTCTCTCCTAACTGAAAGACAGGAATGATGGGTGAAACATAGCGGAAAGAACGTAAGATTTTTACAGAGCTGCTCACATATGATTGATTCATATCACTGAGATTTAGAAGGCTAAAGAAAATACATACAACGGATTGGGAGAGTTTGCCAGCTCTCAGAGATCACCAGGGCCATAAATGCATTACTGCTTTTTGAAAGGGAAAAACCCAAACATTGTAAGGAGCCCTTGGACCCTAGCATTTCTATCTGGACTACTCTTTCTGTAGATTTTAAATTTCTCCTTGTATTATCTGTCCCTTATTTGATCAAGCAGCATATCTAACATGAGACCATCGGTTTCTTTGGGCAGTCACTTCCCCACCAGCCTAGTAGACTCTCATATCCACATATGCTAGGAACTGGTCTAGTAAAACCCACACTACAGCTCTACAACTGAGTGCAGGCAACAGGAATCTTTAGCACCCCCACTGTCTGGATTAACCCCTACTGTCTGTGGATTACCTACTGCAGGCCTGTGTCCCATCTGCCTTCTCCTTCAGTAATTTTTTGCACCCAGCCAAGTTTGTGGACCAGTTTCATTCTCCTGCAAGTGCACTGTTTGGCCTGTCTGCCTGCCCTTCCCTTCCCTATCTGTACTAAAACCAGTTAACAGTGCAGAACAAGAAAGGAAAAGTGTTTCATAACAAGTTTCTCTAAGACTGGATTCACAAGCTAGTTAGCCCCTTAGCAATACAAACGCTATTTGTCCTCAAAATGCAGTAGCTAAACCCAGTTTAGAACATGGTGCAATTCTGGGGAGGGGCAAAATGAGCTGCATGGATCTGGTCTGTTAGGCTTAAAAATACATCCTAGGTGAGCTGAGAGATAACATTTGCATATGCAGGAATCTTTCCTAGTGGTGATCTCTGAGTTTTCCATGGGCTGGGACAGGTGAGGTCAGGGTTGGCCACAAGAGGCTGCCTGTTAGACCTTTGATACTTGTATCTCAGACAGTTCAATGCCTTTGTGTCAGAGGATCCTAAATCATTTCACTACTTTTGCCAAGGGGACAATAATGGTAGAAACCATTCAGCACACACCTGAAAAGGAATCAGAGCAATCCCCAAAATCTTCCTGAGCATCTGGGGAGGGGAGGCACTCACACAGGGCTTTAATACTTCTCTGCCACAGCTATCAGCTTTGACTATTTAAAGCAACCAGAGATTTACATCAGCAACCTTTAAATATAGAAGTAATTTTGTGTAAACTCTTGCCTTTATTGAAACTGTGAAAGGAGAAGGGAGGGAAAAGCCTTTCTTTTTTTAGACTTGGCAGGAAACAAGCAGTTAAATAAGTGAATACTATAAAATGAAAATCTTAAAGTGATTACAAATATGAAAGGAGTGAATACCAAATTGAAACAGCCGTTTAATCAAGATAAAGCACTGAAATCCAGCAATTGGCCTCTTTCCATGATCCTGTAGAGCTGCGCAAAGGAGGCAGCTTACTGTAGCATTACCAGTCTCAGTTGCTCTCTGCTGACTGCCGATATCCGACCGTCTTCCACCCTTTACAGCTTTTCACATGCAAAATGCCTTCCTTTATGGATCACCCTTGGTGTAAAATGGCTTTAATTATTCAAGAACTGAAACAAACATGAAAAAGTAATTGCATTTTAATTGCTCTAATAATGGCAGGAAGCTACACTGTGACTTAAGTACTGAGAAATGAAGAGTAAGACCATGTTTGCTAAGATGCCACTCCTTTAACAACAGCTCCTCTATTTTGTCCCAGTCTCCCCACTGTCCCCCACCCCATAACCAGTCCCACCAGTGTATGCCAGGTTTATTCTTAAACTCTGGAAATGGTTTGGTCTGTTATACATTGATATCTGCAAATGAGAGTTTTTAACAATAAGTAATTTTAAGGTTGAGAGATTTTCTTGTAATTTACCGATACCGGTCTTAAGAGCAGCTTATCACCTGGAGCTGCCTGCTTACCAAAAGCACCCACAGACGGTGCAGCCACAGCCCGTTGGCTCCTACTGGGTGGTGGAGGTTGCAGCGAGGACATTTCATGGCAGGAACTGGCATTGCTGAGGGCACAGATCCCACTGCCTGGCAGACAGTGAGGCACTAGCAGCTCCTTCCAGCAGGAAATATGCTTGGTTTTCCTTGGCTTATGCGATCAGCAACAATAAAGCCCCCAAGATTTGGAAATGGGAGGGGAGGCCATCAATAAAGGATTTTCTACTTGCTGAACTTTCTGTGTTCATTATGCTAAAGCATAGGTGGGAACAAACACCACCAGCCAGCAGCAGTGCGAAGCGGCATTGCCACACACCCCTGGGCAAGGAAGCATCAAGACCTGAACTAGGCTGACATTACCACCACTTTGGAAATTAGTGTGAAACCCATCAATCGATAGCCAGGTGTCACCTCTGAATGTCTCAGTTATCACAGAGATAGTTTTTCCTACTGCACGAGGAAGTTTTCTGCTTTTGTTGCCATCTCTGTCACAACAGGAGCTTTAATTCCTCACACCAGCTGCCTACCTCAAACCAGAGCGCTCACAATCTTGCACATAATTCCTCCTGTGGCTGCACCACCCGGCAATATAAAGCCAGACAGAACAACCTCAGAAAAGGAAAAGATGCAAGTGGAATATAGAGTGAGGCTATTGACTTGTGGAAGACACTGGCTGGAGTCAGTTCCAGATGTGAGCTGAACAATAACTAAAATCTTACACCTTATAACGTATATGGAGAGACGTCCAAACAATTACTTTCAGTGAATGATTTCAGGCAGTCATTAGCCTCACACAGAGAGAACAACACAGATAAAAACACAGGCAATTCTATTGTAAGGAGATTAAAGTTATCAAAACAATTTTTAAGAATCAATCTAATGGGGTGGAGGGGGGCAAGCAAACTCCATTTTAACTCCCCTTCCCCCTCTCCATTCTCTATTCCTATTCCTCTTTTTCTTTCAATGCTTATGATGCTTAGTTTGAGTTCAGTACTGATGGTTGCGATGCAGCATTTCCATAAGGAGCCCAAACAAAAGCCTCAGGGTTATAAAGATGTTACTATTGGGGTAGCTTATTTTTGCTGGAAGAATCATTAATTCAAATTGCAAATCATAATAGAAGCAAATAGCTTAAAAAAAAATAGATTTTAAAATTTAAAAGTAAATTAAAATAAAATTTAAATATTAAAAATTTAAAAATAGATTAAAAAAAATAAAAATATTTAAATATTTTAAAATTAGCCCAGAAGCTGACAGGGCTCATTGAGAGGGCTTTAAACTAGGTAAGAAGGGGGATGGGGCTGAAATAAGGCTTGTTGGAGATGTGCCAGGGGGAACAATGGCTAGGCCAGAGAAGAAGGCAATGGCCCAACTGAAGTGCACTAATGCACGCAGCATGGGCAACAAACATGAGGAGCTGGAAGCCGTCGTGCAGCAGGCAGACTATGACTTGGTTGCCATCACGGAAACGTGGTGGGACCACTCTCATGACTGGAGTGCCTCAATGTCTGGCTATAGGCTCTTCAGAAGGGACAGGCAGCATGGAAGGGGTGGTGGTGTGGCTTTCTATATCAGAGAGAGTTTTGATGTCGTGGAACTTGAGGCTGGGAATGATAACGTTGAGTCCCTATGGGTTAGGATCAGCGGGAAGGCCAACAAGGCAAGCATCCTGGTCGGGGTCTGTTATAGACCGCCGAACCAGGATGAGGAGATGAATGAGGAATTCTACAGGCAGCTGGCAGAAGTTGTGAAATTGTCAGTGCTTGTGCTTGTGGGGGACTTCAACTTCCCAGACATATCCTGGAAGCACAACACAGCCCAGAGAAAGCAGTCTAGGAGGTTTCTGCAGAGCATGGAAGATAGCTTCCTGACACAGCTGGTTAGTGAGCCTACCAGGGGTGGTGCCCCGCTGGACCTTCTCTTCACAAACAGAGAAGGACTGGTGGGAGATGTGGTGGCCGGGAGCTGTCTTGGGCAGAGTGACCACGAAATGGTGGAGTTCTCTATTCTTGGCGAAGTCAGGAGGGGGATCAGTAAAACTGCAGTGTTGGACTTCTGCAGGGCTGACTTTGTGCTGCTCAGGACACTGGTTGGTAGAGTCCCTTGGGAGGTGGTTCTGAAGGGCAGAGGAGTCCAGGAAGGCTGGGCACTCCTCATCAAGAAGGAAATCTTAATGGTGCAGGAGCGGTCTATCCCCACAAGCCCAAAGATGAGCCGGAATGAAAGAAGAGTAAGCATGGCCTGGCTGAACAGAGAGTTGTGGCTACGGCTTAGGAGAAAAAAGAGGGTTGGAAAATCTTTGGAAAAGAGGGCGGGCCACTCGGGAGGACTATAAGGATGTTGCAAGGCTGTGCAGGGACAAAATTAGAAAGGCCAAAGCTTATCTGGAGCTCAAACTGGCTACTGCCGTTAAAGATAACAAAAATGATTTTATAAATACATCAACACAAAAAGGAAGACTAAGGAGAATGGGGGGAAACTCGATGCGGAGGGAAGCTTAGATACAAGACATGAGGAAAAGGCGGAGGTTCATAATGCCTTCTTTATCTCAGTCTTTAGCAGCATGACCAGTTGTTCTCTGGATACCCAGTACCCTGACCTGGTAGAAGGGGATGGGGAGCAGAATGTGGCCCGCATATTCCACCAGGAAATGATTGGTGATCTGCTACAGCACTTAGATGTACACAAGTCGATGGGGCTGGAAGGGATACACCCAAGGGTACTGAGAGAACCGGCAGAAGAGCTGGCCAAGCTGCTTTCCATCATTTATCAGCACTCATGGCTATCAGGGGAGGTCCCAGTTGACTGGCAGCTAGCAAACACGACGCCCATCTACAAGAAGGGCCAGAGGGTAATCCCAGGGAACTATAGGCCTGTCAGTTTGACCTCAGTGCCAGGGAAGCTCATGGAGCAGATCCTCCTGAGTGTCATCATGCGGCACTTGCAGGGCAAGCAGGCGATCAGGCCCAGTCAGCATGGGTTTATGAAAGGTATGTCCTGCTTGACGAACCTGATCTCCTCCTATGACAAAGTGATGCCCGGTGGATGAGGGAAAGGCTGTGGATGTGGTCTACCTTGACTTCAGCAAGGCTTTTGACACTGTTTCCCACAACATTCTCCTCAAGAAACTGGCAACTCATGGCTTCGACTGGCGCACGCTTCACTGGGTTAAAAGCTGGCTGGATAGCCAGGCCCAAAGAGTTGTGGTGAATGGAGTTAAATCCAGCTGGAGGCTGGTCACTAGTGGCGTCCCCCAGGGCTCGGTACTAGGACCGGTCCTCTTTAATATCTTTATCAATGATCTGGATGAGGGGATCGAGTGCACTCTCAGTAAGCTTGCAGATGACACCAAGTTAGGTGTGTGTGTCGATCTGCTCAAGGGTAGGAAGGCTCTGCAGGAGGATCTGGATAGGCTGCACCGATGGGCTGAGGTCAACTGCATGAAGTTCAACAAGGCCAAGTGCTGGGTCCTCCACCTGGGGTGCAATAACCCCAAGCAGAGCTACAGGCTGGGAGATGAGTGGTTGGAAAGCTGCCTGGCAGAGAAGGACCTGGGAGCATTGGTTGATAGTCGGCTGAATATGAGCCAGCAGTGTGCTCAGGTGGCCAAGAAGGCCAACGGCATCCTGGCTTGTATAAGAAGCAGTGTGACCAGCAGGGCTAGGGAAGTGATTGTCCCCCTGTACTCAGCTCTGGTGAGGCCACACCTCGAGGATTTTTTTCAGTTTTGGGCCCCTCGTTACAACGAGGACATCGAGGTGCTCGAGCAAGTCCAGAGAAGGGCAACGAAGCTGGTGAGGGGCCTGGAGAACAAGTCTTAAGAGGAGCAGCTGAGGGAGCTGGGCTTGTTCAGCCTGGAGAAGAGGAGGCTCAGGGGTGACCTTATCGCTCTCTATAGGTACCTTAAAGGAGGCTGTAGCGAGGTGGGGGTTGGTCTGTTCTCCCACGTGCCTGGTGACAGGATGAGGGGGAAGGGGCTAAAGTTGTGCCAGGGAAGGTTTAGGTTGGATATTAGGAAGAACTTCTTTACTGAGAGGGTTTTTAGGCATTGGAATGGGCTGCCCAGGGAAGTGGTGGAGTCCCCATCCCTGGAGGTCTTTAAAAGACGTTTAGATGTACAGCTTAGGGATATGGTTTAGTGGAGGACTGGTTAGTGTTAGGTCAGAGGTTGGACTAGGTGATCTTGGAGGTCTCTTCCAACCTACACGATCCTGTGATTCTGTGAAATTCTCCCATTTTTTAATTAATTACTCATCTAAATCAAAATGAAAATATACCAGATATTGGGTATGCCTTAATAGGCCTCTCCTGCAAGTTGCACAGAGCAGCTCGACCATGGAACAAAACAGGAAGGGAATTCTAAGTCACGCTGTGCCCTTGCTGCAGCCCCCAGGTGTCCAGGAGACCCCCAGCCCTGTTGGAGACAACTCCCTGACCAGGGGAGCCAACCCCTCTGCAACACTAAAATGCAACCTATTGCACCCAGGCTGCTGCCAGATGAGAGGAAGCTTATTGAAGAAAGATTTTGTTAAAAGCAATAACGAAGTAAATATTATAGACATTCTTCAGCCCCGTGCAATGGGAACACCACCATAGGTAAGGCTGAATTACAATTTGCATTCAAAAGTAGGGTGAAATTACTCTACTGCACATTTCAATGAATGAAATTAATCTCATGAATTAGCACATGTTGCTGTGAGACAATTTCCAGTTTCAGAGGAAGCAGAATCTTGTGTGTACGGCTTTAAAAATAAAATCTCTCCTCTCCAGATACCTTCAAATGTCCCTCCCTTAAAACTTTGCCTTCCCTCCCAACACACCACCAGGGAGGAAGCCCAGACCCCAGCTGCAATATGGGAATACTGTGAAGCTTCTAAACTTTTCTCTCTCTCTCTCTTTTTTTTTTTTTTTTTTTTTCTGAACAGTCTTCACAGGATAATTATGGGACACTTGCTCAGGTTTCAATTTCACTGTTAATTACACACATTAGAGCTGTGTCTATTTAGCACCCTCCCAGGAAACAGCACTGTCATTGATTTAAAGATGCTTCCAGCACAGGCAGGATTTTTCTCCCTTTGCATTGAGATTAGACCCTGTTGCTGGCCAGACTCTCTGAAGGGAAAACTCACCCATGTGCTGCCAGAGCCCCCAAAGTATTTTCCATAACTTCACTAAATGACAAATCACCTGCAGTAACTATGACATTTTCAGTCACCTGAAAAAAGGGTGCTGGCATGGTCCATCAGGGCTGCAAAACTGAACTTGGTCTCACATAGACAAGCTTTCTCACAGGGCACCTGTACTTCCTGCTCCTCCTTCAAATACAAATAAAATACCTTATTGTTACCACTAAAAATTCAGCACCTAGACTGTTTAAGCCACCAAACCTATTGCAAACAAAGTGCTAACACATTTTAAAGCAATGAGCCAAGCGCAGTATCTAACAATGAGGTCATTACGCCATTCCTGGCAAACGCTGTAGAAGGATGAAATTACACCTGTGACAAGGGACATCATTTGATTTGAATATCAGCTCTATTAAACAGAATACAGCGACTGCATCGGCTCCACCCCACCACCTGACAGCATGCTGAGGAAACTGTTTTGTACGGTCAGCAGGTAAAACCAGAGCAGGATAATTCTCCTTGCACTGCCTTCCCAGGAAGCTGCAGAAGTAACAGGCATTTACAGGGAAATCTAACTGAAACCATGGTGATTTGTTCTGTGAGAATCTTCCTTTCCTCATGGTAGCTGCTTGGGGTCTCTTTTCAGTTTCACATTAAGAAAATGATTATTCAGAAGAGAAAATAGCATAATACAGAAGCCACTGTGCAAACAGGAACTTCTGAAGGAGAAAACCTTTATTATCAAAGAACATGCAATTTAGTATACAGTGAACAGATAGGAAAATGTGACAGCAAGAGAATTAAGAATAGTTCTCACAGGATGAAGCCAGCTGTAGCACCAACACGAGCTGACTGTGCAACTACCAGAGAACCTCACGATGCTTCCAGAAGGCCGTGCACATCCTCTGCTGTCTGCAGAGGAAGCAGTGCAGCAGTTTTTGGCAGGATAAGCTGGACAGATCTGAAGTTAGCCCTGATTTCTTTACCCTTTGCTAAAGCTTCTCTAAGGCTATGCAAAGCCACACTGCTAAGGGGTAGTTCAGAGGGCTGTCTGTTACATAGCACTCCCTAAATTGAGCTTCACCATCTCAAGAGAAGCTGGGATCTCTTTCTAGAGCTCTCTCTGCCTCACCTCGTTGCCATCTCCAGGGCATCTCTAGACCTTTCAAAATCCCATGCCAGCCTCAGCCTCAGCTGGTGGCCCCACTCTACATTCCAGAGGCTGGTCTCAGGCCATTCTGTAGCCAGACCACAGACAACTTTGGCAAAAGAACACTTTTACAGGCAGCACCATCAGCCATCACTGGCCTCACGATGCAGTGGATCCCTCAGACCCTAGCCACCCCAGAGCAGTGCATGGGGACCAGCAAATCCATGGCAGTAGAGTTCAGTGGGGTGAGCCTCATTGCCCTTCCAGAGGAGCAGGCAAGGAGCAGGAAGGTTAATTAGTTCACGCTTTTAATTAATGTGCTCTTCCTAAGAGATGCAATCCCAAAGTCTTGCTTATTGACAGGGTAAATTTATTACATGTTGAATGGGCAGCATATGCACTCCCAACCTGCTGTGCCCACGTGCACACAGCACTCTGGTGAGCTGTGGCTCACTGGCAGGAAGAATCTTGGTGGCCAAGTGTGGCCTCCCGTCCCCTCTTCAGACTGACCATCGGCCTCATCAGTCTCAGACGGGCTCCTCTACTCAGAGCACGATGGGCTCTGCATGTTTGTGTGTGTGTGTGTGGATTGCTGGGGTTGTTGGAAGTGCCCATGTTCGAGCCCATCGCCTTTTCTTTCTTGCTGCAGTCTCTTTGGCAAAAGAGGGAAGGAGTTGTCCATTGCCACAGGAGAGCTCCAACCTCAGGAAGTCCTGCCGTGGGGCAGGAGCTGACTCACTTGCCCCTCTGTGCTGCCCACACTGGTACTGCTCGTGCCGCCGTCCACCTTCCCAAAGCACGGGCTCTGCCTTAACGTAAAGCATGAGAGGTGACTCACTGAACATAAAGAGATGCCTGTGGCTTTGGAATCAATCCCTTGGTCCATGTCTGCAGGACCGGGTTTCTGGTTTACAGTCAGCACAGCAAGGAGGCAAGTGCTCAAATCCTCTGAGGCTTGTACCACAAAATAGCAGAGTTTAGCCCCAGAAATCAGTGGCTGTCCACCATGAAGTGTCTGCCATGCTTCCTGGAGACTGAGGTTATTTATTGCAGTTGCTTACAGGCAAGCCAGTGAGGCACAAAATCTGTGTTTTAGCACATGGCAGCTGCTCCTTAACATCACCAACAGAGGTCAGAAATCCAGTTTCAGGTAGAGCGAGATTTCTGTTTCTTCCTTGCTGTGTGAGGGGGAGGAGGGGAGAAAGAAAAGGTGAGGGAATCAGACCTGAATGTTTCCAGCAATAATTAATAGCACTTCTCAGCACACACAGAGGGGTCTGTGGCATCCATGCAGAGGAGCTTGTTTGAGACGGAAAGCTGGCCTCGGAGGCTGTTGAATCGGCAGGGAATATTGATGTGATTAACAACGATTTGATTTGGAAATCAATGCAAGGAAAATTGTTTGCTTGCTTTGTCCAATTTAGTCCATGAAACACTGGCTTCAATACAGGGAGAAATTCAGCCGAAGCAGGAAGGGGATTTTGAGGAGGGGTGGAATGAGGAGTGTTTGTTATTTTGTCAGACATCCGTCTGGATTCTATATGGTGAAAACTTGAGCATTCAATCAAATGTTTTATATGTGTCTGTAATAACCAAACAAAGAAACAGCTGACAGCTCATGATCATTTAAAGATGGAGCGATTTCTATTTAGCAATCTTGTGACTGCATTTTCTGTATCTACGTGCAAGGCTTCCTAATCATCATGTGGGTTTTGTTGCAATTTGGCTGCAAATGAAACCCTGTGAATTTACAGGAAACCCAACAAAAACACTAAGTCTTTAAGAGAAATATTAAGAAGCCATTCTCCTGGGTCGCAGAGCAAGGGGGCTGCATATGCACAGCCATTAAGGGTTGCTGGGTATAAATTGTTGAGCTTATATCCTAACCCAATCTATATTTGGAGATCTCTTGTGATAATTCATCATAGATAATTTGTATTAGAAAGAAGTATTTTTTAAACTTTAATCCCAGTAAATTGTCTCTTCTGCTTTAGCTCTAAGGAGCTTCTGTCAATAGCTTCTGGGAGCAGTGCAAGGATCCCCGGGTGAAGTTTTTCGTCATATGGGCTGGGAAGCAAATTGGTAGTTGATAAATGCTCTGTCCTAACATGAATATGATTTTTCAAATATGTGAAAAGTTCACTGATGAAATCCTAGACCCCATCTTAGGGTCTGATTCTGCCACATTAATTTTACTGAGCAGCTACTTTTTCCACAGAAACTGCTATAAAAATCAACACAAGGAGAAACAGCAAATGGCACATCAGAACTGAAAGCTCGTCATCTTAGTATTGCCCTTGGGAAATTTATCCTCCTAAAAGCAGCAGCTTTGTCAGTTATGATGTAATTATGTCATCACTGACTGTGGGAAATTGAGGTTTTGCCCTCCCCGACACCATCCAAGAGGTTACGCATATTACCCTGAAATGGCTGGTCTCTCTACTTAGTTACTTTGGAGCCGCGATACACTCCCTGGCTTGAATCAAGATTAGACGTTCAACGTTTGCTGAATTCTGAGAAAAAAAAAATTATGAAGTAGGATAGCAGACAGCCCTGCCTTCTGATCCTTCTCATAGCCATGGATTGGCCCAAGCTGGAGCTGACTGCAGAAGATGGCAGGAGATGGGTTGTACCACGCAGCTGTGCCTATGGCAGACAGAGCTGGCTGCCAATTCCCTCCTTCCCTCACAGCTTCCAAGGCAGCATGTCTTTTCAGTACCACTGGAGGTGGTGGAGGCTGTTTGCTCCACTGCTGAAGGCTGTGTGAGCCACCTGTAACTCTTGTGGGGCAGAAAGCTGAGAACTGGTTACTCAACAATACAGAAAGGAGCAGAACTGCCTCTATGGCTTCATGGAGTTGCCTATATCTTGGATACCTGCTGCTGAGTCTGCTCACTCCCCTGTTTATAACCAGGGATACTAATCCCCTTGCCATTTTTAGGGCCAACTTCTCCATAGTAGCTGTTCTTAAGACTCAAAATTGACCTCAGAAATCGCCCACCTGTTTGGTCCAGTAATTGATCTATCAGGATGAAAGTATTTCCTTTTGAAACAGGCTCCATCCACAACATCACCAGCATGACTTCAGCATGTCTGTGCCATCCTGTGATCCTTTGACAGAAGAGTCCCACCAGCCAGAGGCACCTGGGCACCTCTGGGTAGCCGGACCCCTGCAGTTGTGCTTTCTGTGACTGTACACAGGCTTCCCCTTCAAACAGCTCCAGAAAGTTGCAACTGCTATGGGTCAAAGCAGATGCCAGAACGTCATCCTATAAAAGATGCTTTGCTGCTTAGAAGAGATTAACACATTTTACATACAAAAGCACTGAAAGGAAACAATATGCTACTCTATATTTGGACACCGGACAATACCAATATAATCCAAAAGGAAGGATAACAATCATCCAGTGGAAAATACCATCAGCAGCAAGGCTGAGCCTGTTAGCTAACTGCAGCAGTTAGCAAGTTAAAATGATTACAGCAGTTTGGGCTGTGATCACCTTGGACCTCACAGCTTTTTCACTACCCTTTTTTCTGCACTAAATTCTTCACATTGTAGACAATTTGAGTAGTGATTCATTGCAGTCTCCTCCATGAGTCATTACTGAAGCAACTCTTAAATAAATGTTTAGCATTTTAAACAAATGGCTCTACCTTTTGAGATGGGATGCAAGCTGCAGCTGGTCACTAGATACTCAGACCAGTTTTCAAAGGTGAGATCCATCTACATCCACTGATGTATCTGTATTTAGGCAACTCAGTGCTATCCTTCATCCTCTTTCAGTGGAGCTATTCAGTGAGGCTCTTTATCTCCCTGCCTTATTTGCAATACTTAGATGTCCTAGTTCACATAAAAAGAAGACCTCACTGGGTTGGACAGTGGCCATAGCTTTTCAGACATACAAAATAACCCCACCATTAACATTATTAACTAACTGGAGTAGTTTTGCAGCACAGGCAGAAAATGAAACTGTTTTGTGCATGGAGAATGAGCATTTTGGGGTGCTTCTATGCATTGTGGAAAGGTGGCTCTACCTACAGGAGCGTGGCGTTGGGTGAGTTGTTTCTATTTCTGTAGTGTGCTCTCCCAGCCAAGCGCGTGCAGAGCTGCCATCGTCCCCTTTATTTCACAAGTACGGCTGGCCAGTGGCAGGCACACAACATGCTCTCAAGGCACTTCATCCCCACATGGTGTCAGAGTCCTTCAGCCCCTGCATCTGCCTGAGGCTACCAAAGACTTCCTTTTGCCAGAATCAGTTCAGCCCCCATCCCAGCTCTGCACCCGTGAAGATGCTCTGCACCAAGCCTAGGATCAATCAGCTCTGCAGCCTAGTACTGAGCTCTGCAGCTATCCAGGCTTCTAGACAGGCCCAGCTGCAATTAATTCCACCACTATTCAAAACTAATACCACCACTGCCTGTAGAGCAACAGCTGAGCCATATCCAAACTTAGTGCGTGTGTGAGATAAACACTACACAGGCTCTTGGCTTGACTATTAAGGTGTTTGCCCTGTTGTTCTTAACAGCTTCAGCACTGCCAACAAAAAGCAAGCAATGCATTTTAATAAATCTGGAGAGCTGTGTTTGCCCTTCCAAGTAGTTCTGCAGTCAGCTTAACGAAAGTAAGCCACGCACTGCTGCAAACCGGGCTTCTTAAGGATGGGGGAAGGAGACAGCACAAATGTTTGAGGTTCAGATGAGCAGCAACCCGCAATGTAGACAGTCCCTGAAGCAGAGGCAACTGCAGAGCTGTTTTGATTAAACAAGCCTGAGAGCATTGAATTTCTTTTCCTGCAGAGTCCAGGGGAGGAAAGGGACAAATTCCCAGTGCAGAGCCATGGAAGTAATGGTTCAGAGAACACCCCTTTAGTTACTTTGCCCTCTTGTCCCAATGCCACGGGTGAATTCTCTGCAAAATCTCAGATCCCTGAAGCAAACGCTCTCCCCCTTTAAGAATTCCATCTGTAGAATTAACTGGCAAATGTTCACTCTCTGTGGTTTTCCCAAATCCCACCCGGGCCCCTTCCCTCCGCGCCCCGCCAGACCCGTCCAGACGCGGCGCACCCCTCAGGCCTGCGCGGACTTGGCTGGGCCCGGCCCGGCCGCCGCAGCTTTTGCCGTGACGTTCCTGCCCTCTAGTGCGCAAAACGAGATTCTCAGCTTTTCTGGCTGCTCTGAGCCAAGGCAGGAAAAAACCTCAAACGTGAAATGGATTTAAGACTTTTCGAGTTACGGCCGTACCCCGCTCCAGCCCCTTCTGAGCGGTGGCTCCTCAGGCCTTTGGTTCTGCTCAAATAAACGTGCACGTTTTTAGGTTCTCGGCTGGTTTGGGGAGCTTGTGGCACAGAACTAGGCTTTACCTGAAGATTTGTAGGACTTCAAATGGGGGTTATATGAGGCTGGTTATATTTAACCAGAAGTTCAGATAGCTTTTTTTTTTTTTTTTTTTTTTTTTTTTTTTTTTTTTTTTTCTTTTCCCAGAGGATGTGAGTTGTAAGGTTAAGGGGAAAGAGACAAATCCCTGAAGGAAAGCAAAACAAAACAGTAGAAATTCAGGGCCAGAGCTTCCCATGTGGCTAGCCAGGAAGGAGCAATAAAGTGTTACAGGCTAAGAAAATTACAGAGAGGAATTTCAAAGTTACCAAAGCCCCAGAAGTTAACATATACAAGGTACAAACCCTATTGATGCAAATTTCCCAGGATCATTCCCTGTTGTGATTGCGTTCACTTTGTCCAGCTGCTAAAAGAAGCCAATTTGACTTTACAACCAGCCAACAAAACAGCAAAAGATAGGAAGGTATGCCATAGCTCTAACTTAGCTGCCTGATTGCTTCTTTGTGAATCAAAATATTTTCTCTTAAGCCAGAAATATTTGGCTCGTTGTATAACTTCTTCGCTTCAGTACAGTGTCCCAAAGTAGAGGGTGTTAGTGCTATTTTAATCCCCAGTTTGGCATTAATCCTGCCACACCCACAGCATACGGATGACAGGGCAATGAGATCCTGTATGCCTACATGCTGCACATGGCAATTTCCAGAAAATGCAGAAGAGCTTTAATCCTCAGGGCTGGCCAAGTTATTCTTAGCACAAGATCCAGTGGAAGAGAGGATGGATATGACTAGATGACATCCCTGCAGCCCCGAGCCTCCAGCCTCTTCTGTGTTGTGCTAGTCTGTAACAGACCCTATCAGTGCTCAGCAGGGCTGAGCGCACGCAGCTCATCCCTTCAAGTTCACCTCCACAGATGCAGGGCTGTGCAACTCCTGTGAGATGTAGGTGTACTGAAACATGGAGATGGTACATCAGAGAACTGTTGAAGCCTAGATCCAGCCCCAAACCCAAGCCCTGCATCTCCTTTGTGTCTATTAATGCCTTGGAGCACATTGCATGGTCTGGAGTAGATGATTCCTTTCGAATGCACTTTTTTTTTTTTTTTTTTTTTTTTTTCTGATCCTTCTGATTTCTTATAGAACCAGAAGTTTCTCCTCAAAATACAGATATAATTTCAGACCCTTTGGCCGCTTTTCCAGCCTCCATTAGTGCTTCACAATCCCAAGCAAAGCATGGTTGCTTTAGTACAGTCAATGGACTGCAAAGTTTCATCATTTAATCTACTCTCTTTCAGTCATGCAATTCCCCATCTAGAGCCCTACCTATCTAATAGGCATATATTCATCAGTGTCCTGGTCCCATCTCTTCTGGTAACAGCAATAGATGTGGCATGTGGATCAGACACTGCATGCTCATTGTGCAGGGAGGAGCATGGAGACAATGCCAGTCACCTGAAATGCAGAGTGGGAGAGCTGCAGGGTGTTGAACATTTCCCATCTCTTGGATGTTTTCTCTTAGATGTATTGTGAGATGTCATCGATTCAACTCTTCTTATACAGATTAGTATAAAAAAAAAAAAAATCCTGTTTGAATACCTTGAGAACACCTCCTCAGCTGGCTCATCATTACCTATTGTGAGACATTTCCAAAAAAAAGCACATTTCACTGTGTGGGTCAGGAATATGCCCGGTGGTATGAACAAAAGGTGCCAAAACACAAGTCTGCATAATAGACCAAACTGAGGAGTATGCCTGTCCACCTCTATTGTCTTCCAGCAGCAAACCAGCAGCTTCAAACCTGCCCAGGTGGTAATATAAAATAAAAATAACAAATAAAATAAAATAAAAATAAAATAAAATAAAATAAAATAAAATAAAATAAAATAAAATAAAATAAAATAAAATAAAATAAAATAAAATAAAATAAAATAAAATAAAATAAAATAAAATAAAATGCAGGGGTGACTGGGCAGGCATGTTCCCACAGCAACTGGAGGCCATGAGCCTTATTGCTGAGAGCAAAGTTCCCCGCCACATTGCTGGGAGCTTCCTAGCAAAAAGCCCTTGCTCTTTCAGCTGTAATTACGCAAATCCCTTTGACAAGTTTGTGTCAAAACCATTGGTCAAGAACCGGTATTAATGAGACCTAATCCACACTTCGGAGGCACCAGAACATAACACCACAGCTCAGGGGGTTTAAGGCAGCAGAGTGCATGTCTCAGCAAGGCTTATTTTTATCCACATGATTTTGAAGGTGCGTATGTGCAGAGAAAAAGAAGAGGGAAGAAAAAAGAAAATTAGCAGCTTTATGAATGTAACCCTTCCAAGGTACAGCTAACACACCAAGCTGCCTGTGAGGCTAAAACCTACTGTGGCTGTGCATAGCCAAAATGTGAGTACCCCCAAAAGTTTGTGTCTTTGAGAAGAAATGTTGAAATATCACTGAGGTGCTAAACAAGACAATTGTGAGTTCACCTATTTCCTTCTCCCAGAGCAGGCTGACACCTGGAAACTGCATGGGCAAAGGGTAAAATAAGCTACCTGGGTTATTTACCGTGGGAAGGCAAAGATTGGCACTACTCCAGCCCAGCCAGCCCAATCCATAAAAGAACAGTTTCCATGTCCTTCCACCGTACCATTACAAACACAGCCATCTGCTAGCAACAGTGGGAGGCCAGGAGGAGCAAGCAGCTGGCTGCTAAGTGCCCCAGGTTGTGGACTCTCAGGAGTTAAAGCAACCAGAGGGAACTTAAACAAAAATGAGACCAAAATAAATAATAATAATAATAATAATAATAATAATAATAATAATAATAATAATAATAATAATAATAATAATAATAATAATAATAAAAAGCAGGAGCTCTCACAACAAAAATGCAGTTCCAAAATTAATGAGATTTTGATAACCTCCTTAAAAATGGAATATTTCCATTTTAAAATGTACAAAGACTAAAATCTTCATAAATATCCTATTAAGAAACTTCTGCTGCTGTTTTAGAGTTTCAATTGAAATACAGTGCATGAAGGTTGCCATAGCTACAAGCAAATTTTTAAATAACTGTTTTTCATCAGAACAGCTGCAGCATCATGCAGAATGGAGGGTGAAGTGGGGAAGCTGAAAGGAGTCTGACCAACTTCAAGCTCCTAATCAGGCAACTCTGAGATCTTCACAAACACAGCCTAGAAACTTTTAATATGCTTTCTGCTTTTTTAAGAAAATATTGCCCTTCATTATTTGGCAGCACCCCAGCAAATGCTGTCAGCGCTGCATGAAATCTCAGTCAAGAGAAGAGCTTTGTTTTCACGCTGGAAAAGATAAAAATTTCCACTGCAAAAGCCCAGACACTGAAGGCTGGAGATCTGCTCTGGAGGGCTTTCTGCATGAACTGATGGATTGGCAGCAACGTGCCTCAAAAAGCCACAACAGCTGCAGATATCTGTATCCAGGAACAACCTATCCTAGTCTGAGTTTGTAAAAGAGAACAAAGAAAGGAGGGAATGTGGAAAAACAAGCAAGGTGTCAAATGCTAGCAGGATGCTTTTGAAGTGGGGCTGTGGTTTAGGTGGTCCTGCCTCCTGTGATGCTCATGATTCATGGGCATCAGGAGGCATTTCCCTCTCTCGCAAGGTCTCTCACCAGCAGGAATAGGCAGAGCAAATTTCTGAGCAGCAGTACAAGCTAAAACTGGACATCTGTGTGCATCTATTCAGAGGTGGGCCAGGCTATGGAAAGCATCAATGGCCTTCTTTACATTCAAGCCTTTCAATCAATGATATTAACTATGGCAAAATTCCTAGAAAACTTCATATAGATTCATGTTGTATCCTCAGCCAAGTATGTCCCTGTGTCTCAGTCTATAAAATGAGAATAAATAAAGAATAAAATTTCTCACAGGAGTACAAGGAGACGCAAGCACAATAGTAATTGAATTTATATCTATAGAGAGTGCAAATGCATGGCTGTTTTTTTCCCTAAACAAATTAATGACCATTATTTCATACATGCTTATGAATCTGCATGAATCATCCTGGTAAAGACTATTCTTCTACAAATTGATTCATTTGCCTGTGACCTGCTCCTAAGAGATACCTGCACAGCACTCTTCAGGCTCTGCCCGCTCCTTCAGCAGCACCGTGCAACCAAGGACTCTGCTGCCATGCCCATTCCTGTACGGCCACAGAGGTGTACGGGTAAGCAGCAGATACTAACCCATCCAGACAAATCTAATGGGCAATTTCTGTTTATTTTAAATCTGATTTTTAAATTTCCTTGTATCTTGAAATGAAACAGCCACCTTTCCCAATGGTTTTACATGTGCTTGGTCCAAAATGTACAGTATTTTCAACAGGTGGTAAACAACAAAGCTGGGGAGGGAGAAGGGAGGTAAAATAAAGACAGAGGAAAATAAATGTGAGAAAAGTTGGAAAAAGCCTGAAAATAAAATATGAAAAATTGAAGTCAGGTTCTTCTTTTCAGGTTCTTTTAACAACTTACATTATTTGACCATTTCCAAATACTACCCTTAAATGCTGAGGCAGTGTTAGACCTACCTTTGGAACAGAAAAGGAAAAAAGGTGGAACCTGTCCCTCACGTTGGAAGTTGGACAGTTAGTGGCAGCCAGCAGCATCTCAGTGCCACAGCACATTTCAGCTGCCTGTGCCCAGCTCCTCCCCAGCTCAGCAGTGAGCATGCAGAAAGTGGAAAGTAAGGGTGAATACCAAAGAGACAATCCACCAAATATCTTTCCAAGTAACTCTCACCTAATGTAAACTGAAAGAGCACCTCCTTGCCAGTGCAAAAATAGGCTGGTGGAGCATCATGAGGGATGCCAGCAAGCAGAGCTTTCTGGACTTGAGTACATGCACCCTGTCAACGGGAGAGATCTTCCAGTCAGCTTTTCTGAGGTAGAGCTGTTTTGTCTTGTTTTGTTTTGTTTGTTAAGAAACCGAGGATTAAAAAAAAAAAAAAAAAAAAAAAAAAAAAAAAAAAACACAACCTGCTATATGGTTGGACTGCCAGAATAGCAGATTGTGAGTCACTGAAAACTGGTGACCTTAGCCAGCAAATTACAACTCCACGGCTTTTAAGTACTGCTGTTTCTTTACCAAGGCAGAAGAGAAGCTTGTCAAAGCTGTAGTTTCCATATATACACATGCACACATTAAAGTGCTATTTCTCTCAGCTGTGCAGACATCAGGATTACTGAACCTGACATAAACTCATCATTTTCCTGGAAGCAAAAGAGGATGCTAGCCAAAAAAAAGATGAACTGCAGTTGGCAGCAGCTACCTCATCTTGGGGTACCAAAGGGTAGCAAGCAAAGCCAGCTCTAGAAGAGTGTGCAATGTGCAGTCACTCATTTGAAAAGTCCTAAGATCATTTGCTGAGCATAAACACCTGCCTGCAGCCTGCACTCACTCCTCTCTCATCAGCATTCACCAGACAAGGCATGCACAGCATCAAGAAGAAAGGCAGAGGCTTAAGGTGATGGGGTGGGAGGCAACAAAAGGGAGAGGTGGCTGATGCCACAGGACACTTTTCTCACCTTACCTGCAACGCAAAACATGTGAGCACCTCCAGCCCTGAGTTACTGCTGCAGCAGCAGCTCCTAGCTATCTGGCTGCCTCTCTCCATGTTGCTCCACCTTTTGTTTCCATCCTGCTGTTGAAGTAGCACACGAGCCCATCCAGCATTTTTGTAATTTTTTTTCCCCACCAGATTCAAGCTATCCTGAAGCGGGAGTCCTGAGGAATAAGCTACAAAAATAAATAAATAAAATGAAAATCCCACAAGATATTTGAGGGAAACCTCAGGAGAGATGCCCCAGAGGAGGCAGGGATCACCAAGTGGGGACAGAGCTTTGGTCGAGGGAGAGGGAGGCATAATGTGACCTTGCATGCTCGGAATAGCAGACGAAGGGTGGAGGTGTTTGTCTTAATTTGTTTGTTGGAAATAGAAAGCAGAAAGCCACAAATGAAATGCAACAGGCATGCAGCAGAATTCAGGGTTCCTCACTTTAAGGGTCTGGACTCTCCATTTATTCATCTGCAAAATGCAGGTGGTCAGGCTGCTCTGATACAGTTGCAGCAGGAGAACTCAGCCCATTGCTTTATTCAGAACAAAATACACAGACTAAGATCTGTGAGTATGCACCAGAAGGTGGCATAGATCAGCTTGAAAAAGATACAGAGAGGGGTAATGCCTTTAGTAAATGCTTTACTTGCCCCCAAATCAAGTTTCAAATCTACAGCTGTAGTAACAAATACAACTGAATTTACCTGAATGATTCTGCAAAGAGAAAAAAAATAAAATGAAAAATCAAAATTTCACTCTGAAATTAAATATTTAGAGGCCTAGATTGGAGAGATCAGTTTCTTAAGTCAGGGAGCAGAAGCTAAGAGAATCCTTCAGCAGAGATGCCACTGCGAGAGCCGTGAACCTGGTGCTGCTGGTGTTCATGCTCAGAAGTGGCAAATTCAGCAAGGATTCCCCTCAGTCAGCTCACACACCCGAGGGCATATCGGGAACTGAATCCAAGTCGCCTTCAGCACTGTGACACAGCTGCTGCACTGTGGGGACCTGGGCAGCCTGGGGCTGCCTGCAGACCATTGGGTTACAGCAGAGCAGGATCAGTGCATGCATTGCAAGGCAGCGCAGGTAGACAGGCAGAAGGCACATTGACTTGGATCTGGATGTTAAAAATACTTTTAATTCTGCTGGAAAGATGCAGTGCTGTCAGCACAGCTTGGGACTTGAAAGCTTAATTGTCTGGTTTAACAAAAAGAAGCAGAAATATCCAGAAAGAAAATGCCTTGTCACGTAGGGCAAGCAAGATGCAAAAGTAACTGCAGGAGCCTGCAGCAAGGGAAGAGCACACTGAGTGGTCACACCAAGGCTGAACGGCAGGCGTGCTTCTGCTTTCAAAACAGCCCTGTGCATGACTGCTGCAGTCTGTCCTCCCTTGGGCAGCAGCTGTGGAGCACACAAAACACGTGGAGAGCTTTGAGAAGAAACAGGCTTGAGAGTCACTAACTCTGGGAACAGCTCTTCCCTTGCCCAGTTGCCACATGAACAGGTATGATCAGAACACCTTCTAGCTCAGAACACAAATATGAATTTTTCATTCCACTTGGGCCGCACAACTCTTTCCTACATACAAGCACAATATTCATGGAGAGCTGGAGTTCAAAAGCTGGACAGAAGTTTCAAGACTTTCAGCTAGACACAGGCAGCACTATTGTTAGTTCACAACTGTAAACTTTTGAGCAAAAACAGCATTACTTACTCTGTGTTTTGAGGACTGCCCTTGGAGAGAGAAAACTGCAAAACTCCCGTACCAAAGACCATCTTGATTTCAGCAGGGGCCTTGCGAGGATGCCATCACATACACATCACCTCTGCTGCATCACTGCCTGGAGGCTGGGCTTTGCAGTGGGGAAGCCAATGCAGTTTTGTGCCTGCAGCTGCCTAACGTCCACCACACTGCCTGCTTTGAGTTCTGTGCAGCTGCTGCCTCGCTCTCATCTTTTGCAGATTCTGCTAACTATGACCTCCAATTTCATTTCCTCTTCCTGACAGGGAAGATGGCAGAAATGAAACTTCAAAATTCTCCTTTTCTTTGTGCGTTTCTCCCTCTTCTTGTTTAATAGATATTGTCCCAGCAGGAGCTGGTGGAGCTGGTAAGCTTTTCCAAGAACCATCATCTCATGACTGGTGAGCATAGTATATTTCAGGCAGACACAAAGAAACTCTTCAACCCCTAGAATAAAAAATTATAACAAAAAGCACATCAGTACAAAGATACATCTGTATCCACAGGCAACAGTGATTATATCTGATTATTTTTAGCATAAATACATTTTTTGAATAAAAGGCACATGACAGTTTTAAACTACTTAGCTGAATGTGCTCCTCCTGCACCTGTGGGATTTTAATATCCCTGTGCTTTTTATCCCTGATCCATTTTTTATATCTGATCAATTTTACTGAGTTTGAAAACATAATTTAGGAAGGGGTTATTATTGCAGGAAACAGGTAGAAAGCTCATTGGTAATTATACTTCTTCACATGTTTGGAGACCACAGCTTATTTTTCTGGTGCCTGAAAGAAAAATACAAAAAAAATCAAACGTAGATCTCCCGAGAAGGAATCATGATGTTTACCAGCCCATGGTTTGAGTGAATGTACTTTCTAGGGTATACTTGGCACTGCCAAGCCTTCAAGCAGCATATGCATTGCCACCACTGATTACAGTAGAAGCTCCCTAACCCAAGCACTTTGGGAGCATATAACCATCCTCAGGAAAGAAAAACTCTGTTTATGCAAGGGTGCTGATACAAATGAATATTCTTTTGTCACAGCTGTGATTCAATTTAATTTTATTTTTAGCTGGAAATGGGTATTTGGCATAGGACAAAACAAAAGAAACAAACTGCACAGCTGAGAGCCTAGGCAGGAGGCCACAGCAGACCAGCAGCTGGCAGACCTGGTGGGTCCAGCATGCTGCTGCACACCAGAGACACCTTTAGCATCACTGCACCACCTCACAATATTTGTGGACCATAATTCGTTCAAGATTATCTCAGTAATTTGTATGCAACCTTGATTAAACTGAGAGGAAATGATCAAATTAAGCAGCGAGCAGCACCACAGAGTCCATCAGCTAAGAAAGGGTTCAGTGATTATACAGCTACTTAACATGAGAGCGCCTGGCCTTTGCAGTGAAACCTCCTGTCAGAATGATTCACATCAGTTATTCTTTCTTTTTCCTATTTGCTGTTATCACCGTTTGGAAGAGTCAGCGCATGATCAAGTGCTTCTTTGATCTCCTGTGTATGTGAAGACAGAAATATCCAAGCTGAAGAACTGAGCCCCATGGGTCTGACAGAGGATTCAATTACAACCCATGGAATTCAGTTCTCAAAGCTGAGAATACACGACATTCATTTCAAGGCCGTTCTGACACGCAGCAGTATCTCATACTCCTGCTTTCTCTTCCCAGTGCCTGGCTTTCCTCCAGGTGCTGTAAAACAGAAGAGTGAAATCTTCACTGCAGCCAAAGTAACTCTATCCAGACAATAGGTCAGATGCAGAATAATAGCTTGAGGACATATATATCGAGAAAAGAGCTATTTTATGTTTTCTTTTGGCACCAGAAGCAGCCACATACATAGACAGAAGGTGCCCTAACACATAACAGAATTCCTAGTAATAAAAAAAATAAATTTATAGCTAAGTAGTACAACAATACAACACCCAGCGCTTTTCTGGGAGCCTTTGTTTGAGAATTTCAAAGGGGTAAGTTACACATTTCCTTTTCCTTTTTTATTAAAGTAAGACAACACAGACAGAGAAGTCCAGAGTCACACAGAAATCTCTGTTAATAAAATAAACCTTCCAGAAGCTCAGAAGAACAAACTCGGACACGGGTGCATCGCTGCAGAGTCATCGGAGTCTGGGTGGCAAAAAGGCAAGCAGGAGGCCTCAGTGCTGTCACGGTGCAATTGTGCTGTGACACAGCCTTGCCTGATGTGACAGCCTTGTCCCAGGCTGACAGCCTCACCCAAAGACAGGAGTTTTGGCCTGCATTTAAGATGCTGCTCAAGTGCACTGAAGATCAAAGCTGACATCTCAGCCTTGAAACACCTCATTATTTCTATACAAATGTAGGAGAAGTCACTGGTGTCAAACTTCATACCCCAAACAGAGTTTTTCAGGAAAAACAGATTGGGTGAGATGTTGGATAATGTACTCATCTCTTCAAAGGCTGTCATTAAGATGCTACGTCTGCACAGCACCACACACAAACTGTTCAGATTACAAAAAAAAATCAATTTCAGATTTATCTGGAACATTTTAAACCTATTTCTTTACATTCCAGTGAGATGAGGTGTTACAAAAAAATCTCCTTAGGTTCAGTGAAAAGCAATATTTCATCTGAGATAAAATATTTGGATGTCAAGATGTTTTCAGGTTAAATCTCTTACACTTGAAAACAAAATGTAAGCAAATTTACTTAACAGAATGATTCAAAGAGAAATTCAAAGAAAATGAATTATTTTGTTTTAGTACTGCTTTTCTTAAATTACAAATAAGTATAATTTTTATAAGTGCAAATTTTTGAAATAAGAACATTGGAACAAAATTTTTATCAAGTATCTAGGAATTTATAGCTTCTCCTTGAGAAAGTAATTTGATTCAAAGCTGCGAAGTATTTCCAATTTTTAGATTAGAAAAAGCCCAACTTTTTCCAACCAAAAAAAAACAAAAAAAATTTGCCCAGCAGTGACAGGAATTCAAAGCTCCCAGGAAGGCTCACCAGCCAGGCCACGACTGCCATGTAACTGCCTGAGCAGCCAGCTCTGCACAAATGTGAAAAACTTGTTCTTTGACAGCCCATCCTACAGCAATCACTATTGGCTTTCCTAAATCATTTAATTTAATTAGGAGCATCTCTTGAATTTATCTATAAAACCTTCACCTCAAATAAACAAACATCTAAGAAAATTGAAGCTAATAATTCTTGCTAACACCCAGTGTCACTTTTTCAGCTAAATTGGTGCCACCCGCAGCCTGACGGGCAGAGCCTCAGTGCAGAGCACGGTGCTTGGCACCACATCCAACAGCTCAGCTTCTGTGGCATCCAACAGCGTGCCCGCGTCTTTACTGCTGTAATTGTTCTCTTAGGCTATTAAGCCAGTCAACCAAATAACAGAAATTAAAAATGTTTTCTTAACCATTTGTCTTTCTGAGAGGGAAACCTCTGAGCAAACATTTTTGCAAAGCAATGTCTTGTGTTATCCTCAGACCAGTTTGCCCCCCCTGTGACTCCATGGGACTTTATTAAAGAAAAAAATTAACAAAAGTAACTTCTTGTTAAGACCCTCAAGTAATATGCTGATTTATCTGCAACTTTGGAATAGGATACCATAGTGATAAATTTTGTTTGTCTGTTTTTTTGTGATTGGCACTGCTTGCTAAGAAGATCAGTTCTGACGTTAAGCAAGATATTTGCCAGCAGCCCTCCTGTGGTAGTAACTCTTCCAATCTAAAACAAGAAAAAAATAACAAAATGACCATAAATAAAAACACAATATGGTAAAACACAGAAAGGATCAAAAAGAAGTGCCCTTGGGACAGATTCCAGAGCCTGTGTTCAACGCATGGCATTTCTGTGCAGCGCCCAGGAGAAGTTGGCGTGGTGTGGTCAGCACCCAGAGCCAGGAGACACCCAACTTTCACACCTGTTTGCATTGCACTAACCAATCAGACACTAAAGACAGGAAAATGGTAAATCATCCTCTTCAAAACACAGTAAATGGACCTGAGGTAGCCCCAAGCAGGCAAATTCAAGTACTGCCTGCAGCTGTGCCCCAGCAGCCCTGGCCCAGGCCATAAGGGCAGCTGGGTATTGGGTGTTCCCCATGCTCGGGGGAAGCTGAAATCACCTCTCCCACCCCTCAGATGAACGGCTTGCCTTTCTAGAGAGCCAAGCATGGAAGGCAGATACCCTCAAAGCAGGGCTGGGGATGAGTACTTGTTTTAAGATTACCATCCCAGACTTGGGAACTTCTAATGCCTGCTGCTGTGGTGGGCAGCTCCACTCTGTCCCAAAGCTCTGCAGAGGGACTCGTCCCAAAGGTATCCCCAGGGTGGAGAGCCCAGCCAAATTCCCTATCAGCACTGCCTGTGTCCTACTGAAATTCCTAAACAGCAGGTATGGACAGGTATATCTTCACAACTCCAGTCATTTTCAAGGTAAGTTGACTTAAAAGGGTTTTTATAATTAAGTAGGAGAAAAGGTCAAATTCTCTTTCAGTCTGCCTGCTGTATTTAATGCTGTCACACTGCGTTAGTTCTCTTTGATCTTAAAAATACATGATGCCAGTGTCAACTACGTTCTGCTTTGACCCATGATCAACTTCATGTGCACCATCCTCTGTCGTTTTAGTGTCAGTCCTGGAGGGTAGCCCACCCTCTGAGAATTCATTTGTTCAAGAATTAAATTCATGCATTTGCAAACAAAAAGAAAGCTCATAAAAATTACACAGTTCTGCCTTTGCAAGAGCAGCAAGGAGCTGAGTCTCTCACCAGGCCATAAATCTACTTTTTGAAAAAACATTATTGTTTCGTATTCCAGCAGGGTCACTTAGTACCTTACAACTTGGAGATCTTATTACAGTAGAAATTACCATCCCTAAAGGACAGACACTTAATAGGCAATCATCATATAAAGTTTTACTGCTACACCAAAAGGCAAATCTTTTTAGAGTGATTAAGTAATGTTAAGTGCCTGAAGACTATTCTTCCATAAGTTTCCTTTTGTATTAAATATGTTTTAACAGGAAATGAACATAATGATCCTAAAGCCATCAAGTTAATGGAATGTGTAAATTCTCTGCATTTTCCTTACCATCCTGTATTTTTATTCTCCATGTTGCCATTACTACCTTTCTTTCTAATACATCTACGTTTGTCTGAACAAACATTGAGGAGTGAGATTTTAATGCTTAATCAGTCAATGACGTACCACAGCTTCTCATGAAATCCAGATACTATTTAGATGAGCTCATCATGGGTGCTAATTAATTAACACTGATGGGGAACTTGAAATAAAATATAAATATGGTCACATTTCATTAGGAACATAATGCATCTTCTTGACCCTTACTTAAATACATTTTTCCCACTGCTAGTGGAAAAACACGCATCTCACAGCCATGCTGACATCTGGCTAGTTGAAGCAAGAGGGCAAAACGCTGGGCAGACCTCACTCAGCCTGCATGACAGCCCAGCTGTGGAGCAGCCTCACACTGGCTGGCACGTTTGTTTGTAGTTCACAGGTCAGCAAGAAACTACTGCTCAGCATGATGAACCTAGACCTCATGTTTAAAACCTTGTCTGTTAATCTTTAAACCCCTGATCCGACTCTTCCTGGCTTCTCCATTAAAAAAAAAAAAAAACCACACAACAATAAATTATTCAATTTTCCTCTTTCCTGAACTTTCACAGAGAGGAAGTGTTCCCTGACCCCCTGCTTCCCGTGGTAATTCTGATTTCTTCCCCACATGCCTGTTTCGTAGGAGGTGCACGATGTGCTGGGCTCCTCTCAGGTTACAGGACAGGCACCACAGCAATCAGGCCTTTTCTACACTGGCCAGGTTTTCTTCCATCATTCACACTGCCCATGGAGCTGCTCTGTTCATGAAGTAAGCATCAGCAAGGAGGTCCTGGCACAGCTGCTTAGGTACAAGGCAAACACCTCTTATACTTTAATACACCTTCAGTTTTGTTAATCCTTTTCAGTAAAGCTAATATCCATGTTTGCAGGCAAAGAGTGCTCACATGTAGAGAATCTATAAGTGTTTCCTAGTTTTATAAAAATCATGTTCAATACTGAAAAAATGCAAGAGCAAACCTTTGGTGCAATTGCAAAGAAAAGGCCCACCTAAGCTTTGCTCTTGAGCTAAACAGTTCTAATACCAGGTCACATCACAGAGATACACTAGTGCTAAACACACCTTGCTCCAAGATTACTTCCTGGACTCTCACCATGCTCGTGAAGACTATCAGCAATATCAGATGAGAAACTCCCTGTAGGTACTCCTTCTCTTGAACCATTCAAGATGGTAAATGCAGGTCCACCATGCCTTCACAGCCCAGAAACTATACAGACATTTTCATTGTCCCCCCACCAAACAAAAAATATATATATATATAAAAAAATCTGAAATTGTTAATTTGTGTTTGAAACAAACAAACAAAAAAATCACTTTCATGAAGAAATCAGTATTAGCCCACACACATATTTTGGTCTTGGCAAAAGGAACTGCATTTGTTCCCAAAATGCATTCTGAAACTCCCAGTTGTTTTCTGGATGCATTTTTAATTTCAAGCAGTAGTTATATTTCTGCTGCCAATACCCAAGTCACAAATAACAAACATTCAATTTCCTCCCTTGTAGAATTATTCCACCCTGCTTATCTGGGGGTTCAGTTCTGTTGTCTCCATTTTAATCACATTTTCCAACAACACAGTGCTTTGTGCATCAGACCACTTTCCTTTATGAAAGATAAAAATGTTTGCATATTCCATTTCATTTTTTTGACCTAAAACTGACATCTTTTGCATTTTTTCACTAATTTAAAGAGAAAGCACATGGCAAAGCACATAAATCACTAGGAAAAACATATATTCACACTTAGACTGCCATGTATGACCACTTAGCTGCTTAAAACTATAATATGGATCATATCATGAAAAATTTATTTCATATTTTTAACTTTCTTGCCATCAGCAATAATTACAAAACCTTCTAAAAGCAGGTATTTTAGTAATCTGTATAGCGTACAGTTACATTTATAGCAAGCCACAGTAGGTCACAGCTCTATATGGAACACAATTCTAGCAAGTTTTTTGTACTGAAAAATGCAGACATCTATGTGGTCCAAAATTCTTTTTACATATTCTCAGATGACAGGAGGAAACACAGCGCAGGGAATGTAAGCAGTCTAAAACATGCGTTTTTTACACTGACACAACTGCAGTAACTGCTGTACTGACTGACACTCCCCAGATGTTGCAAGAAACAGCAGGGCCTGCCAGAAAGGCAGTTTTCAGCATGCTAACAAGGGTAATGAGAATTGAGAAGTTAAAAGCCCTTGCAAATCTGTGAAACTCCATCCCTATTCATTTCTTCTAATTTCAGCAGTAAGTTTTTCCTCTAAAGCAGCAAAACATTTCATGTCAGTGACTGACAGTGAGGGTGAAGGAAAAGGCCTACCTCTTTGAATGTGGAGTTGTCCCCAAATCCAACACTTTCTTCCTCAGTTTGGATATCTGACCACCGCACACGCACATCGCAGGCACTGGAAGTGACACACATGCTGTCTCCCAACACGTGAAAATGCAGGGTGGTACTATGAACTGCTGTGCTGAACCAATTCCCGATAAAAGTAGCGGAACCGAGAGCTTGAAATGACTGGTCAAGCCATACACTTCAGATGTCAAGTAAACATCCAAAAATATAGGAAGAGGGGAAAAAGTAAACGGGAAAAAGTAGATGGCCATTGCTCACTCCCTTCTAGTTGCCACATTTTTAATAAAAAGAACTGGCAATGATTCAACTGTTGAAATTGCACAGATCTTTGTCACTGCATAACTACTATGCTATGTATTACTAACCCAAAATGATTAGGTTCTATGCAAACAGTTAAAAAAACAGGCAAACATTAATCAACTTTTTAGTAACCCTCCCATTATTTCAAAAAGGAATGTGATGATCATCCAGCAAGAATTTTATTCGGAAAAGCACGTTATAATAATTATGTTAGCAATCCATTAGTGGCCAGAGATAATTTTTGCTTAAAACAGGTTCAGCATATAAACGCTTAAAATATAAAAGATTGCTGTATTTATATTTTCTATTATAACTATACCATAGTTACTGAAAATAAAGTAGTCTCTGAAGAGCAAACATGCTTTCCATTCATTCATAGCCCATTTTGATATTAATTCACTGAAATCAACTAGTATAATATTAGAATAATGAAACAGCTCAACTACTGGGGAAACTGGCAACTGTTATTTCAGAGAAAGGTGCACGAGAGTTAATAAAATAGCCTGAGAGCACTGCATCACCACCCAGTGAAGGCACCCTAGCCACTGCGGGCTAGGTAGATCAGTTAAGCAGCTTGTGGGCTGCAGACCACTGCTTTCTGTCGGACACCAGGAACTGCTCTGTGAACGAGCTCATTTAGAAGATTAAAAAAAAAATAAAAAAAAATAAAATAAAAATAAAAATAAAAATAAAAATAAAAATAAAAATAAAAATAAAAATAAAAATAAAAATAAAAATAAAAATAAAAAAAATTATTCTATTCCCAGCCTGCTGGCAGAGGCACCAGTGCTGGCAGACAGAGCCGGGAGCCGGTTTCTGGATGCTGCCAGGGACTGCCTGCAGGTGCAGACGGCTCCTTGTTGGGCATGGGAAATGGTCCAGGAGTGTTTTTTTCAGAAAGGCTCCATTAGAAAAGGCTGAGAACCACTGATACAGACAGCCTCCGGGGAGCCAAGCTGCCCTCCTCTGGGATATGCTTGCTGGCTCGCCAGAATTTTAAGGCTGGCTCCCCTTGAACTCACCAGAGCTGGTTTTAAAGAAAATAATTTTAGGTGCCATTCAGATTCAGCATAATCATCTCTCGAATATTTAGCCAAGTATGTTGACTACTACAAAGGATTACAGTGAAAAGTAAAGACGTTCTTTGATGTGTACACAGACTTAACATCCAATCTCTCAAGTTGCCAGTGGAGTCTTGGATATTCTGCATGATCAAAGCCTCCTAACCCCATATGCAGCTTTGAAACAGTTTTTTGCAGCTCCATTTTCTAGGCTTCTGCTTAATGAATCCCCCCAAGAAGGCCGTGGGCCACCACGGACACATCTGCGACCTCTGTCCTGGCAACATATCCCCACTGCAGCCTTGTCCTGCTGTCCTAGCAGTCCTCACATCCTGTTCCTCCGAAGCTCTGGGCTCTGCTGTCCAACACAAAACTGCTCGGAGCACCTGAAGCAAATTGAGATGGAGGACTGATACCTGAAACACTGCAGCAAAGAGAGTAGCTGCAGCATTGCTCATGACGCTAGGGAATTTGTTCAAAAACCTTCCACAAAATCTATTTCAATAATGAAAGCTGACTTTTGTCTTTTCTTTTGTAATTGTGGGAAAAGCTGGATAATGTGTTCGATCTGACCAGTAAAAACACATAAAAGGATACATTTTAATCATCAAAAGAATTCATTTTTTGCATCACCATTTCCCACAGAAAATAAAATCTCAGTATTCTCCCAGATGAATGTGAAATATAGCTGGTCCTCATAATGGTCTGCACCCTTGGCTATGGCAATTAGCCATGTGTTCATCCACTAGCCAAAATGGAAAAAGGCAAAAGAAAATGTCATTTAGCTGAATCTGGAATTATTTTTATTACAATCATTTTCTGAAAACAAAACCCAATCATTTTAGGTGCACTAGAAGCTATTTGCAGGCCTAAACCAAAATACTTTTCTGCTATTACTCTTTCACAAGAACAAATAAGAAAATGAAAATTGTATTTTAAAAGAAAAAAAAAATAAGGTTCAATTCTGATTATTTACCCAGTACCATTTGTACTGCTCCATTCAGCTTTGCAAATAATTTCATTTCACTCAAAATTGTATTTTTCAAACTATTCAGAAAAAAAGAGAAACTGGCACTAATCAGGTGAGGAGAGGGAGGTATGGAAGATGTCTTATCCTGCAAACTCCAGAAACCTATCTCTGCATCTTTCCAACCCAACAAAGAATCTGGATATTCCGAGGAAACCCATGGCATTTCATTTGCCTCTTTTCCCAAAATACAAAACAAACTTCTGGATGCCCAGCTAAGCTCAGAGCATATAAAAGAAAAAATAAATAAACCATCTTGAAAAGAGTAAAGGATCAATGTGAAAGAAAACCAAGCATAGCCAGTTAAACCCTTTGGCTGCAGTCATATACTTGCCATCATCAAAATCATTGGCACTTGATGGCAAGAGAGAAAAATACCTACATCAATTAACTCATGCCTTCTCCCTATTTAAAAAGTTGTTAAGATACAGGTTTAAAATAAAAATGAATATACATAAATCATAATGCAAGGAAAATATATATGCACATAAAATCATCACACCTTATTTCTATATTGTCACTGGATTCACAATAAAGTCATAACAGCACTGCAATGACAATAGCAAAAAAACTCCTGCCTGGTGAAAAGTAGCATTAGAAAACGTGTAGTTTCCCTGACAGAGCAGTATTTAAAAGTCATTCTAATTTTTTTTTGATCACTTTAGCATAAGCATAAAATATTTAAGTTATTTTGAATTATCTTGAATCTGCTGCTGCTTACAAAATGTAAATTCATCAAAGTTGACAGAATTACTCTGGTTTACAGTTGGAGTAATTGAGGAAGAATTTGGCGTTTTGATTAAATCTTTAACGTGCAATTTACCTTTCATATACACAAAGCACACTGGCTCTCAGGCAGAAGATAAGCATGTAATAAATCAGCTTACATTTTTTTCAGCTCTTACTCACAGTGGAATCCCCAAAATTCATTTTATTTTATCTTTTTCCCACTCTTCAGCTTTTTCTCTTTCATTTTCCTTCCTCTTCTTCAATCACCACAGGTTTGCATTTCTCATTTTCTATTTTACATCACTCCGCTTTGCTCTCTACAATGGAAAGACAGTCAGAAAAAAAAAGGCAGATAGGCAGACAGCAAGGAGAGAGATACAGCCACTTGAAGGTAATAACCTCGGACACCCGCATTCTGGATGATCTGTTGCTCTCTCAAAAACATTTTAACTTTATAAAGGGAAGGGAATCAAGACTCATTTGCATAAGGGCTCATCCCATCTCTTCAGCTCATATGTTTATAGCTCTGGAAAGTCCCTTTCTGATTCCCTGCTTGATAAAGAGCCAGGAAGGTAATGCAACAGCAGGGAGAGGTGAGAACTATTTTGCTGACCTTGCAAGCAGGCCTTAAGAGCAGTGCTCCATTCTCCATGCTCGGAGGACTCAGCTAGGAGATTTGAGTGCTTTTTATCCTTTGGACCTCAAGGCTCAGACCATGCATGCAGAGCTAAAAATTCAAGTCAGAGAAACCCCCACTCTTGCACTGGAGGAAGCTCTGGTCAGGCGCTCAATACTTCAGCTTCCTGTCTGTACACTCCGCGGTCTAATCTGGGGAAATCCTGAAAACATTATCAGATGCCTGATAAACTCTTTAGCTTTCAAGTACATAGTGATTCAGTTTCGGTCAAAACCTCATTTGAATACAGTTTTAAAATCTAAATAAAAAGTGAGACCCTGACGAAGAAGAGATTAGACTTATAGTCTAACACCACTGGTATCCAAAATAACATAACTGGTATTTAAAGCTGGCAAGCAAACCAGCTAAGCTCCAAGCTTGGAATTATATGTCTGGTTACCTAAATGCCTTTTATCCACAAACAATGCAGCAGAAGCAGCAGCACGGATTGCTTACCCCATCCTGACGCTGCTCACCATTGACTTGAGACAGATTGTTTCTGAGAGAGGGATTACTTGAAACTGGTGCCCACTCATCCCACAAGCTTTTCTCTTAAGGCTGGCAAGCGTGGCAATGCTTGCTTGTTCAATGTAGACATTCATTTACCGGGCATTAGAGGGATATTTCCAAACTCAGCTACCCATCGCAGGGTAGCAGCATGAAGAATAGGGTCAGGCTCTGATCTCTGATCTCTGATTTAGCCCTGGAAGATTAAACCTCTAGCTCCACAGCCTGAATTCCCAATAGTTTCCACTTCAGATCAGCACTGGTTCACCAAAGGAAATCACTCCTACTCCATTGCCACCAGTCCTTCATCTCAGGCTAGCCATAGAGCTTTTAGGACACTGCGGGAGGTACTCCTTCACACACAAGTTCTGATGGACTTGGAGAAACCCACTCTGCCTATGAGTCTAGAAGCAGCAGAGAACATCTTCCCATGCATTGCAGGTGCACAAGCAGTTCAGGCTTACACTTTGTTCCTCTCCCTGACAATAAAACACATTTTTAATGCTTTCAATGAGATCTCTGATGTTTGCTACTGCGCTCACCCTTAGGGTTACCACAAAAATTAAGCTCATGTATGGACCAGCTACTCTGGAGAAGAGAAAAATTGTAAAGATACTTGTTCCACATTCCTGTTGGTCTCTGGGAAGTCTCAGGTTGTCCATATTCAAAACAAAAGCTTCTATCATTTTTTGTTTCATCCCAAGGCCTAGTAAGCTAGACCTAACTAGGCTAATGCACAAAATTTGCCCTGTAACTAGGCTAATTAAGCTAACTAGGCTAACATTAGCCCTGTAACTAGGGTAATGCACAAAATATAGTTCACAGAAGCAGAGAGATTTCAGATACAAAAGTACTCACTGTTTTAATACCTCTATCAAAATAAATAGCAGTAGTTAACAACAGAAGGGAGATCCATTGGCACTGAGTCCAGACCCAGACGGAAAACATCTCAAAGTTTCAAAAGCATCTAGAGCTAAGATTTTGTGTTTCAGCAGCATGGAAGGTCTGGCATTGTCTAATGAAATACCATGTCCACGTTCTCAGGTGCTGCCCTGAACTTTCTGGTGTAGTTCCAGTGCTGGTCAAGTTTGGACATGAAGAAGCAAAGACCCTGGTAGGACTTATCAGTAAGGATGCTTGAATGAACTTGCATGAGTTGTTGCACAAGAGAGGAACAGTTATATTTCAGTCAGGAGTTTGGCAGCATGTGCAGTGCTCACTGATATAACTTTCAAAATACATCTCACACCAGCTCCAGGTTTAAAAACGTCATTGTAAGCAACACTGAGCTAAATTCATCTGCTCCCAGCCAACCAATACACCCTCGTTGGTTTGTATAATCTGTTAGAAATTATCTGGATTTCCTGGTTAACAAGAGGGAGATTTCACCACTATGTGCTTGTCAGCTGGTTAACCTAACAGCAGAAAGTAGCTCAGCAGCAGCAGAGAGCCCCTCAAGGAAAGAATCACACCTCCTCAGTCCTCAGCCAATCTTCCAGACAAAAGCAAAAGAGTGACCAGCAAAGTCTGGACATTTACGTGGGAAAAGGCAAGGTGACAGGACAGATTCTCCAGTTTGCTCTGTGAAGCTAAAGCAAAAACTAAAGGTAAAGGGAAAAAAAATGTTGTACAGTGTCTGAGAAGGGAAAGGGAAGACAATACACTGTGCATTGTTCTCAACAGCTGACATCAGTCAGGATGGTTACTATCATCTTCACATCTCATCTGGAAAGTTTTGACTAGCAGAATTTATTTTTTGACAGGAAGTCTAGACCTCACTCTAATTCAGTGGCTGGAATTTCTTGAGGCAATATTATGTTAAACCAAACAAGATAACAATACAGCCCTGGGTGCAGCACTCTCAGAAACACAATATGCGGAGAGGCAGCGCTTTGTAAAGTCATCAAAGCACAGCCCAGGTGCTGCTGTCATCACCACCCAGCAGTTCCAGCTTCTCTGCTTTATTTATTGCTGTTCACTGTATTCAGCTTAAACAGAGAGTGCTGATTTCCCTCTTTCACCAGGGAGGAAGGCCCTCTCAGAAGGGAGGGTCTCTCACAAGTAAAGCTATTTAAGCAAAAGCTTTACAGCAGTATGAAACATACAGGCAGAGATAAATCAGGTCTTGTATGTAAGATCTTTCACAAAAACAGCCTTCAGAAAATACAGTAGACATATATTCACTTCTATTCTTAAATCTTCCATTCCTGCTTATAGTATTTTTGTTGCAAATAGTGAGATAAAACTAAGTTATGAATTCCAAGAGGAGCTGAAGCTTGCTGTGGAAAATCTATATTACCTTTGAAGAAACTGGAATTGAGAAACTCTCTCAACACTGAGAAAGCCAGTTTTCACTTGGTTTCCCTTGAGAGGTGATGAATTCTGCAGGTCTTGTTCTGTGATACAGAGCCTTAAACAAATATATACATATATATATTACTTAAAAAAAAAAAAAAAAAAATCTTTAAGAAAATTCTTCAACTTTCTTTAAGTTGAAAGAAGTTACAGATTTTGAGTTCTCCTACTGATTTCTGTATCATTACTTCAATATCCAATACAACCATCTGAGAGTATGGGCCCAAGAGAGTAGGCTGATAAACCTAGAAAATTATTTATAAACCACACACCTTTCATAGAAAACTTCAAACATTTGCAAAGGCATAACACAAACCAGATACAATTTGATTAACAAAATCTTATTTTGCACTGTGACAGATGTATAGACTAGTAGATAATGCTCCCAATTCTTGTGTGAGCAGCAAAGAGCTCCATCAGGATTGCTTGGGGAGCAGAGAAGAAAGGGGATGGTAAGAACCACCCTTCCACATGCTCCTGATGGGCTCCTGGTGGCCTGTGCAGCCTCCAGAAGTCACAGGACTCTGCTGGCAGACAGACCTCACAAAAGAAGGGGTAACATGCCAAGACAGCAGAGCTGCAGCTACCCTCCATGACATGCTTGTCTGAACTGGAAAGCATTCTGAGTAGGAAATGCCTGCAGAGATTCATACAGAAGCACCATTAACCCCCACCACCCACCCTTAATTTGTTTGTGCACATGAGTGTGTGTACATGCCCATATTTCTTGTCCTAAAGGAAGCATTTTGCTCTGTAGCTGCACTGAGGGCTCAAATGTTACCAGAACAGCCTGCAGGTCCTACAGCTTTGTTCAGGGTCCCCTACAACAGGCAGCATATCCGTCCTAGCGTCTTGAACCTTGCCAGAGTGACTCCACTCAGGTTTATCACTCTTAATTATTTTGCAGTGAGCAGCTTTTATATCTAGGAAAGCAAGGCCGTGAAAGCCAGGCACCACACAGTCAGAGGCCCCATGAACTCCAGCGCACCCACAGCGCTGCTTCTGCCCCAGCCCTGGCCACAGCACCACCAAGCACAGGGACTGCATGCACCCAGCTCCTTCAGACAGCTCACACCGACGTGAGGGCCACAACTCAATAGATAAAATATCTACTGCCGCCCTACCAGCCAGCTTGAGTGAAGAAGTGATGCAAAGCAGGATGAGGCAGCACAGTACAGTTTCTCTAACCAGCTTCATACATGGCTTTGCTAGATGCTTTGCAGTCAGAAATTAAAAACAGGAAGGTTTCAAATGAGTTATGAAGGCAGGATGTGAGTCAGCCCTGAGCAGGAGGGACAGCCAACAGCAAAACCCTCTACCACAGGCACCAGGCACTCGGACATCCAGAACAAGGTAAATGGACCTTGGACCAGGGAGCACCAGCAGAGCAGGAACAGGGAGGGAAAGGGCCACAGGATATATTTTCTCCATGCAGGGGCCTGTTACCTAACCAGACAGCTTTCCTTCCTGTACAAGCAGCCTGACCACAGGACCACCAGGGCTCCTCCAAACTCCTATGCAGTTCCACTGGGGAGAAGCAGCTCAAAGTACTCCAGAGTAACTCAGCTGGGACTGGGATTTCAAGGGCCCATCAAGCATCTTGAAATTTGAACACAGGCTTCTCACACATTCAGATGAGTACTGTGCTACTAGAAATAGAAATGCCAACACCTCCTCCTCAGCTGCCATCCTTCTCTGCCTGAGACACAAGATGAGAAGAAATTTCTCTGAAAACATTGTCACATCGGCCTCCACAGAACAAGGAGGCCACAGAACACCTCAGCAGGCTTCAGCATAAACTAGACTCTAGCTGCTTGCCTAGAAACAGATGTTTATCACAGAATTCATCTGGAATAATCAGAAGAGCTGCAAGCCATCGCTGTGAACACAGCTCAGCAGTGTTATCACAGGAGATCTGGGGAGCTGCAGTTTGGGGATAGGCACTGAAGAGGCCCAAGTCCTTTTGCAGATGTACATGCAGGCATGCAAACTACACTTAAAAACAGAACTTGAAGTCACACAGACAGCTTTGAAAATTATACTCCTGCTACCTGACAGTATTGCCTATCAGACAAAAATGTTGCATTCCCAGTTACAGCATCAGGAAATAACACACGGCTCTTATGCTTGGGCAGTCACACAAGCACCAAGACCCCAGATTAGTAACAAATTCCCACCAGCTTTTGCAGGCTCCTAAACAGGACAAAATAGATAAAGAATTAGCTGTTGTCATAGGTTGTACATTAAGTTCCTAATATCATGCTCTTTGTTTCAAGCACAGTGTTGAAGCTTTCAGGAGAACATTTTTCCTCTTTGTATCTATCAGAAAGATAGGATGCTAATTCTAGCTCAAAAAATAAATATCTGGAGAAAAATATAAAACTGTGTGAGTTCAAATGCTAGCAAAGTCCCTTGTCTCTCTGCTGCTTCCTCCCAAGAATAATCTTTTATAAAGCAGCAAGCCACTGTAACAAGAGGCCTCAGGTCACAGCATGGTCACACACACCAGGCTGTGGAACCAGGACACAGCCCAAGTACAATATGAACATCCTTGAGGTGATCAGACTTCAGTGCCAAGCATCTCCATGTCCTTCATAGTTTCAAAAGAATCTTAGATCAAGGCGTGGGAAGATGGGCATGGAAAAAAAAAAAAAAAACACTTCAGAAGAAAGTTTACTAACACTGAAAGACACTGCTGAGAACTCCTTATCTGGAAGGAGAAAAAAAGCTGGGGCAAGACTGGGTAGAAGGTCAAAAAAAAAAATGAAATCCAGCACCTGGTTACAACTTGCAGGTTTTGAACATTTTCCAGTGGAATAATTATTCATAGAAAAGTGCTGTGTTGTTGAAATAAAATATTTCCCACAGGAATTTTATTTTTTTTTAATTTTTTTTACTTACAAGTACTTTGATAGATCAAAATGTTCCTGGAACCAGAAACATTGCATCTACAAAAAGATGTTTCATTTCCAAGTTCTACTGAGTAAGATTTTGTAAGTCAGGTTTGGAATTAGAAGTCTTGATTTTATAAGAATGTGACACTTCAACTGACAATTTAAAATACCTAAAAAGAACTTTTAAGCTTCTACACAAAATCCAGGAGATGAAACATAAGAGGCTCTACCAAGCAAAGGATCATACAGTGGCTGAAAGCAAAGATATGTGGCCACATACATATAGAAGAGCTATACTGGTTGTTTTGTCAAGGATAGTGTATTTCTAAGAAGGTGATGGGCAAGGACTAGACAATACCTAAACAGACATAGAAAGGAAACTGTATGGACAAAACTTTAAAGTTGAAAAGGTATGGAGAGCAAGGAAACTGTCACTCTTCGATGCTTGCTATGTTTTGGCCAACAGAAGCCCCTGAAAATAAACAAGCCATCAGAGAATCATAATTTATTTCTCCTGCCAGAAGTTTCCAAGCAGCCTGTACAAAGAACCCCATTTCTGGCTAATCAGATGTTTGCAAGGAGGTTGCTATCAAGTTCAATGAAATGGAAAACCCTCTGAACTAGTAAATTCTGGCAGCACCTTGTATTTGATTAAGGAACAAGACGATGGGTTAGTTTAACATGATGTTAGCTTGAGTCCCGAAGCTGGAATGCTTTTCCTCACCTGGCTTACAGAAATCTGAAGCCAAACAAGAACTGATTCAAGCTGTATTTTTCCCCCTCTCACTGCAACACTGAGTCAAAGAGAGTTTGCAGAACCCAAACTGGAACAACAGCCAAAAAATAATACTCCTTTTGAGAAAACAGTTCAGCTGAAAGCTGGCATCCCCAGCTGGGGATGTCCCAGCACAGAAGGTGCTTGTGCTTGCTGAGATTTGCCACAAGCCACAGCCTGTCCCTCTCAAGCCTGTCCCCCTCAATTCACCAGCACACAAAGCAGCAGCTTCATTGCTGTCCCACAGAAATATTTGGTGCTGCTCTTCAGACCCTAGCAGGGACCTGTTTACTCCATGGACTTTTCACACCTCCCCACAGTGCCTCAGAAGGAAGGCTGGCCACGTTATTCACCCCACAGGGGGAAGAACTGTATAGTGCTCTGGAGAGCAGCAAAAGCCTCCGGGGCCCCATGACCAGAACTTCCCTCCAACAGTCCCAGGGACATCCCTCACTGCAGGGACAGGCACACAATGGCTTTGTATCTCTGTGGACAGACAGGAATTTACCAGAGAAGGAAGAATAGTATGACTTGTAGTTCAGCTCCCCAGGAGCTCTGCTTACGCTCCCTGAGGCACAGCTCCTCATCTCTCCATGTTCTGAGGCACACACTCAGACCGCAGAGCTGGAAAGACCCACTGCAGGGAACATGAACATTTCCAGGGATTCTTGCTAAATCCCACTAGCCTTCAGTATCTCGTCTGGCTATTTGAAGATTAACAGCAGCATTGTGCCTGGATGCCAGAAAAAAAACTGAGCAGCAGCAGAGAGAAAAGTCACAAATATTAAAAGGCACTCTCGGTGCTGCACAGCAACCACACTGGTACAATTCATAAGGAAAGATGGTTTTGTTTTGAAGAAAGGGTCAGCCTCTGCCCTTTGGGAAGAGGAGGGTCTGTAATTTAGGATCAAGGAGACTTCTCATTAGGATCCATGTCACATGCACAGACTGTTGCAGTCATAGAAGGAAATCATGCCGGAAAGCCTTGCTGAGATCTTTCCCGGCATAGCTGGTAAAGCACACTGAGCAGCAAGGTACACAGGAGCCATAATGCAGAGGCTCTGCCCCTCTCAGCACCAATCCCTGTGGTACAGCTGCATCCTGCAGTGGAGCTGGGGGCTGACACCTCAGCGATACAGCCCTACCACAACAGGAATTCATGAAAAGTTTACTTAAAACCCTCGTTTGCTGACATCTGCCAACACAGACTCCCTCTAGTGGCTCAGCTTGCCAAAGTTGAAAAAAGAACAGCTACCAAACGATTTATGAAGTTCCTTACTGTGTCCCCCACCCTACTTAGTTACTGGGGTGCCTCTGCTTACCAGTGACTTTGACCTTGAGCTCCCTTCACTCCCTCTCTTCCCATCAAGAGCTGTCGGCCACATCCTTACCCCTCTCGTTTTTTCACAGCATCAGCTCTGAAGCCCCTCCTTGAAGCCTCCAAATCCTTCTACCGCCATCCTGTGAGCTCATTCCATATTCAGTGATAACATTCGCTCTCTGGTGGAATGTGTTATCCTCAACTAACCCACAGCATATTATCAGTCTTTTGTCCTTGTCCTTCAAAGCTTCCGCCCTGACTTTTTTTTTACCTGTTTACCTGTTTTTTTTTTTTTTTTTTTTTTTTTTTTTTTACATGTTTAACCCCAGGTCAGGTTCTGCCCTTCACTGGAGACTTGTTCCAATAGCAAGGCTCAGCACCTCACTGCAGACAGCAAATGCCCTGCTCCTGGCTCCTGTATCAACACACATCTTCATGGCATTGTAGCTAGTGTGTACTTTGCAACATGTACATACAGATATGTTCATATTTAAATTCACATCAGTTTCTGTATTCATGGGCAAAGACTGGTCTTGCACAGCACCAAGTTCATGATCATTGCTGCAACAAAGCAGGCCCCGTTTCGAGGAAGCAGGGTCTGGTGGGAAACACCCTTCCTCCAGAAAGGCCCTCAGTACATCCACAGCCAAGGGCTGCCCAAGCAGAGGGGCTGAGGTCTGTCTCTCGTACCAGCACAGGTTACTGATGTCTCATAGTTGTGCCAGGGACAGCCCCAGTCCCTCCTGCCCAGTTCAGCCACTTTCAGGTAGGGCAAGGGGTTGCCCACACCAGCCCTGGCACAGCCCCTCACTGTCAGCATGGCAATGCCCAGCTTTGTCTCCAGAACATGAAGATCACACGTGCCCGACTATTCCACCACACACACGGTACCAAAATGGAGAATTGACTATTTTCAACCTGCAGCAGTTAAAGGGTGAAGGCACGAGGAAAATGGCAGTTTCTACAAGTACTGCTTAGTTGCACTTCAGAGACCTGGCAGGCGCCAGTAGTGTTCTCCTCCAGCACTTACAGTCACTGAGGGATAAAAAGGGCAGACAGTACAGGCTCCGGAGAAGCCTGTAGAAGAAACAGAAGACTCAGGATCTGGTCTCTAGGAAGCACTGGAGCAGATCCCACAGGGCTGCTGAGCACCCACATGAAGGTAGCACACAGCTATGGCTGCAGTGCTGTCAGAGCCTGCACCCCAAGTGTCCTTTTTAATCATGCTGGTGATTTACCTCTGGATTCCTGGGCAGAGGAAATGAGGTCAATTTATCTTCAGAGACTGCCCCACCCATGCTTTTACTTCTGCAGGACCTTGTCTCAAGTTGGGAAAACTCTCTTGACATGAAGAGACTGACAGTACAGCTAAAAAAACCTTTCATCAAGGAGGCCCAGGGTTAATTATGAAACTGAAACCAAATGCACATTCCTGACACCAAACCAAATGCATGAATGTAACAGGTTCTTTCCTAAGTGTCTAAACAGCCCCAAATCAGCTATTTGTCTGATTTTTTTTTCCAGAAGTTGGATTCCTGAGGAAAACATTCAACCCCTAAATACCAGGGCTGTAAATTGAAGCAAGTGCTTTCTGAACTGGGCAGTGCTGCCAGAACACATCTCAGTGTTACAAGGATAAAAAAGCTTAAATGTGCTCAGGTCAGAAATTGGTGTTTTCTGGGATGTTCTGTTGGCTGTTTTAAGATCTACTGAAGCTTATAGAAGTTGAGCTTATGGTACCATGAGGGATGTAGCATCACCAAGTGCCTGTGACTCTCATTTCACGGCAAGTACCACTCTGGGGACAGTTAGAGGGACAAGATTGTATTTCTATACAGTATTTTGCTAACACTAAAACTACACTAAAAATAAAAGTTACAAGATTCATGGCTTTGCTAGCCCTAAAGAGACCAATTGCCTCCAGGCTTCTAATTTGTGTTCTTTTTAAACAATGGAAGATAAAAATGCCCTTGGCTGATATACTGTTCCCTGTAGCCACAGGGTAAAGGCGCACTGAATTCTTTAGTGCTGACTCACCCTCCATTTCACATTAATAGCACAATGAAACCCATTACAGATGCCTGTACTGTGCATCATGCACCAAAGGCAAACATCACACCACAGCTGTCAGGTTGCAGGAGTGAGACGCTGTAATGCATGCTGTTACCACGGTGCCTCCTGCTGCCAGAACATTACAAATAGGATGAATTATCTGACGTGCACTGAAGTAATTTTACACAGCCTGCTTAGAGATTATTTTTATGAAAGCCTCCAAAGTTCTCCTTGGAGAAATTCAGGTGAGAACTTTAAGTGATTCTCACTACCAGAATACTGAAAAGATGACACTTGTCAGACTGATAGCAACTAGAAAAGTACCTGTTCTGTGTACTTTGCTACAGTCCAGATTTCCCAATCCCATTACACAGTTACACTGGCCTACTAAGGATCATTCAAACTAAGAATAACTCACCAAACAAGTACTCATTTTCCAAGTTGTGGATTTAAAATCCCAGATAACTCAAATGCTGGCAGGAAGTATAAATCTTACCAAGTAAGCCAGAACATTACAAGCAGTTTTCAGGAGGCCTTCTGTTACGCAGCGTAATGCTTTGACACCGTTCTGAACTCGAGTTGCATCTATTCCTGACAACACCCCAACAGAGGAATAAAACCTTACAACATAACCAACTTTATATATATATATATATATATATATACACATAAAATATAAATATATATATAACCATATATATATAGTAAAATACTTTAGGGAAAAAATTATATCACCAGTAGAAGTCAGTGTTTATACCTACCTAAAATGATAGAAAGCAGTGCAAAATTCCCAGAGGTCAGGCTGCCTGCACCTCAGAAATACAGCACTTTATGGGCTTAATAATCAAGTTTTGCAGCTGAGGCTAAGTTTATATTTTCTAGATACAAAAGGCTGTGTTTTCACAACTGTGATCTCATTGAGTCGCTGAAAGCAGGATGTTCAGTCCAAAGTGATCAAGCATCATCACAGCTTTGTTCACATGCAAGTCACAAGGACATGCGTTTCCCTTTAACCCCAGCCAACTGAGTTGAAAAGTACATGAAATGGGAAAATAAAAACCAGGTGACACAAATAGATCTTTCTGACAAATGGTTACAAAACAAAACTTCACAAAAGCTTTGACCTGCATTAGCCAGAGAACCCTGTGAGAACAAGAAGCCTTGAAGGAGTTACAGTACTGTAGAAAACAAGTCCAGTCACCTAAAATTCAGTGCTGAACTTTAGCATCTAAAGAAAATTGAAGTCAACTTCTTAATTCATCTGCTAGAGACTTAACTCCAGGTTTTGTCATTGCCATGTCTAGTATTGGACAATACAATTTCTATTTGATCTTTTAGATGAACAAGATCACGACTAACACTTTAAAAAGTTAATCATTTTTTAAAAAGTTTATCAATTTTTAAGTAATAAACATTAATTAGCTACAGCGGTAACAAAGAAATCTTATTTTTGCATTGTGTGTCTGAATACAAACTTACACTCATCATGACATTGTTATAAATGAGGTCTCAACTCAATCTAAATTTTCTAATATTTATAAAACAAATATTTCTAAAAGGTATAAAAGGCAAGTAAACAGTGCAGAGTGTGCGGGGAGTCTACGCTCCACCAACATGCACACATGAACATCAAACATTCTAAACATATAGAACATGGCTTTTACATACTAAACCCAAGTATGCCTATACATATGTACAATCAGGAAAGAACAAACAATCCTTTAAGTTCCATGACTTACTAAATTCGAAAACGCCTATACATGTGTACAATCAGAAAAGGTAACAAACAATCCTTTAAGTTCCATGACTTTACAGTCTCCATTTTCCATTCCTTATGAACAATATGTCTCGCTTTAAGTTGTCAAGCAACTCGGTCTTCAGGCCTTATGTATCCCGTTCTCATTCAAAGATCGAAGCCGAAATTCCTTTAAGTGGTATATTCTTTATTGCAGCGCTGGATGCACAGGGGATCTCTCCACCTATCATGCATACCCAAAGCAGAAAGCAGTCTTGAATTTATACAATCAATCTATCAATATTCTACAAGCGCCTATACATATTCATTACCTATCCCCACCTTCCCTCACTTCTCATGCTAATTAGACTTTTGGCACTTTAAGCCTGCGTAGAGCCTCCAAAGAATTGTGGGCAGGGGTCTTTGGGACGTGGGTAGTGGTCTTTGGGAGGAATACCCCGAGTCTTCCTCACAGTGCACTTTTCACCTTTGGCCAGGAATCTGCTGAGTTGGTAGGTTTCTTAATTGCAAGAGTTGTTGCTAATTCTTCCGTTTGTTGTATCTTTATAATGAATTCCAATGTTCAGTTTTGAGATTTATAGTCCTTACATTTGTTTCTCTGTCCGTCTCCTGCTTCCTTATCATGAGTTCCAGTGTCTTGTTTTGAGATATACAGTCCTTGCCTCCCCAATGCCTCCTTAATCACTACCCAGATCACAGCATATCCATCTCCTTTTCAAGGCCAATAAGGGGTCAAAAGGCACATTCAGGGCAACAGGGGGCGTAACAGCAAAAGCCTTCGATGGCTGTGGCAGCAGAGGGGCCCGTGGCGATGGCGTAGCAGTCGGATCAGTAAAGGAGCCCACAGCTCCCTCACTATCTGGCAAGCCACACGTTTCTGACTGTGGTCCCACACGGCTCTTTAAGGCCTCAGAGACTGCTCGCCAGGGGCCGAGCAATCCCACTGCAACTTTGTCGTTTCTAGTTGCAGAGACCCACACCTTGACCTCAGTTTGGTCCCATATTTCAGGCTCATAAACTGTCCGATTGTTAATAAGGAGAATAAGCTGTAAGGTTACCAGGACAGCCTTTGTTCCTAAGGACGTATGATTCCCCATAATGCGCAACTGCTGACCAGCGAGAGGAAGTGTGCACGGGTCCGCTTCTCTCAGCTCGAGCTTCTCTCCAGCTCCATTGCACCTATTTCAAGCGACTTTCTGTACGAACTTCTCTGAGCAGTTTGCTGAGTTTGGCCGAACCTATCTTTCTGAGGCAATCAAAGTGCCTGTTCCCGTCCTGGTCTCCATTCTGCTAGCTTGTTCCTTTTCACTTCTTTTTCCTGCTTCTTTATTGATGTAACTTCATCGTGCTGCCTTTTTCCTTTTTTATCTTGAGGGCAGGCTCCCCTCTCCACAGCAGTTCTTTTCAAAACTACTTTTCATTGGTCAAACGACTTTGAATGTACCGACAACAGCAAACACCCAGAAACATTCATGCCTTAACAGCCGGAGAACAAGAGAACCAGCTGGAGAACAAGAAACCTGAGACTGCATGGAGTCTCCTGCATCACCCTTCTTTGTTCCCTCTAAACTCTTTTATATTCCTGATGGCCTCGTCGTTAAGAGTCTAATGTTATCTCAATCACGGGGTTTTCCAACCCCCATGGCCACATTCCCAAATCTCCCCCTTCTTTATTAATATCAAGCATTTTCTCGACACGAATTACCACTCCATATATAACAACATTCTTAGCAGCACTCCCGTTTTGGCTCAGATTGGCTGCATGATGATGTATACCTTTTTGATCTCATCTATTTAAAAGATAAAGCTTCGAAAGAACTGCTTGCTTCTTATTCAGGTCTGACTTTGACTGGCTTGTGTTACTTGCCAGCAGCTGCAAAAGAGAATTTGTAGAAAAAAAAATCAGATGAAATACCGTAAAAGAAATCCTACAGAAAGTATTCCTCCTGTTATATATTTTATTTTATATATTTTGACCCAGGCCTATTGGCCTTGAAAAGGAGATGGATATGCTTTTCTTCAATCCGGGAAGAACAGGATACATAAGGCCTGAAGACCGAGTTGCCTGACAACTTAAAGCAAGACATAGTGTTCAAAGGCAATGGAAAATGGAGACTTGTATGTAATCAAGAAAAGGAGTGGAAAAAGGAGACTTGAGTCGTGGAACTTAAAAGATTGTTTGTTACCTTTTCTGATCGTACATATGTATAGGTGTACTCGAGTTTAGTAAATCATGGAACTTACAGGATTGTTTGTTACCTTTCCTGATTGTACGCATGTATAGGCATACTTGCGTTTAGTATGTTAAGCAATGTTCTGTATATTTGGAATGTTTGATGTTTGTGTGCGTGTGTTGGTGGAGCGTAGACTCCCCGCACACCCAGCAATGTTTACTCGACTTTTATACCTTTTAGAAATATTTGTTTTATAAATATTAGAAAATTTAGATTGAGTTGAGACCTCATTTATAACACTGGTAAGCAGTTGCGCATTATGGGGAATCATATGTCCTTAGGAACAAAGGCTGTCCTGGTAACCTTACAGCTTATTCTCCTTATTAACAATCGGACAGTTTATGAGCCTGAAATATGGGACCAAACTGAGGTCAAGGTGTGGGTCTCTGCAACTAGAAACGACAAAGTTGCAGTGGGATTGCTCGGCCCCTGGCGAGCAGTCTCTGAGGCCTTAAAGAGCCGTGTGGGACCACAGTCAGAAACGTGTGGCTTGCCAGATAGTGAGGGAGCTGTGGGCTCCTTTACTGATCCGACTGCTACACCATGGGCCCCTCTGCTGCCACAGCCATCGAAGGCTTTTGCTGTTACGCCCCCTGTTGCCCTGAATGTGCCTTTTGACCCAGGCCTTATTGGCCTTGAAAAGGAGATGGATATCCTTTTCTTTGATTTGGGAAGAACAGGATACATACGGCCTGAAGACCGAGTTGCTTGACAACTTAAAGCGAGACTATATTGTTCAAAAGGAATGGAAAATGGAGACTTATTTGTAATCAAGAAAAGGAATGGAGAATGGAGGCTGTTAAGTCATGGAACTTAAAGGATTGTTTGTTACCTTTTCTGATTGTACACATGTATAGGCGTATTCGAGTTTAGTAAGTCATGGAACTTAAAGGATTGTTTATTCTTTCCTGATTGTACGTATGTATAGGCATACTTGGGTTTAGTATGTAAAAGCCATGTTCTATATGTTTAGAATGTTTGATGTTCATGTGTGCGTGTTGGTGGAGCGTAGACTCCCCACACAGCCAGTGCTGTTTACTTGCCTTTTATACCTTTAAAACTTTTTATGAATATTTCTTTTATAAATATTACTAAATTCAGATTGAGTTGAGACTTCATTTATAACACTCCATACCCAAAATGCCTTTCCTTCATAGTTTTTGGAATGTTCCCTAAAAACTGGAGAGGTGAGTGGGGAAAAAAGGACACAAAACCTAGGATTGTTTATTTTTTCCTAGACTTTGAAGGATTTAATCATTTCTTAAGCAAAATAAAATAACACTGGCATTAATTTATTAGTTTGTCCTAGTGTTGTTACCTTATGTTCTAAATGGCAGCAGCATTCACTCTCATGCAGACAGGCCAGTAATATCCCTAAAGCTTTGACACAGACTATGCTTTGAGCACATGTGGGAATACAAATGTTGTTTTTGCAGAGTTGCATTGTTTAGAGGAATGTGGTATTTATATGCTTACAGTGATAAGAAAGCTTAGCAGGCGACCTTGTAAAATGCAGACAATCAGACTCCTTGGAACAATTAGGTGAAAATCACAGTGTTAAGTCAGAAAAGTGAAGAAACATTACCACTTCAAACAGCAAAAATGTCAAAAGAAATTTGAAATTTAACAGGCCGGCAACTGAAGGCCATGCATTGTTTGTGAAGCATTGGATAGATTGTGAACCCAGATTACCCACTCAGTGGGGAAACAGGGGAGGGACCTGTCATCAAGAAGTATATATACACACCATGTTTTAGAACTAGTAGGGGCACTCTACTGCTTGTGGGCACCCACCATTGCAATCGCAAATAAATCACTACTTCACTGAGATCCTCACCTGAGCCTGTTATTGGCTACAGAGTGTTTCTCCCCCACACACTCCACTGTTTCAAGAGTAACAACTTTGAGGCCTCGGGATTGAAGTCTACCAGTATCAGGAGGCTTATCTGAATCAATTATCATTTATGATCATTATACAAATACTTATCCACACTGATGAAATCTTGCAGCTAACAATCATGCTCTAAATGTATTTGGATGTGTGCATGTGCATATACTGTGAACATAGCATAAAAAGACAATTTCAGGAGGTGAAGTTATGTGCTTCATCACTGAACTCTAAGTTCCTCCAAAATAAGTTATAGTTACTATGAAAAGTTTCCCATAAAGCACTAGTGTCGTGGCATACAGTTACAGCCTACATTTATATTGATTTATTGTCCTAATACGGTTCAAGATACTGTAATGTTGTGTTTTGCATTATACCACACAAGCATTTTTACCTGTGTGGCTGCATAAGAGGCCACACGATGGCACTGTGTAATCAGTTTCAGTGCCTTAGTTACAGGAACTTTTATGTAAAGTTAGGCTTGAACTCTCAGCTCATTTGAGCTGGTAGATACAGGAAGTTAAAGTTGTTTCCTCACTTTAATTGTTAACCCTAACTTTATAGTTGGGTCTCAACACCCATGGCTAGCAGAACATACCCAAACTTTGATCTCAGCCAATTTCATTTGCTATTCTTTCTCTAGATTCAAACCAAGGGCAAGAAATTTTTTAAAAATCAGATTTTTTTAAAAAAAAAATCAGCTAATTTTAATGCTTATCACTCAAGAAAGGATCTGCAGAAACCTGAAGTCTCTGTACAGAATTGCCTTTAATAATGTCCTTTTTTTGTTAGATATCCTTCTGATTTTTTAAAAATTTCTTGCCCTTGGTTTGAATCTAGAGAAAGAATAGCAAATGAAATGAAAATGGAAAAAAATAGCAGAAGAAATAGCAAATTTCTATGCCTACCAGATTAAAGGTTGGGAATTGTCTAGTAACAAATTCCCAAAGACTGGCTGAACTTCAAGCAGCTGTTTATAGAATATCAGGAATCACCTGTACAAGCTTCATAAACCTTGCACTAAGATGGAGTAGCCTGTTGCAACCTTAATGAAGTAAAGTCACCTCAAACCAAGTCTTATCCAGTGCTGGATAGCAGCCAACTATACATCATATCACCTCCATAGCTGACTTGTCTTGCACCATTATGAAAAGGAACTGAGACCATTACAAGTGTGAAAGAAGAAACTACTGAATTTGCACTTGTGACATGAAGGATGAGGGTTCTTCTGTCCTTGCCTCACAGAGCATAGACAATACCAACAGTGAAAGCCACATAACGTAGTGACAATTAGAAGACTAAGTGGAAGTCTAAGTACACATCTGCATAAGGATCTAAGATGCCAACCACTAATGTGTCTAAGACAACCACTGAGAAGAAGAGCAAAAATGTTCAAGAAGAAGTGCCAGATCAGTACTAGCAATAGTAATTTGCATTATATCAAAAATGATTTGATGTGTGCAGCTTTAATAGCTTGTCAGATAGCCTTGTTTTCAAAGCAGTATTTTACTACTTGCATCTTATGCCCTTGGTATATTAGCTCTACTGGAAAGAGAGAAGTCCCGTATTACGCACATTAAACTAGCCTTTATTAAAAGTTTAATTAAGAGTATAGCACTCAACAGAAACTTCGGAATATGCTTTTGAAGCTCATAGTTTCATAGATAGCGTATCAATGATCTCATCCAGTGTAGAAATGAAGTCAGCAGTTGATTGTAGGAAGTCTGAAAGTTAGAAATAGAGCAAATCAGTTTCTCAAGAAGCCCAGAATTTTAGTCTCATATAAGCTAGCTCCTAGTGAGTTCGCATAAACCACTTGAATGACTATGGGAAATACTGTTGGACAATTCACCCTAACTAGTCATTTAGCAACACACTGCAGAAAGCTACACAGCAATATGGCTTTGAGACCAGTTAGTGGAGTTGACCAGTTACATTCAGCTTGGCTGTATACCAAGAGTTGCTTGATATAAGTGTCCTATTCTGGTGCTTATGACAGCAATGAGTTCACTCTTGCAGCCTTCCCTCCCAGACCACTAATGAGCACTGTATGCACTGAAACTCATACTAGTTTTCCACTTACTAGACTCCCACGACATCTCTTCAGTCTTCACAGGTGAAAGAAACATGTTCAGTGGTTTTTCAGCAGTGCTTGTAAATATCTCAAGAGGAACACCACACAGGTTGATATTGCTTATTCTGTCCTCTTCAGGAAGATCAAAATTCTCAAAGTCTATTTGGGAAAGACACAGTAGTATAGTAACAGTGTACAGTAGCATGGGAAGCTGCAGTCATTCTAGATTAAATGAAGTGAAAGTAGTTCCAAAACAACTCAGTCTGTTAGTTACATCTTACAGGGTGCTTATTTGTAGCCACCCCTTAGCTGCCCATAAAATCTTTTATGCTAACACTTAAAGTGTATGTAACTGCTAGTGTAAAGCAGGAGCTTTTAGGAATTTCTTTTCAATCACTACACTGTGAACTACATCAAACAGCACATGTTTAAACCAACACTAAAATTATAGTCTTCAGTACAATAGCTTTTGCACATTTACTTCAACATAACCTGGACTGTTTGAAGGCACATTGTGAAGAACTGAGACAACTCTCCTCATCACAGAGATGAAGAACGGTTTTAGAAGTTTCAACTATTTCATCCCACAGAGTAGGGATTTCTCTTCTGTTACAGAATACTGTCTTGGCACACTCTTAGGAGAAGTCCACATTCAAGTAGCCCTTTATTTATATGGTTGCCTGCTAGATGCCATTTAATGAATTAAGAACTATAACTTGGTTATTTGGAACTAGCTTCCTGCCACTATAACAGACATGGAGACTATATGTTTGGAGCACAAGTATTGCAGTTAAAACATTCAAACACAAATGAGGTGGTGCTTCAAAAAATCGTGAATGCCCTTATGCTTAAGAATGGACTCTGGAGAAGCACATCAGGTTGTTTACCACTGCAACTTGGTCAGTCTTACAACAGTGTCAACACTTAAAGCCTGATTCTTCGTTCTAATAATTACAAAGAACTCTTACCTCCAGGATCATAGAAAAACATGTTTTCTATTTCAGGGAAGAGTTCTTCAACTACCACATCCTGGCTCTCTAATCCAGCAGCCTTTTCAGCAACCTTAACAAGAGAAAGACATTACTTGAGCTAATCTGTTTTTTAAATGTAGTATCCTTTTTGTCCATAAAGCTGCCCAGCAGAGAAGACAAGAACACTGCCATACAGTCCTCAGTTACATCTAAATTTTAACACCTTCAATGCAAGGTAGCTGAAGCATTTGCCCTTATGCTGCTTAGCTTTTCTAACTGTACTTTATGCACTGGCAACAAATCCCTGCTGTACAACATTTATGCTCATTATATTAAAGCCCTGCTAACCAGAACATGAACAAGACAGTAACTCAACCAATATTTTCTCTAGAGCCACTTCTTTACCTTTATATATTCACAAAGCTGTTGCATGCCTTGTATCTATGTAGGTAAGCCTTACACCCTTTCCTTCCCTCCCATCCACCCTTGGTGGAAAGGCAGTTGTACTTACTTTCTTTGCAGTGCAAGGCTGATTTTCCTGTCTCATCTGCTCTTTCTTGTTTGTGACTCCTACAGTCCTATTCACATCTCCAAGAGCCTTTCTGACAGAGCGTGATGAGGCTGGAGATGCTTTAATTGCTTTTTTAGGAAGCGGTGTAGTGACTTGAGCTCTTTCAGAAAAGACTTTTGCTGGAGGGGAAGAAAAGAACAAGCTTTAGCACCATGTCAACCCTAAAGCCTGCCTCATTAGGTGCACATAAGAAAGCAAATTGTCATTCTCTACTTATAATTCAGAAGCATAAGCCCTCTCTGTGAAAGAGAAGTGATTTTCACTTTCATAACAATTGATAAGCTTAGTTTTATTTTTGTATCTAATTCAGCAATTTTGCTGTCTGTTCAAATTGGTGAATAATGAAACAATTCATGCACCTTACTCCGTTCCCCACTACCTTAGCAGGGCATATACGCACATGATCCTGAAGGGTGTCTTAATTGATTCTTAGCAGCACCAACTTCACCATTCTCCTTATCTAAGAAGATGAGAGTTGTCATCTTCAGGCTGGTGAGACCACTCTAGAAAGATATAGAGAAAAAGAAGAAGTCAGTTCTTATCATTTATTTCAGCACAGCACAGTTTTTAAACAGCACTACAGGCAGAGCTGGTTCAGAGAAGTGGAAGATGTGAAAGTCATCTGGCTTTTGTCATAGATAGTACTTAGGTTTCTGAGTGGAGAACATGCTTCAAGTCATAATAGCTTGACTACAGGCTTATATCTGAAGGTATCCACACACATGGCAAGCTCACAGCCCCCTAGGAGGGCACAGGGATTTGAGAAAGTTGCAAGGTTTCCCTAGCAATCTTACACAGCAAGGCCCAGTATCTTCGGGTCACTGCATCACTTTTCTATGGTGTTTATTGCTGCTTACTCCACAAAGGAAAGCAACACCATGAGGGCAGCGAGGCCCTGACACGGGCTGCCCAGAGCAGCTGCTGGTGGCCCATCCCTGGAGGTGCTCAAAGCCAGGCTGGATGGGGCCCTGAGCAACCCGAGCTGGTAGAAGGTGACCCTGCCCGTGGGGGAGCGCCACGGCCCCGCCACGGCCCCGCCACGGCCCCGCCACGGCCCCGCCACGGCCCCGCCACGGCCCCGCCACGGCCCCGCCACGGCCCCGCCACGGCCCCGCCACGGCCCCGCCACGGCCCCGCCACGGCCCCGCCACGGCCCCGCCACGGCCCCGCCACGGCCCCGCCACGGCCCCGCCACGGCCCCGCCACGGCCCCGCCACGGCCCCGCCACGGCCCCGCCAACCTGGGGCGAACAGCAGCTCAACCGTCACCTCCAGCAGCGGCACGAGCCCTAAGGCACCGTCCTCCCGCTGCCAGCTCTTAAATCGCCCCCCCCCCCCCCCCCCATTGGCTGCTTTGACCAACGCTCAGGCACTCGATTGGCTCAGCAGCGCTAGTGGGCGGGGCAGAACCGGGCAGGAGCGGCCCCGCCCCCGACGCCGCGGCTTTGCTGCGGTACCGGCGTGAGGCCGCCGCGGGGGGCGGGGCCTTCAAGGGGCGGGGCTTGAGGAGGAGCCGCGGTGCATGGTGGGGTGGCGGCGCGGTGTCGCGGCCTAGCTGGGGGACGGGCGGCGGGGAGGGCCGGGGGAGCCGGTGGTGCGGTGTGGCTGCGTCACCGCTCTGTCACCGCGGCCTTGTGGAGGGACCCGCGCCGCCGCTGAAGGAGGGGAAGGGTAGAAAAACAACAAAGTAAAGCTGCGCGAGGCGTGCTGCCCAGCAGCGTCGGGCCGGTTCCGTGCGGGGGTCTCGGTTGGAGGCAGACAAAATGGCGGCTGGGGTGGCCGCCGGCGGCGCTGCCGCGGGAGGCCCGGGCGAGGTGGGCCTGGAGGAGCCCAAGAAGATGACGAGGGAAGACTGGAGGAAGAAGAAGGAGCTGGAGGAACAGAGAAAGCTGGGAAACGCGCCTGCTGAAGTGGACGAAGAAGGGAAGTAAGTCTCGTTAGCGTGCTGGCTACAGGCACAGGTCAGCAGTCCTGCTGCCCGTGGGGTTGTGGGGTTCTGAGGGGTGCAGTACGTGCTGCGGAAGGAAACTGCGCAGTTTCATGAATTTGCTTTGAACGTTCCGATCTGTCTCAGAAAAGAGGTGTTTCTGCTTCCAGAACAAAGTGTTCAGCATTTATCTGAGCTGTTGGGGTGTTAGCCCAGTAAATCAATGTTTACCTGATTTGTTGGGGAGATGCGAATGCTGACAAGGAGTGTTTTACAAGGGGTGTACACAAAGTACTGGGGGATCATAGAATCACAGAATTTCTAGGTTGGAAGATCAACCTAGGACTCAGGATCATTGAGTCCAACCTCTGACCTAATGCTAACAGTCCCCACTAAACCATATCCCTAAGCTCTACATCTAAACGTCTTTTGAAGACTTCCAGGGATGGTGACTCCACCACTTCCCTGGGCAGCCTGTTCCGATGTCTAACAACCCTTTCGGTAAAGAAGTTCTTCCTAACATCCAACCTAAAACTCCCCTGGCTCAACTTAAGCCCATTCCCCCTCGTCCTGTCACCAGGCACGTGGGAGAATAGACCAACCCCCACCTCGCTACAGCCTCCTTTAAGGTATCTGTAAAGAGCAATAAGGTCACCCCTGAGCCTCCTTTTCTCCAGGCTGAACAAGCCCAGCTCCCTCAGCCGCTCCTCTTAGACTTGTTCTCCAGACCCCTCACCAGTTTCGTCGCCCTTCTCTGGACCCGCTCAAGCACCTCGATGTCCTTCTTGTAGCGAGGGGCCCAAAACTGAACACAGTACTCGAGGTGCGGCCTCACCAGAGCTGAGTACAGGGGGACAATCACTTCCCTAGCCCTGCTGGTCACACTGTTCCTGATACAAGCCAGGATGCTGTTGGCCTTCTTGGCCACCTGAGCACACTGCTGGCTCATATTCAGCTGACTATCCACCAATACTCCCAGGTCCTTCTCTGCCTGGCAGCTCTCCAACCATTCCTCTCCCAGCCTGTAGCTCTGCTTGGGGTTGTTGCGCCCCAGGTGCAGGACCCGGCACTTGGCCTTGTTGAACTTCATGCAGTTGACCTCAGCCCATCGGTGCAGCCTATCCAGATCCTCCTGCAGAGCCTTCCTGCCCTCGAGCAGATCGACACACGCACCTAACTTGGTGTTGTCTGCAAACTTACTGAGGGTGCACTCGATCCCCTCGTCCAGATCATCGATGAAGATATTAAAGAGGACTGGCCCCAGTACCGAGCCCTGGGGAACGCCACTAGTAACTGGCCTCCAACTGGATTTGACTCCTTTTACCACAACTCTTTGGGCCCGGCTATCCAGCTAGTTTCTAACCCAATGAAGCGTGCGCCAGTCCAAGCCAAGAGCAGCCAGTTTCTTGAGGAGAATGCTGTGGGAGACGGTGTCAAAAGCCTTGCTGAAGTCAAGGTAGACCACATCCACAGCCTTTCCCTCGTCCACCCAGCGCGTCACTTTGTCATAGAAGGAGATCAGGTTCGTCAAGCAGGACCTGCCTTTCATAAACCCATGCTGACTGGGCCTGATCACCTGCTTGCCCTGCAAGTGCTGCGTGATGACTCTCAGGAGGATCTGCTCCATGAGCTTCCCTGTCACTGAGGTCAAACTGACAGGCCTGTAGTTTCCCGGGTCTGCCCTCCGGCCCTTCTTGTAGATGGGTGTCATGTTTGCTAGCTGCCAGTCAACTGGGACCTCCCCTGATAGCCAGGACTGCTGATAAATGATGGACAGTGGCTTGGCCAGCTCTTCTGCGAGTTCTCTTAGTACCCTTGGGTGGATCCCATCCGGCCCCATCGACTTGTGCACATCCAAGTGCTGTACCAGGTCACCAACCATTTCTTCGTGGATAGTGAGGGCCACATCCTGCTCCCCATCCCCTTCCACCAGCTCAGGGTACTGGGTATCCAGAGAACAACCGGTATTGCCGCTAAAGACTGAGGCGAAGAAGGCATTAAGCACCTCCACCTTTTCCTCATCTCTTGTAACTAAGTTTCCCCCCGCATCCAGTAAAGGATGGAGATTCTCCTTAGTCCTCCTTTTTGTGTTGATGTATTTATAAAAACATTTTTTGTTATCTTTAACGGCAGTAGCCAGATTGAGCTCCAGGGGCTTTACAGTTTGTTTATTGCTTTTCTCTGTTGCATCTACAAGGCTCCTGCTCACCATCCTATGGCCTCTGGAAAGAGAAGCATTAATATTCTTGTGCTCAGTAACTGTAGAAGGAAGTATGTAGTTTGGAGTCAGGAGTTTAGGTGAATTAATGGTAACAAAATCTCAAAAAAGTCTGTTTACTTAAGATGACCTTACTTCTTTGGAATGCATTATAGCTTCAGTGATTATTATCGCTTTTGAAGCATTGAACTTAATGTAAAAGTTATTTGTTAAGCTAAATCGCGAGTTTGTTTTTTTCTTTTCCTGTGCCACGTATTTATTTCGTGATATCTTTTACAGAGATATCAATCCTCATATTCCTCAGTACATTTCCTCAGTGCCATGGTACATAGATCCTTCTAAAAGGCCTACACTAAAGCACCAGAGACCCCAGCCAGAGAAGCAGAAACAGTACAGCTCTTCTGGAGATTGGTACAAACGAGGAGTTCAAGAGGTGTGCAAGATGTTTTTGTCCTAAAATAAAGGTTTTGTTTGAGGAAATAAGAGTTATTAACATCCTGCAATTTCTGGCTGTGTTTTTGAGGGGGGCAAGAGCTGGGAATTTGTATTCAGCAGGCATGTGTTTGGTGATAACCAAAATAGGCATTTGGGGTTTGGCTAGAGCATATGTGCTTTAGTGGTATTGAAAAAGATGAATTAGTTGATGGAAACACATACACGAATGTTGCCACAATTTTGTACAATGCTTGTCTTTTCTGTTGTTTAGCATGCAGTAGCTACCCGATATCGTAAAGGAGCTTGTGAGAACTGTGGTGCATTGACACACAAAAAGAAAGACTGCATGGAGGTAAACTTGACCATTGTTGATGTTCTAATGGCTTTGAAAACAACACGAGTTCTAATCTTAAATTTAGCTAGCTATTTTTCATTAAAAACTACTATTTTGAAAAAGTTACTTTGAAAAAGGTTACAAGTATCAAAATTCTGTTTGAAAGATTCTGAAACAATAGTTATGTAGGAGACACAAGAGAAAAGTGAAGAAAAAAAGCTACTGTTCAGAGTGGTGTTTATCAATTCTGTTTGTGACAAGCAATAAAGTAAAAGGTTGTCTTTTAGTTCTTCATGTTAATTTAACTCAGATGCTGCTGTGGCTGTCTGTTTCATGTCAGCTAGAAGCAGTCCCCAGAAGCTATTTTAATCGCTTCTTTAACTGTTGAAAATTGAGTCAGTAATTGGTACTTTTGAGTCAGTTGTATTACTTTAAAATACAGAATTGAACTTCTCATGTTTACTTAGAATTTGGAAGCTTATTGTGTTGAATTTAACTGGCTTTAGAAGAGCTCCATTGATACTGTTTTTAAAGCTGTGTGTCTTAGCAAGTAGCATATTCCAATCTAAATGACCAATGCATTTATTTATTTTTTTCAGAGACCCAGGAAAGTTGGAGCAAAATACACAGGAATGAATATTGCACCAGATGAACATGTGCAGCCTGAACTGATGTTTGATTACGATGGAAAGCGAGATCGTTGGAATGGATATAACCCAGAAGAGCACATGAAGATTGTAGAGGAATATGCCAAGGTTGATCTGGTGCGTAGGCATTATAGTTTACTGGGAAAAGTTCAGTGTTTGGCTTCACTAGGTGGAGGAGTGCTTGCTACTTGCACTGTTAATGTTGGACCTTGTGCGGTATTCATAATGGAAGGCGGGGTGGATTCTGTGTTTGATAGCAACTTCACTTGAACTGAAAGTGAAACCAGAACAGACAACTGAGTATGGGTCTGCAATAAATGAAGTGTCTCTCCAGATTGCTTACTTTTTACTAGACAAGCTCTAGAGTTTATTAACCAAGATGCACGTTAAATTGCAGGCAAGAAAGGAATTTCTAAGGTGTCTTTACTACCTAGAGTCAATAACGCTGTATTTGTAAGCTCATTCATATTTTTGTTACTTAGGAATCCTTTATCTTCCCATTGCGGAGCAGGGAACTAGTTGTACATGTCTCTGTGGTTCAGTGATGTCAAATACATGTAAAAAAATCATTTCATTCTGCTTTAAAATGTCATGTTAGATGATAAAATTTGATGGTTCCTGTGTGAAACATAAATGCTTGCAGCATCTGTCATGAACTACCTTAAACACTGATGTTCCTAACTAGATTATGAGGACACAATAATAAAGCATATTTGTTTTTTAAAAACTACTGAACTAAAATAAGCTGTGTTTTCTTTAATTACGATAGACGTAGTAATGGTATAGCTGCATAAGCTCTGGTGAATCAGTTTATTTACCCATGTAATATAACAGTAAAATGGTTAGTATATATAGTTTCCTTGAGGCTCTAAAAGCACTGTGGTTAAGCATAGGTGTAGAGGAGACTATCTCTAGGCTGTGTTTTTTTTTTTTTTTTTTTTTTTTTACGAGCACCCAAAGAATTAAATGTCCGTTTTCTTATAATAGTGAATAGATTTTAAATGGCAGCAATCACAAGAAATACTTATGATGTTACTGTATACTTGCTATTAAAAGGCAATATTAAAATAAATGCATTTGTGTGATATGCAGGCCAAACGTACACTGAAAGCGCAGAAGCTTCAGGAGGAGTTAGCATCAGGAAAGCTGGAGCAAGTGGTAAGTAAATCAAACTCCTAATTTATTTTTGTTTAGGCTGAGTGAAAATAGAACAGGTTACTTCTCTGATGCTTTTATTCTCTGTACTTGTTTTTCTACTGCTTTTTATACTCTTTAGTAATTGAAAGCTCTTCCTAGCACCAGCTTATTTTGTGACACATACAAGAATTCAGAATACTTTCTTCTAAGTGACAGTACTTTCCTTTTGGGCAAAAAACGTTTGATTATTAATCTTCTAAAATTAATTATGTGGAATTTTGGATTAGAAAGCTTGTTTTCCATGGAATTCAGTTCACACAGAGACATGTTTTAAGTATTTAAGGACTGTTTTGTCTGACTGATGTTGGAGCACTGATTATATGTAATGCTTAGTATAAATAGGAATGCAAAGGTATTTTCTTTATCTTAAACCCCAAACTTTTTCTTCTTCAGTCATTGCTTTGACTACTTGTAGTGTGTCTGATTATTTGAAGGCTGAATATATGTATCTACTTCCCTCTGGCATGTAACTGAAGAGTATGCATCTTCTGTTAACTTCTACAAGCTCCCCTTAGATTAAAAGGCACCACTTTTGATGATTATTGATACAAAATTCAGATTTTTAAAGTAATTTATGATATTTTAAGTTTATAAAATGGTGAAAAAGCATAGATCGTTACTGGACAAAAGTATTTTTTTTAAGTGGTATTCTTAAAAATAGATATATTTAAAACCACCATCAACCAATAGACTGCATATGATTGGGTCTCCATTTTCCATGATTATCACCTTTCATTTAGTCACTAGATGGCAGGATGACCTAAATTTCTGACCCAACACAAAATAGGGACTACTGATCTTATGGGTATAAAAGTGTTTTTTGTTTGTTTTTCATGCCTGTATTCACCACAAACATTTTTAGCTTCCATATACTTTTTTTTTTTTTTTTTTGGACAGTTCTGCCATGTCAATTACTCTCAGGTTAAGGGCTAAACTGGTTAATGAAAAATCTGGCTGTGTTTCGCTAGATTACCAAGCATGAATCAGAAGCCATAATTTATTCCTTTCAGTCCTAACAAAATAGTTGCATACGTATCTCTTTAATACAGATTTTTTTAAGGTTTTAGAGGTGGATCTTAGTTACATTTACATGATAAGAAATATCTTAGTCTAAATCATTAGTGTTCAGAGATGTAACAAGCTTTAGATCACAGTGACAGTTCAAAGCCTTTACAAGAAAAGTAAATTCTAGAAATTTGGTTTGTAATCCAGTGAAAAGGTCTCCAGCTTGTGTCTGTAACAGTGATACTTACCAACTCTATTTTAGAACATCCAAAATGTAGTGATCTTTGTGCATTGTGTGCATTGTATTTTCGCAACCAGTTTTTTAACTTCGCAAAGCTCTGCTTTGATTGGTCTTATCTCCCTGCCATTTTTTCTTCTCTGCACTATCTTGTCTTCTCTTCTTCTCTGCTGATGTGCTCTTTGTTTGCTGCAGAACTCCCCAAGACACCAGTGGGGAGAAGAGGAACCAAATTCCCAGACAGTAAGATGATTACCCACTGCATCACACCATGGGCAGGAAAAAAAAGACCCATAGTTAGTGGAATAGCAAAACAAGGGTGGCATAAGGGTTTCAATGTTGGCTTCATGCCACTGGTTGCCTGTTCCCTTTTGGAAGAGGTTGTTGGATTTCATTGAGGGTTTTTTAAGTCACAGGTGTTGTCAAACCTTAGAGGTGCAAGCAAGTAACATTGTTATTTGCATGGTATATTTTGCCCAAGATAACTATTGTTTTAATATTGTCACAGTGACATTTTTGTAACTGGAGGAAATGGAAGTCCCTTAATCAGTATTTCTGAATGCTGAGTGTATCTACATGATAGATTTGCATGTTTAGGCCATTTTTAATGAAACCACTATAATCAGATTATTGTACTTGTCTCTGAGAAGTTTTCTGTTTTCTCTTCAGGAAAGAGATCGTAACAGTGAAGATGAAGATGAAGATAAATATGCAGATGACATTGATATGCCTGGGCAGAACTTTGACTCTAAAAGACGCATCACAGTCCGAAATTTACGTATTCGGGAAGATATTGCAAAAGTGAGTAAAGAACTTCATTTTTCCTTTTATATTTATATTAATTAATTTTTAAAATTCATACCCTCAATATTAGTGTGTTTGAGTATGGGTCTCAGGGTTTAGAGGTTAAAGTCTGTCACAGTTCTCTTCCCTGCTCCTGTTATAACTTCTTCAAGGTCTATCTCTTGCACAGATATTCCCTTATTTTAAATGGCTAAGTTGGGGGATACAGCAGTACTTTCAATTTTTTTAAATTCTAAGTTTTAATCAAATATCTTTTATGTTGTATGTGCTTTTTTTCCTCCTAGTACCTAAGGAATCTAGATCCAAACTCTGCTTATTATGATCCCAAAACAAGAGCGATGAGAGAGAACCCATATGCCAATACAGGCAAGAATCCAGATGAGTAAGTTAAAACAGGGTCATGCTTGTGTACCAAACAAAACTCTTAAAAATGAGACTGCTGTAAAAGTTTTGTATTTTATTTCATATCTGTGTGTCTTTTTATTAATGAATCCCTAGTCAGTTATGGATAGAAGTAATGCTTTATAGTAAACATGGAAAAAATGTTTTATTTATTAACACATTTTTGTTTTTAATATATAAAAGTAGTGTGTTAGTGATAGTGGACTTTAATCCTCAGGGATGCAGGAACTACCATTCTGTGTACTAATCTGACGTAGATCAAGGATTAGAACACTGTTGTATGTAGAAGAGATATCGGTGAACAGTAACGTTATACACATAAAGTATTTTCAGTAATGGATCTAAAATTTCAACCCTTTTTTTGTTGGGAGGCATCCAGCCCTGGAGACTATCCTGGAGTGTCTATGGTATCTGACTAAATGCCTGAACTAGGATCAAAAGCTCCCTGTGTATTAACGGAGCCTGCACAGAAAAAGTCTGAAAACTTTGGCATTGTCTAGATAGACAATTACAGAATGCCACAGGTAGGCTTTGGGTTGCACATAAGGCTGTCTTACTTAAAACCCAAGTCAAGCACTTGAGCTGTGACCCTTCCTTGACCCATGTTGCTCTGTGGACATACAGAGTAGACAGGCTGTGAGTAGAAATGTTATTCAGGGTACTGTAATTGGATTAGCTTGCTGCCTGAAATAGAATGGCAGTGGCTAACTGCTAGCAAATAATGCTCTTTCCACCTCTCCCTGTCTCCAGCAAGAATAATGACAGTCAATTGTATTTTCAGATGAAGATGCATTCATTTCTCTCTGGAGTTGTAATTTGACCTTTGTTCAGTCTGTGTTTCTGCAACAGCATTGCAGACGAAGCTTTTCAGAGGGGCTTTGGGAGATGAAAACAGTAGGAAACTGAATTGTCAACATTATTTCATTTTCAGCCTGTGTTCCATCTGCTCTTTTTCAGCTTCTACAAGGGGTGTGCAAAAGGTATCAGGGCAGTACAATTATTTCCTAGCTTGAAATTGGCTGAGCAGAAGGGTAGATTCACAAATCCAAAAGCAGAGGTCAGTGGTACAGTATCACGTACCGCTTGTGCAATTACTGTGCAATTAGGCCCAGGCCTGACTCACGGTATCTCAGACAGCTCCAAGACTCTGTAGCATGAGTACTCTAAAGTGCTGTCTAATACTGTCATGACTCTATTGTGAGTCTAGACTTTAATTTCATGTATTGAATGAATGCTTCTCTCCCTCCGTTTGTAACTCAGGACATAAAGGAAAATTTTTACTTCCTGTTGGTGTTATGTGATTTGATTAAAAGAAATCACGTTATCCGCATGCTAAAATAATATCATTCTTTCCTGCAGAGTTGGTTATGCAGGTGACAACTTTGTTCGTTACACTGGAGATACCATTTCAATGGCACAGACTCAGTGTAAGTGTTTATTTTTCTGTGGTTTCATGGGGTTGTTCTTTTTTTCTTCTGTTTTCAAAAATGGATTTTAAAGACTTAAGTTAGCAACACTTTTTTTTTGCAAAAGAGAAATCTTTCTAGATTTAAATTGAGTCTTTCTTTCAAACTATTAGAAAATTAAAGATAATAATGTGAATGTATTTTGAGAATAAACATTGATGCTTCCTGTTAATACAGTGTTTGCTTGGGAGGCTTATGACAAAGGCTCAGAAGTGCATCTTCAGGCGGACCCTACAAAATTAGAGCTACTCTATAAATCCTTCAAGTGAAAAAGAAGATTTCAAGGCACAACAGAAAGAAAGCATCTTAGAGAAGGTAATAGATGTTGGGTTTTATTTAATAAGAATTCTGTCAAGTTTGAATTCTGGTTCTTAGGGAACAAATACTACTACTACAATGTGAAAATGCATCAGCTGTTCTATATATATACAATATTATATACAATATATATACATACCATAAAGCATGTATAATCTATCTATTAGATTCATTATATTATTTAATGTAGGAACCTTTGAAGATCTGCTAGTATTTCTTTGGATGACTGGGAGCTCTTCCTTTAACTGTCAGAATATCTCTAGTGAAAAATCTGACACTAGTAGGAATCCAAACCTTAGATGCAAGTTTGACAGGGGGAGGAACGTACTGCACTGGTTATACCAAGGTTGTATTTTTCCACGTTTTGGCTTGGTCTGAAAAGATTTCCTGCTTAGAAATAATCTCTAAAGTAAGAATTATTACTGGTGTAATTTTCCAGGAATAGAAGAAAACATCAGTGGCCGTGGGAGGATACATAGTTCTCACTAAATAGTTATTCACTAAAGATTTAATTGTCTCTACCCACTTTTGTGTTGCATTTTGTTCTAGAGGTGTGGACAGAGAAGGCACCAAAGATGAAATTTTTTAAATGTGTGCTTAACTACATAGACTTTTTTTTTTTTTTTTTTTGCTAAACTATCATATGTCATTTCTTTTGCATTATAGTATGGAGGACAAGAACATCTAGATACCCCACCAGCTGAGTTGCTGTTAGCTCAAACAGAAGATTATGTGGAGTATTCTAGACATGGGACAGTTATCAAAGGACAAGAGAAAGCTATTGCATGCTCTAAATATGAAGAAGATGTGAAGATCAACAACCATACAGTAAGTACTTACTTGAAGTAAATACACACACACACACACACACACACATATAAAAAAAATATCTTCCTTTGGAAGGGAACAAGGTGTAGTAGATGCAGTGCAATATAGCTAAAACACCAAGTAAATAAATTTCTCCTTCCCTAAATGTGACACACTCTTCTACTGAGGAGGAATTTTAATTTCTCACGATTGCAGTGTGAATGAGGAGTTGTGATGGCCATCTTAAATTGAAGGGGAAGTTGCTGTTGGTTTTTTTTTTTTTTTGGAACCATACCTGTAAGACTAATGTAAAATTGCAAAAGTATTTCTCATAACTTCCCCTTACGGACTGTTTGAATAGGTTGCTCATCAGGAAATGATGTCAGGAATAATTTGCAGCCTGCTCCTTATGGGAGTATTATTATAGATGCAACTGCTGTGGTGTCTTTTCTTGCAGTGCATTTGGGGTTCATACTGGAAAGACGGCAAGTGGGGTTACAAATGCTGCCACTCGTTTGTCAAGTACTCATACTGTACAGGAGAAGCTGGGAAAGAAATTGCAGTATAGTATGTCTTTTTTAATACTTGTGTAGAGCTAGAAGGCATTCATCTGCATAAGATTTAGGTGGTTTTGCTTTTTTTTTTTTTTTTTTTTAACTTGGCCTTCCCATTTCACATATGCTTTGTAAATGGATATCCTCTCCCTTTTCTGTTGCACAGAATACTGAAGCAAGCTTACTAGAAGAGCAACCTAGAGAGGAAGAACACGTGACAAAACCCAAAACATTGATGGAGGTTAGTTGTTTCCCTTTTTAAGGGAGCTATTTTTCCTCAGCATTTTATGTGACCCAAATATATGTATAACTACAAGATTATGCAAGTCATTCTAAGGAGTCTGAAAATCATCAAACTGAATTACTGTGTCACATCTTTGTTCGAAACTGACCTCTCAAAAATCCCTACTGTTTACTAATGTTATGATGGCTTGAAATTAGTTCATAGAATGGTAGAATATTGCTACTGCTTACTAGCTGAATCTTAACTGCTGCTTTTTTTCGGCCTTAAAGATCCACCAGGAGAAACAGAAAGAGAAGAAAAAGAAGAAACATAACGAGAGTTCTAATTCAGACAGCGAGGGTGAAGAGAAAAAGAAGCAAGAAAAACTTAAAAAGGTGCGCTATACTCTTGAGTGTTTCTGTTGCAAAAAGAACTTCAGATATGTTTACAACATTAGTGGTTATGAAACCTGTAACAGTTCTTGTGGAATTCTTGTGGACTGTTCTTTGATGCTAATTTTGAGATGAAACAAATTTAAAGTGCTGTTAGATGTTCTAAAGTACATAGCTTTTACTCCCTATTTGTCAGGCAAACACGCAGTAAATAGTCTAGTTTTGGAAGACTTAGTTTGGAAGATACAGAAGACTTCTTTTCTAGTCGCCTATTACAGCAATAGGTATAAAGACACTGCTGAACACAGTAACTTGAGATCAAAGAACAAAGGCATTGTCAAAGCTTGACTTAGAACTTTTTATCCCATACTTGAGCCCAGTCTCATAGCTGATGCAATAAGTCTGTCAACAGTCTATCTATTGACTGTTGCTGGATGGACCCTGTGCAAGCACAACATCCTGCCTTGGGTATGCAGGGGAAATTAATGTTAGACTGTGATTAATCAAAACATTGTAGAAGAATAATTTCTTTTCAATAGCAAGAAGGAGCAACAGTAGTAGTTTGAAAAATGGGATAATTTGTATTTCAAAAAAGCACATTTTCATTTTAAAATCACTCTGAAACAGGAACAAAACACAAAGATGACATGCTTTCTTATCTGCTTTTGTACTTTATGGATCATGATTAAAACCCATGGTTTCTACTCGATTTTGGCAATTGGAAGGGCATTAAAGTATCTTGTTTGCAAAATGCTAATTTACTATCATATTATGCTAAATGCTCAAAAATAAGCATTAAATAGCACATGTGAAGTGTGCTGTAGGTGGGCATGATGTGCATTGTTTATCCCACTGTTCTGCCTGCTAATTGTTTGTTATACTAGAATATAATGTAAGCTTTTTGTAAGCTTTTGTTGTTGGTTTTGGGTTTGTTTACTTTTTTTTTTTTTTTTTTTTTTTTTGCTTAACTTTCTTTGCATCTCCCCCTTTCCCTCTTCCATTTCAGGCATTAAATGCAGAAGAGGCTCGTCTCCTCCAGGTTAAAGAAATTATGCAGTTAGATGAGAGAAAGAGACCATACAACAGTGTATATGAAACCAGAGAGCCAACAGAAGAGGAAATGGAAGCTTATAGAATGAAACGTCAGAGACCTGATGATCCCATGGCCTCTTTTCTTGGACAGTAGCCTTAATGAAAATCATTCCAGTACACAGGATTTTTTTTCCATACTTGTAAACAAGTCTATAGACACTTACCTTCCATGTGGCTAATAAATGCCAGAGATTTTCTTTGCAACACAGATATTGGTAAAAACTTCTTTCAGTAGATGTAAGCAGTCCAGTACTTGGAGCAATTTTGTATGTGTGTGTGTGTACGCACATAATTTATGACTGTGTATGTATAGATATATATACGTGTGTGTGTACACATAGATGATAAAGAAAAAGAATACATCCACTGTAAACTCTCGATTGGAAGAGAAATGATCTGATACTGGCTGTAATTCCAGAGATTCTGGATTCATTTGGCAATGCATGAAGACTTAATAAATTCAGTAAAACTGAGTACCCAAAAGAAGTGATCGGCAGGTGTTGCTGTTAATATAAAGCAAAAATTGTTGAAGATAAATTAGTACACCTGAAGTCTAACTTTTCTTTGTAAATGGACTTGCCTGTCACATGGCTTTAAAAGGAGAAATAGTTAATTTGATCGCTTTATAGTAAGAATTTTGGAAATGTAAAATTGATTGTACAGTTTTGGTTAAATTAATATAAAGGTCTTAAATGCTATGTATCTGTTGTAACCAAAAGACTAGAAGAAACTGTATAGAGCTTTTAAATTCTGATTGTTTCTGCAGATGTTAACATATATATCAGGTGTGAAGATCTAAGTTTTTGGTTTTCTGTTTTAAAACAATATACATCTTACTTCTACAACTTCCAGAATCCTGTTACATGGTGGAATGCTAAATGTTAGACTAATACCTTGTGATGTCATGCAGCATTTGCTATCTGTTTAGCAGTATTGCTCCTTAAACTGGGAATTCTCCACTGCAGATATTATAAGATGAAAAAATGGGAGAAAAACTTGATGCCTTAGCTTTAGAGGCAGAAGGATTGGCAATTTGTTCTACTGAAGCATAAACAGTCTCATTAAATGTGGCTTACATATAACCAAATTAAATATGGTTATATTAATGGTAGGACAGGGAAAACTTTTCAATTCTAGCTCTTCTAATGAAGAACCTGATTATAATTTCAACTTTGTAAATAATGAATCATATTCTACAGTTAGTAGAAGCAAATTTAAAAAAAAAAAAAAAAAAAAAAAAAAAAAAAGGTGTAGTATGTTTCAGCTATTGTCACCTGTAAGGCTGGTTTCTTTTTCTGAGCCATTTTTTTTCTCAAAATCTGCTTCTCCTTTATTTTTGTTACAGAAATACTAATTCTGAATGCAGACTTAAAATAAAGATTAATTAACATAAAAATCCACAGTCAGATTAATAAATCTTATAAAACAAAGTACTTCTAGCACTTACTGAAGAAATATACCAAACTAGAGACACTGAGGATCTTCATTCAAGGTGGAATTGTTAATAAAGCCAAGTACTAGAAAGGAAAAACTTCAGAGTGGAAATTAGTTTTTCCAGGGGTTGCTTTTATATTTTCATAAAAAACATGGACTTAGAAAGTCACAGGGAAAACTATCAGGGACATTATTTCCCTTCTGCTATGCTAGTGACTCACTTTCTGAGTTTCCATGTTGGCTCATGTCTTGACCTTTCTACCTTATGGATGATTTCAAAGCGCATATTACTCCTTTTTTTCCCACAGGGAATTATGTACAGTAAGTGCAAATTTAAATGTCTTGCCATGTTTTTGATTTCACAGCCACCTTTAGAGCATTGAGTATTTTAATTTAGTATACAGAAATGCTAAAATGCTAGTGGAAATTTTGTGTTAGTCTGCAATGCAGCTCTATATTAAAAGTTCTCTGATATTGTCGCTGATGATAAAAACTTTATTTTACTGTGTTCCAGAGATCTTCTGCTATGATCTGAATGCAAATTGACCTTGAATGATTTTTCTGAATTAGTTGAACTGTAAACTCTTCTGAGGCCTGTAATGTTTGAAGTACTGGACAGCAATACCTCTAGGTGCCCAGATACCTATGTCTGTTTCAGAATCATGTTCAATTTGGGGGACAAAGACGTGTCAAAAGGGTCCATGTCACCAGTTACTTCAGCCATTTGGATACCTCTAAAAGTAGCTAGAGGTTTGATCCTTTATAATGGAGGTAATTCAGAATGAAGAAAACATAAGTCACTGGTCTAGGCAGCCTTTAAACTTGTGGTTAATGCGTATATATTTTATGGACGTGGGGAAAAAGAGGAGAGTTAAAGGCACGTGTATTTTAGAGGCTGATGTAACATGCTAGATGCTCTGGGACCATGCATTTATCAGAAAAATTAACCAAATCCTAACCACTTGTGTGTTTGGTTTATCTTTTCAGTACTTGAAGACATGACAGTAACTTACTTTTCAGCATGCCTTGTCTTGCTCTGCCAAGAGAGAAGCTGCAGGGAAGAGGGACCAGTAGCCTCTATTTTACAGCAGTTCCAGGGAAAAAAGCAGTAGCATCTTACTCAAAATACGTGAATGATACAAAGTAGATCTCTTCTGGATCAGTCTGCACAGTTAAAGGACAAAAAGATTAAACTGTGTTATTCTATTTATATGATAGAGGTTAAATGTTAAAGAACATTGTGGATCTAATCATGAGGATTAATTTTTCCTCCATCTGCTTTCCCTTGGATTTGGCATGCAATATGACTGCATATTCAATGATTGCTTCCTATTGCACAAGCTGATTTTTTTTTTTTTTCTAAAATGAGTTTGAAACAAGTTTTTCGATGAGCTTAGCCTGAACCTAAAATGAAAATGAGCCTACTGTAGTGGAGACAACAGGAATTCAGAACTACTGTTTCTTCCACGTACATACAAGTGAGAGGAAATTCTGTAGCCTGTTAAATTAGTCAAATTCTCCCAACACAAAACAGACCCACCCAGCACACTCAGGGCAGCTTTCTCTGAATCTCGCCTTTGGCAAAGCTCAACATTTATTTTCCCCAACTCCCAATTGTTTTCAACAATTGCTTCAGTTACTTCATTTCTTACCCTGTTGAATTCTGGTTGTCTGAGGTGTACTCGATCTGCAAACTGTGAATGAGACTAGATTTGAAGATGTTCATGTTTTTAGCACACAAGTTAGAGGAGAATCCTTTATTTTTTTCTTGGAAAGTTTAGCATCCTGTGTTATCTTCCAAAGCCTTTGAGGCACACCAGAAGGTAGCTCTTTTGCTCTCTCCATGTTTCTTTGTAATTAGATCCCTATGGCTTCCCTGCGTGGGTTAATGAAAGAGATGTGCTGTTCTACATGCGCAGTTGTTAAGGGATAAGAAAAAAGCAGGAATGGTAGCACTACTTACAATTGAAATTGAACTTGTCCTTTACCTTGCACAGCATTTTCTGTGCCCACTAAACCACTGTATGTGCCCAATCCCCCCCAACAGCTGCAGTTTTCCATGCCATTTTTAGGTATAACTTTAATTACTCCACGCAGGACAAAGCAATACGTCCAGGCAACTCCTCGTTGTACTCATTCTCCTGTCGGCATTAGCTGTGGTGGACGCACCAAAGAAATAGAAATATCATTCTAACTTAAACTGATTGTTTTACATAAAACAAGTTTGTTCACATCTCAGATGACCCAACCAGACACAGCATGCAGTGATGGGTTTGCATCTGCAAAATACTAGCACATTTTAGGCCTCAGTGGAACATGAAAAAATAATCTAAGGAAACTGCTCCATGGACAAATAAGCAAACCCAAAAATTCCTAGCAGCAGTCTTAAAAGGATATTCCAGTAATTCCAACACATTTTCGAAAAGGCACCACCACCCAACCACTCACTGCAGCGGGATCTAAGTGCAGTCCTTGGCCCGTTGCCCTGTCTTCCACCACAACTTTTAAGAGTGGGACTTTTTTCCAGCTGCTTTTCCTTCCTTATCACATTTGCACATGCATTTGTTCCAGGCTTTTAATGTAAAGCCAACAACTACAACTTTTGCTCCAACAACACCTCCCTTGCAGTTTTATCCCAGTATGGTGGTTTTACCGTGCTAGGCAACTGAACTCCACCACAACCACTCTCTCACTCCCCCTCCTTAAAAGAGGAAGGGAAGAAGTAAAGGAAAGAACAACTCATGGGTTGAGATAAGGATAATTTAGTTAAAGGGAAAAATAATTATTATGGAAATATTATTATTAATTAAACAATTTAACTAAAGGAAAAAAGGGAAATGGGAAAAGAGGGGAAAAGGAAAAAAAAAAAACACAACAACAACAAACAAACAAAAAAGCAAAGGCTGTGTGGAAATGCAGAGGAAATAAATTGCTCTCTACTTCCCACAAATGGGCGATGCTTGACCACATCCTTGAAGCAGGGCCTCAACACACGTAGCTGGTGTTTGGGAGGACAGACGTTTTTGCAATGAGAGTCCACCCCTCCCCTCTGCTTCCTTTTTCCACCTCTTATTGCTGAGTGTGACTTCATATGGTATGGAATATCCATTTGGTTGGTTTAGGTCAGCTGCCCTGGTGATGTTCCTTACTCACTTTTTTACCAACCCCTTAAGAGGGTTAGAGAGAGTCCTGATGCTGTGCCAGCACTGCTCAGCAGCAGACACAACCCTGGTGTGATACCACTGCTGTTCTAGCTACAAGTGCAGAGCACAGCACTGTATTGGCTGCTGCGGGGAAAGTTAACATACCAGCCAGACCCAGTACACCCAGGGCTGCTTTTCATCCAAAAGCTGCTACAAAACATGCTAACACCATAATGTGCACCCACTGTAACACACACCCAGCCTGGCTCCCTTCAGCTCAGGCTGCAGCATACCCATACACTCTGAGGCATTTCCCATCCCAAGCACTTGTCCTGGTTCTGCACACCATGGCTGGGAAAGGGGAGGGAGAGGGCGGTGGTTCAGCTGCCTGCTGGCTTGGCTCGGCTGCCCCTCCTTGCTTTAAGAGAGCCGCATTCTGGGCATCTGCAGAAGCAAAAGCACCTGGCTGCAGCTTTCAAGGCCAGAGACAGCACAGCCCCACAGCACGTTCTGCTGATACACTGGTGTTTTCTCAATATTTTAGGAATTGGGGCAAGTCCATTTTTAGCAAATTATTGTCTGAGAACACAAAAGGCAGCTCTAATGCAAAATTGGAAAGCCCCAGAGGGAGAGGGGATTTGTCTGTAGCTATCTGTGCAGCCTGTCACTGCTCACAGGAGACATTTTTCCCGTCTCTGGGGGATGCAGCTTTGCCCTGAAGACAGAGGTACTGTGCTGTGGCACAGGTGGCACTCAGCACTGGCTTTCCTGGCCTGAGCAATGCTGCCCTCGTCCCCAGGTGCTGGCATTGCTGTTGGTGATGCTCAGCCCCCAGCAGTGGGGCTGGAGATGTAGCCAACCCCAGGTCTGGCCCCCAAGGGACCCCCTAAAAAGGACCCTACACCTTTATGGAGAATCTGCAAGGTTTCTGGACCAACTCTGGCTTTTGGGCATTGTTTCTTGCCCATGTCTGTACCTGGCTGGCAGTTCAAGGAGCTCATTTTGCCCACTCTACTACGTAAGTCATCTGCTATCCACCTCTTCTCTGGGCTGCTTTCAGATGGTCACTGGCTCTGTTTAACCTGATCCTGGAGAAACCAAAGTCACTGCATTTCCCTGTCACTCAGCTTCCTGCCTATAAGATTTGTCTCCTAGAGAACTCTATAATTTTCCATGCTTTTTGTTTTTCTTTTTTAAGCCTTCTTGGGAAATACAAGGCATTTTCAGAAGAGTCTTTTCTTGTCTAAATAAGTGGTCAGATAACTCAAATTCAGCGAGTCGAAGAGAATGTGGAATTTCGCTTTGAACTAGAAGATGCACGAGACAAAAGAAACAGATTTAAAAACAAAACAAACAAACAAACAAACAAACATATCTGCAGTGTGCTGGCAGTGGCTCACTGGTGTGTTTGGGCTGGTTCTCATTTCCCTCTTCCCAAAATAAGTCCTATTTATTTTTATCTTAATGGGTTAGGGCTGCAGTTCCTAAGCAAAGCTAATCGTCTCCAGGGTATCCTTGAAATTTAAACAGAGATTTGACTCATTTTATGGGGGCTTTTGGAGAGGGACAATCACTCTCTGAAGGCTGCTCAGAGACTTCCGAGCTCCTTTCAGGCAGTGCAATAAAAATTACCCAAATCACCATTCCATGCTAAGCCAGCAGACCTGTTGGGTAGAAAATACTTTTCCCTCCCCTTAGTATCTTCCAAACAGGGAAGAAAAAAAATCAAAGGACCGACACATCTTTGAAGAGAGGCATACTTGCATTGCTGTTTCCCATCTTCACCTCGAAGGCTGAATTTCAGGGTGTCTCCAGCCTCTGTGTTAACTGCAGGTATTTTTGCCTTTGCTGACTCATTTTATTTGGTTCCAAAGTCACTGCTGCAAGGTCAGTATCTGTAGGAGTGCAATGCAGCAGCACTCCCCAAAACAGCATGGGAAAAGCCTTTTTTGCTGAGACACAGTCCTGGCCTCTATCTCGGAAGGGAACCAGAAGTCGCTCACATTTAGGCGCTTACATTTCCCACCCAAAATATGTTCACAGGAGATGGCAGAGCGTAAAACTTCAGTTTTTATTCTGCAGGGGCTGGGCAGCACACCTTTCCCTGGCAGCAAGGCTTTGGTGCCAAGGAGGGAGCACCACGGATCCCAGCACCCCTCCGTGGCAGGGTCTGGAGCCCACGTACATCCCGCACCAGAGATGTGCAGAGGCAGGCAGTGAGCCCCGTTCCCTGTGCTAGACACCCACATCTGCCAGTCCCCACAGGGAGCCTGTCGTTAAGAAGCAGCACAAACATGACACCATCTCTTATAACGCTTCCCTGCAGTGTCCAGCTAACAAAAGCAGAGCCAAGGCCCACATGCCAGGGCTGCTGTGTTTCCCTGTGGACAGGCAGTGCATTTACTCCTCGAGGTGCTGCCAAGCACGTTCTGCAGCAGAGCCGCGTGAGGCCCGGGCTCGGTGTCGGCAGGCGCAGCATCCCCATGCAGTGTCCCCACACCACTGAAGCAGGTCAGGCCCTCGCTGCTGCAAACCCCCAGCAGCTGCAGCTGCCTCAGTCCTACCTCGCATTTCCCAGCAGGGCTGTTGGGTTTCTCCACCTCAGTTCATTCCTGGTGCTGGGCGTGCTGATGGCATCTCTGCACGTGGCTGCTCCTGCACCAGGGACTTCCCAGTGCAAAGCCACTCAGGGTGGGAAAAGCTGGTCCTGTGTGTGGGGGAGAGGGCCCCACCAAGGAAAATATATTTATAATATTTGAATGATGCTGTGCAACTCTGCTGTGCTGTCTGTTGGTGCCTGGGCTGCCAGCACATCATGGCAGCAGCCCCGGGCTCAGTGAGACATCCCCACCCCTCCAGGGCAGCCTCACTGACTGCAGCTCACCAAGTGAAGTGCAGACACACTTTATTTTTATGTTATGTCTGTAGTGCATACATGCAGCTAAAACCTTTCTCACCATGTTTCGAGAGCAAGTTCAGGGCAAAGCTTAAAAAAAAAAAAAAAAAAAAAAAAAAAAAAAAAAAGAAAAAGCAATGTCTGCTAAGGATGAATTCTAGCAGAAGAACGAGTGAAGCCTGTGGAGTACTTCAGAGGACTTGCAGTGAGCAGAAAACATTCGCTGGCTGACCTCGCAGCCCAGCTGCCAGCACACGCCTAGACCAGGCATTGGGCAGGGGCCTGCAGCCAGAAGCAGCAGTGGGAGAGGACGGCCCCTGGGCACCGCTGCCCTCCTGGCACCGCTCGCTGGGCACCCCACAGTGGCCCAACACCCATTTCAGGCACCACTTCCAGCATTACTGCCTATCTTCAACAACTGGTAGTACTTTGTAATTACTCTGCAAGCTTAAAACAAAGCCCTCACCCTTTCCAAAGACAGGAACAGTCCTGCCCTGATATCTTGGTGTCAAGGTCTCCACATCTTGTCTCCCACATCCACCTGGGGCACTTGTAAAGCATCTGCTGTGTCCTCTCAAAACTCACATTTACAAAGCTGCTGCTTCACAGTGATGTCTTTTACTTCAAGCCTGGAATGATCTGCCCCTTACTGATTTCTCTAAATTACTTTAGACACAACAAGTGAGCTTTCACCCTCAGCATATCTGCTTCCCTTGCTAGTGCTCTAGGACCAAGCTTCCACGTTACTCCCTGGTTCAGTCCCTGTACCCTTACAAATTCTGCCTGTATGGGTGGGCGATGGCTATGGCAGAGAGGCAGAATCTGCCAGAAATGGCCCAGGCAAACTCCTGAGCCTTCCTTCCTCACAGACTGCACAGGAGAGAGGCGAGAGGCTCCCCAGGCACTGAGAGCTTTCCAGCCATGTGTGCATAAAGCTTTCTGCCCACACCACGTGACAGAGGAAGAGGCTTGGACCCATTACACAATAATAAAACTATGCCTTTGGCAAAGCGGAGCCAAAACCTAGATCTGCTGCAGGAAGCTAGTGATACACACAAAACGGGGTAAAACATTAATAAAGACAAAAGACCCAAGAAGTGAGGACTGCAGAGCAACCTCAGAAGGACACTGTTGTGGCAGGACGGGCTCTGTGCTCTGCTGCGTGACAGCGATCTGCAGCAAAACGTCTGCAAAACTGTGCGGGATTCCAGCGCCTGTCGAGATCTCGCTGAAGAGATCAGCCTGGGTGAGTAAATTCACTTTTGCTTTTTTTCTTTTCCTTCCTTTTCTTAACCTTAACTTGGGAAACTTACCAAATAAGGTCTAACTGATGAAGCACTCAGGTTTCCAATGCCTGCACAGGAATCCATAAAGACAGCAGCAGCAAGTTAAAAGAAACCATCTGGGAAGGAAACATTCCTTGGGTTTCCAGCAGGAGCACCCACCTCGCCCAGCCAAAACCACAGCCTCCCCCTTCACTCCGGTACCAGGCAGCAGCTGCTGCGCCACAGCTCTGTCCTGGGACTGGGGAAGGCTTGACTCAGGCACTGCAGCTGCTTACAGCAGAGGAGGCGATGCCATTTTGGGTGCAGGAGATGCACTTTCCTTTATCTCCTTTGACATTACTTTGTGCAAAAAATCAAATTCATATCTGCTATAGCTACTCCATTGGCTTGTATCAGAAATTAAATGCATGTATTTCAGCTTTTGCTCCCCATGCAGAGGTGCATGGAACTGCACAAGGTGGTTTCCCTGGCCAAAATCCACTGTGTGGCCACCACGCCTGGCAAACCCTTGGGGCTTTCCCTCAGGTGTGCTTTCAGCCCAGCCACCCCACAAGCACCAGGAGCTACAGCTGCTCCTTTGCACCTGGGGCTCACTCCTATGGGCAAAATTGTTTCTTGCAGACGCCCTTTTTGAATGCACATACATCCCCAGAAATAGCTCAGATAATAGAAGTAGTCACATGGGGGCTTCCAGCAGGTACTCACAGCAGGGATGCTGCAGCAGCCAAAGGGGGACACAGCAAGAGATGTGTCCCCCGAGCTCCTTTCTGTGAGCCAACTCTAGCTGCTGCAAGCCAGCAATCAGGAGCAGGGGCTGCAAGGAGCCCTGTGGGGACAAAGCTCCTGGAAAGGGGGCTCCCAAGTGACAGAGATGCTCTGGGGACAAGCAGCTTGCACAGAAAAGCCATTAGAGAGCAGTCCCCTTGCAGAAATGCTCCACGGGCCACAGAAGCCTGACACATTTTCTATGGAGCTGTGCTCCAGCCTTAAGACTCACAAGTGAACACTTTCTAAAGCCATCTCCTTCCCAGTTTGCTTCTTCACAAACATTCCCCAAAATTATCCTGTGGAATTCCACAGCACTATTTTATGGACTACACTGGCCCCAGGGGATGCCCTGGGTGCCACAGCAGCAATTTCTGTGGTTTGAGCTGAAGGACACAGGGAATCCTCATATCTAAATCCCAGTTGATGGACACCTGTCACTCCACCTGCCTGTGCTGCATCCTTCCAGCTCAGGCTTCCCACATTCACAGTACATTTTGGAGCCTCTCGCAGAGCCCAGAGGCTGGCAGACAAATGACCCAGCTGGGATGAGGACCTGAGGCCTCAGCCTGGAGCCTGCATAGCATCTGGGAGCCCAGAGGGTCTTTCCTCCAAGAGCTCTGCCTCAGAACAGCTCAGCTCCACCATCTCCACCACATCCACCCTGACTTGTCTCCAACTCAAGCAGCGCTCCACCACCAGCTCTCATAGCCTCCAGGGCATGGTGGGGGGTTGTGACCCACACACCATGTATTTGTCATGGCCATTAAGTGTCCAAGACCCTATTACAAAAGGCATTAATTAAAATGTTACTATAACAGTAAGATCTCAGCTGAAACTGTGCTGTGTGGTCTTCAGTGCCAGGTCTACTGCTTGTGCCAAAGAGAGGAAAGACGCTGATCTGTTTCCAATTTGCTTCTTGGAGCTCATCATATGTTCTACATTGAAGAGCAATTTTCCTTTTAAGGTGGACCAGCGCAGGGTTTGTTTTCTTTCAGAGGTTTCTTTAAAAGATTATTTATAGATTCTCTTGTGAATGTGACCATGCTCCCACCCCACACACACTCCTATGGTGTGGGATGAAGAGGTCTTGCAGAGACAAAAATTACTATTGACTCGGGAGTTGCAACAGAGCACTGCTCCAGGTAGCCAAATATTCCTCATCTGTTCGAGTATTGGTACTACAAACCTCTCAGCCTCGGGGTATTTTGTGGTTTGTCCCATTGGGTTAACTACTGGGGTTGTTTGAGGGTAAACAAAAGTACTTGCGCTAAGAAAGGTTAAGAGAAGGTGCCCTGCCCTCTGCCTTGCGCTCACTCATACTCATTTGTGAAGCAGTTCCTCCTTTTTTTTCTCCCACCCCCTCAGTTATGCCCCACAACAAAATATCTCCTTGCCACAACTAATTAGAGTCATACATCTCCAAATGTCTCTTCCTTCTCTTCTGCCCCATTTGAGGTGGTTACTGGGAAGTGGGGATGGAGCTTCCCTTAGGAACTCCCCGCTCTGCAGGCATTTTAGCACTTTGATCCCCTTTCTGTGAGCAAGAAGTCTTTATTCAGCTGTCCGCATCAATACCGGTTTGTGGTTTGGGTCTCACAAGGCCATTAAACCAACACTTCACATCAGCAAATAAACTTGGGTATAAGAAAAGTGGAAGAGACCAGAACAGACCGGCTGAGCAGGCAGCCCCAGCCCGGAGATCTGTTCTGCATTTCCCACTCCTCTGCATGTTCCTAATTCCACGTATTGCAGGATGGGGAGCTCCCACTCAGCATTAACGTGTTGCATATTGCTGGGTGGATTTGGAGCATGTAATGTGCATTTCCACCCCCTTCAGGAGCCGATAGCAGGGGAAAGTACTAAGGCAACGTGCAATGCATACGGTGCTTTGAACACCTTCCCAGTGCCAGAGTTAAGCAGAACACGCTGGAGAGAAGCCAAAGCCTCCTGCTGTTTGCCTTGACACCAAGCAGGACCCTGCCTGACCAAATGGCCCATGAGAGGTTTGGGATGTCACAGCTCATCTGTCTGTCACTTTTATGGCTAGCTGTAAATTTACTGCAGCACCAGAGTACGAAGAAATATATGAAAGGCAGTTTTCTTGCTTTGTAAGCCTTGCTTCTGCGTTTAGCTCACAGAACTTGAGGATGTGATAAGAAAGCCCACACAACTGGATGGCTTTCAGAGCCTCCTACAGTACAGGGTGGCTGCAGTAAGGGACAGACTGCATTTCACAGGAGTCTTTGCCATCGTATAAGCATGTGTACCTCTTAGCCTGGGAAACAGGAGTGGTACCAAAGTGATATGTGGCTAACGCCTTTAAAACATTGCTCTGGCTTCATCTTGACTGATCACAGAGCTACCAAGCAAACAATGAACCAGCCAGAGTTGTCAGGGGCAGCTTTAGGCTTTGTGCTTCATTTCAAGGGCTACTGCAACTACAGAAACGCAAAGAAAGAGATTGCATCAGGGGAAGCCTTTCACTCACCACCAGCTCGTTTCTACCCCGAGGCCACTGGAAAACAGCCCAACTCCATCAGCCTCTGCCCAGCCCCGTGGTCAGTGCCCACAGCTGTCACTTCCCTCGCTGGCAAAGGGAGGGGGAAAATCCTCAGCTGGGGCACCCCCAGGTACGCAGCATCCTTCAGAGCTGGGAAGGGAACAGCACAAGCACTGCACCCACAGGTAGACAGAAACTGATGACACAGAGGAAATCCTCTTTTAACTACAGCTGTAACCATGTGCAGAACCAACACAAATTCTAGTTTAAACTCTTCTAGCATTCGGTCTCAGGTGGGCTGTGCATGAAGATGAGCTCGTGTCAATCAGCCTGATTTTGAGCATCTTCTCTCAGCTGGCAGTGCACCTGAGTTCTGCTTCAAGATGCAGAAGGCTTACTCTGTGCACAGCTCCTTGCAAACAGCTCCACACACAGACATCCAGAGGGAGATTTTACTGCAGGATAACTGCTCTGCATCACCAATTCCATGGAAATAGCTGTATTCAGAAATCATTTCCTATCAGAACACCCTCCTCCCATCCATGAGTGGAGTCAGACAAGCCCAGAAGGCTCAGCACCGTCCTGTGAATGAAGGCAGAGCCCAGGATGCTCCAAAAAATCCCCTCTCGCTATATTCTATACTTAAAACAATAGCTTATTTTTCAGAGAAGGGAAGGGCAAAGAGGAGGGGAATGGTAAAGGAGGAGAGCAGTGAAGGGGTTTGGGAAGGCTGTGGGAGAGGCCAGAGACATTTTGGACACTGACCTTGTCTCAGTCCTTCCTTGCACATAGATAAACAGTCACAGACAGACTTCAGAGGGGAGCTGGAGCTGCCAGCTATATTAGCATGAAAAAGACAGGAGAGCAGGAAAAAGGATGGGTGGTCATGGATAGGAGTATAGAGAAGAGCAAGTTTAAAAAGGAAATATTGCTCAGATCTGGAAAATTCCCTGAGCAAAAGCCTTGAATTTGCATCCCTCCAAAACAAACAGCTTCCTCACCCTGCCAAAAAACATTCCGTTTCTATGAGTCTCCACAACACGCAGTCCTGACAGAGGGGGCACTGCCATGCCCTCATCCACTGCTCTCTGCACACCTCCAACCCCATCTCATTTCTGCAGGCTGTGCCATGATCTCTGCTGTCCTCCTCCTCTGGACCGTGCCCTGCGTGGCAAACCACATCCTTGGGGGCTTTGCCAAGGCAGCGCTGCAGGAGGGTCCCCAGCTGGCATGCAGCCTGCCAGGCCCCCCCGGGCCCCCCGGTCCTCCCGGTGCTCCCGGTGCTCCAGGGACAGTTGGCAGGATGGGCTTCCCAGGGAAAGACGGCAAGGATGGCAAGGATGGGGACAAAGGCGAGCACGGTGATGAAGGTAAGAGGGAAGAAATTCTTTGTGAAATAAGAATAAAATATAAAAGCATCATCCCAAACACTGTGCCAAAACCTTACAAAATATATATTTTTTGCTAATAGAGTCTTAATGCTGCATGTAATTCTTATCATCTTCATTTTAATATTGCACATTTTCCTCTGGAGGGAGATTTTCCCTGTTTTGACACACTCACCTTAGCCAAAGAGACACTCTTGGACTAGTCTCGGATGCTGCTTTCAAGGAAAAAAAATTCAGAAGCAAAAATTTAGTCCGGCTCCCTAGAGACTATAACTGGGTAGCAGGACACTGCTCTTACTATGCTCCACCTAAATCAAAGGCAAATGTCAACCCTAGTTTAAGCCTGAGGTGGATTCCTGTTTAACTTGGACCTTACTGAGGACCAGGACAGCAGGAGTCAGATCCTGCTGATCTCCCACTGCCACCCCAGAGTGCCCTCCTGGCTCAGCAGAACACCACCATACCAATCTTTCTCTTCATACCATCTTCTCTCTCTCACCCCCAAAACAGACTCTGGAGAACAAGTTTCAAGCAGCAGCCACATTTAAATCTAGTTGCTACAGCAGGTCAAGAGACACAAAATAAATCCCTCTGTAATTTTCTTCTATCAGATACTACCACACTCAGGGCTCACCAGCAGTTTCACCACTGTGACAGAGCCCAGCTTGCTCCCTATCTCAAGGCAGTCCCTGCACTAGGTGTCTTCTGGTTCATGACTGGTCCAGATCCCAGCTAAACTGGGCTTTTTTCTACACCTAGAATCCATCTTTTACAACACAGTTTCATGTTAAATGTAAAAAAAATTAGGCAGAAGATTAAACATACCCATCTGCTCAAAGCTAGTTTCCAAAAGCTTCACAAACTCATCCAGCTCCTTCAAAACCCAAAGATTTAAAACTTTTCCCCGGCTAGCTTTATTATTTATTACTCCTTTTTCTCAAGTGAGTCAGATAACTGAACCAGCCTTTTGGTCCTTAAAGAGGACAGGCTTTCCTGCTCCCAGGTCCTGTTATCATGCCAGCTACTTAATGTGGTTAATCAGTCCTGACACATCCCGCCCCAGGTGGTATTTCATTGGGATTCTCTCTAGCAAGGTTTTCCTCCCAAATGAAAGCATACTGACGCATTGATATAATCCCTTTCCACTCACCATATTTTAACTAAAAAGTTTACAAGGTTATTTGTCTTCTAGGTCCACAGGGCAGAACAGGAAACCCAGGCAAGCCAGGACCAAAGGGGAAAGCAGGAGCTATCGGTAAGGCAGGCCCACGAGGACCAAAGGGTTTAAAAGGCAATCCTGGAAAGAAAGGAGCACCAGGAAAGAAAGGACCCAAAGGGAACAAGGGTGAGACCGGCATGCCAGGACCCTGCACCTGTAATGCCAACAAAGCCAAATCTGCCTTTTCTGTGGCTGTCTCCAAAAGCTACCCAAGGGAAAGGCTGCCCATCAAATTTGACAGGATCCTTATGAATGAAGGAGGACATTACAACGCTTCCAGTGGGAAATTTATATGCAGCATCCCAGGTATTTACTACTTCACTTATGATATCACCTTGGCCAACAAACATTTGGCCATTGGCTTGGTCCACAATGGGCAGTACCGGATCAAGACCTTTGATGCCAACACTGGGAACCACGATGTTGCCTCTGGATCAACCATCCTTTCTCTGAAGCGGGAGGATGAAGTATGGCTGCAGATCTTTTACTCTGAACAAAACGGGCTCTTTTATGACCCCTACTGGACAGACAGTTTGTTCACCGGCTTCCTGATCTATCCTGATCAAGATTATCTCAATGAAATATAGAGCAAAAAACAAACCCATACAAAAATAAAATAAAATATCAAATAAAATAAATAAAATAAAAATAAATAAAATAAAATAAAATAAAATAAAATAACATAAAATAAAATAAAATAAAATAAAACCAAAAAATAGGAAATGGATGTGACCTCAGTCCAGCAAAGTGTAGCCTGTACATGGACATGTGTGGAGTTATACCATTCCACATTTTTCGCACTAACAGCCTGCATTGGCTCCTTAGATATTTACTTGATGTCACCAACTAGTCCATAGGGTGTGCCAGGATTAGTAGGAACAACCTTTAAGTAACCTCATGAGTCTCTAAGCCTTGAAGCTACCTGTTATGTTTTCCCACCACCATCCAACTGTGCCATGGACATGTAACTCAAGTAATGGTGCAGAATGTTTTCATTTTTGTATTATTGTAAAGTGTGAGGATCAAAAATCATTTCCTGAAATCTGAGCTCCTAAGTGCAATTGATGTTGGAGATTGTATCAGTGCCTCTCTGCCACCCACGTCCAATAATAATAACATTAATAATAACAATAACAACAACAACAACAACAACAACAACAACAACAACAACAACAATAATAATAATAATAATAATAATAATAATAATAATAATTGTTACACTTTACCAGCTTCCTAAAAGTCAGGAAGTTACCAGCTACTGTTACAAAAGTGCCAGTAACTCTCAGCCTCATCAAAGCAGAACTAATAAGCAAAGGCATCCGTTCTAAACAGGACATGCCACAAAGGAGAGAGCTAAAGGCTGAAGGTAAAACTCCTGGTAAGATATATCTTGTTGCATCAAGCACTGCTGGCATTGCTCAGATTTCAGCTGCTTGTACTGGTGCTGGGGTCCTGTGCTTGCTTTCAGGCAAGCACTGATAAGATATGACCAGAGACAGACTTTGGTTGTGCAAGCCAAATACTTGCCAGCCTCCTACCCTTGGCAGAGAGGGAACTTTGCAGATAGGACTGAATTTTCTGAGACAGCATGAACCTTCACTACAGAAACAGCTTCATTAACACGCCCATTTCTTGATTCTTGCCAGTTTTTCCTTCATCCCTGCCAGCGTCTGCTGGAAGGAGATACTTGTGGTGCTGCTGAGATCCTCCTCAAGGGCTTAAGGCTACACACAGACTCTGGTCTTACCGATATGCTTTTTTGTTTGTTTGTTTGTTTTGTTTTGTATGTCAGTATTACAGATACTCTAAAATCAATGTATTGGTGCTAAATGGTATTTAAAAAATAAGGGGCAGAAAAGTTGAAAGCTGAGCTTTTTGCTTTTGCTATGTTGAGCTTTGCCTTTCTTTCCAACCCAAACATCAGCTAATACAGGGATGTGCTCCAAAAGGATTTGCTATTACCATAGCAAGAAGAGCTCTCCTGCTATCAAGCTGCCCAGTTGGCTGCCTTGCCCCAGGATGTCAAACCCACCCTGTAACAGAGGGCTATCTCAGCAGCCAGATGGAAGGAGTCTTCCTCACTATCAGATGCATCTTCTTGGTTTCCACATTCATATTTCTTGGCTCCTTTATCACTTCACTAAACCTCATATGAATTTCCAGCTCCCCTAATCTTCATATTCAGGAACTGAAGGAGTAGTCCATAAGAACAAATTAAGATATTTTTTAAAAAATCTTACTTTTACAAATTAAAATAGTTGCATGATATTGATGAACTACAGTAATTGTGTTATGTCTTACAAAAATAATTTCAAATACATTTTATGAAAATAAAGCTGTACAAAAATACTGGAATACCCTTGACACTAATAAAGCAGTGTTCTAGAAGTTATTTCAGAACTGCTACAGATTCCACAGACACTTAGTTTTAGTGATGGATTTCATAGGGCCAGGTGTCAACAGAGTATCTCCTCTCTCCAAAGGGCTCTCTATCCAAGACTATCTGCAAGGTGGAAGAATAGGATCTGTTCATTCCTTTGAAGCTGCTCACCTTTCTGGCAGGTGTCCTTTCCTTGGCAGTGGCTGCTCGTTTAGGAAGACTCTCATTTAGGATGTCCTGGAGTGCATTTTGTAGACAGCTTCCTGAAGGCAGCAGCAGTTCAAGCACTGCCTTTCTCTCCCAGCACCCAGCCCTGCACTCCCACCTTCACAGCCTGGGAGCACATCTGGGGCCAGGACAGCTTTTGGGCAGAGCCAATGTGCCTGCAAGTCTCTGCCCTGACACAGCTCCCCAGCACCATGTTAGAGGCAGCCTGAGGGACGTGGCGGGACTGCTGCCAAGAGAGTGCTCCCCTCTGCAGTCCTTCCCTCCCCTCAATTCAATATATCACCCATTCCCAAAAGGATTTATTTTTTTTTTTTCTGATGTATAGGCAGATTAGTTTTTCACCAGCTTTGAGGTGACTCCACTTGGTGCAATGCAGGTGCCAGAGCTGGGAGAGGATGGGAGAGCATCGTGGGGAACTAGACTGAGAAGAGGAACATGGAAGGAAAGCAGCAGTCAGGAGCTAGCTCAGCTGAACCATCAACCATCCTATATGACTAAACTCCCAGTTGTCCCCTGTTAACTCAGAAGGCCCCTGCAGGGAGCATTTCCCCTTGTCAGTCCTCTGAGGACTTCCCCTAGCTGGCTTCCCTTGATGAGAAGCAATGGGAGTTATTAGCTCTGGCAAAGCATCTTTTTTGTCTAGTGAAAAAGAAAATTTGCAAATGAGTCTCTATGTCTGGAAGATTAAAATGCAAATGTCAGAGAAACCCCCTGACCCCTGCTAAGTGCTCAGTAAAATACAGCTTGCTTTCAGTCTGGGGCTGAGGTCCTCCCTGCCGACTAGGAACACTGGCTCCACCATGCTCACATCCACCCTTGGGAACTGCCCCTGCCACCACACCAGGTCACAGTGTGGCTTCTGTGCTGCAGGGCTTAGCCTCAGCCCTTGCAGATCTGCTGCCATCAAGGACTCACAAGGGAAAATTCAGACCTTTCAGATACTGCAGGCAAAATGGAGAGGTACAGCTTCCCCTGTATTAATTTTTCTCTGATTATTTAACCTCCCATTGGGCTGCAGTCAGTTAAAGATACCAAGCATCAATTATTTCTGTGAAAGAAGCATGAGTGTTTGAAGGGATACACTCTTGCACAGGTTCCTGTGAAAGAGATTAATTTCCTCTTAGCATGCCTTAAAAGCAAACAAAGCAACTTGCATGGTGAACAAAATGTCTCTATTCAGTCCAATCCTGCACAAGAATCATTCCAAGCAGCTGCAGGCTTCCCTCCTCCTGCTTCCCCAGGAGAAGAGGGAGGGAAGAGCAGCTGGCGAAGCAGCAAGTGACTGGGTCATCACAAGGCTGACCACTGGTACACTGAATTTGGGGTGCTTTCCCCCCCTCCCCCCCCCTAAAGTGCCTGGCTCAGGCTACAGAGATTTTCAAAAATAACACATTCTGGCTTGCTTCTGCATCTTCAGGCTGCATTTTGGTTTGTGCTTCCGTTTTTCTCCAGCCAAGCAGCTTTATTTATTTATTTTTAATACCAGAATTAACAAAATTTTATTCCAGGAATAAAATATTCCAGGAGTTTCTGGAAAGAAACACCACATAAAGAGATCTGGCTTTCACAGGCAAGCTCTTGCAAGAGAGAACCACTCCCACACAGGCTGCTTGCTCCAGCCCAGGCAGTTCCCAGCACCTCCATCACAGGGAGAGCAGAGCTGGGAATGTCCTGGCCAAGCAAACACATGGGCAGATACCATCAGGAGGGAGGGAGGGAGGGAAGAACACACTGACCAAGGCAGGATGCCATCTGCATCTACCGTCCTCATGCAAGACCTCTTACGCTGCAATAGCCTTCTGCACTGGGAGTGCCAGCACTGCCATTTGCTGCCTTGTATTCCAAGTTTTGTCACAGGTGAATCCCTCTGGGCATTCAGCATGCCAGGAGGAGGTGAGGAAAGGTAGCAGCAACATCTACCTTTTGTGTTCATTCAGCAATAAAGGCTCAGCAGGTTCATCTTGTGGCTCATTAGAGACAAGCACAGACATGGCTGTGACACACCTGCCCAGGTCCCCTCCATGGTGGCAAAGGGTTTTCTGCCAGAGGAGCTCATGTCTGCTACCACAGGGCTTTCCCCTTCCCATGTCCATCCCAACACCATGCAGTGGTGTACCTTGCAGAGTCAGGCTTGCTTTCAGACAAAGCTGTAATTTCACAGCACTCTGCACAAATATTGGCAAATTGGGAAGCACTCAGTACTGGGTGATCCCAAGTCCCAGGATAAACCCCACTGTCTGATGCTGCTTCTGATTCCTTAACTCGGTCTCCCAGAGGCTGTACTTCTGCACTTGAAGTGACCCAGGTTCCACAGTAGAAGCTGCCAAATTACATCTGGACATCACAGGCCTGTGACTGCAGGGCCCCGAGCCCTCAGCGCTCCTGCCTCAGCTGCCCCCAGGCCCTGGCCTGGCCCCCAGATGTGGCACCAGGGATTTTACTGTGGGGAAATTATAATGGTTCTCTTGCCCCATCCTATTATAACCCTGTAGCCTCCCTGATAGGGGTACAGTCGTAAGTTGGTGCTGTTTGTGTTCCACGTAAGATGACTAAGAAGCACCTTTTTTCTACATAGGCTCAACTAAGAGCACCTCAGCTCCTTACTGATGCAGGCTTAGCTCTCTCAGCACTTTCTCTGCAATGCGGCAGCATTTCCACGGTGTTGTTTCCCTAACTGAGTCTCTGGTTCTTCTGAGCTTATTGTGCTGGCAGGTAAAATGCAGGTGGCCTGAGACACTCTCTGGCAAACTTAAAGTTGTGTCCTTAACTATTTTCAGATAGCTTTGTTCAGCTTTATACAAATTTCATTGTCTTAGCGTTCAGAACAATGGAAGAGTGGTGAAGACACTGACCTGTTCGAATTAAACTGTTTATTTTTCTAGAGAAAAAAGTCTTCAATCCTCAATGTCATTGATTTGAAACTAGGCTTATATCAGTGAAACCTTACGGTCTTTGTACCTGTGCTTTACTTAACCATGGCTTATTAATGATGATGAATTAACATAAACTTTCTCTAAATTAATATAAATTCTATGTAAGCCTATTTACTTTAGGAGCCCTCTGGGATTTTGCTTTTGATCTGCCTCAGGCTGTCTTTTAAAACACTTGAAAGTTTAATAAACACAGTTCTGATGTGACTATGGACTGTATTTTTACCCAAACTGTACCATTATATCAGAACTTTTTGATGACTTGAATGATCCTTCTTGGGTTGAAAAGATATACTGTAACTGCAGCCAATTTTTAGAATATCAGTAAGTCAAGTTATGGTATAATGTCTGCAGATTGTTTGACTATCAAATGGAATAGTACTGGAGTCCTTATTTTATGTACGTGGCCTTGCTGGCACTCCCTCCTTCAAAATAAAGCAATTCCAAGGTTCAAGGCTATTCCTGAGCTCTTATCACTCCTAGAACTACTGTTCTGTTGAGTTTGTTACTGTGCATAGTTTATGATACCAAATAAACTTTTTTTTTTTTTTTTTTTTTTTTTTTTTTTTTTATAAGCAAGGCAGTCTTTGAGCACTACTAACATGGCTATGCTACAGAAAGGAGAACCAACTCGATTCATTATTTTTTTCAATTTTTATTATCAATGCAGGACACTTTTGATGCATGATAATTAATTTTTAAATGGAATAGGTGAAGTACGTGGGCCATAATCTTGAAAAATAAAATCTTTTGACTGGCAAATTAAAACCAGCATTATAGGGATCAATTTTCTTTTTTAAATGGAATCTCTCAAGATTTTCTTAAATAATATAGATTTAAAATGTTTTGAAGCAATAGATGATAGGGACGTAAAGAATATTTGAAAATCCATACTATGTTCATATTATTGAAACTTTATTTTGAAGAATTTATATCAATTAATAATTATTTAACACAAACTTGAGAATTATGTTGAGATAATACAGATGTGAAAAAGTTATACAAAACGAATACATCATTGTATGAATTATGAATAGATTACTTGTAAGGAAATGCTCAGTGTTATACAAAACATTTCTTAAGCATGTGTACAGTTTCAAGTAAAAAGAGAAAAAAAAATAGTGTCCTTGCTTAAATTAAGGGACTCAAGTACTTTGTTTAAGGGATACCAAGATAATTAGATGTACTAGAAAGAAAATAGGGGAAAATTATTTCTGATGGACACTTGGTGGCAGCTTTTATCTGTAGGTTTAATAGCTGTTGCCACTTAATTTCATTGCTTCTCTTTTACAACAGGGGACAAGCCAGAAAATAGACCATAAACAACCATGGTATGTTTTCACCAGAAGAATTGGTCAACAAATTTGTTGACCAATTTGTTGACAGGCAATTTGCGTATTTTATTTTAAATAATAATAATTCTGAAACTGGAGTTCATTTCCTTAAATGGGAAAGCTGCTGGTAGGCCTGGTGAAATTTCTCAGGAAATTCTTTGTCCTGAACAGATCAACAGTGAGACTTTGGTATAGGATAAAAATGGGAGGGATGGTGGGCCATGAGCCCCCAGCGCAAAGCAGTGGTTATCAGTCTGAAATTTTGCCAGGCTGAGCTGAAGGCAAATGACAAATCTGCAGCTACTGTCAGGATCCTTCTGTCTGTGTGACAAGGATGGGACCTGTCACAAAGAAGAGATGCAAGATATGGCTTAAGTACGGTGACAGGAGGGAAGTGCATCGCTTGGCAGGTCCCAGAACAGGTTGGAGTTGCTTGCTAGTCACCGGGAGAGGCAAACCTTGCTGTGTGGCCCAACAGGGAGCTGTGCTCCTGTCAGACACAGTCTGAAGAGCTCACTTTCAGCCCCAAGCAAACGTGCGGTCTACAAGTTTCTGGCAGCTGAAGATGGAATCATAAAACGAGAACAAAACCCATTTCTTACGTTAATACTGAGGACATTTATTGTTTTTACGGTGACACCGAGAGTATTATTGAGCATTCACAGGCTTGAAGCCGGGAGAAGCTTGGTGTCCCGCTTCCCAGGCAGCCCTCCTTGCCCAGCCCCAAGGCTCCCAGGGCCTCGGGGGCCGCCTCTTAATTGCAACCAATTAACCCCAGCGCCGCACCGTCGCGGGGGGGCAGCTGCACCCCCACCGCCTTTCCTTCTTCTTCCTCCTCCTCCTCCTACCCCCCAGCCGCGGGGTTTCCGCCCCCCTGGCAGCGGCTGCTCCCGGCCCGCGGGGAGCTTGGGGGAGCCGCAGCGGCACCGAGAGGGGACTCGGGGCCCCAGGGAGGGCAAAGAGCCGGGGAAAGAGCCTCGGTCGGTTTGTTCCCCCTGCCGGCAGAGCGTCCTCGAGCCTTCTCCGGACCTTTGGCTGGATGGGAAGAACGAGGATGGAGGAGCGTTGGTGGAAAGGAGAGCTGGCGGCAGACATCCATCAGACCCTGAGGACGAAGGTTTGCCCCGCTTTGTTCCTTTCCCTCCTCCTCCTCCCTCACCTCTCCCCTGCGGTGTGCTCCTGACTGGGACCTGCTCCAAGCCAAAGCCGCACGAGCTGCCACCTGCCCCGGCTGGTCGGCAGCTTTAACTTAGCTGGCCTGCTGGTCACTCCTTGGGTTAGATGCCAAGAGAGCACGGAGATGAAGAAAAATCAGCGCATCACGGGAAGCCAGGAAATGATTTTGCTTCTTTCCACCAAGATAAGTGCTAAGATTCGAGTAAAATATGGGACCTTGTTCCCTGGCAAGCTGTAAAGGAGCTGAAAGAAGCACCAACAGAGCTTGTAATGACTTTTCTAGAAGTTAGGATGTCGTTACAGGCAGATTAGAAAGCCAACAAAACGGCTTGCAATACACAAAATAGTGCAGCACGGTTGGTGAATTCCTGTACTTGCACTGCAGGCAGGTAAAACTAAAGCTGCTCATTTGCTCTTTGTTTCCTTTGGTAGATCCCTGGCTCTGAAGAAGCTCTAAATGCAGCTTGTTAACATGGGGAACGTGGGAGCGAGCCCACAGCAAACATTGCCTACCTGTAGTTGACACAGCTTTAAGCTCATAAAGTTATGCTAACAAAGTTAACACTTTGGACGTTCTGCACCCTTTTTCTTTACAGTCGTTTAGCAATAACTTGTACCAGGTGATGCAATTGCTACCAGGTCTCTTACAATCTGGTTGGTTTGTTCTTAGACCAGAACATTAAACCTGTTGCAAGCCTGAGCCAGGAACAAAAATAAAAAACAGAGCATACTGTGTATGTTTGTATCAGGAATGTCGATATACGCTAAGTCATAAAAGGTGCTGAGTGCATTGATGTTTTCTGGTTCTTTAGTAGCATAGGGCTATTGTAGAAATAGGAGATAAAGGAAAGGTACTGGTTGTTCCAGGCAGCTGACTTCTCCATCAAAAATCAGAGAGCTTTCTAAATGGAAGTCGAACTACTGTGACATCCCTACAAAACTCTCCCCTCTTGAGTAGCTCTGAATACTCCGGAAATGTGGAAAGCTAAGTAGCAAGTCAGTGTGTGGTTGTTTGGTTTTGTTTGGTTGGTTGGTTTTTGTCTTGTTTGAGGAAATTCTTTACTTTAGAAGGCAGTCTGAGTGTCCCAGTAAACTGAGTGATGTCTGGTGGCTATTTCTCTTCTGTTTCGGTGCTTATGATGGGCTGTTTCCTTCCAGGATAAGTTCATTTCCTGCAATTAATGAAAATTACTAGATCTGTCTGCATTTCCCTTTTTATTCATTTCAGAGGAGGGCCAAATTTTACAGGACTTGTTTGTGAATTTAAAAGGCTAATATTGTAACTTGATCTTTTTTTATGGGAGTCCAAACTGCAGTCTGCAGTTACTTTCAGCCAGGTCAGGAGAGCTGATCTTTCTGCTGAAACCAAACAGTCCTTTAAGTTGTAAAATGTGCCTCTAACTGGTAAGAATGTCTGAGTGAGTTCCTCTAGGAGAAAGCTCCTGTCTCCCACCTCCTCTTGGGGTTTAAAGATCTCATGAGGAATGCTCTTTACCACTGCAAAATGTTTCATTCTGTTTTGATGTGCAACTTTTCCCTCAACTTGAGTCCATAGTTTCAGTTTGGACTGCAGCCCCTGAAGCAGGACCGTAAGGCACACAGAGCTTGTTGTGAGGGGCCCGTATCTTCACTGGCCATAAGCACATTTCTTGCAGTTCTTCCTGTTAGAAGTAGTGCAGTATCCTGTTATTAAGTTTATTCTGTAAAAATACAATCTTTTCTTCTTCTCCCTGCATCAAGTGTATGTGCCTGTATTTCTATAGTAGATCAGGTCCTTGTGTTTTCTATAGTTCTGCTGAAGCACATGGTTTACTTGACCTGTTGATAGCATGAAGATTTTAATGTAACAGGTACTATTTTAAGCCAGTAAGTCCACTTTTGTCCTTGTTATTTTAAAAACTTGTCATCTTTTCAATGTTTACCTACTACTGATGGTAAGTTTGATACATTCAAATCTGCCTGGCACAGTCTGAAATTTCCAGAACAGACAACTGCACATGCAGTTTATGAAGAGGGAAGGCACTATGGCATTGTGTAGGTGATGCTTCTGTTTTTGTTTTTAAAATGAATTGTAGATGAGAACTTCAGGGGTCCCAGATACCTGTAGACATGCAAAAGTGTTTGGACTCTTTGCCATCACAATTAATCAAAAAGATAAAACATTAAACTTTCATTCTGATGAGATTCTCCAGTTTGAATGAGTGGTAAGAAGAGAGTAGGTATTACAGGCATTGAGGTTTATTAATTTTAGGCTTTTTCCAAAAGTGGAAAGCAACAACAGCATAATCTGTTCACTTGGGGGGGAATCTAGCTTTTGAAAAACAGTAACAATAGCATTGCTGGCTGTTAGCTGTAACATGGTTATTTCATAGACAGCAGCATATGCATGAAGCTGAAAGAAACAAGTGTCCTAGTAAAGTACATGGTTATTCATGATTTCATTTTTTTCCCCTTAAAGTTGGAATTTCAATTTTCACACTCCTTTCTCTGATCCTTCTCAGATTAGCTGCTGAACTTCTGACTGCTTTGAACTGTGTAAGAAAGACTTAATGAAATGTCTGATAAAATGCCACAGTGAAACACATGAAGTAGTGGATTTTCAAGCACCATAGTAGTTCAACTTTCTCTTAGATTTCAAATGTTTGGGACTGTTGGGAGGATGAATGGCAGTATGTTTAAGCTCAAAAAATTTGTAAGTGCAGTTGAAGTACTGGCCTGGTCTGCCATGTGTTTGGAGGGTTTTTCTGTATGACATCTTGGTAGTATGACTGAAGCTTAATAAGCTCAGATCTTAAGGAATGGAGCCTGCTTTTATCTGTGGATATTCTGAAAAACTTTTTTTTTTTTTTTTTTTTTTTTTTTTTTTAAATGCAAGTGAAATAGCCCAGAGTAAGCCAAAGCCATTAAGTAGGTCGAGAATTGTGGTTCCTTTATATGGCTGGAGTTCTGGTAGGAGGTTCAAGTGAGTTTCATGCTCCTTTCGAGTGTACAGGAACAATGGTAACAGAAGAAAATCTTAATTTATGGTGTTTTTCATTTGTGCATTGATGGTATACCAATGAAGATTTTTACCAATTATCATAAATCAGTAAGGGTAGCAGCTGGCAGCACTGGTCTATATGGTATAAGTGTGTGTTTAAGCTGTTGCTCCATCCACCTGACTGGTCACTGCTGAACATGAGAAAAATAAAGGATATGTTGTGTTATAAATGAAGGTACAACTCAATCTGAATTTAGTAATATTTATAAAAGGCAAGTAAACAGCGCTGGGTGTGCGGGGAACCTACGCTCTACCAAATACACACACACAACCATCGAACTTTCTAAATATGCAGAACATTGCTTTTACATATTCATAAGAAACCCGAGTACACCTATACATATGTATGACCTATCTCTGCTTTGTATCATAATTAGTATTTTCTCAAACACCTCCTTTTGGCATCTGCGCAGTGTTTCTTGGTGGTGGCAAACACCCAGCAACCCCCATGCCCCAACGGCCCGAGAACAAGCAACCTCAGATGGCAAGGCGTCTCCTGAATCACCCTTCTTTGCTCCCTCTAAATTCTACATTCCTGATGGCCTCATCGTTAAGAGTCTGATGTTATCACCAACCATGGGGCTTGTCGATCCCCATGGCCACACTCCCACATCTCCCCCTTCATTTTGCTGGGGGTCGTGGGGATGAAGGCTCAGGGTTCTTCATCGCCACTAGTACACAAGGTTTCCAAATGTAACAAAATGTGATTGACACTAACAGTGACACCATCTTTTCTGGCATTTTGTTAACTATTGAAACTACACTAATGATATGATTATCATATAACATTAAACAACAAATTTTAACAGTTTATCAACCATCTTCTTGACAGGAATTATTACTCCATATATTACATGTTGTTTATGTGCCCTTATTAGGAAATGTCTGGGTTTTAAATTTTCACTGGAAATAGTAAGAGGAATTGTCTGACTTTTTGTTTTTAATGTGGCTCTGCCAGGTAGGTCTCTTACTTCCTCCATTGTGAATCCAGATGCTGTGCAAGACTGGCACTTCTGTGACAGTCTGATTAAGATTTGTCTGAAAGAAGTGAAGAACCCTTAAATAAAGGGAAACAGTAGCTCAGTTGGTTCCAGGCTTGGCTGAGAGGAGGTCACAGAAGGGGATGAGAATAAGAGTAACAGATCACACAGTGAATCCTATGCTGTCCCTTATCATTTTAACATCTAACATTTGTGATTGCTTTCTGTGTGTTACTGGACAGCATGGTTTGTGCTTGCACAGAGGAATCAAGTGTGGATGCTTGAAGACTTTTATCGCGTGTTTTAGCTCCGAGAGGAAATGAATCCTTTTGCCCATATCCAAAAAGCACTGCCCTGTCACTTATCTTTGCCTTTTTCTTTGAGGTTGAGTTTGCCCATGTGGAGTAATATAATATATGGAGCAATAATTCGTGTCAAGAAGATGGTTGATATTAATAAAGAATTTTTAAAAAAAGTTTTTTACAAACCTTTTCATGTTTGGAGATTGTGGTGATCGCTTTAAATGCTGTGCCCTGTCTTTCTGGAGGCTTTTTGCTGATCAATATGTTGAGCAAAGTTTGTTGAGTAAGTTCCAAGACACCTGTGAGCCTCTTATGATGATGCTGCTTTTATAGCATTTTGATGTGGTGATGTTGCAGCAGCCCACAGCGGGGTAGTTGGAGTGGAGAGGAGCGAACAGGTCAGGGATAAGCAGAAGCAGTATATGAAAGGGCAATTCTAGCAGGTGGCAGGACTAACAATTTCTTCTCTACTGCTTTTCTGGAAATAGATGAAAAGTTTAAGTATTGGAAATGATTTTATTCTTTTTACCCTATATTTTTTCTCCAGAGCTGTAGTTGCTAGTCCTCAACAATATCTCCAAGTATCTAGGCATTTTTTTGCATTCAAAGAAGTGACTTTTTTTTTTTCCCCTTGATGAACTTATGCAGAAGAACCCTATGAGGAGTTGATAGAAGAGGATGCACATCCATGGCTTTGTTTGTAGGGCTTCTCACTTTGTGTAGGTCCTTGGTGGTTGCCAAACATAACTGTGAACCTGCTTATCCTGCTCTTGCATCGTTACACCGTCTGCCTCTCTCTCATATGAAACCATTCAGCATTTCAGACTGATCCTAAAAGCAGTCCTACTGAAGTACTTAGCTGCTTCGTGCTGTGTGCTGCAGGGCAAGGCTCTTGCCTGTGCACAGATGATAACCATGGATCAATTAATACCTGGGATCATGTAAGGAACCACAGCCTATAGCATCTCCTAATTTAACCCTGTAATTGAATTTTGTCTGGTTTCTTAAGTCTGGTTATATGGAAGCCCACATGGTTTTATTTTGGTGCACAAAATCAGAATGCCTCTCACACTGGTTTCCAGTTATGCATGTCCCTCTAAGCCTGATCGTGTCGCTCTTTTCTCCTGATAAGCTGAACCTGCTCACCGAGTGCTTCCTTCCAGGGAGATGGGAGAGTGGGGCAGCCACCTCATCAGCTCTGCACAGTGGCGTCTCCTCTGTAAATGGTGCAGCCAGTGCAGATACTTCAGAGCTCTGATCTCTTCATCTTGATTTGTTTAGTAGGATTAACTGCTCTATGTACCACTCTGTATTCCAATATAATACTTTATCTTGCAGCACTATGCTACTTCTAACACTTTTTCAAATATACGTCATTTTTATATTACATGTAAGTGGAATCTGAATTACCTTGCTGATTTTTTTTTTCCTTATCCATGCCTATCAACATGTATTCAGCCTATTTTTACTAAAGTCTGGTCATGGTAATGCATTAGTAAATGGTTATTTCTAAACTAAGAAAGTATTAAGTGTAGGCATTAGATTTTTTGGGGTGTTCCCAAGGATCTTCACTCCTTCCCTTAACCTACTCTTTGTATAGTGTTTTCACATGGGTTTGTAGCCACTTGCAGGTGAAGATCTAGCATAGGTAGACCAAAAACTTCAATAATTCTACCTTTAAAATGAAAATTTGTATACCACATGAAATAATCTATCAGCTTGTTAGCTTTTATAATGCTGAAATAGGTTAGTACAGAAAGTGCTTGACTTTGCTGTAATTAGAAGTCTAATCATTCATTCTCCCATGATTTTTTTCTTGTTAATGTCTATATTTTTCTTACTGCAGCTATGCACTGTGCATGTGTTTTAACATTAGATAGAAGTTTTTTATGCTAGAGACTTTTTTTTTTGGTACAGGATGTAGTAAATTGGGCAATGGAGGAAGGGACAGTATAGGAGAAGCATATATTGCAGTGATAGCCTATGAAACAGTATTTAACAGTCCAGTTTGGGTGAACGAAATAAAAAGCAGTCCTTAAGGGACAGCATTCATGGCAAAGGAGTTTGGTGTTCCTGGGAATTGCAGGCTCCTGGGTTAAACTAATTTAAAGTATTTAAGCACATGTTTAATGTTTGTAAGGGAAGTGCATGGATGACCCAAGACTTAAAGTTAATTGACTATCAAAACATGCCCTGATCCAGCCCTGATTTCTGTGTCAATCAGTGCTGTATTTGCTAAGTGGCTGCTGCAGCAGGTGGTGGTTGGGATTCCGGACAGCGAAATGATAAATAAATGGTATATTTCAGTATCTCTTTCCTCCTTTTTTTTTTTTTTTTTTTTTTTTTTTTCTCGTTCTCTGTTACCCCCTGTAGGAATTTAACCTACCTTTGTATAAGGCCACAGATTGGGATGCACCGGTACTTCATTGATCTCTTGACCATCCTCAGCAACTGTTGCGGCCTTTGCCCTACAGCCCAGCACCTCGCTGCCTACTTACTGGACCTCTTCATGGATCAATACAGTATCAGTGTCAAGCAACTGTACATCTCTGCATTTGCCTGTCTTCTCCTAGCAAGTAAGTTGGCTGCTGTCTACTAAGCCTTTTTTTTAAACTTTCGCTGAGCAGATGGTTGTTCTCCTTACACGTCATGTGCTGTTTTCTCTGTTAAGACTACAGTTTCTACCTACTTAGGGTAAGTGCCTAATGAAGTCCACAGAAAGGCATAAAGTAGTCTTAAATTCTGCCCAAATTGTGTTGCACATCTGCATGCTGGTGTTAATGTGCAGAGGAATTTTGGGTAACTGAAGTGTTGGATCAGTGGAAAGGGATGATGAAGGTCAGGGAGTGATGGAAAGGAGGTGGCAAGACTGGGAGAGTTTGGTTCTAAGGAAAAATCAGTAGTAGAGAATAGCATGTGTAACGCAGACTCTCCTGGAGATCTGTCCTTGTCTCTGTGCCTCTGTTATCTCTGGTCATAATCAGTTCCTTGTAAATCAGAGTTTTCTTGCACAGGGATGAAAGGAAAATTGTTTCATGAGGATATGTTGATGATGCTGGAATGTCTATTGCTTGTTCTGGGCTCCTATCAAATAGCCGGTCATTGCTATGTAACACTGAAGATCTGGTGTTGGCATCCACTTGAAAAATGATCTTGAATATTTGTCATTAGTATTTTCTTGAAGTCTCTGCAGCTAGTGCTGTGCAAGTGGAAGGCAGTGGGGCTGGTGACTCAAGGAATTGCCTCAAGGACTACCCTTGCAGTCTTATAAGCTCTGTTTCTAGGTTACAGGGAAATCATTCTGCCATATAGGAGCCAGGCAGAGCAACACACTATTGTTGTGGACAACAAAAGTTATGCAAACTGTAGCAGTAGAGCCTAGAAGGTGTGAGTAGTCATATTAATTAAGGTAAAAAATGCTATGAAGAGACAGAAACCATTTCTCAAGGAAATAAGGTGATGTTATGTGCTTATTGCTCAGAATGCAGGTTTGCTACTGCTTTTCCCTGCTGGGAGTGCTCTGAAGAGCTTAATCTGCAGAGATAATGGTAAAAGACTAACAAACCATACATATGGTATATTTAAGCATTGTTCGCTCACCAGAAAAAGGTGGTGAATTATATGGAGCAGTTCCTGGTTCATATTACAGAAAAGGCCAATATTAAAATCAGAACAAATAATAGAAATGGTTTCTGTAGGTGTAGTTTTGCTTCAGCCTACATGAGCCCTGGGTAGAGCTGTTGCAGTTCTGCTGATCTGAACATTTTATGAGCTCCTTTGGAAAAGTAAATTGGCAGAAAACTATCCCAGCTGAGGAAGGGTTTTCTTTCTGTTTACCAAAGATTTTTCTTCACTCTCCTGAGGGGTCAGACAAGCTTCATGCCCTTGCAAAGGAGGGGAGAGGGTCTAAGGCTGACCTTAAAATTGTTAGGAAACTGCACCCTTTATTTCAAATGCAGCAGAATGAAATACCAGGTTCAGGTAGCCTGAAGACTGAAGTCTGTTCAGAAATGCACTCCTTAGCTTTTGGGCTTTCTGATGGATTTTTTTTTGTATGTGTGTGGGTGTTTGTGTAACATCATAATTGCAAGAAGCCTCATAGCATTACTGCTTCCCCCCGCCCCCCAAGGGGTGAAAGTGACCTTCAGGAATAGAGAATAAGATTTTCTTTAAATCTGACAATTTCATTTCCATTTTTCCCAGCATAAAATTGATGCTTCAATGGTTCTTATTAATTTATTTTTTTTTCCTCATTTGATTTAGAGGAAGAATTTATAGCTATAACTTACATTTGCAGTGCTATGCAGACAGGATAGAAGTGATACCCTCAAACTTTGTATGAGTTGTCAGAATTGGTATAATGGTAGGATCTTGGGCAGAAGTTTCCTTTATGAGATTGGGAGGGCTGGACTCCTATAGCTTCCAGGATTTAAAAAGAAATAATGATAACAAAAAAAAGCTTTTGAGGCTGTTCTTATGTAAATGAATAAAGTCAAATGCAACTCTATATCACTTCTAAGCAACTGTGAAAAAAGGAAAGCTCACAAACTGCCCTGCGATAGCACTAGAGGGAAATGTTTTGCAAATTCTGCTTTATTATTTTTTTTAAGGCAATTTGATTAAAAGAGCAGATCTGGGTCTAGTGAGCTAATGAATATGAGAATCTTTCTACAGTTGACACTAGTGTATGCAGCAGCATTCATACATCTGGATCTGGAATAAAATCATGCCTTATAGGAAAAGATCTATTATTGTAAAGGTAGCTTTCCTACCAATATGTAGAAGCACAATACTGAAAGTTGAACCAAAACAGCTTTGCACAAAACGAATGCCTAAATAATTTCTATAGATAAGGTTTTATATGCTAGTGTTCAGTCTGGAGACTTTGGGGAGCATAGCAAACGCTGTTGTTTACAGTTAGGGCCATCCTAATGTGTAGTAAGGACCTTCTTTTCTGGTATGTGTAGCTTGATCCGATGCAAGTCAAGTCAGGAAAAGTTATTTGACACTAAGTGGGGGTTCCTGGATTTAGCTTGTTATTTTCAAAATGATATGAAATGGAAGAAATCTTGTAATATGATTTTTCGCTTTAGCTTTGTACTAAAAGACTCAGAGTATTGACCAGAAGTCACCTGAAGTGTCTTGCTGTAGCGAAGAAGAATAAAACTGGTTCTTTGCCAGTTACTGCAAATGCAGCAATTAGAACTTCCTGCAAAACATTACTGTAAGAATTGCATCATTTTTCAGCAAAGAATTGCAGTGAAAGTGCTCTTCTGTCTGTGTAGCAAGACTTTGTACTTATTAAAAATATGTATATAACTTTAGAGAAACAAAAACTTCAGCTTTATGAAGTTTTCAGTCAGCAATTTTTCAAAATGCTGTTGTTTACTCCATCAAGATGAATGTTTAACATAGAATATCTTTCAATATACATTACAAACATGTTTTGAGAAAACAATCAGGAGTCAAAAACAAACTTCCTTAGAAAAAAAGCAAGAGATTAAGGGTAGTGTGTAGACCACAAGCAAGATGAGGTCTGGTTAGAGGTAAGAATTCTTACAAGTAAGTGGGGGGATGGTTTATGTTTTTTTTTTTTTTTTTTTTTTTTTTTTGGGAGGGGTCAATAGGGAAGCTTTTGGGGACACAGCTTTTGAAGTGGAAGCAACAAAATTCTAAGCTAAATGTTAGTTGAGTATGTTTGGGTAAGCTCAGAGAAATTGTTGGCAACTTGTATTTAATGTGAAGTTTGCTTCTATCTCAGATCTAAAAGAGCTCAAAAACTTTTTTTTTTTTTTTTTTTTTTTACCCTCCACCTACAAACTTTGCTGTCACACATCTTTGAGCTAACAACAGCAGTGCTCTTATGACACAGATCGCAGCATTTCCATGGTTGTCTGTAAGTGAGCTGGAGTTATTTTCTCCTTCTGAGTTCTAGATAAGCATTTTGACTGGCTCATCAGTTTCCCCAGACAGGGAAACTGGATGATGATAGTGCTTCCCTTGACAGTAATAACTGCAGAGGAGATGAGGGAGTGGGAAGATAACACTGTTGTAGACAAATTGTGCTGGTAGCCAAATAATGTTCAGCCTGGACTTGCTGCAGTTGAGAGGAACGTGGGTGTGCGTTCCCTGAATCACCCAGTCATTCTCTAGTTGGAAGATGTATGTTTCTTCTGCGATGTATGCACTGAGTGATAATTGGAGAAGGAAATTCCTCCCAGATAGTTTAGCCCCTCAGAACAACTATAAAAGCTTTGAAGTTTACTAATGTAATCAACAGTTATTTCCTCTGAATCAGTTCTGAAAAAGAATGATAATTGTTCACTAAAATCTAGAGGTGAACTGAAAGCTATTGGGGGAGGGAAGGAAATATCATCTGAAAAACTGATGTCACAGGTACTTTATTGTTTAAAATAGATGTTTTTTTTTCCTTCACTTGCATTAGAGGAAACTTTATGCTCCAAACCAGAATCATAAGCTAAACATGCTTTTGTAATGCAGTCAGACCTAGTCCACATGGACATTTTGATTAGGTACATGGCTGGAAGACAGAGGACCTCCTGTCCTGTTCCAGGTGAGCTAATGGAAGAGGTTGTAGGTTCTTGCTGCTGCAAGAAGATCATCAATGACATTCAGCAGTTAAAACTGCTCAAGAAACTTCATGTGTCCCTGCTTGATGCAGACTAGTGACTACTCAGGTTGACTGCTTTGCTGGTAAACCAGGGAGATGGTGGCTTTTGGTAGGTGGCAGTGCTGTGCAGCTAGGACTGGTGGTCTTCTAGCAAGACAGCTGGCTTTGGAGCAGGATGATTACCAACCAGTACACCTGCACAGAAGCCAGGATCCTTGTTTCAGCACTCAGCCATGGATACACGCTCAATTCAGAAACAGATAAGATGGCTGAAAAGTGTTATTACTTTCCTTGCCTACCTGTAGTGTACTCTCCACCTCTCCCACCAGTGTTTTGAGTAATCTCTGGTTTTCTCCAGACAAAATCAGCTGGCATTTAAATAGTTTCTGTAAGTGGATTGATTTTAAATAAGTTACACGTTTAAGTAAATGTTAAGTAACATTTTGGCTGGAGAGAATTGAGGAACTCACATCTCACCCCATGTCCCCAGCAGATGGGGGGAAGGCAGCCCCTTGCAGAGGGGCACTGCTGAGCAGCAGCAGGTTGTAATGCTACAGACTGCATCTTAATCAGGCAATTTATTACAGAAAATGGGCGTGATATTTTTAAGGTGCTCTAGCTCTGTTGGATAAAGATTGTGTAAGGATGTCCCAGCTGCTGTAGTGCTGCTTGCCTTAAATTGCCTGCTGAAAGCTGTTCAAACCAGCTGCCCCAAAGTAGATGAGATGTGCTGATACAAACTGTTCAGCTGGTCCAGCTGCAGCAGAAGTACACTCTGGGGAGACTGCAAGCACCTGGGCAGTATGTTTTAAACCACCACAACTGTTTCTCCTGTGAGTTGGTTGTTGTTGCAATGTTATGGTGTATAACTATAGTTCAAGCAGTACAGCTTTTGCCTGTTGCTGTAAAATCATAGCTGCATCTTAAAGATGCTTCTTTCTTCCCTGATGAGCTAACCTTCTTCATTAGCAGGTGCTTCAGCAGCTGATAAAAGCACCAGCTTGCTCTCTCTGAGCCATTCAAGTGCATTGAATGTTCCAGCAATTCTAGTTCTTACAGGCCCCTCTTGCTCAAGGGTTCTGCTGCTACAGAGACACACTAACAGTTTTTACATTTAAGTATTGTTGTAAGCAAAACTTTAACACATCCAGTGCTGCATTGCTTTACAGAGCACTGTGTTAATTTTCTTGTGGTTGTCTTTATTTTGCCCAATTCCTTAATATGCCAGTGGATTCTTAATAGCTGAGTTAGTACAGTAAAGAAGTTAGAGCAAGAAAAGATGTTAGTCCTAACTGAGCTGAATTTAGGGTATGGATAATTGTTTATTACTTAATTCCCTGTTGCCTGTGTAAAACCATCAGCAGTTGTTGCAGGAAGCACGGCCGAAAGCATGACAGACACCAGTAGAGTCAGATCATGCTCCATTTTATTGCCCAAATAGCCTAACTTTTATAGTGAACTTAACAGGGGCGGACAGTGTTTCACACAAGATTATTGGTCAAAAGCACTCAGACAAACAACTACAAGAAAACAACCCCACCTGCAAGAAGACAACCCCCTTGTGATTAGCAGTCACATAGACCTTGTCCTTGAAGCCAGCTACTGGTAACAATATTTTGCTGAATTCCTCAATTGGGCGATGTGGGAACACTGTCATGGGAACTTCTCATAGTTGCCCTGGTAGCTTGGTTTGCTCAGCTACAGCAAACCATGGGATTCTTGCTGTTTCAAAAATCCCTCAACAAGCAGTCAGTTTTCCCATTGGCCTGTGCTTTGTGATCCATTCTTCATTTACTGTCCTGCTTTCATGAGCAGGTAGCTCTTCTGACAAAGACAGCTGAGCAAGACAATAGTGTGTGTCGGTCCAGGATATGGAGTTGTGCTTATAAAACTTGCTTATGAAGTTATACATCTTTCATTTACCTGGTGATATAACATGGGCAGAATATTTTCTTATATATTAAACTTTACTAGTAAGGTATTAGAAACTCAGGTACATTAAGCACTGTGGTTTGCATGTGTGCTAGGTATTGTACAGACCACTGAAAAATCCCTGACTGCTGGCTTTGCAGGACACTACAGAAAAAGGAATTCAGCATGGTATCTCTAAACAGCCTGCCTCTTTCCTCTCTTGCTTAGAGGACCATTAGAAACTGTATTTGTCTAGGAGTGGCATGGGAGAGAGTGTCAGAAGTTTGTTGTAGTGCCTTCTGGACTGAGATAGGAATAATAGTAACAATAAAAAACTGTGTCAGTAGCCACAGGTCTGGATTTTATGTTGGGCTTGACCTGTCTATCCTTTTTTGGGGATCGATTTTAATTGTTTATGGGACAAAGAATACTTGCATTTTAATTTCTCCTTAAATTGGCAGTCCTTTTTTTGTTGCTTGGCTTTCTCAAGGACCCTGGGGTACCTAGCGACTTTTACCTCCTACAGTGGATGAATTGATACTTCAGGGTACGCTTGACAGCAGTGATGCTGCAGTGGCTGCTGTTATCTAACATTAAAACTAAGAACTAGTGTTGAAAAGCAGGAGGGGAAAAAAAAAGATCTAAATCACTAAATTTACTGTTGTCCATTAATTTTAACTTTGACTTGACCAAGTTCATTTTGCTTTTAAACAGCTTTGCCCTGTGTCAGTATCGTAACTTTCCAATGCTACCATGCTGATAGTCAGCTCTCTCTGTTCTCCAGACTAGTCTGACATCTTGAAATTTCCAAGGTTTAGTGGGAAGTAAGAAGGAACTGTAACTTACAGAAGTCAGAATAACAGATCCTTGGTTTCCTCGACATAGAGCAGTTTTTCCTACTTCTGCTACCATGATCCTTAAACTTCTGTATCAGGGTTAACTTCTCGATTTTCATTTTTCTTAAATAGTTCTAAATTCAGGTTTACCAAGGGGATTCACGAATGTGTGTATACAGACTTCTAAATTTTAAAGTTTTTTTTTTTTTTTTCCACTGATAGAACAGAAAAGAACTGTTTATTCCATATATTGGATGAATTTTATATTTAATTGTTACTGTTAAGGCCTTCTGTGGTGGAGTCTATTACACTTTTAATGCATTCCATATCTATGATATCTGAGCAGGCTCAAAGATAGAAATACATTTTTAAGTGTTGAAAAAATAGTTAAACTGCTAATAGTACAGAAAATTGTCAGGCTTTTAAGACACAGGAGACATTTTGTTGGATAGAATTGCTATCCTAAATGGATATCAAGATCTTTTAACGTAATTTTCTGGTACAATACTGTTTTTAATTGGTTTTAGATTTGACAAGAATATTCTGAAGCCATATGTCATACTAATATCTCATCAATTAATCTGTCTTAGTAAAAGAGGACTCTTGTATAGGCAATGGGAGGATCACTGAAGCAAGAGTCATTTGTGGGATACATCCTTCCAGGAACAAATAGAAATAACTCCAAAATACTTATTTAGGTGCATTGCTATTTAAAGAATGGGTTTGGATTTTGCAGCAAGGATGTTACTTAATTGGTACTGGAAAGTGACAATTGCTTCTTGCTAGTTTTTGAACAAAGCAGGGCTGGAGATATGTCATTTTTGGCTTGGTAACAGTGAGTATTTTAAAAGATGTGCTTTCTTATGTTTGCAGCAAACATAAGAAAGCACAAATAAAGCAACACCTTGCTTTATTACTGATAGGTACAATCCTAGGGGCATCAGATCTACTATGGATACACACACACACAAATAGATTTTTAAAGAAGGGTAAATAGAGTGAGATCCTGGTTTTCTGTACACAGTGACAATACTTTAGCTGCTTGTGAAAAACTGAATCATTTTAGAGACTGCTGTGGTCTCAATAGGCTGGAAATGCAATTTAGAAAAAGGTGCAGCTTTGTTCAGCTATCTTGACTCTGAAAATATATGCTCTCTGTTAATCCCATATGAATTATTTATGTTAATCACTTAGTTAGAGTGTACTTCTCTTAGCCTTTCAGTGACCCTAGCTAATGAGGCCCTCCAAGACAAGAAGGAACAAAGAGAAATTCTGAAGCAGCAAGGGCAAAGGTGGTGTTGCCAGAGGGTTTTTAATGTCTTCCTTTTTGTAGTGTGTGCATTTAGCTTCCATACCCAAAGGACAGTATTCATACCCAAAGGAGCTTTTTTTCCTCACTATTAGATCTTCCTTGCTCTGTTTTCCCCACACTATCTTCTTCGTACTTGACAGAATGCCTTTCAGCAAACCGCTTCCAGTTATTGTCAAAAAAAACTGGCTTCAAAAGCGACTTGAGGAGGAGAGATGCTCTGACAGAATTGCTATTGTAAGCAAGTAACTGGGATTTGAGATTACTGGTGTTTTTGTTTTAGTTTTAAAATGGCATTCAGTGGGCAGCTTGAGAAGAAGGGACAGTAACTTTTATGTCATCCTTGTCCCCCAAGTAATTTTAATGGAGGAATGCATAAGGGGAATGTGGCACCCAGGTTACCTTGGTATGAAGGCCTCTTGAACAGCGTTGTGAAACAAGGGTAGAAACTAACGTACTTATATAATTTAGTATCAAAAGCTGCTCATTGCATTCTGTTTCGGGCATATTTTCATAATTTATAATTTCTTGTAGCATAGCAGAGTCTGGTTCTCTCTCCAGGTAAGTAGAGATCCATAAGCTTGTTTGTGCCTAAAGTGAAAAGACAGAAATGGCTTCTCCTGCTGTGGATTACAATTTATGTAGAGGCTGAGAGAAGCCAAGCAGTATCTCTGCTTTGCTGGGAATAGGTGGCCTTGCTGTTGTGAGCTGGCTGAAACATCAAATTACTAATTCTGCAAATCTGTTGCCGCACGCCACTCTAGTGCACTAACGTGGCATTTGGCAGGGCAGTGTCAATTCTGTTCTAGAGATAATGTAAGGGAAAGGCAGGGTCAATCTAATGGCTTGCTTCTGGCCATCTCACAATCAACCTGAGATGTTGTTTTAATAGTTTATTGTTAAAGGAGCTTACGTTATAGCAGGAAAGATGTCTCCTTTGCAAATGACCGGAAATGACACAGCAGCCGTCTCAGAAAGGATGATCCATATGGAAAGATCCATAACACTACAGTTACGAATCTTATGAATTTCTTGTGCTGTTTCAGCTCTGCTATTCATCCTAATGAATTAATCTTGGTTTTGGGATCAACACTATATAAGCAAAAAATAAATAAATAAAAAGGATATAGGAAGATATTGACCACTGTTGAACTTTTTCTACTCGTGTCACTTCACTTATCTATCCCTCTTGCTTTTAAAAAACTTATGTTTATTTTTTTTTATCCCTCTTGTTTTAATATATATATATTTTTTAATTTATTAAAGCACCTTTTACTGTTAGACTTTCTGTCTGGGGAGTGCTCTTTGGCTTTTGAGTACTCAATCATAACAATAAGTCTTTTCTGAAAACTCTCTCTTTTGATAGGTAAATTTGAAGAAAAAGAAGATAAAGTTCCAAAGTTGGAGCACTTAAATAACCTAGCATGCATGTGCAATGTGAACGTGGTATTGAGAAAGAAAAATTTGCTTAGAATGGAAATGCTGCTTTTGGAAAACTTCAGCTGGAATCTTTGTCTACCCACGCCACCACACTACATTGACTACTACCTCGATGTGTCCATTGGTGAGAATGACCTTCGTGTCGGCTGGCCAACCAACTCAGTGACAGAAGTCAAAACTTTCATGGAGAAATATGCATATTACTTCCTTGATTTCTCAGTGCAAGGTAAGAGGTTTCAGTGACTGATCATCCAAATGGTTATCAAAAATGTGAATGTTTCTTCTTAGTATCTTACAGGAATTACCCTTGTTCCTCTTAGCTACACACATTAATATTCCACAAATACCTACATAAATTATGTTAAGATGGTTGTGGACTTCAAGGTTCTGTAATCTTCCCTAATCAATCCATCAGTAGAACATACTTGGGATGAAAAATTATTCACAACACATGTTGTTAGGATGTGAAGGTCCCACCAGGATAATTGGAAGTGAACTGTGAACAGTTCATTTATTGTATATATCTGTGGCCAAAAAGCTGATGTTGCTTGACCGGTGAAAACTTTGGGATATAGACAAGCTCTGTGAACTTACCATGTTGATAAATCTAACTTCCAATTTGTTTCAGTTATTTTGAAAATGACAAAGAAATCAATAACATAAAGAAGCAAGTAACAATCCAACATCAACAACAAGAAGGAATGGAAAATCTGAGCCATCAAGCCACTACTCAGGTTCTATTTCAGCAACCTTTAGCTCAGCATTTGGCTACTCTTGCCAGTTGCCACTGAAAGATTTGTGCTCTACTTACCGTAACTCCTTACAGGTGCACAGGCCTAGTGGTCTGCTTGCTGGGAGTGCTGACAGCTCATTGCACTCCTACACTGCTTTTCAGGCCAGCCTTCAGCTGTCTGCTCAGACTCTGCACATCCAAAAGCCTCTTGCTATGCAGGTGACCTTAGGAACAGAGCCCAGCCACTGCAGTTCCACGGTTTGTGGTAGCGGTTATTTTACAGGTTGTCACTCATGTGCATCTGGGTGTTTTGATGGATGAGTATCTGAGCTGGAGAACCATGATGGTGGGAATGACAAACTCCCAACCAACCCTGAACGTGTGCGGGACTTGCTGCTCCACCTCGATTCATACAAGTCCATGGGTCCGGATGGGATCCATCCCAGGGTGCTTAAAGAGCTTGCTGATGTCATCGCAGGACCTCTCTCAATTATTTATCAATGGTCTTGGAATCTGGAGAGGTCCCAGTACACTGGAAGCTGGCAAATGTTGTGCCAATTTTCAAGAAGGGTAAGGAAGAAGACCCTAGCAATTACAGGCCTATCAGTCTCATGTAAGTGCTTGGTAAAATTATGGAGAAGATGATCCTTGAAGTTACTGAGGTGCACCTGGGGGACATTGCAGTCACTGGTCCCAGCCAGTTCACGAGGGTAGGTGCTGCCTAACAAATTTGATTTCCTTTTATGATAAGGAAAACCCATCTAGTTGACCAAGGAAAACCAGATGATGTGATCTTTTTGGACTTCAACAAGGCTTTTGACACGGTTTCCCATAGGATCCTACCGGACAAAATGCCAGCATACAACTTAGCAAAAACATCATACGATGGTGAGCAATTAGCTGATGGGCAGGGCTCAAAGTGTTGTGGTAAATGGGGCCACATCTGGCTGGCAGATGGTCACTAGTGGGGTTCCTCAAGGCTCTATTTTAGGGCCAGTCCTCTTCAATGTCTTTAGAAATGATTTGGATGTAGGACTAGACGGTGTTTGAGCAAATTTGCCAATGACACCAAACTTGGAGGAGTTGTGGACTCTGAGGGTCCAAGGAAAGGCCTTGCAGAGAGACCTGGACAGATTGGAGAGCTGGGCGATCACCACCCGCATGAAGTTTAACAAAAGCAAGTGCCAGGTCCTGCACCTGGGATGGGGCAACCCTGACTTTACGTACAGACTGGGCGACGAGACGCTGGAGAGCAGCCCCGCAAAGCGGAAACTGGGGGTTGTGGTTGACAGCAAGTTGAATATGAGCCAGCTGTGTGCCCTGGCAGCCAGGAGGGCCAACCGTATCCTGGGGTGCATCAAGCAACAGCATCGCTAGGCGGTCGAGGGAGGTGATTGTCCCGCTCTACTCTGCGCTGGTGCGGCCTTACCTCGAGTACTGTGTGCAGTTCTGGGCACCACAGTACAAAAGGACATTGAACTGTTGGAGAGTGTCCAGAGGAGGGCGACAAAGATGGTGAAGGGCCTAGAGGGGAAGACGTATGAGGAGTGGCTGAGGGCACTGGGCCTGTGCAGCCTAGGGAAGAAGAGGCTGAGGGGGGACCTCATCACAGTCTACAATTTCCTCCTGAGGGGAAGTGGAGAGGCAGGTGACCTATTCTCTGTAATCACCAGTGATAGGACCCGCAGGAACGGTATTAAGCTGAGGCAGGGGAAGTTCAGGCTGGACACCAGGAAGAGGTCCTTCACCGAGCGGGTGGTTGCACATTGGAACAGGCTCCCCAGGGATGTAGTCACTGCACCAAGCCTGTCTGAATTTAAGAAGCGATTGGTCTGTGCACTTAGTCACATGGTCTAAACTTCTGGGCAGACCTGTGCGGTGCCAGGAGTTGGACTTGATGATCCTTATGGGTCCCTTCCAACTCGGGATATTCCATGATTCTATATATTGGTGGGGGGAAAAGGTGATATGAATAAAAGCTGAAGAAAAGACACTGTGTGATCCATGATGCCTATCTGAAAGAGAACAATGAAGGAACAGAATCTTTATGACTTGCTCATCCACACATCCACACACATCAGTGTGGATCCACTGATCACTGGAACCTGCCAAGGATTGTACCTTTCTCTCTTAATGAGCGAGAAACAGAAATGCAGTAACATATCTCATTTAATCACCTTGAAAGGGATGTGAATAGAAACCCCGTGGATGTTGCTACCATCTAGTCTTCATTTACAGAATCACAGAATTGTCTAGGTTGGGAGAGACCTCCAAGATCACCTAGTCCAACCTCTGACCTAACACTAACAAGTCCTCCACTAAACCATATTCCTAAGCTCTACATCTAAATGTCCTTTAAAGACCTCCAGGGATGGTGACTCCACCACTTCCCTGGGCAGCCCATTCCAATGCCTAACACCTCTTTCAGTAAAAAAGTTCTTCCTAATATCCAACCTAAACCTCCCCTGGTGCAACTTTAGCCCGTTCCCCTCGTCCTGTTGCCAGGCACATGGGAGAACAGACCAACCCCCACCTTGCTACAGCCTCCTTTAATGTACCTATAGAGAGCAATAAGTGACTCAGAGTTGGCTGAAATCTGTTGACTCAGATTTAGTGACTCAGAGTTGGATGAAAGCTCATGTCGAAGTGTTACTTCAGGCTGGAATTGTTTGTTGGCTAAGTAGCAATGTACTTAGAGGATGTTGTTGAAAACATGGAGTGTTCTCTCTCTCCCTCTCCTAGGGACATCTCTTTTGAACAGTGGAAGCTTCTACTAAATGTATACTGAAATGGTTATCACTTAAATGTGAATGCTCTTTGTTTCTGCAGAAACTGATGTGTCACTTTCCATTTTCTTTGACCTGGAGTGATAGTTCAGGAGTGAACTAGTGAGAGTTCATGCTTTATAGAAAAAGAAAAAAAAAAAAAAAAAGGCTAGAAGACTATCAAATAATTCTTGACATAAAATTCTCTTGGAATCTAGATGTGGTTCTACTGAACAGAACACTGCTTTGTATGCCTTTATTAAAAAAAAAATCTCTTTAACATGCTGCTGCTTTTTGAGACTGGAGATGATTGTTAGTAAAATTGTTTACAAGCTTTATCAGGGATTTAATGTTACTTGATGAAATCCTCTTGGAAAAACTATTGGAAGAAGCTTCATTGCCTTTAGTTATTTCATCTTTTGGGCCAATGACTTGTGGCAGTAGTTCAAGCTCAGGACAGAGGAACAGGTGGTAATGGGGACTGAGATAGGGAACTGGCTAACTTTACTATGAAATTAGAGTTTAATTGCAGTACTAGACAATGCTTTTTTTTTTTTTTTTTTTTTTTTTTAATACTATCTTGGCACTCTCTTGAAAATGTAGCTGGTAAATTACATGTTGTTTCTTTACACTGAGACTGATCTACTGTCAAATATCCAAAGGTTTCCTTTTCAGTTGGGATCAGAGATGTTGTCTTCAAAGATTGTATAGGCTTTTTTTTTTTTTTTTCTCTTTAACTGAAATGTAGATATTTACAAGAAACAAACTTCTGCAAATGTGAAACTTTAGTTTTGATTTGCAACCACTGTCATGTGTTTCTTTGAAGGCAGTACTGTTGGTTTGTATTTTTTTCTTAAGGCTCTCAGGACAGCAGTACAGGTAATGTGCAATATGCTTTTACTGACATGGAACAATTTTTCAAAGTCATGTGTCAGTGCTGTTTTAAATTATATTTTTAGAGAATTGTTTTTAAAGGGTGTTTTAGGGTGGAGGGGAAAAGATTAGCCTGCATGCTAATGTGTGTTTAACTGTCTTCTGACAATGCAGTGTTTGGTATCGGGTTAATAACTTACTGCATTGAGCAGGCTAGAGGAATCGTTACTTTTTTAAAAACAAACAAACAAACAAACAAACAACAATCGTAAATGGAGAAGCAGTACTCTTCAGAAATGGCTCTAGAAGCTTAGATAACTTGGTTTATCTTCTGTTGGATTTGTATTTATATTAAACTTTATTTTTAGAAGACTAATGTATTTTTTGTTACAATTTGTCATTAACAAACAACATATATCTGGCTGTACAGTTGTATGTGTTTTCTTTGCTTTATCACCCTTCTAATTCAGGTCATGTGTGCTGTTATATTTTGGACTGCCATCATGCTTAATTGTGAAAATACTTGCAAAGTTTTCAGTGAAAGCTTACGATAAGCATATACCTGAAGTGCCCTTCATTTTTTAGTATTTTCTCTTAAGCTTTTAAGAGATAACAAAAAATACATGTCTATACATTAAAAATTGATCTGAACACTCATAATGTTTTACAGAACAGTGGTAGGACAAATGTGGTGGAAGGTCCTTTTCAAATTATAAGTTGAAAGGACTAGATAGATTGGGAACTTAGTCATTGCACAGGAAGTGAGCTGTTATTCCAAGTCTGAAATGTTAGTGTATGTTAGTGTATGTACCAAGTGGGCTGAGGAGATGGCTGAAGAAACAAACAAGGTAGGATATATGAGCTGGAATAATCATTTCTTGGGGCCAGGTGCAATCTTACCTACGAAAACTGAAAAGCCAAATGGTTGTATATTCAGTCTTTCTTCCAGTGACTCTATTTTAAATGTGAATTGACCACCGACTTCCCCAGTTTGTGTTTGTGCCTTTGTATCATGGGTGGAGTTGAGACAGATTAAGTCCAACAGCAGACTCTGAAAGGGATGGGAAATATTTCAGAATTTAGAGTTGGTCTCATACTGTTCGTATTAACTGTTCTCTCCAGAATGCTTTAAATGTGGGTGGGAGTTCCACTCACTCAGTTTCCAGATAACATTTTTCTTTTAACTGACTGTCACTTTTGTTTTCTTTTGTGAAAACTAAGAGAGAATGTAGAACAGTTCAGACAACCTAAAGACACTCTTGTAAAGCCTTTTTTTTTGCAACAACTATTTTTGCAGAGAGCTGCAGAGGTGCATTCAAAGCTGAATTCATTTTTAAACAAATTGATACAAAAATTTCCACCTCATGACTATGCTGTTTGATGCTGTCAGTTGCTGTGTAGTCAGTCATAGATCAGAATTTTTACAGTCTGATTAACTCGAACTTTGCAGGCAGACTTTTAGAAGTTAGTTCACAGAGAAACGTGGCTGGGGAATAGCAAGTGCTAAGCTTAAATTGCCAGAATGGGATATGGCACTAGTAACCTCCTCCCTGCATGGGAGGAGGATGCAGAACTAACCAAGCAAATAAGAAAGATGACATCTTTCATCATGTATTCGTGAGTCCTAACAAGGTTCTCTGCAAGGATGCAGGTGGGGAAAAAAGTCTGCTAATATTTATTCAGGCATCAAGGGTTAAAATTAACATACTTAAATCTTACAGCTGCAGCTTGCTGCTATGCTGCTGTTTTAAATGAGGAATGAAATATACAATTTCAATTTTTGTTAGAAAGACACAGTTTTGTGTTTGCAGAACTGTCAAAGCCATGGCAAGTTTTACAGACTGTAGTGAACAATTCAAAGGTGATATAATGCTCTCTGGACAGTATAACTGGCTACTCAGTAAAGTGGCCAGATGTTGCTTAATATAATTTATCTTCATGTTATTTTTTTGAGAAGTTGAGATGCTAGCAAGTGTGTTCCAGACAGAGAGGGATTCTTAGTAACATTTTTTTTTTCTAAGGCATGTTTATTTTGTTTTCTGTGCTGCCATTTCAAAACAGGTTTAAAGAATGTCCTCCTGTTGAAAAGGCAGCAATGCTTTCTTCCCCCTGAGAAAACATCTCTATGTGCTCTCCAGAGAACCTAGATAAAATTACATCCTTCCTCTCAAGGCCCGTGGTGTCTAATAGGGAGTTACCTGATCATGTGCAGAATGCAAAACCAAAATGTGACAGTGGGGCAGCACCAAGTGTACTCACTTCTAGAATTGAAGTTAATGTTGCCTGCTTTCATTCTGTTTTCAAAGCAGGTAATGACCAGGTACCAGCATTGGCACCTTCAGAGCTGATTCATATGGGTGTGAATTGTTCAGACAAAACACCACCATCCCATAGCTCTAGTATGAGCTTTAGTTTCCTATAATGCCCAAAAACCCCTACGGGTTTTTCTGTGGCACATACTAAATCCAGATGCTCTGAGATCCTGTTATTATTTGAAATGGAATGTACTCGCTGAGTTGAAATGAAATGAGCAATTAGCCTGAATAGATTCCTTTTCACTTCTCAATATGACATCATGCAACTGAGTTTGCATTGTGTTTCAGCTTCCTAATATAAAATGACAACAACGTTATTGTCTCAAAGAAATATCAAAGTTGCAGCAAGCTTACCCTAAATCTGCATAATGGTAGTCAATAGTTTTCAAAGTTGAAGTTTTGGAAATGCTCATTGTTGCTCTTCTGATTGCTGCTAGTATCTAAACTCCTTCAACATAGACATTCAGTGAAAAACATCCCTATTCAGGGAAAAAAAACCCATCATGTCTCTTGAACTTTTTGTTTCTTAGAGGTAGCCTTCATATACTGCATAGACTTTGAACCATTGTCTGCAGAAATATTTCTGTTGACATTTTTAATGACATCTTAATGTATTCACAATTGCCAATTCTGTAAGGGTAATGAATAAGGAAAGCTATGCATAATACGTGCATAGCTTTCCTTACTTCACTATGCATAAGTGAGAATTAACTCTATTCTATCAGCTTCTTGTCAGATCCACTATCTGGGACCTGTTAATTTGTTATAGAGATAAAACTTTAACATTTATTCTCTAAAATCCCTAGTGATGTTGTTCTTTATCACACTAGAATATGGTATGGGCCAGCATGAAGCACTGCTTCCTTGGACAAAACTTTCTAATAACTGAAATTCTTTGGATTAATAAACAAGTTATCAAAGTAATTATTTTGCCTCTTCACCCCTTGCATCAACCTTCACAGGAACCTGCAAATCTGTAAGCACTGAGCAAAAAAAATGTATTTATATTCATTGAGATTCATTTTTCTCTGATGAAATGATACTGATTTCCCAAGGAGTACAAGAGAATCTGGCATTCAAGTCCAGCTTTCCATTGAGACATTTCTCATCTCTTTAATTTTTTTTTGCTCTACTTAGCAAATATTTTTGTGTGGTTCTGTTGACTCTTCTAGTTCCCTTTAAAATCAAAATTAGCTCACAGTGAAGCATAAAAACTGGAATTATTATTCATGGTTTGTCAAAGGACTTTCCAGTGGAATCTACAGCATCGTTAAGTTTTCAGACAGCTATCACTGTGATTAAACAAAAGTTTCTGCAGTTGGCACAATGGCTCTGTTGGCCCAACAAGGGACAGTTTTGCAGCCCTGGGTATTGTGATTTATTTCAACACTTATGCTTAGTGTGGCTTTCCACCACATCAAGGCTACAGGGTGGGGAAAATAAACGCCAAAGGAATTCCTCTTGTTGAAAAAAGAAATGATGGCTCTCCCTTATGTGGTTCAACAATATGACTGAAGAGGCTGTTTCTCTTTTGTTTTTTGTTTTTGTTTTGTTTTTGTTTGTTTTTAAGTTCACAGCATCACAGAATTGTCTAGGTTGGAAGAGACCTCAAGATCACCTAGTCCAACCTCTGACCTAACACTAACAAGTCCTCCACTAAACCACATCACTAAGCTCTTACATCTAAATGTCTTTTAAAGACCTCCAGGGATGGTGACTCCACTACTTCCCTGGGCAGCCCATTCCAATGCCTCACAACCCTCTCAGTAAAGAAGTTCTTCCTAATATCCAACCTAAAACACCCCTGGTGCAACTTTAGCCTGTTCCGCCTCGTCCTGTCACCAGGCACACGGGAGAACAGACCAACCCCCACCTCACTACAGCCTCCTTTAATGTACCTATAGAGAGCAATAAGGTCACCCCTGAGCCTCCTCTTCTCCAGGCTGAACAAGTCCAGCTCCCTCAGCCGCTCCTCGTAAGACCCCTCACCAGCTTCGTTGCCCTTCTCTGGACTCGCTCGAGCACCTCAATGTCCTTCTTGTAGCGAGGGGCCCAAAACTGAACACAGTACTCGAGGTGCGGCCTCACCAGAGCTGAGTACAGGGGGACGATCACCTCCCTAGCCCTGCTGACCACACTGTTTCTTATACAAGCCAGGATGCTGTTGGCCTTCTTGGCCACCTGAGCACACTGCTGGCTCATATTTAGCCGACTATCCACCAATACTCCCAGGTCCTTCTCTGCCAGGCAGCTTTCCAACCACTCATCTCCCAGCCTGTAGCTCTACTTGGAGTTTTTGTGCCCCAGGTGCAGGACCCGGCACTTGGCCTTGTTGAACTTCATGCAGTTGGCCTCAGCCCATCGGTGCAGCCTATCCAGATCCTCCTGCAGAGCCTTCCTACCCTTGAGCAGATCAACAAATGCACCTAGCTTGGTGTCATCTGCAAACTTACTGAGGGTGCACTCGATCCCCTCATCCAGATCATTGATAAAGATATTAAAGAGGACTGGCCCCAGTACTGAGCTCTGGGGGACACCACTAGTGACCGGCCTCCAACTGGATTTGACTCCATTCACCACAACTCTGGGCCCGGCTACCCAGCCGCTTTCCAACCCAATGAAGTATACACCAGTCCAAGCCATGAGCTGCCAGTTTCTTGAGGAGAATGTTGTGGAAAACAGTGTCAAAAGCCTTGCTGAAGTCAAGGTAGACCACATCCACAGCCTTTCCCTCATCCACCAAGTGCGTCACTTTGTGAGTGGATGAGGAGATCAGGTTCGTCAAGCGGGACCTACCTTTCATAAACCCATGCTGACTGGGCCTGATTGCCTGGTTGCCCTGTAAGTGCCATGTGATGACACTCAAGATAATCTGCTCCATGAGCTTCCCTGGCACTGAGGTCAAACTGACAGGCCTGTAGTTCCCTGGGGCTACCCTCTGGCCCTTCTTGGAGATGGGCATCACATTTGCTAGCTGCTAGTCAAGTTAAAGCAGTAGATCTGTTTGCTGCATGTACCACAAGAATGTTTTAAGACTGAGCAGGTTTAAGACGTGTTTTTCTAATGTGACTCTGTAATCAGGAGTTCAGCATTATCCTTTTCCTTGGATACAGAATAAATGTTGAGCAATGCTTAAGCTCTGTGCAGCCTATTTTGGGTAAATTGATGGAGCCTGGAGAGCCTAGTTGTCTCTATCGAGGGGACAAAAATAAGATCAGCTAAGAGCCTTTTTTTAATGCAAGGTGCTGAGGTGATTGGGATCATCAGTATTGTACAAGACAGAAATCACAGTATGAACTTGTGTCTACAAGTTACCAGCCTTCGCTAGTTATTAATTAGCAAATGGTGAAGACAAGCAGCTACATAGATCCAGAAGGCAAGACAGCTCAGAAAAGAACTTTATAGTGGGAGTCTAAAAAATGAAATCTTTTTGAACCAGGTGTTGGCCAGAAGTGATTTGGAATGGTGAATCCAAAACCTGTTATATCTAATTTCTTATGTGGTCAGTAAAATGGGTTTTCACATGTTCTTTGTAAATAAGCAGCATTGCATTGAAGAAGAATGACTCCACACTTTTCCACAACAGTCTGTCTGGAAAGCCTTAAATGTCCTCCAAGAGTGTGGATAAAGAAAAGATACTGATGTTAATGAAGTAACTCTGAGAACAATATGAAAGCACATCTTTCAATGAATTTTTTTTTAAATCTCCTATATTTCTGCCTTCCAACCAACAATATGATGTAAGCCTTGGGCAAAATACTGTCCTGTTTTCTAGACAGCAGAATAGAACTATTAAGTATGTGATAGACAACATTTGAATATGCCAAGTATGTATTATATCCTGAAATATTTATACTGGAGCAGCATCACTAAGTCCTTGTTGTGTCTTGTGCTTTTTATGAGGATTATTTCTCAGATCTTCAGGAATTATGGGATAATGTTACTGGGAATAATGTTACTCTGAAAAACAATCGTTCATCTTTATAAAGAAAAGAGAGAGCAAAATAGGTCAGAAGTGTATTTTATTTAATTGTATTGTTGCATATTTTTCAGTACACTGGAAAATGTGCTTTAATGCCTTAAGCAATCTTTTTGCTGGTTCTCTTGTAGGTTACACCAGAAGCAGTAGAGAGCTGGAATAAACAAACCAAAAATTTGGTTGAACAGACCAGTTAAAGCTTCAGTGTCATAAATGAAAATCCCTGTTAGCTGGCTCACAGAACCCATCCTTTACTGAAGCACATGTACCCTTTAGTAGAATATATCTGAAAAATAAGCTGAATGGTTTAATCTACTCAGAAACACATTGTGTTGCTAGACTTAGCAATCACCAACTCCAAGTTAGTATTGGGTTTTAAGACAGATGATTATTCTCCAAAAGCAGTAAATGATTGACAGTATTTCTTTCAAGGATGGTGAGAGTCCTTTCCCGACTCAGACAGTAATTTACTTGTGGATAGCAGCTACTGAAAACGTACTCAGGCATATGTAGTTGACACAAATACAAGTCACAATTCTGGAAGAGTTATCGAGCATTATGATTTCTGATTCTCAAAAAGTCTATCTTTTACAAGTTTTACTAAATAAATATGGTCAAAGACACAGTAACTCAGGAATAGCTCAAGTTCAACACTCCAATCTTTTACAGCTGGAACACTGTGTCTAGGAAACAAAACATATTACAAGTTTATTAAAAATATGTAATTTTTGTTCATCTAATTTTCAATTAAACCTGCGTAAAACTTTAGATGATCTAGACTGAAAGGGAAAGTTCATTAACAGCTTTGCTGTATTTCTTCTATTTTTTTTTTCTGAACTCAAAATTTTGATGCTGTAGATCTTATCTAGATTTTTTTTTTTTTTAAACAAAATAAAGTTGAGAACTCACCTCCACTAGTTTTCCTCCAGCAATCTCTGCAGTGTGATGATAGTTGGGAAAATCAGCTACTACTTTTCCCCCTTCCATTTTAACAGTTGCCTGTAATAGAGAGAAGTTTAATATTCTCTGGGCCTATTGTCATTTATTTTATCAGACACTGTAAGCGTCTGTGCACCTGATGGTTAAAGTTTTTCCTTTAATAAAAGTAAAACTTGTCTATTATATAAACAGCTTGATGATAAAGACTAAAATCCTTGTGCTTTAGTTCCTAAATATAAGCATCCATAATTTATTAAATAGAAAAATATTCAAGTAACAATACATTCAAGTTCCATATTTACACAATAAATCATAAATAATGTTCACTCATAGCTCTAAAGATAGTCTTACTGCAGACTGTGTTCTCAGTCAACATTTTACGTGGTTCTTCTGTTTTGTCAGTAAAAAGTGAAATTGTATGAGTTATTTTTAAAGTAGTGTTTTCATATACTGATAACCTGCCTGCAAGCAGCACAAAAGTCACTGTGGGCTAGTGATGTTAATCTTCACCCTGGATCCTGAGTTTCATGCCTTTAACTACACTAGAGTTCACCTATATCATTTAAGTATAGATGAAGATGACTGTACAGTCTGCAGTCACCCCTTTATACTATAACGTGTCAGTTGCTATACTTTCAGCAAGTTCCTGAGGAAGGGAAATGGAGAAGGATGTGCTGGTCTCTTCTCCCTGGTAACTGATGGCAGAACACAAGGGAATGGCACAAAAGTTGTGACAGGATAAGTTTGGACTGGACATTAGGAATAAATTATTTACCATGCGGGTGGTCAAACACTGAAACAAGCTTCCTAGCAAGGTGGTTGATGCCCCATGCCTGTCCATGGTCAAGATGTATTTAGACAATGCCCTTGATGCTTTAACTTTTGGTTAGCCCTGAAGTGCTGAGGCAGTTGCACTTGATAATCTTTGAAGGTCCCTTCCAAGTGAACTACTCTATTCTAAGAGCTACTTCTGTATGGGAGGAGCATGCCAGGATGTTAATATGAAGATTACAAATGCTCCAACATTTCATCTGACTACCAAAACTAGCTGTGCAGAACTAGCTATGTAGTTCCATCAGAAAATTAGTCTTGCCTCTATAACTAGTCAGCCTTTCCTGTGCTTTTAGTAATACAGATCAGCCAGTCATATTTAGAAAGCAAAAAAGTAATGTGCAAAGTGAAGAGGGGACTTTTTTTTTTTTAATAATTGTGTTTTACCAGATACAAGGAAAGCCTTACTAATTTATATGTTGGTTAGTGACTCTGTGCTGAAAGGCAGTGGTTTCTCTGCTGAGTCGTTTACCCTGCATTCATCTTTGGCTACTTAATAGAATTTGGGATGCCAAAGTGCTCAAGAAGAAGACAGAATTTATATTATTTCAAAATTGTGAAGTTTGCAATAAATTGACCAAATAGAATTATGTTTTCTTCCATACACCTCATAAAGGTTTCTCAAAGGCAATGACATTTATTTTTTTTTCCTCTCAGAATCAGAAAGGTATGACTGATATAGCATTCTGGAAATCATGCAATACTATTACTGTTCTCATTTTGTCACAGGTCCCTGAAAAAAATTGCTGGTTTTCATGTCTCTTCAATACAAAGCATTTATCCAGTAATCTGTTGTATGGTTCCGGACACCTCACAACTGCTGAGTTTAGTTGTCCCAAACTATCCCTTCTAACAGAAGAGATGTGAATAAGGCAATACAAGAACTGTTTTACAGCAGGTTCTGTATCAAGATTTTTTTTTGTCCATGATAGGATCAGCTCAAGGTTGCACAGTCTCCCTTATCACTAAAGACTGTTCATGTTGCAAGTTGCTCTGTACTTCCAATAGTACGGAGAATAGAGAGGTGTTTTTTTCCCCTTCACTTTATGCAGTCCTTTGTTTAAGGCTCAACACAGGTGACTTTAAAAGGGAAGCACTGCTGTCAGGCACAGGCAGAGCTAAGATCACAGCACTCCTCATAGAGTGTGCTCCAGTTGCTGCATGGTGCTGGACAACAAAGACAGCTGTCAACCAGCTTGTTAGAATTTTAATTAACATTGTGATTGCTTCAGCTACAACACCAGTAGGATGCTCATCACTCTGCCCTTGGTCTTTACTAGTAAATACAGTGTTGAAGCTCTAGTGCTCATTAAAATCAGCTTTAGATATTTTACTAGGGTCATCAAGAAATGGGGAAAAAATATGCATCCTTGGGACAGATTTGATTTTCACCCTACATTCAAAACAAAACAAAACAAAAAGCAACTGGGACAGCATAGAACTCAAAAGAAATTAATTTACCTTGAACTTTTTACCACCCATTGTCTCCATGTCTGCTTCCTTGCCAATAGTGAATGTATTAGTTGTGGTGCGACCTCCTGGGAAATGCTGTGTCCAGGTGAAGTCATTTCCATTCTGTACCACCTCAGTGACTATTTTACAATTCCTTCCCATCTCAACCTTCTCACTGGGAAGACCTTAAGAAATAGAAAAATACAGTTTATCAAATAAAATATCCTATCTGTATTGGAATTGAAGCATGCTCATAGCGTGTTTGTTGTCAGACATTGATGTTTGAACATCTGATTTGTGTTTTTATTTTGTTGTTGTTGTTGCTGTTTGTTTTACAGCAGTATCAAAGCTGAGTTTAAATTATTTACATAAAAGAAGGTACAGGGACATCAATGCATGTGCTAAAAGAATAGGTTTTAGTCTGGCTTTCTTTTCCCTTAGAAAAGATACACAGTAAACATATATCTGCGTGATATAAATATGTTCACATCTTTCTTTCTACTTGGGCTACATGTGCAGATACATGGAATTTCATGTCTATGAACTTCTGCCTCTGCTATACAACTGGGCATTTCTATTTACTATCGTATTTAGTAAAGTATATTTACTTTGTAAATAAATGAACACAAGCATTGAATTTTTGCACACAGATCGTGGTGTTCCTAAGAGATTTTACAGGGGTAATCTATCTCTGAAATGGGCTTACACAATCTTCTGAAAGGGTTCACAGAAACCTATTACTGTAAAAGATTTTGACAAGTACTTTCATACTTAAAACTTTGTTTCCACCAATGAATACTTAGAACAGAAAAGATGATCTTCATGATTATTATACTGCAAACATCTCTTCCCTTCATTCTGCTGCCACAGAAAAGGAATAACTGCTTCTGTACAATGGGACTATTTCCTGTGGCTAATAGCGCTTCTTATAAGAATGAAAACTGAATCTTCTTGCTGAAGTGCTGAACACTCCTACCAAGACTGGTATTTCCTGTTGATCTCTTGATATTTCAAGAAAAAGCCCTTTTAAAAAAGTATTTCTAACTAATTTATAATCTTCAAGACTTACACACTGAGACATACTTACCAATTGCCTTCACAAAGTCATCGTAGTTCTCATCGCTTTCAAATTCATATTTGCCCGTGAATGCCATGTTGCCCTGGAGATGTGGCTGGTAGTGCAGGATAGCCACTGAAACAAAGAAGAATTGGTAAGTGCAGATGGCCTGAGGCCCTCATTTTTATAAGCCAACCCAAGCTGTTCAGCCCACCTGTACTCACGCCCCTAGGAACTATACTTTTATGATCTATGTGAGTCACTAACATGGATGTCGTTGACCTATCTGAAAAGGGCCATAATTCAATTAAAGATCCTTGACAGTAATCTGAAGATCAGCAGAAATGAAGGGCAAAAGCTGGGTTTTCTTTTTTGCATATTTGAAGAAAGTGATATATATTTCCCTTAAAGATCCCACTGATTTTACAAAGGTGATGGAATAATGGTAAAATATTTTATGATGAAACAGGGAGAAAACATCTTCAAAGCAGCATCCTTCGATCACAACCTCGCTTTATTGGAAGCATATCCTATATTAGTTAATATGTGAAAATAGGAAACAGGCTGCCCAGATTCCTAAGTTATTCTGCTGGGACCTGGGCAATGCCAAGATTCTGGGTAAATTACTGCACCTGCACATCCTTCCTTATCCCCATATGAAGACAAGAATTATGAAATTTTTTACACTACTTGGATGTAAAGTACATTAGAAACACTCATGACACCATGTTCCCATATCTTATATCAGACATCAGGAGATATCAGGAGACAAATCGTGCTTCAAATTGCTTAGCGAATGTTTGCATAAAGTACAAACATTTCAGAAGTATATACATGTACTTACTTGGAAAAAGTAGAATCAGCACTCTCATTTCTGTAATATGCTAGAAGTGAGAGTCCATGGGGTAATTTAAAACACATACAAGAGCAGGGTAAGAAATTCCCAGCTACAGTGTGTTGGCATTGCTCCACTGGCTGATGATATAGTCCAACAGTTTTTAATCTGAACAAAAGCCTTCCTAGAATTTATGTGCTAACAGTGTCATAACATTGGAATACATAGAGTATCTGAGGTTTGAGTCAGAAAACGTTACCTGTCTTAGAAAAATCTTTACAGTTTTGAAATGTTTCCTTCCAGGGGCAAAATAAGAGGGATTCCAGAACAACAAACTGACTGGTGGGTTAAGAGTCTGAATCAGGACAGAAGGAGACTTCTAATAGAAAATAATTTTCTGACCACAAAAAGCTTCAGAATATATTGAGTCAGTTTTGTAAGAGATCATACCTATGGACTTGCCTCATGTTTATTACTTGGAAATTTACATTGTTTATTTTTTTTCTCCCTAGTTCCTCTTCTAAGGTCTGGCAGAAAGCAACTTCAAAATCTTACATCTTTGTAAAAATATCTAAAACTTTATCATGGAGATGTGTTTTTGAGGTTGACAGCAGTCCTGTCAAAACTACTGCTTTTGGTACGCGCTCATGGCAGGAAAGCAGTTTTATAGCACAGGTGCAGATGCAGAAAGTGAACAAAAGGGAAGCATAAAAAATCATGGTCAATTTGTAAAATAAAAAATGGAACAAATGCCCTAGGAATTACTGCCTTCCCACCCCTAACCCTTCACTCCCCCAATATTTACTCAGCTTTTAATTGTCCCATGCTGTGCAGCGGCTGACTGTATTGTGCTAGTGTTTGTGACACCACAAAATGGTATCATCTGCTGTCTGCTTGCCATTAAAATGATGTCTCCTTACTTGAAATAGTAGAAAGCCATATATACCTTTCTTCTGCGAACATTCTCCCTGTTCCATGATCAGTATTCAAGTACTTTTCTCTCATGCCCCTGTGTTTTAACAGTTTTTTTTTGTATCAGTTACAAATTCATAAGATTCAGGAAAGGAACAGAGAAACTTGCTTTGCAGTCAGTATTATCTTTGGACCTGATTTTAAAGTGCCTGTAAAATGATTTTGACCCTTCTGCCACCATATTTGACACTTTTTTTTTTTTTTTTTAATTAGAACTATTTCAGCTTAATCTGCAACTTGTGCAGGAGCAGATAACTGAAAGGGAAACTTCCTTTATCAGCTAGACCCAGGTCCTCAGGCCTCATCTCCATAAAGTAAAATAGCATCAGCATGGAACACAACGAAGTGGCTGCACATGCAGAGACCTCTGTTCCTATTGCCAGGGTAAAGCTAAGTAGTTACCAGTTAAGCTACAACAGTGCAAAACTCTGTGCCATTACAGAGGCAAAAAAAAAAAGCCTAGTAATTTCACTCACATAAATTCAAAAATTCCATTTACAGGAAGGTATTATCAACCCCATTCCATACATGGGCAAGCTGAAAACAGAAAAAAAAAAAAAAAAAAAAAAAGAAAAAGAAAAAAAAAAGTGACCTATCAGTGCTTATAGTATAGTGAAAAGATGATGTAGTCAGTAAGAAATCCTAGGTCTATGCATAAATCCTGCGTCCAAAGCATGGCACATTAATTTAAACATTCTTATAATAAACAAGCCCTTAGAAGCAAAGGGTGAGAGCTCTGAAGAGCCAATTACTTTCAGTCACTCAAGGGAGTTCTGCAGTTGCTCTACTGATGGGCTGTGAGAATCTTTATTGCTGCTCAGCACAACTGGCTGTGCAAGTCTTTATGTAAGAGACTTGCCTCCTTCATGTGGCTCCGTCTGCTCCACATACTGAAAGGTAACCAGGGTCCTGCCACCGCTGTGCTTTTGGGAAGTGGGCGATCAGTGAGACCATCCTCAGGTTAGCTCAGTTTCGAAGGCCTCTGTCTTGCACTAGGCTCTAAACGTTTCAGAGAGACATGCATAACGCCATAAAGAAGGTAAATGAACTTGAGCCATAAACTCGTCTGTTTACACAGAACTTATTAGGGGACAATGCCATTGGCACAGTAACACCACACAGGCCTTGGAAGATAGATCAAACTGGATAAAGAAAACGGCACAGCTCTCTGAAACGGGAAAAAGATAATCAGATTATATGAACAGTACTTGGGCTTTTATGTTCCCTTTCTTTATAAAGATCAAATTATATTGATAATTATCTTGTGATGTGATATAAAAATGCTGACATATACACAGCTATACAACACTTAGAGCTTGTCTGCAGTGGGAATGTAGTGGGCATAGTGCTGGCATGTAGTACAGGAAATTACAGGTGAATAGTTACTTGGCTGGGTGGGTCATTCTTGCTACACTAAGGAGGAGTTTATTCACCTCCAAGGAGTTGTAATGCTATGCTGTACATGAGAGTTGCAGAATGTATTAAAAAGATCCACATAAAAAATAAAGGTAAGACTGCACAGTGTCAATAACCGTGCTTACTCTGCCTGGCTGCTTGGGATCCGAATCAGTTTAGAACAAGTTGGGAGCAAACATACCATCTGTACCCATCTGTGCAGAGGAATTTCTAATGTGCATTTTGTATTTGCATCCATTTTCTGCTCACTCATTCTGAAATAAATCTCTACTTTAGTTCCTGCCTTTTTGTTATAAAATGTAATGAAATTCAAGAGTGCATTGGAGAATGAAGAATTTCATTGAGTAGTCTTTCAAATATTGAGTCAGGACAATATTTATTCCAAGAATAAAGGGATGGAGGCCTTCTGACTTTACTGAGGTGATGGTTACTTGCACAATTGTTAAAGTTAGTCATCCAAGTTCCTCTCAGTTTCAGCTAAAAACTGCATTCATTTAATGACCTTACACTTTGTATTTACAATATTCATGAATTTCCTGCCTCTTCAGAGCTGTAAGCCTGTAAAGTTGCTTTTGCATACCTCTACAGCAGTGCTTCAGCCTTGGTGGGCTGGGCACTTAGCTAAACGGTGCTTAATAACGGCTTTAATTACTTAGTTAAACAAACAAACAACAACAACAACCACAATAAATTAAACCAAAATTATCCACTTTTTTTTTCAAAATGTATACATGTATATATACATGTATGCATACATGTATACATTTTATACATTTATATATAATCCATTCCATCTACAGCAATGTGGGTAGCTGCACACTACTGCAAACATCCTTGTTTATGTCATGTTTCTACTTAACAGAACTGAGTTGAAATTCAACTGAATTAACAGCTATAACTGAGACCAGTGGAAAAAAATGAGAAGCAGTTCCCTCTACACATACAGGGGTGTAAGAAGAAGGCATGAGGTAAGAGCTGTAATGGAAAAAGACAAAAGAATAAAAAGCTCCAGGTGTAAAAGTTAAAAACAGCTTTCAGAAAGGTTATTAACTTCAGGGTTCTTGGCACTATCAATCATTTTCAGGAGGAAGATGCAGCTGCCCTTTACGTAGGTCAAAGAAAATACCATTATTCTATAGAGGACTGTGCCATCTGGTGGCCAAATATCTGGTGGCCAAGGCCTGTACGCCAATCAGGATGTCCTACAGCAAGTCCCTACCTCCCCCATAAACCCCCCTGACTTCAGTTAAAGCATACCAGGGTTTCTACTTAGCCCAGTGCCACAGCTGAAGCTCCAAGATCAGCCTCCAATCTCCTTGGTCTCTGACTGAAATGCAAAATCTCCTGTCTGAGCCAGACAATCAGCTCAGTAAGAGTATCAGTACAGTATCAGACAATCAGCTCAGTTAAGTGTATCAGTATTTATAAAAGCAATTATCTTCATGTTTCATTTTGGGACATATTTCTAAATGATAATGATTTCCTAAACACTGGATTATGGCAACACTGAAATACCATATATTATTAGCCTTTGCTTAAGTACATTTTATTGCTATCTGGGCAATCAATAATACGCAGGGCTGCTTCATATAGATTTAATTAAACATTACAGAACATAGGCCAAATGCTTGCTTCCCTGAATTCAGCCTGAATTCTTCAGCTTCACCTACAGCAAAGCTACAACTTCAACACAAACAATTTAATGAATCTAACTTTATATGCAAATGTTATTTGTAGCAGACTAGCATTTATGAACCCCTCTGAGTGGATTCAGCTGTCACAGAAAAACACAAGGGTTTGCATACTAATATGGAGCCCCACTGTCAGCAGACAGACTGCAAGGTAAGTGGTATAACCTTGTTCTGTGAGACTTAAGGCACACAGGCTTTTTATAATGAGTTTGTCTCATAAAAAAACAAACAAACAAACAAACAAAAAACACACATACAAAAAGCACAACAAAACACTCACAGTAAAGCTTATCTAACTGATGGTTTTCTAAGGCACCTCTCTAACACCAGCACATAACAAGCCTCCTATCTAAGTACATATTGACAGCACTATGGGAAGGAATCAAGCCACTAGGTACAATGAGAAGTTATGCAGAAAGGCTCAACAGTGCATTTAAATTTATTAGGATCATGTGAGTTGAAACTGTGTGGCTGTTGCAGACACTTAGCATGAGTAAGTTTTCAGAGAAGTAAAACCCTCATTAAAGCTTATACCCAAAGGAAAAATTCATCTAAAGAGAGTAGTTAATTCCCTCTGCCTCCCAAGTCAGCAGCTACTTCTGCTATGCAAAACAGCTGAGTCTTCAAATGTTGGTAGGAACAGAAGGAACTTTCAGGAACCAAATCAAAGGCCGAGGATACCTCTACTTTCAGAATTTACTTGCCTCAGTCATAAATATAACGCCTTTGCATTCTTTTTGTTATGTTGGAGTCACCCTGCCCTTGAATGTCTCCCAACATGCTTTAAAGTTTATTAACCTTTCAGACGTGTAGTATAAAGCCAACTGAGATACTTTAAAGACAAAGTGGAGATAAGGAATGTAATTCCATTAGTGAATGAACAAGGTTGAGTGACTATCTTTGAAGTGCTTTTAAAACTGGAATGCAGTTGAACAAGGAACAAGGATTCAGAATAAAAGTAGAAGCTCTCCCCTGAAAAGAAAGTTATCCTTAATGATCCTTTCAGAATTAATGCTGATCAGGAAAGCTTGTAAATTCCTAATACAGCTGTAGCTGGCAATTATTCAACAATTCTCCACAGAAATGGCTAATGATTATTAATTCCTTTGGTACTCAGAGTAATCATTCATAATAAATTCAGAATGAACTCATTTCGTATTAACGTAATGTGTAATTCCATGGGAGTTGTATTATAATTTTGCGTTAATTAATGGATACTTAATAGTATCCATTTAGCGTAGTACTAGTTGTTATTATTCTAAGCTCATAAGCAGTAGAAAAGTAATTACCAACAAGATGTGGCTGAATTATTGAAAAGCTAATGCTTGTACAGACTCCAAACATTTAACAGAAATGCCCTGGCCATCTCTACAAGACTTCTACAGGTGACTCAGTACTGATGCTGCTCTTGCCCACAAGTGACATTCTGAAAGGTTGAATTTGCCTCACCAAAAAAAAAAAAAAAAAAAAAAAAAAAAAAAAAAAAAAGATTCTACAAGAAGCTGAGAGATGGGAACATTTACAGGGGAAGAAGACTCAAATCCTTCAGAAAACTAGTATTCTGGGGACTCGCATAAAGGAAACTTGCATTATTTCCTGCCAAAGCACTGTTATCAGGAAAACCTTCAGTCTGTTTGGACCTCCAGTGAGCAAGATAATTAACTGGTTCAAGCTGGCATAGCTTCTGTAAGAAGTGGTTGGTTCTGCTGCCCCTGGCTGGTGTTCCTGATCTCTGAGTGTTATCTCAATAGGACTGCTGAGGTCTGGTTTTGGACAACTAAAAAGACAGAAAACTAAACTCACCCAAAAAAAAAAAAAAAAGGTAAGAAAAAAATAACTGATTAGTTTTCAGGTGGTTTCAACAGTTTTCAGCTGATTTTGTTCCCTGAACTGTCTCAGGACATGGTCATACCCTGCCAGTACAGCAGGAGGTACAAGAGGATGAGAAGACCAAGGGCACCAGCACAATGAACAACATTTAGCCCTTTCATTGGTCTAGTGGTGTCTGCAAACCATGCAGTGATTGAGAGCAGCCTGAGGATATGAAGGCACTGTTTAAATTGTTCAAGAGTCACCTCTTGCCTTGTGGTGGCACAAGTGTTTATGCAGTAACACAGCAACCAGAGCAAGGGCCTGATCTGAATTAAAAATACCCCAAAATATAAAGCTGTTTTCCAGCTTAATTGGTGCTGTGATCCACTTACTCAGATGATCACACCAATACCTGTGTTGGCAGAGTGGAAGTATTGGCATGGAGAAGGAAACAAGCTGCTGGGGGAGTATCCACAAAAGGTACATATAGCCACCAAAAAATGTTCATTGCGATCGTGATCTGAGTTACACTTCATTATGCATATTAGGAGAAAAACGAAGGCCATGCTAACAGAGTTAGTGGTACATGTCTAGTCTGGCTTAACTGAACATTTTTTTTCTGCAAGCTTAAGGCGCAGTATAAATTCTCTGAACTTTGTATTACACATTGGCTTTTCAGAATCTAACACCTAAGCAAATTAAATCTGCACTCCTAAACTCAAAAGCACCCAAACAAAGAACTGGAAAGGATATTACTGTTATCATTTCAGATTTTTAGAACTGATAGCACTCTATGAAGTGCTTGTCTTTGTTATTTTAGCAGGCAGTTTACTCCCTAGTATGTAAAATTTTTCTTTTAATTTATAGTTTAAATTAATCCATTGTTGTACTAAATCTGTACTTGTGCCAGAACTGCCCCTTCTTTCTCTGAGTTTATCCCAAATTTCTTTAGTGAGCACCTTTTTGTTTGTTTGTTTTAGTTAGACTAAAGCAATCAGGCTAAGCCACGCCAAACTCTGTTAAAACAATTCTGAAGTGACGGGCTTTTTCTTATTCTTATCATCCTAGTACTCCACTTACCCCAATTTTACTAGGATCTCAAATGTTTTCCAGCTCAACAAGTTTCGCTAGTACATTACCTGCCTTTTAATAAAAGGCCATTAATGGATATACTAACATAACTTACATAACATACAGTAAGACTGATACTAGTGACTTCTTTTGAATCTAATTGTTCTTTTCTTTCTTCAGGATTCTTTCTTTTAATAGTTATCTTACATTTATTTTATCAATTGTATGCAAAACAATGGTAATGGGAACTGACAGTAGAAACAGGAAGGTATCTATTTTTTAAGTTTTAGTAATGACTTCAACAAAAGACTTGAAGAATTTTGTTATGCCGCTTTTGACTTACAAAATTTGGAAGTGCACAGTAGAAAAATGACTGGCTCCCATCACTTTGGGTCACACAAACCTGTTAAGCTTCCTTTGAAATATCATTTTTGGACTAAAAGCCACTGTGGAACATTTTGTACCTCAACAGTTTTGGTCTAATACAGAGAAGTTTTTAAAAATTGCTAAAACAAGATTATAATTCAGCCTTATCTGCAGTCTTCTGGTAAAAGCAAACTGAGTTAAAGATACTACCTCTATATATTTTTTCGACATACTTATATTGAAAGTCCCTAACACACTGTAAGTATTGTTCTAATAAATTAGTATCTGACATCCCTAAAGTCAGGAATCGTTGTAACTACCCCTTCTGACTTTTCTGACCAAAAAATAATAGTCATATCCCCTTTATCTACATAGTTTATATGATGTGTTATAAAGATTTTATTACTTGATAGTATCGATAGTATCTATATGATAGTACTTGCTGACACATCAGAACAACGTAACTTCAAATTGGAACTTATCTTCAAGGTAATCTAGTCTAATTTGGAGACTTGTCACATGGTTCTGGTCTCCTAAGCAATCCTCAGTCAGCATCAAAAGGGGGAAAAAACGGCTGTATCCCACTGCAAAATGAAGGTGCGCTGTGCCTGCAGTTAATGTTAGCAGGAACTGCTGGCAGGAGGGTAACTGGATGCAGGTTTCTGAAATAGGCTGTCACCACCATACAACACCACCAAAAATAACTTCTTCCTTAGTCACCACATGTTTCAAAGGCATCAGTAATGCCCTGGAATCCCTCTCTGGAGTTACAGTTACCCAATGAACTTCTTATGTGATTGTGCAAGTTTTATCAAATGAGGCTTAGGAGACAGTGGGATAAATGTGGGATGAAACCAGGACCCAGATGTTTCATGAATTTACCCTGCTTCTAGAGTATACACTGGAGTTCTGCCTGAACTCTGTTGGCAGTGGGTTTCTCATGATAGCTGGACAACTTTCTGAAATCAGTCCTAGAACATCTGCATTTTCATAGGCACTGAACCAGTTTACTTATTTTACTGTCATTCCTTCTCTCACATCCCTTCTGCAGCTCCCCACATGCTCCACCTAAGAAACCAAACAACTGACGATTTAGTCTATATGACATTGGTTTAGGGTTTCTTGAAGGCAAGCTCTGTGCAGCATTTCTTAAGTTTACTGAAGTCAATAAAAAACACTATGTAACAGCATGTTTTAATTTCTTCTTTCCGTAGGAAATCTGCTAAGAGCTTCTCTGGTTCTTCACAGACATCATAAAACAATGAATCAGTTTTTAAATGCTAGCTGCTGTATAGATGACAGATTTTCAAAATCTAAAAATATAATATAATGAACACTAAGAACTGAAAATTCTTAAAAAATGAAAATTATGATGATTTGGCCTTTCTCAATTTCACTCACATTATTGGCTTATTAGCCATAGCCTACTAGCATGCAGCTATGGTTAATAAGGAAGTAAATGATGGACTTTTAACAACAAACGTTATGTAATTAACGTAAGGACACTACTAGTGTTCATTGCAAGACAATGTATTTCCTTGTGTGAATTGAGAATCTGACAAGAACTGGAGATGCTCAGTATTTTGCAGAACTTTGTCTCTATTAGCTTCACTTCATGCCATATTTACTTAATACAAAATGTTTATTTGCATTGGTAAGGAGATGTTTTTAAAAAGATCATATTTTGAAGCACAAGTGCATTTGATTTTTCCATTTGTATCTGTTTTGACTTTATACCATTTATACTCATTAATTCTAAGTAGCATTTCAAGGAAGAACAAAGACATTAAGAACTGTCTTTTCCTTGTCTTTCCCTCGGATCAATGTGTTGAGAGAGGGTGACAGCAATCTGGAGAGACATGAAAGGATCTCAAATAACACCAGCGCTGTCTAGTGTAAATTGCTGCCATATCCCTGGCTATCGTATTTTTACACAACACAGCTAAAGCTGCTGCCTTAGAAAATACCTGTAACAAAGTGTAGATGCTCAACCGCATTATTTCATGCACGCTTCTACAAATCGTGTATATAAAAGCTTATATAAAGCTGGAAGGTTTTTTTTGTTGGAATTATTTTTTACAAGCAAAGCAACTTCTGAAAAATATTTAAATGTATATATAATATCACAGTTAATATTGGAAAAAAAAAAAAACAAAAAACAAACAAACAAAAAAAAACATTTATTTTGTCTTTGCTTTAAAACAAATCCATTTTAAAAATGTGTGAAATGTCTGATTTCAAAACCATTAGTGATTTATATACAAGTGCCATTTTAATAATTGTACCTTGATAATAGTCCCACTCCCTTCATCTTCCTCTAGCTTGGGACATCCAGAGCATTTTCTTTCATACGTAGCAGAGTTTGTTTCATGATATGCATGGTGAAAAATGCAGGCTATCAATGAGTCCTGAGCAAGTGCTGAGGAAATAAATGGAAAAAAAATCTTTTGACTTTGAAAAATGCTGTTTCTTTGGAAAATACCAACATGTTTTCATATTTCTGACATGAAAAAGACTGGTTTTATCTTCCTTATGATTTTGCAGTTTCACAGCTTCCTTATTTTTGTGCATCTTTACTTCTGTAACTTTAGCATTTCTGTATCTGTATCTGGATGGTTACTGAAGCCAATACAGAAAGCAGCTGAACTAAAGAAAGACCAAATTCCCCACTTGGCCTGCCAGGGGAACTTCCATACTGCAAGGGTTACTCAGAGTTCAGTATGCATGGAATAAACACAGCATACTTTATTAAGCATCCTGCTTTCCAGACTGCTGTTCCCCAGCCCTTCATTATTAAAGCAATAGTACTATATTTTAAATACAGATTATGTAGTTTGCCCCAGGTCATATGAGATGGGATTAATAGCCAGAAATCCTGATTCTCTGCTGTCTGTTAAAACACTAGGCATCCCTCCATCTTTTAGATATAATGGATTCTCCAGCACATTGCCCTGTATCTCCACTGATTTTCCTGAAATGTATTAACCTCCACATATTGCACTTGTAAAGCCTGCTGCTTTAATGGTGCACATAAGCCCCATGCACAGTTAAATTTTGCTACTCCTTCAGCTGCAGTTTCTGAATCTGCTAAGGGGAACATGAAAATTAGATTATTATTATTATTATTTGTAAGGTATATCTGCTTTGCAGTTCATCTTCCTTATATTTTAAAACCATGTTTACTTGTCCCCTCCCATCTCTTTCAGTCTCTCAAGCTTTTCGTCTATTCCCAATTCCTGCGGCTCATCTAAAGAGATGAGGTAGACGGAACAGACAGCTATCTGGTGATGTTATTTACTTCCCTATAAACCAGGCAAAAAAGGATTTTGTTTTAAAATAAAGAATCTCAAAGCCAGACAAGGGAAACTGATATTTGAATATATTTTTATTATGCTAGCATAGTGCTTACGGTCTGCCACAATGAAAAGACTGATGCGAGTTAACTGTGCAAGAACAGAAAGTTTTGAAAAAGTGATGCAGAGGATACATCTCCCTTCTCGAAAGACAAAAAAAAAAAAAAAAAAAAAAAAAAAAAAAAAAAAAGCTATTTTTCTTTGCCAGTAAGTACTTTTTTGGGCTTTAGTTTTGCGTTGATGTGTCTGATACACCATAATATGGCACTGAATATTTTACAAAAAGCTAAAACACAGACAATGACATCAATGACATAGGCACAGCAGAGATGTTTAATGCCTTCTTCACCTCTGTCTTCAATGCTGATGATGGGCTTCAGGACCCAGGGTGTCTTGGACGGGAGGACCATGATGGTGGGAATGACAAACTCCCAACCAACCCTGAATGTGTGCGGGACTTGCTGCTCCACCTCGATTCATACAAGTCCATGGGTCCGGATGGGATCCATCCCAGGGTGCTTAAAGAGCTTGCTGATGTCATCGCAAGACCTCTCTCAATTATTTATCAATGGTCTTGGAATCTGGAGAGGTCCCAGTACACTGGAAGCTGGCAAATGTTGTGCCAATTTTCAAGAAGGGTAAGGAAGAAGACCCTAGCAATTACAGGCCTATCAGTCTCATGTAAGTGCTTGGTAAAATTATGGAGAAGATGATCCTTGAAGTTACTGAGGTGCACCTGGGGGACATTGCAGTCACTGGTCCCAGCCAGTTCACGAGGGGTAGGTGCTGCCTAACAAATTTGATTTCCTTTTATGATAAGGAAACCCATCTAGTTGACCAAGGAAAACCAGATGATGTGATCTTTTTGGACTTCAACAAGGCTTTTGACACGGTTTCCCATAGGATCCTACCGGACAAAATGTCCAGCATACAACTTAGCAAAAACATCATACGATGGGTGAGCAATTAGCTGATGGGCAGGGCTCAAAGTGTTGTGGTAAATGGGGCCACATCTGGCTGGCAGATGGTCACTAGTGGGGTTCCTCAAGGCTCTATTTTAGGGCCAGTCCTCTTCAATGTCTTTAGAAATGACTTGGATGTAGGACTAGACGGTGTTTTGAGCAAATTTGCCAATGACACCAAACTTGGAGGAGTTGTGGACTCTGAGGGTCCAAGGAAAGGCCTTGCAGAGAGACCTGGACAGATTGGAGAGCTGGGCGATCACCACCCGCATGAAGTTTAACAAAAGCAAGTGCCAGGTCCTGCACCTGGAATGGGGCAACCCTGACTTTACGTACAGACTGGGCGACGAGACGCTGGAGAGCAGCCCCGCAAAGCGGAAACTGGGGGTTGTGGTTGACAGCAAGTTGAATATGAGCCAGCTGTGTGCCCTGACAGCCAGGAGGGCCAACCGTATCCTGGGGTGCATCAAGCAACAGCATCGCTAGGCGGTCGAGGGAGGTGATTGTCCCGCTCTACTCTGCGCTGGTGCGGCCTCACCTCGAGTACTGTGTGCAGTTCTGGGCACCACAGTACAAAAAGGACATTGAACTGTTGGAGAGTGTCCAGAGGAGGGCGACAAAGATGGTGAAGGGCCTAGAGGGGAAGACGTATGAGGAGTGGCTGAGGGCACTGGGCCTGTGCAGCCTAGGGAAGAAGAGGCTGAGGGGGGACCTCATCACAGTCTACAATTTCCTCCTGAGGGGAAGTGGAGAGGCAGGTGACCTATTCTCTGTAATCACCAGTGATAGGACCCGCAGGAACGGTATTAAGCTGAGGCAGGGGAAGTTCAGGCTGGACACCAGGAAGAGGTCCTTCACCGAGCGGGTGGTTGCACATTGGAACAGGCTCCCCAGGGATGTAGTCACTGCACCAAGCCTGTCTGAATTTAAGAAGCGATTGGTCTGTGCACTTAGTCACATGGTCTAAACTTCTGGGCAGACCTGTGCGGTGCCAGGAGTTGGACTTGATGATCCTTATGGGTCCCTTCCAACTCAGGATATTCTATGATTCTATGATATTTGTTTAGATACATTTAACAGAAGAAATAAATATGCTTTTGTAACAGAGAAAATATCTCATGCCACTTCTTCACCATCTCCAAAAAAAGCAGTTCTTTACATTTGCTTTTTCTATTAGATCCTTATATTAAATCAAGCCTGTGGTGTGCCTCTTCCAATGGTTTTATCCTCGTTTTATTTATTCTTGGTCAGCAGTAAGTATGCTGCTATTACTCAAACAATGCTGATGTAATACTGAGAAAATGAGACCATGTTGTTAACAACTGTGATTTTATTATTAAATCCTGGAATAAGACATATTTATCTTAAAGTTACCTTCTGGAATCAAGAGAAAAATCTGGACAAGAGTTGAAAATCTGAACTTCATCTCATAATACCATACCACAGCTTATAAACAAAACCTATTTTCTTCATAAATGATGAGAAAACATTAGGGAACATAGAAAGACAACTGTTTATTTTTTAAAACTTCATTTTCAACCTAAATACGCATTTTTGAATGGCTCAGTTAGGTAACACATACAGATCAGCTACTATTCTCAGGATGCTTAAAAATCTGGACACTTAGTTCAGTGACTGGAGAAGGTGTCAGCTTGCCAATATTCTGCTTCCTCAGACAGAAATGGACAAAATTTGGGTGAAGTTTACAAACCAGTTGCATGCACCAATAACGCAGGACTCTACCACCCAGGATTATCCTGGTGACTCCCTTGGTGAGCATGACAAAGTGGTTCTAAATCCACCACTTCTGAATCTCTCTGATTTTTTTCCCCAGAGAAGAAAGGCACGGCCTTTTCGAGCAGCCTCTGACAATCAGGTAGAAAAGTCTGAGTCATAAACCACTCTGCCATCTAGTGATAACGCTTTAATTCTGCTCCTCAGCTGAATAAACGTTCAAGTATGCTAAAGATGGATTTCTGTGCAAAAATCTCTGGCTTACAAGGCTAGTTGCAGCTTGTGTCCTGAGAGACAGGAGACAAAGAACTACAAGACTTAAACTCTTATTGCACAATATTGGGATTTTTACACTATTTACAAAACCAGGATTCAGACAAATTATTAAATACATAGATTGAAGATGCTGCACTACCCATGTTAAATCGCAAGTCTTCTGCATGCAAAGCTCTTTTTTCTTTTTCCTGGAAGCATCTGATGAGATTCTGTAATCAAGTCACTGTATCTTTGTTCTTATTTACTCACTGAACACATAAGGGCTTCTGCCAAAGGTCTGCCTTGCAATACAATATTTATCTAAACTCTTGGTTTACCAGAAAATATAGCAATTACATAATGGCTTTATAACAGTGATTTGGTGTGGCAAAATCAACACAAACTTTCACTGAAAAAAAAAAAAATGTATATATTATTTTATATATATATCCACAAAGTCACAAAAAAAAAAAAAAAAAAAAACAACAACAACAACAAAAGACCTTTCCCATTTAAAATAAAAAATATGTTTTTCTGAGAATGAACATCATCCTCTGAGATAGTATTTGTCTCAAAAGTCCTAATTTTTTTGAAAGATGGTTTAAAGTTATTGCTATTTCCAGACACTGTGTTAGAAAAAAAAAAAAATGTTGCTAATCAAACATGCATGGACTGTGATACAGAATCTGGGTACCTAAGTGGATTTTAAAGCCAAGGAAAAATTATTTTCCTTGCTGATTTCCAAAACAAAAACCTGCACTTCTAATGCAGCTTTTCTACAAGCAATTTGTACTTTTAGGCCCAGATTATTCCTTTATTTTTTCTCACTGTCACCATACAGCATTACTATTTGCAACCCATGTGTCACTAAGAGCTCTGCAGCCGGAGGCATTTAGACCTTCTGTGCCCTGACTCTTCACAGCTGCATCGCCGCTTCCAGCTTCCTCTCCTGAAAGAAATGCTTATTAGATTACCGTTCCATGTCAGTATTCTGGCACTTGCACAAAGGCTGACCACAGGGCTGGGCAGAAGATCTGCTTTCCTTCCCCTCTTCAGGCTACTCAAAGCTCAGAAGTAGTCTGCTCAGAAAAGATGTATGGACTGTGTAGATCCCTGCAGAAAGGAGTCATTCTTGCAAAGCAGCACAGAATCACTACAGCAGCTATTGACCCTGAGTGACACTCACAAGCGTGGGAGCATTAGGAGAGGTTTTTGTCCAGATCCTGTAATTAGGGACTGAGGGAAACCAGAAACAGACTGTATGGGGAGCTGCAGTCAGAGGTAGGTGAAGCTGACTCACATCTCTTTATTTCAGCAAGGATAATCAAACTAGATTTGATTTATGTGGGGTCATCATAGCACAGAAAGTCAGGAAGAAAAATGGCTTGAATCTGCTTCCTAGCATCTTGCTGCTGTGTACTGGGTAAGCTTGCAAGCAGGAGGCGGGCAGGTTGAGGACACAAACAGTGCAGGTCCTCCTGCTCAGTCTCTGGGAACTGGAAATCCAACTAACTGATAGCATTGAACACTGAAAATGAAAAACTGCTCTGCACACGAAAGAGAAATGAAGAGATTTTGCAAGATTAACATAATTGTTAAAGATGAGATGGGATGACATCACTTAGCTTCAGCTGCTGACACTATATGCATCCCCTTAGGCAACTGAAAAGATGGCAACAATCTCCTCAACTAGTCCTCATTTTGTGGGAGGAACTGAAAGGGGGAGAAGGACCTCAATTTGAAAAGCTAAGGATTTGTATGATCATCCAAAGAAAATGAGGACATAAGGACACAATGATCCTCTCTTCCTGCCACAATCTCCTTCTCTAAAAAACTTGATCAAGATCAATCTCTGTAGATTATTTCCTTATATATTCCCCCCTCAATATCTGTGGTATTTCACAGTCCGTAATAAACTTGAAATTTCTATTAAACAATAGGGTCCATTCATTATTATTATTTTTTAATCAAGAATGCAAAAATACACAGAATAGCCAGAGACATGCACAGTCTGATGTATGTCTTCAGCATCAGACGAGCTGAAAACACTTGTCTATGACGACAGCATTTCTTGACTTGGTAAACCACGAACATCAGATGAGGCCTGAGGAAGTAAGAGGGTAGATAAAGGAAATTCTGTGGAAGGACAGAAAGAAAAGATAGACAGACAAAGGAAGAATGAGAAGCAATCCTCTAGTAAATTGTCACCAAAAAAAAAAATCCAGGAAAAAAAAAAAGTCTGGCATAAAAAATTGTTAACTGCAACTTTTTATTCTGCTTTTGGTCAAAGAACTGAGCATCTGACAAAGAGATTAAATGTGTGCATCAGCCGTAGACATTAGCATACACAAATGGGCCATGACCCCTCCAACTGTTGTCGGTGCTTTGTGTGCGTGCGCGCTTGCAGACACCATGAGGGACAAATTCATCCTCAGTGTAATCGGATTAAAAAGTCAGTGAAATTACATCAGAATGAATATTACCCTGAATATCTTTGTATTGATGTGATTATATGTTATGGGAAGACTCCAGCTCAGAGTGGCGTTTTTGTCACATGAGACCTGCAGACCTCAATACTAGCTGCCTTGTTTTTTCCTTCCCTCTTTTTAAAAAAAAAAAAAAAAGGAGAGCTTAACTGGATGACATTGCTAAGCAGTATTCTACAGCTTTCATTACGGGTTTGGCCTTTCTAGGTAAAGAGGAAAAGCCAGAAAAACTTGGATACATTGTAATTTATGGCACAACCCTTTCAACAGTTTCCAAACCTTTATCACAAGAGGAAGCAAGAATCAAGTTAGCATGGAATCCTAGGCTCCACAGTGTCTCCATTTTACAACTTTCAAAACATTAAAAAATAATTTGTAAATGAAGATACAATTACAAAAGGTACCAGTTATGAATGGCATGCAGTCAATAAGACAAGACAAAAGTTATTCATTGGGCTAAGTGTGACTTCAAGAGGGACAAGTATAAGTACACTTTTGAAAACTATCTGGAAAAATCACAATACTTTTTTTTTTTTTTTTTTTTTTTTTTTTGATGTTACTGTGGTGCTTAGCTCTCTGCCTTGTAGCCAATTCATATGCAATTGTTGCATATAAAGCAACATCTAGCCAGAAAATGCATTTACCTTCACTGTCCATTTTATTGAAAGGCATCCAATTGGTCATCTAAACCAATTAGGAAGAAATCTGAATGTGTCAATAACTTTTAAGGACAGAAATTAATTTGGAATTCAGGGAATGACTGGAGACATCTGAAAGACTAATCATCTTGTTACTGTGTCTTCGTTAAGGGTAATAGTTAGCAGTTACACAGCACTATTCATCCTCAAGTTGTTTTTAAACATTCATTGTAATTAAACCACATCACATCTCTGTGAATGAAAAGTTACTGTCTGTATTTCACAGCTAGCAACCCTGAAGCTACAAATAACTGATAAAAAGGACACAGTGTCAGATATGTGGTGGCAGCTTAGCTCTGCTTCAGCTAGGGTAGAGTGGTTCCAAATGAATAGTACTCAATGCTAATTCCTTTACTGTCCTGTATCCTTACACTGTGCCAGCACAAAATCCTAAATGATAATAGACTATGTAGGATTCATATTACTATACATAATCGAGGTCAGTTGCCATCCCTGTTATTGCTATTTGACATGAGGTTTATTTCCAGGGACCAGAGTTAAGGAAAAGCCACACCTCAACAGCTGAAGGTGCTGTTAATCTTGGCTTCAACAGAGTTTGCAGATGTAGAACACAGCCTCAGAAACATGACTGTATTTCCATAACCAAAGAACAAGGAATTGCTTTGATATATTTTTATTCAATGCAAAACAGATTTTTGTAATTTCATGTCCCGTGTAGAACTGTATAGGAAATACTAAATTAACTGCCATGCTAGCTCACCTATCCATAAGGTTAGGCCCCATATTTATCACTGGAGCTAGGATAATGTTGCCAAACAATGACAAATGAGTTAAGTTTGTGCATACCATGTCAATAATGCATTACATGTCTGGACATCAGTAGCAGATGCATTTCAACCCACAAGGTATGTCAAAACAACTAATTCTTGAACAGAGCAGCCATTAATTTGAAATAAATATTTTCACACAGAAGGATGGATCAGGAGAGGAACAACATTTCAGGTAGGATCTGGGCTTACTATTCAAGGATAAAAATGCAACACTTATGTGTGATACAAATAATCTTTCTGGTACTGCAGGAAAAGCTGCATAATCTCTCAGTTCATATAGTTACTTGTTACATATAGTTAGAAGAGCTAATACAGCTCATGGAATTTATACACATGGACATAGGAAATACTACAGAGAAAGACAAGACAAGACTCAGGAACAACTTTAAAGGTAAAATGAAGACCAGTGTTTAAGTTTCTTCTCATTCAAAGAGTGGTAGTATTAACAAGCTTGCATGTTCCTAGAAATGAGGGGAAAAGAAGGAAGTACTTAGAAGCCCCAACAGTCTTTTTGTCTTTTTTTCTTGTTTACTTCAAGGCCTGAGGCAAGACTGTCATTTTTATTTATTTATTAATTTATTTTTTGTCTTTTTGACTTTTGAAGCACTACCCAGAAGTTGTTCCAGACAAATATGCTGCAGCAACCAGATTCCTTTATCAATTCAGCAGAATAATTCCAGAACAACAAACAGGCTTGGGGAAGTAATACTGTTTAGAATAACTTTACAGTATGAAAATCCAGTTATCTATTTAGACTGAACTCTTTGCTGTGGTAAGTCAACTCATAGCAACAGATAACTGATTCTAAAGAGCACAGACATATCTATGACGTTATCTTTTGTGCATATAACATCTGACAAAATATTCTAAGTTCTGCACAGCAGATCATCTGTATGCCCACAAAATGAGTTTCCTTACAGCACTAGTATGTTCCACCCCTGCCAGAAGATTTTTTTTTTTAACCTGTGGGGCTGTTGACATGTTGAGGTGGGTGCAGCTGCATGTTTGTTCTACTTTCCTGAGCTGGGCAAAGGTGAGACATAAAACCATTGTTAATCCACAGCGTTTTAGATATGTAAGTATACAATTGCCTTTGCAGGAAGAGACCTGTTCTGCCTGCAAGGCCCTTAATTCACACAGTTTCATAGGTTAAACTAACCTGACACCATCTGAACATGTCCACATACACATGCTGTCAAGTTAGCTCCTGACTGGCCTCGTGTCATAAAGAAGAGGCATCTTTCAGATGCAGACAGTTATCTGAAAGGAAACGGATTGCAATCTAAATTCAATTTATGTAACGACATAATGTTCATGATTTTGGTGGCTGATAAACTGTTCTATGTTGAATTCTACGAATTGAGTTCTATTATCCAAAGGTATAATTTACCCATTATTCCAGCCAGGTCTATTTCTCCTTCAGAATGTTTTAAAACCACTCATACAACGTCACTGAGTGGTGTACAGTTTACAGTCAAATGTCTCATCTAATTTAGAAAGCTCTGTTTCTAGATGCATTGTAAGACATATTTCCACACTGATGTTACTGCAGCTGCCCACTAATCCTGCAATTATATCATTTTGCTTTGGTCTTAGCTCTTCACTGTAGGCCAGCAGGCAGGTCTCTGTGACAGACTATAACAAGTATTCATTTAAGACTATCATCCTTCTCTTCCTTTGTTTTTTCTCTTTCAAAGAACATAGGCTATGTAAGTCAGTTCTGCAAAACAACTTAAAAACCAGTGATAGTAACAAGCATTTTAAACACCAGCTAAATGCAATACTTAAGAGGAAAGATAATTACTAACAGCATTAAAAATTAAAAAGAATTTAAAAGGAAGTGTGAATAAACAGCTTGAGAATTACACAAAAGAACTAGATATACTTGACGCACCTTCATCAAATTGAAGGTGTCTCAAGTGTTCATCATTTAGAAAAAGACAATCTTGTCCAATGTATATTATTAATAGGTGACTAAGAAATATATGACTACAGAAACAAGACAGAACAAAAGGCTGGATGAAATAAGAGCTATTAACAAGGACGAGGTCAAACTACAGAAATAAAAGAATTCCAGCTGATTCTCACAAAGGAGCTGTAGCTTTGATGCTGAGCAGATGTGAACCAAAATCCTCAATTTAAGCCAGTTACTCTTACCTAGGCCTGCTGAGCAGTTAGAGGAACATGGCGGAGTTTTCACCACTGCCAATGATCTGCCATGTGACTGGAAGAAATGCCTTTAAGTTTTCAAAATGACCACTTGCTTTGGACATTAAGGACCTCCACCAACTGGCTTAACATCTGCTTTCAAAGGCCCTAAAAACCTATAATGACATTCTAATAAATGGGTTTAATTCCTACCTTGAGGGAAGGAGGTGCTGGTACATCATATCTTTGAATATACTTCTCTATTTTGATGTCAATGATTTAACAAGTGACATAAAAATGTTTATTAACCTGTGCTTTACCAAACACATTAATATTTATGAAGGGGAAATTGAGAATTTATTCATTTGCTTTTCCATATGAAAAAAACACCGTATCTTTAAAGGAAGGCATACCCTGTTTCACTCAACAGGCACATTACATAGAATTTAAAGGTAAATATTCATATATTTTACTCTAACAACATAATACTATACAGATAGCAATGCAGGTGTTCATAAGAACTTTGGGGAAAGAAGGCATAGGAATAGCAGAGAAACACCTGAAGAGTACTTTCACTTAGAGCAATTTGGTCCACTCCAAACAAAAACATTTTAAAGTGGTTATGATCAAACAAAAACAACTTGCAGCAGTTTAATAGATTGCAAGTAGTTGGCTGAGACATAGACAGTGGATTTCATTCCTTTTTTGTTGTGAAATGAATAACATTAGTTTACAGAGTAGTAAAATATACCCCTGGTGAGGACCTGTAGAAGAGCTTTCTCTTCTAGAAGAGAAATAATGTTTAAAACTAGTGAGGTCTACAAGGTAGTTGGAGTGGATTCATACAGGCCGTTACAGCAACTTGGGTTACACGGGGCCATGTGTTAAATCTGCATCCCTTAGTTACACATCCGTATCATTTACAAGTTCGTTTACAAGTCCCAGTTGAGTTAGGCAGTATATGGGCTTAGTAAAAGAAAGACATAAACACCAAAATGTGTAAGTCAAATACTCAATCTACCTTTAAAATGGCTTATCAAGCTTTTTGGCCCCTTAGTCCAGTCATCAGACAAAACTGGATGTAACACTAAGTGTTAACATTTTCTAAGAAAAATAGAGGGATGGCAATATCCTTCTGAAAACATTCTTTCCACTTCCATGAGTAACCTGCCTCCCAGCATGTATACAAAAACAAAGTAGTTGACTGATTGCCTGTTTATGTAGAAACAAAACAAAACAAACATAATCCAGTTTGTAAGTAGTAGTTGTGGCCACCCTATTCAGATATGAAAGTTTCTGTCCCTATCTTTGCCTCTTTATCATGTCACTAAACACAAACTTGAATATAGGTGCACTCTATTTCAGATTTCAGGACAGTACATCTCATATATATATATGTATTTATTTTACCTGCAGCAGCAAGGAATTCTTCAACAAGAATTAAAAGAATTATTTAACATCTAATCAACACTCTGCAAATAACTAATATTAAGCCAAAATACAGAAAGAATCCTAAACAACAGATTTCATGTCAGGTATTTTAAAATAAGAGGAATACAATAATGTGCAGAATCCTCTGTTAGGTAATACGATTAAGTACTTGTAATTGAGAGTCTAATGTTTCTGCCAAATACCAACCATTATTTGATTATTGCTTTTTCAGTTACCCTGACATACAATAACATTTATTTTGCCAAAAAAGAGGTGGCTATCAGTAAATAGTGAACATGTTTTTTCAGAAACACTATGCAAATTCTTTCAGCTCCCTTTTTCTGGTACAAAGAATGAAAGTTGCTGTGCTCAACCTATAAGAAAATCTAGTTGGATGTGAACTGATAGACACAATGAAGCCCATGAGATGTTACAAAACTGCTAATGGGCTCAAAGGAATTCGAAAGATTTGGTATACTTGCAGATTTACAGCAAATATTTGTATAATATTTTCTCTCGCTGTTATCTTTATATGGGTAACATATGGATAAGGGATATATAAATATTCCTTCATCTTTCATAATTCTAAGATTCTTTAACTCATGTGAAATATGTGGCCAGAAAAACTTCAATAAATACTTATTGCTTTGATTATTTGCATCAAACATTCCAAGGAGCTTTCTCACAAAATGCATTCTTAAATAATTAAGGGAGATTGAAGGAAAAAAAAAAAAAAAATAATGGAGTAAGATGATGTATACATAGAGAAAATAATTGTATTTACACCCTAATTAGAAAAAAGGAACAAGTCAAAGAACAAAAGACAGAATTTGCATGGGTAAGAACAGAAGAGTTAGGCAATGCCAAAAGTGAGATTGGACACATCTTTTGTCTCCTGGTAAGTATTTGTTTAGATAGCCTTTAAATAACTGGTTGTATTTTTTAGTATTGTATAATTCATTTTTCAAACCTTTAGTCAAATAGATTGGTCTATTTCTGAGAAAACATTCTGAAACTCACTTGCATATAGAATATCACAAGATCTATTGCATTGAATGAAATATAATTTGTGATCATTTAATCACGATGCAATTTTGTTTTGCTGACTGGAATGGTTGAGACTTGGAGCCAGAGTGCTTGGCTTTTGATAAATTAGCCTTTCATTTCCATTTAATCACTTTACACTTTTCAAACAAAACTTGGAATTTTCTCTTCCATAGGTGTCTCAAAGAACTAGAGTTTAGAATGTAAATACTTACATAGCCTTAGTTACAAGTAGCTCCTGTCATGGTAGAAAATACCTTAATAGCCACACATAATGCACAGAATGTATTAAATTAGACATTCTTGACTGGAACTCCAGAGCCAAGGAAGGAGGAAACAGATTTAAGAATCTGTTCTATATTGCTTTTGATGCAGCATCAAATCTGGCAGAACACTGCTACTTATATAAATAAATCTCTGGATGATTCAAATGCATCATAATCATAGCTTGATGCAGTACCTATGATGAAAGAGGACATGATGACAGGGAAATAAAGCCACAGAGAAGCTTCTAAACCTGTCTCCCAGATGGGCTAGAACCTAACCCTGTTCCAGAGCAGGGCTTAGAAAGTTCCAACTGTAACTTAAGGCTACTGCATTCAGTTCAACTAAAGAGAAAAAACAAACAAACAAACAAAAACACATACACAAAAGAAAATATCAAAGTCATCAAGACTAATATCCTAACTCTTGGAAAAACAAATGGGAGAAACTCTAGTTGCCTGTTTTGCATTTCCTCTTAAAGACAGCACCTCACTCGAAGGGCTTGTTTTTGCCAGGGAAACTGCGCAGGAAAAAAAGCTACTCTCTGATACCCAGTCTGGATCAGCTTTCTTGGTGTATCGAGCTTCAATTATTCTTGGATAACTACTTTCAAAATACACAGAGAAAACAGTGAGTTTAATTCTAGAGTAGGTATTCCAGTTCAAAGAGAGCCACTCAGAGGATAAAGCCTCAAGCTAAAGCTGATTAACATTAGCAATATCCTGCCCTCAAAACAACCCCTGGAATTGTTGCTTGCTGCTATGCAAAGTAAAAGAAAACTCAGTTAGCAACTAGAACCACAACTACAGAGCCCTCCACACTGTATGACCGTAGCATCAAGGGCATCTCTACTGATGCTAATGCAGTCTGTAGAGATTCCACCACAGTTGCAAGGGTACCTTGCAAACAATTGTTTCAGGTAAAATTTCACTATAAAAAAAAAAGCTGCATGGCAAGGCCTCACTTTGGAAAGCCTTATTCCATCAGAACAGAGCATCCATAAAAAGGATTGTTCCGTAATACTTTTCATGAGCAAACTCTTCTGCTGCATGATCCATTACTCAGTGGTAGGATGCTGATGTAGCACTGATTCAGGGAAAGACTGAGTCATTTAGTAAATCATTTGAGTGTTCTGTAGGGATCTGCTGCTCAAATCTAGGTAAGGCCCAGACCTGTTTACCATGTCAGTGTGTAAAGGACACACACTGTGCCAAACCTCACTGAAGGAAAAACAAACAAACATAAATAAGTAATGATTGGTTTCCACTTAAAGTTTTCTCTTCAATTTAAAAATTGAAGGGGTAAAACTCCACAGAATACAGAATAGTTATCTATCAACTAATTTCTGGTAGAATGTCAAGGGAGATGGTACCATCAGGCATCAAAGAGGAAAGGAGCTAGAATCTAAAAACCAAAGGGAAGATCCTGAAAAGATTGCCATGGTAAATCCTTAAATAAACACAGGAGCCAAACCTAAACAAGCATTCTGCTAAAATAAGCTTCCAGCAAACCTATGGACTCTTAAAGCTTCAACTGTTTTAGAGTTATAGAGTTAGCTATAACTACAGTTAAAGGACTCTGAAGAACTACAGGAGAATTTCACAACTAAGTGTCTACACAATGTTCTTGGCAAGACATAGTAGCTCTTTCATTCCCCATCAAATCTAGGAAGTTTGATTAGAAATATTTCAGAGTTTGAAAACATTCCTTTGATTTTCCCATAAATTTATCATCTTGGAACTGAGATATAAGTTCTCACTTGTAAAAATCTATAAATGTGAATGGACATGTGATCGGGGTACAAAAGCAGCAGCTAGACATGGTAAAAAGGAGAATATACAAGTATTCACATTAGTAAAATTTAAAATAATTATGTTGAGCCACAAACTTAGAACAGAAGACCATATCCAAGGCAGAATATATAAAGGTTTGCATTCCCACAGAAGGGAAGAGCACTGTTTAGAATACTTGAAGCAAAATGTTTCCCTTTGTATTAGATTTTTTTTTCAGTACCACCTTTTATTTATGCTAAAACACTGAAATTCTTGCTAAAAGATCATCTAAAACTTGAGTAATGATTTATTCTATTGTGTTCATTACACAAGGAAGACTTTAAGCAAGAAAAAAAGAATTAAACATCTAAAAGAAACAAGTTCTTGATTTCTCTAAATCTTAAATTCAGTAACAGTCCCCAAGCATGCTGCTCTTGGCAATAACAGAGTCACCCAAAGAGAATATCCCAGTTACAATTTGCAAAACATGGAGAAACAAAACACACGGCTTTGTTTTAGAACAGGAAAACTAAACTCTCCTAAAATCACTGGTGAAACTTAAAAAATAATAATAAAAAAAAACAACTGTCGAGGAAGAACAATTCTGTAATACTTACGTCTGTTTAAAAAACTTAGATTAAAAAAAAAAAGTTTATTTCTGAATAAAGAATTGGAAATTGTATTAAGTACTGATTTAGTTACAAAATCAATAAGAGCTGAAAGCCTTTATGCTTTCATGAATGCTTGGCCTTAGTGCTCAAACTGAGACAAAATGCAGCTAGATGCCTCACTCCATTGGTCACTAATTGCCCTACCAGACACTCGTTAATGTTAGCATACCCTTCCGTACCTATTCCAAATACAGCAGTGCTCACGATAATCACAATTTTAATGTTTAAATTGAGAAATGAGTGTACCTAGATAGTCAGAAGGACAGATGTTCATCTGAGGAGATTTCAAAGCTAGTTTAGAGCACCTTTTTGAATCACTCTCCTGAGAGTGTTTTCTTTCTCCACACAGAGCTCCTAAAATGGCTGTTTAATTTACGCACCTAAAACTAGGTCATATAAATACCTCCCGTTTTGGCTAAGCTGCTCTTGAAAAATGAACTTTCTTAGTCATCTAGGTCCACGTTTACCAATTAGCATATTCCAGACCAAAGATACCCTGTATATCAGAGCAGCAGAAGAGAAGTACTTTCCTGCCTGACCAGCTCGATGAACAAGTCAGACGGGCTGCCAGGGCACCACGAGGTTTGCACCTCCAGCAAGAAGGAACTGGAGCATTTCATACCCACCTCAGGCACAAGGCAGTTCATGTGCTGGCAGAGTAGCATCCTAGCCCAACAGCTTCTTCTGGGTACACTGATACATCTCATGTCCACAACACTGCAAAGGCTCAAGTCCTGAGATGATTTGTGAAACTCTGTGAACTCTACTCTTCAATTCTTTGATTACATCTTAGACTAATTTTGCTTTCCTGACTCTCCAAGTCTCAGTGAAATTGATCACTCTAGCAGGTCTCTAGAAAATTGAATCATAAATGAATTCATTCATTCCACACCACAACTTTTAATACTGATAATAAACACCTGTGGAAAAGGAAGGACTAGTGTACATGTGTGAGAAGAGAACTGGCACTTGATCTGTTACGAATAAGTTATAATCAATAAGTTAATCATTGAATAATAGTGATCAGGGTTTGTGACAGTACATACCCTGCTTTTAGTGCATGTTAAGTGTAGGTTTTTTTCTTTAGCTTACACTACTGAAAGATTTTTTTTTTTGTTAAAGACAGTTATAACATATGTACCCTTAGAAATTAGACATAAGGCTTTTGATCCTGAAATATGAAACATCAGTATTAGCGACTTTACATCTTCAGAATTGTTTTATTTTATTTGAATGGAATATGTGGAGATATGGAGTAGATATCACAAGTACCTACAGAGGCAAAAATTCCAGAGGATGGCAGAAATCAGATTACAGGACAAGGCAGGAAGTAGTTTCAGACCCACACTTCTTTAAAATTGTAAGAGAAGTGCGAGACATGTCAGCAGTGAGCTAATGCCAGTGCTTTGCCCCAAGGGCTCACTTACATTTGCAATTTTTTTTTAAGCAACCCAAAGAAATTTAGCAATGTAATTAACTTTTCAAGTTCCAGGGTAGACTTCTGGGGTACACATGCACACATACAGTGAGATTTTATGAATTCTTTAAAACCATTCATAAACCTAGTAAAATAAACTCAACATTCTTATAGCCACTAAAATCAGTTACCAAACATAAATGGAATGAGGGACTTTTTTTTATCCCCTCCACAATCAATAATGATGTTTGAAATTGAAAACAGTTTAAACGTACAGAAAATAACTCCTAAGAGCGCTACTTTCCCAACTTGTTATAGAAGCACCAAGACTGCAGCATATGATCAAGACCCAACTTTTATTTTGTTACTTGCTTATACTTCTCTGCCTTGCTTAGATACATGGGCTTTCCTTGGTTACACTTTTTCTTTTAACTAGGAAAGCCTTGAATATATCACAATAGCAGACCATGACACTTGGAAGCACCGAATAATGTTGCAATGGATTTAATAGCACAGTATGAAACTGTAGTCCCTAAACTCTGACTTGCAGATAGTTTTTGAGACCCTCAAACCTTGCTCAGGGTTACAGGAAATTGTTGCTGCTATGGCAGCCACAGGAATCTATTGCCACTATGATCCAAACTGACCAAGGGAGAAACCTTATGTTTCCCATACTGTGCTATGTCTCAGTGTTGCTGCTGAAGGGCCAGCAAAGACTGGAGCTATTGGTTGTACATAACGCAAAATCCCTTGTCATGTGGAGCCACAGAATCTCAGCAAGTTTGTTACTACTTCAAAGTGTAAGTCTCTAACTTAAAAATCTTATGTGTCTAGATACTAGAAAAAAAAATCTGCTGTCCTACCAAGACACTATGAACACTCCTTATAAATAATCCATAAAACACATAAACCCATATATCCACTTGTGAGAAACACTGCGTAGCCAATAACTTAGGCTCTGGCGAGGATCTCAGTGAAGTAGTGATTTATTCGCGATTGCAATGGCAGGTGCCCCACAAGCAGGAGCACACCTACCAGTCACACAGCACGGTTTATATACTTTATTTCTCAATGACCGGGACCCTCCCCTGTTTCCCCATTGACTGGGTAATCCAGGTTCACAACCTATCCGATGCTTCACAAACAATGCATGGCCTTCAGTTGCTGGCCTGTTAAATTTCAAATTTCTTTTGACTTTTTTACTGTTTGAAGTGGTAATGTTTCTTCACTTATCTGACTTGACACCATGATCTTCACCTAATTGTTCTAAGAAGTCTGGTTGTCTGCATTTTACAAGGTCTCCTGCTAAGTTTTCTTATCACTGCAAACATATCTCAGTACCACATTCCTTTCCTCTAAACAATGTAACTCTGCAAAAACAACATGTTTATTCCCACAATTCCTCCCTTCTATTCTTTTTAAATTGTTGATTTTCGCAAAACTTTTCTCTAAGGTGTAATTTGGTAGATATATTCCTCTTCATTTTCCATCTCCTCTGATATCACCATCTTATCTGAGTAAGGTGGTGGCTCCATGGTCACTTGTTTCAATAGTGCACTTTCAATTAACCACTGTACTAGTCCTTTTACACAGGGGATAACGCAACAACCAACAGCTGTCAAAACTCCTGCTACTATGATGAAGGATGTAAATATGGACACTACCATCCCTTTCCATTTATCAAACCAAGATTCCAACCATCCAGTGATAGAAGTGCCTGTTCCTTATTTTCCTGCCAATTCACTGGCAAGGGTGGTAAGCCCTTGCAATGCTCTAGTTACTGTGCCATCCAGGGCAGTATTGTTGGGTATAAAAGTGCAACAGTGGTTGCTCAGTATCACACACACACACCTCCTTTCTCCGCAAGCATCATATCTAATGCTATTCTGTTTTCCCAAGCCATTTTGCTGGTGGCATCCAGTTGTTCAGCAATTCCTCTTATCACATCCACTGTATAATTTATGAATCTCTGCTGATTATAATAAATATAATTAATCCAATCCACATTCTTATTGATTGTTACCCACCAGAACAGTGACTGGAACCCTGCAGCAGTTTGATTCCTGGCTTTCTGTTCATCGGGAACTCCTCTAGGCACCCCAATAGAATCTATGTATACTCTTATCATCAAATGATACACCTAAGCTTCTTTTACTTCTTCTGGGTATTTGTGATGTTTCTCTTTCAAATGCCAGGGTGAAGGGTATAGCTAATTGAACAAGCGCACAAGTACCTCCCCAATTAGATGGTAGGGTGGACTGTAAGATCTTCCCTCCACAGTACCACCAGAGATCTGCCCTGGGGGTCTCAAGTCTTGAGCAGTTTCCCATCAAGTCCTTGGTAGCGTTCAAAATCCTCGTGCACAAGGCAAATTCTCCCAGATGCCGGGTACCACTCACACCCTGCCATTAGAGGCACGCTGTATGAGCTGTAGAGAATGCAGGGGGAACCCTGATATTGCTATCATGCAAGGAAGGGAACAGCAAAGAGAGAGACTTACAGGCCTCATTTCCCCAGGCAGACTTCTCTTGGTACAATGCAATCATACATCGCATCTCCTGGGAATCCTTGGTCCACCCCAATGGGAAGGGCACTATCTAGGCAATCGGTCATCCCGAGGCACAAGCATAGCAATTGCCATGGCTGAGACTCTGGACGGTATACTGGACCTATTCTATCCAGGCATTCACATCCCCATACCCTGTTTCAATCTCAAATGTTTGAACTGCTGCATTTCAAAGAGGGCCTCCTGTTTTCTCTTGTTTTCTCCTTGAGTTTCTCCCTTTCTCTGATGGCAATAGAGGACCATTTCCATACAGCCATTCTCAATCTGGCTGTTGGGTCTCTCCCAGTTATTTGTTCTCTCTACTCAATTGTCGTTGGACAATTAAATCTCCACAAGCTAACACCTCACAAGCATCAAATATGACAGATTGTAGTACATAACCCTCTGTCACATCCACCCATATTTTTACAGGGTATCCTGTCTTACTATCATCTGGTCATGTCTTTTCCAAGTTGCCAATTGACTAAGGCCTTCTGAGGCCTACAATCACTAAAAAAATAAAATTGATTTTTCCCTGTCATTATTTTTAAACCTTTCGTTTCCAAATAATGATCAATACAAAGAATAAGATGTAAACTACTACTATAACAACCCCCCCTTGGGAGCACTTCAATTCGCTGTAGGTCTGTCCTTTCTCTCAATCACAAATCACACTCATTAGTTGTGAAAATAAAAGGTTAGTTTATAATTGTAAGCTTTTATCCCGCCCAGAGTCCACAACGAGATTTTACTCTTCGATTTCAACTTCTAACGAGTCTTCTGTAGGAACAGCTTCCCAGGTACTAGGGTCAACGGATGTCTTCACTCGAGTACAGTGAGTCCAACCTTTTTCCTCAGTTCCTATGGCTGTTTCAGTGGTTAGTAGTACTTGGTTAGTAGTGGTTAGTGTCCTTCCCATTCAGGCTGGAGTTGATCCTTTCCAGGTCCGAATCAGGACCCAATTTCCTGGTTGATGGTGATGAATGGGGAATTCCAAAGGTGGGGTTTGAGCCAACAGCCCACGGGTCCTGAGAGATGAGAAAGAAGAAGACAACTCCAGAATACAGTTTTTAATTGTGGTATCTTGTTTTGAATTGTGGTATCTCATCCCTTCTGCCCAGATAGTGTAATCCAAACAGCATCTCATATGGTGAAATTCCTATATCCTTCCTTGGTGCTGTTTGAACCTGTAGAAGTGCTACAGGTAAGCATTTTACCCAAGGAAGTTTGGTTTCTAACACTAATCTAGTTAATTACTTCTTTAACTTCTGGTTCATTCGCTCCACCTTCCCAGAAGAGGAGGGGTGCCAGGGGTTGTGAAAATCCCACTCAGTCTCAAAGGCCTGCATGAACCCTTGCTGTACTTGTGAAGTAAAATGACTTCCTTGATCTGAATCAATGTTTTCAACTATCCCATATCTAGGGACTATTTGCTCCAGTGATACCTTAGCCACTGTGATCACAGTGGCAGATACTGAGGGGAAAGCTGACACCCATCCAGTCAGATGGTCAATTAGGACAAACAAGTACTTAAGTCTCCCTACTTTAGGTAACTCAGTAGAGTCTACCTGTATACTTTGAAAAAGTCGAATCCCTGGCTTCCATCCCCCTTTAGGTGGGTTATGGATGACCTTTTTATTTACCTTTTGATATGTGGTACATCCTCTGCATATTTGCTTCACTGAAGTGTATATTCCTACACAGACATGCATGTACTTGGCACATCACACGCTGCTTGCACCTCCCAATGACTCTCTTGATGTAAAACAATTAATATTTCCCTCATTGGTGCTTTATTCAGCATTTCTCTCCCATCAGGGAGTATCCATTTTCCTTCAGACTTCATGGCTCCTGATTCCTTAAAAAAAAATATCTTTCTTTTAAAACTTTTTAGTTCTTTCTTAATTTTCAACAGTTCCCTGAATCCTCTCTGGATTTATTCTTCATTTTCCTTCAGATATTAAATGCCTTAAATACCTGACTTCTCTTTCTACATATTGTAATTTATTTTTCAATACTCCCAAGCCCTGCTTTCCCGTAAAGTTGAATAGCTTGTTAGTCGCTTCCTTCACAACTCTTTTCTCCTGTCCTGACAATAAAAAAATCATCTACATATTTGTAATAGTAATACCTCCTTGGGAGGTTGCAATTGCTCCAAAATCTGTTCTAGAACTTGCCCAAATAAATTGGTGGCCCTATAAACCTGAGGTAAAACTGTCCATCTGTATTGCTGCTTCTGCCCCCATTTCAGGGTCTTTCCAGTCAGAAGTGAATATATCTTTGCTCTCAGGACCTGAGAGCACTCCGTTAATAACATTGTTATTCCAGTCTAACAATTTACTATTTGAATGCCCAATTTCATCATCAAATCCCTTCCCAACAAGTTAGTCCTTGCCTTGGGTACATACAATAATTGCCCAGTGATCATTTTATCCCCTACTCTCAGCTTGGAATCCTCCAGAAGTGGCACTGTTATCCCAGCCCCTTCTACCCCCATCACTTTTAAGGGTTTCATTAGTTAATTTAATCCCTGATACTTTACAAGCCACTAATGACCTAGCTGCCCCAGTGTATTGGGTTCGATGGCAAGGTTCGGGGGGGGGGGGGGGGGGGCGGGGGGGGGCTGCAGCAGCAGCCCACACGAGAAAAATCCAGAAGCCTCCCCGTGGCAGATAAGGGACAATTTCAGTTGTCCCCAAAGGGGCCCACCGCTGCCCAGAGCCAAGCCATGAGCAACATAGTCTGTGCCTCTGTGACAGCACATCCAAGAAAACAAAAACAAGCAAACAAAAACCTGCTGCTCAACAGCAGCTGGGAGAGTGAGGAGCAAGAACCTTCCACAGACACCGAAGTCACGCAGAAGGAGGGGGAGGAGGTGCTCCAGGTGCTGGAGCCAAAGCGCCCCTGCAGCCTGCGGAGAGGCCCCTGGTGGAGCAGGCTGTCCCCCCTTGGGAAACTGACCAAACACCACAGCAAATATACCAAAACTTCTGGACTGTTACTTAGACAATGCCTACATCCTACTTCCCTGCTCATTCAACTTCAGACAGCTCTGTCAGATGCTACATGTCACACCTTTAACACCTTCAGCAACCCTTTTTAACACTTCTGTCTTTCTCCAGCCTGTACTTTCACCAAAGGCTCCGTCATTGGCCAACTTAATTCCATACCTTTCTCCCTCCAGGATGCTGAAACAACATATCAGTATACCATATTTCATCCCATTTTCCTTCTCTCCTCCACCTTCCACTATGGATATTCCTAGTTGAAGTGGCCAGCTTGGCCACACTTCAAAGCCTGTCCCTGAGCTTTCCTTGCCTGCCATTCCTTCATCTCTCTTCTTCTCTTTTCCATCCTGGCCCTGACGCCCTCTGAAACTTTTCTTCCTCTTTCTCCAACCCTCTGCCTCGCTACCTGGTACACTGTCAATACCATTAGTTTCGCTCTCTGCTTTTCCTTCTCATCTCCCCTCCTGACATACACCTTCAGGGCTTCCTGCAGGAGGTCCCCCCAGTGTCTGTTCATTATATCCCCCCACCTTCTGGAGCTTTTTCTGTGTATCTTGCCAGGCTTTAATCACAAAACACACTTTCAAGAACCCTTGGTATATCGAGTCCTCGGGACTCACCCTGAGCACTCCCCCACCCCGACCCCAAGTCTCCCCCACAAGCCCTGTGCCTATCACCACTGTCGCCACTCAAGCCAGGATGGGCAAGTGGGCACCCCTGCTCTGCTGGTATTACCCCCGGTCCCAGAGGATGAGCTCCTTTCCTTTCTTGTACAGCAGCTCTCCTCCTGATCATTCTCATTTCTTCCCCTGTAAACAACATACTTAGTATAGACATCATTTCCCCACAAGAGTATACGTTAGGTCCTAGGAACTGGTCTAATAGTTCAGCTAGCCTGATGGGGTCCTCAATTAAAGACTTAACTAAGATCTCCTTCTTAAAACTCCTAATCTCTCTGCTGGTAAGGAAGGGGCGGAGTTCACCTAAGAGCATACTCAGTTAGTGTTAGTACTGTTAGTATCAGGGAAGGCAAAATTCTCAGTATCTCTTCTACCTTGTTCTAATTCTTGCCAGAGCCTAGAGTACACTCTTCTCTAGGTACAGTGTTAATTGCAGTCCCTGTCTCCCTTCCTGGAGAGACTGCTGCTGGAACCGGCACAATATCAGGATTATAAGGAGCATAACTTGTCTCCTTCTCCAAAAAAGTAATCTTATTGTTTACATATAAATTTAAAGCCTGAATTTTCATCAGACCCATGTTTTGGCCAAAATACTGCTATTTCCTTAATTGTTTCTTTTGTCCAGACTGATACACAATATTTAACCTTTTTTTTTTTTTTTCTTTATCAATCTCCTCTAATTTTGAGATTATTTTTTCCGATTTCTTATCATTCTTCAGGAAGAACTGTCAGTAGGCACTCCCCCAAGGATATCTTTCTTTCCCCTGGAACTCTTATTTCCCATTTTTCCTAGCCCTTGTCAGCGTGCTGCTACAGAAACTTCCCTCCTGAAGGGCACCACACACTAACGTTCCAATTCTGGAAAATGGGGGTGTACTGCCAAACACTTCCCTGTGCAAGGGGTACCACACGCCTATGAGCTTACCAGATTCCCTGGTGTACTGCCAAGCACTTCCCCATGCAAGCGTTTACCGTACACCAAATTTCCCAAGACTCATCCTTTCTCTCCCTCACCTCATGCTTCGTCCATCTCTGGCTGTGCCCCTCGCGGAGCTATGGAACCCTCCTTCCCGGTCTCACAGAGCCATGGAACTGTGGATCAGGACTCCACACTTGCTTTGTACAAAAGTACGTCTCAGTCACACACCATGCAGAGCCTCGCCCGACCCCCAAGGCAATACTTAATATTTCTTATCTTGGTCTATGCACAGAGTTACCGGATCGATTCTTAAAACCCGGAGTGCCTACCTTCTTCCTTTCCCCACTACTTCACGGATTCTGCCTCTTTAATCAGTCTCTGGCCCCATCAGCTCTCCGCAGAACCACCACCGTCGATGCACAGGGCTGCTGAAATCAGTGGGGCATGCCTTCCTGCTGCTGCACTGGTAGGGCTCCGCAGTAGGTGACTGGCTCCCGGATGAGCCCCCAAATTGTGAGAAACACTGCGTAGCCAATAACTTAGGCTCAGGCGAGGATCTCAGTGAAGTAGTGATTTATTCGCGATTGCAATGGCAGGTGCCCCACAAGCAGGAGCACACCTACCAGTCACACAGCACGGTTTATATACTTTATTTCTCAATGACCGGGACCCTCCCCTGTTTCCCCATTGACTGGGTAATCCAGGTTCACAACCTATCCGATGCTTCACAAACAATGCATGGCCTTCAGTTGCTGGCCTGTTAAATTTCAAATTTCTTTTGACTTTTTTACTGTTTGAAGTGGTAATGTTTCTTCACTTATCTGACTTGACACCATGATCTTCACCTAAGTGTTCTAAGAAGTCTGGTTGTCTGCATTTTACAAGGTCTCCTGCTAAGTTTTCTTATCACTGCAAACATATCTCAGTACCACATTCCTTTCCTCTAAACAATGTAACTCTGCAAAAACAACATGTTTATTCCCCCATACTTAAGCCTTTTATATGCCTACATTAAGACAGAGCAATCCCATCCTGAATGGACACAGAGAACATGCACGTACCCAGCCATTTTGGATACCAGTAACAACACAAATTCTGGCTACCAAGCAATTACCAGGGTGCAGCCCATTCTTGAGTCTGCTATCACAGCTTCACTTGTAACAGCGGCTAAATCAACTTACGGGATGCCCAGTGTTTCTGCATATGCTGCAAAAATCCATTTTGGCTTCACTATAATCCTAATTATACTCCGTTTATGTACGTTGTTCCATTGCAACCTTGCAGCATAGATGTGATCTGTTGTGTTGTCCCCTTCCTGGTAGTGCATTCTATGGAACTTGGTGCAGACAGAATGACATCGTTACCACTACACAACATCTTAAAACTGTTATATATGGAGTGGTAATTCATGTCGAGAAAATGGTTGTTATTAATAAAGAAGGGGGAGATTTAGGAGTGTGGCCATGGGGGTCAGAAAGCCCGTGGTTGATGATAACATCAGACTTTTAACGATGAGGCCATCAGGAATGTAAAAGAGTTTAGAAGGAACAAAGAAGGGTGATGCAGGAGACCCCATGCAGTTTTGGGTTTCTTGTTCTCCAGCCATTAAGGCATGGAAATTTCTGGGTGTTTGCTGTTGCTGTTATTTCCAAAGTTGTTTGACCAATGAAAAGTTGTTTTGAAAAGAACTGCTGTGGGGAGAAAGGTATAAGAGGGGAGCCTGCCCTCAAGATAAAAAAAAAAAAAAAAGGCAACACAATGAAGTTACATCATCAATAAAGAAGCATGAAAAAGGAGTGAAGAGGAACAAGCTAGCAGAATGGAGACCAGGATGGGAAAAGGCACTTTGATTGCCTCAGGAAGATAGGTTCGGCCAAACTCAGCAAACTGCTCAGAGAAGCTTGCACAGAAAGTCACTGGAAATAGGTGCAATGGAGCTGGAGAGAAGCGGACCCGTGCACACAACTGCCTCTCGCTGGTCAGCAGTTGTGCATTATGGGGAATCATACATCCTTAGGAACAAAGACTGTCCTGGTAACCTTACAGCTTATTCTCCTTATTAACAATCACACAGTTTATGATCCTGAAACACGGGACCAAATTTATGTTAAGGTGTGGGACTCTGCAACTAAAAATGGCAAGGTTGCAGTGGGATTGCTCGGCCCCTGGCGAGCAGTCTCTGAGGCCTTAAAGAGCCATGTGGGACCACAGTCAGAAACGTGTGGCTTGCCAGATAGTGAGGGAGCTGCGGGCTCCTTTACTGATCCGACTGCTACACCATGGGCCCCTCTGCTGCTGCAGCCATCGAAGGCTTTTGCTGTTACGCCCCCTGCTGACCTGAACGTGCCTTTTGACCCAGGCCTATTGGCCTTGAAAAGGAGATGGATATGCTTTTCTTCAATCCGGGAAGAACGGGATACATAAGGCCTGAAGACCGAGTTGCTTGACAACTTAAAGCAAGACATATTGTTCAAACGGAATGGAAAATGGAGACTTATTTGTAATCAAGAAAAGGAATGGAAAATGGAGACTGTTAAGTCATGGAACTTAAAGGATTGTTTGTTACCTTTTCTGATTGTGCATATGTATAGGCGTACTCGGGTTTAGTATGTAAAGCAATGTTCTGTATATTTAGAATGTTTCATGTTTGTGTGTGCGTGTTGGTAGAGCATAAACTCCCCACACACCCAGCGCTGTTTACTTGCCTTTTATAAATATTCTTTTATGTTACTAAATTCAGAGTTGAGACTTCATTTATAACACCTTTTATACCTTTTATAAGTATAAATATTAAATTCAGATTGAGATGAGACTTCATTTATAACAAAACCATATGTACCACACAGCTGAAACATATACATGTACATGCTGTGACTGTTCACATGCTTCAAAATTTCCTATTCATATTTACTTCAGTCCAACAATACATTCCTGCCAGGACAGAACACATCAGTATCATTAATTAGTATCTGGCAGCACAAGCCTTTAAACAGTCAAGTCTGCCAAAGGTGATCCTTATCACGTCCCAGCTTACTCAAACAATTCTTCCAGTGCTGTATACTAATACATACAGATACAACCATATCTGCTTCTTACAGGCACCACACAACCACATCACATCCGTTCAGTCACTCAGCTCAAGCTTACTACAGCTTCTCCTGCCACCCCCAGTCTGCCAAAATGCAGTTAGCACATCTTCATATAGCTTTGCATTTTTCCTGCTTTCAAATTCATGATACTTACTCCAATTTTATGAGTTCCTTCCTCTCTTAAATTCATAGTTTCTTTTGTACTTATGGCCTTTCTGCCAATTGCTAAACACAGTCTCACTTTAATCTACAGCAAGTGTGCATGAGTACAATTTGTTTCATTAACTTCATTCATATGATTTTGGCAGCTTGTAAAGGCTGCAGGATAGAAACAAGGACCCAGCTATGCTAATCACTATGCAAACCAGCCACAGGAAGGCAAACCCTATTCTCAAGAGACTGAAGGCTAGATTTAAAATAAACAGAAATTAAGTGGTGATCAAAGAAGTTTGAGATGTAGTAAAGTTAAAAAGCAAGAGCTTTTTTGTTCAATGAACAAGTTTCTTCCTGCATCTAACATGCCTACTGTTAGCAGGCTCCCATCTAAGGGCTACCTATGGTATCATATTTCTGCTGGCCACTACATTAAAGTGGCATACAAATGTCTTTATTTGCCTCTTTTTAAAAGCACATATAGCACCTTTGAACATGTAAATAATATTGCCAAAGAGCTGTTTACATAGCATTTTTAAGACCCTCTTGCTGGGCCAGGCACATTAGCTCCTGTTTGTTATTACAATGAAACAATTCAAGCAGTGTTAACAAAGCCATACACCCAAGTTTGTTTCCCCTGCTTTGCATAAGGACTGCTGGGGACTCCAGTAGAAGTAAAAGATTAGTTTTAGCATTTTAATGGTAACTGTCTGCCATAAGCAACACCTGATGAAAAGCAGAGTGGCTTTCAGTAAGCATTAATCTCCCTGAAGTTTTGGAAGAGGAAACGTTCTGTTTTATGTCCATCCTTTACAGAAGCTGAATTTAACATAACAAAAAGCTTGCTGGGCAGAGCTATGTCCCATTAGGTCAAGGGCTGAGTAGTCTTTTCGTATTAGTTGGTAATTTCTTGTAGGCTCAGAATTTACTGCTGTTCTTCTTTGCTACGGCAGAGCAGCACTAGAGAAATGAACTGTGGCTAATTGAACTGACCAGAGAGCACAATTAAATTCCCCAACCACATGAAGCACCTACACAAGCCATGCTGTTTTGTAGTAAGGACCACACCAGTTCTGGATTCTCCTGAATGAAAGCTGTTTGGTAGCTTTGCTTCTGCAAACTTCTCTGAGCTTCCTGATAACCAGAAGTTTTTGACCTCCCTTGAGTAAGAGTCAGCGGAGCAAAAGATAGAACAGACGACAATAAGCATCCCTGCACCCTGCCAACCCTACTAACCAACCTGATGCCTTTTCCTCACAATATCAGACTTGGGTAAAACAAATAGATTACTGTGAGTGTGAGACAGCATAGGGAAACCAGCCTTAGAACAGCTGAGCATACCTCTGCATATGCAGAGTATGGTTTGGTCTACTGGTGAAATACAGTTGGAGTACCTCCAAGCACAGTCAGGTTCTCTGCGTAGGAGAGTAATATAAAAACAGTTCTGGTGTTACATATGAGCTATCTTCACTAATGGCTTTTTAATCTGCTCTAGGACTCAGCTGAATAAGGTAAAAAGTTTCTCCTGTGTATCACCTGTTGTCACAATCACACAAACAAAATAATGAGAGGAAAGAACCAGCAGATCACTTCTTTGATATCACGTGCTCCTTCAAGATAAGAATTATTTTTGCATCATTTTCAGCTTCTGCAAGTCTTCCAGTGCCACTCTTGCATTCTCCTTGGGAGAACAAACAGAAGAAAATTAAATCTCAGATCTGAGCTAAAACCAAAATCCTTGCTGAGGGCTAGCTCTGAAATTAATGTAATTCAGTGGCAACACAAACTTTCTCACTATTCTCTGGAAATATGAGAAAGAACATAATTCTGAGAAAGAGCCCCTTAGGGGCTCATGGACAGTTGCCATCTTTCAAAGTGTTACAGCCTGAGGATACAGAAAACAGGTCTTTTGCAAATTTAGTCAAACAAAAATGTTTCAAAATGATTTAGGCAGTAATATTAATGGTAGGCAGTTTGTGGAAAGCTTACCACATCTGATTTCTTTCAAACCACAGATCATACGCTGAATCCATCTGCTGTTTCCCTGTGATACTGATTGACAAAGCTGCAAGCAAGGCTGTGAAAAAATAATTAAAAAAAAATCAGTACCTACTACTCATTCCCCTAATAAACACATTCTAGTCTACCCACTCATACGACCAAAGCACTGATTTAATAGATATGGCAGTAAAACATAAAAGGTATAAGCTGTTTTATTTTTAGCAAATTTAACTCTAGTTCTAATCTATGTCTCCAGAAATACGCCTGGCTGTTCTTCCTGATGTTCCTGTATGTTTCTTATACACTTCACAACACCATGCAAAGAAAAGCATTATCAGACACAACAGGCAGAGACTTTATGTGTGTTATGTAAGTCGAATCACAATGTTCAGGTCAACAGAGTAGGTTAATCATATCTATATTATCTACTAAAATCCTATAGCTTGCACAATCGTGTTTTACTAGCTTATATTAAACATAGCTTTTTTGCTTTTAAAAAATACTCCAAGACCTCATTTATTTTAAGAATTGCTTTTGTTACTGTAATCCTTTAACGACACATAATTTTGTCTTCCTACAATGAAAAAAAAGGCAAGTATACTACCAGGCCTTACACTGGGCCAAGGATTTCTCCATGTACCTCTTGCAAAAGTTTCATTAGTTCCTTGTGTCCATTAGCTATAAGCTTCAGGAAAAAGTTGGGTGTAGCTCTATTTCTAGCATAAGTATGTGCTTGGTAGCAACTTCAAAACCTGAAAATAGAAGCCACTAACTTGAAAGAATAATATTTTATTTTTCAAGAGATTCTTACAGGTTTTACTTGTTACTTTTCAGGAAGTTCCGCTTGTCGCTGAGCAATGTATCCCTCACCCTAACATCAGGAGAAATAAAACCCTTTTGTCACTTTTTTTCCCCCTCATCCCTCTTTAACGATTCCCTGCTTTCTAAAAGCTATCAGCTTCCCTAAACGTAAAGCGTCACATGAAACAACTAACTTTCCTTCAGGAAATACAAGATTTCCTACCTGGGGGGAAAAAAACGTGTCCCATGTGTCTTCCCCCCCCCAAATCAACTACTGGCCCCACAGGCAGAGGGCCCCAGACCCGGCACGCCAGGTGGGCAAACGCTCGCTGCTCTCCTCCCCTTGTCGCCACCCCGCTCTCGCCCTTCGCCAACACACCCCGGTCGCCTTTGAAAGCCCAGATTTCCATTGCGACAGGAACCAAGCCCACCGTTTCCCTCACGTTTTCTCTTTTCCTGTGCGTCTTCTCCCGACGACGGCCCTGCCCAGCCCCACAGCAGGGCGTCCCCTCAGGGCGCCCTGCAGCGCGCGCACCGCCACCTCCTTGGCCGCCCCCTGCCCCCGCCATTTTCTGCCCCCCTCCCCATTAGGGCGCATGCCAAGCGCCTCGCGGCTCCAGCCTCGCGCACCCCTGATGGACGTCAGCCCCTGCCAATCAGCGGCCTCTCGCGGGAGCGGCTCCTCCCTCCGCCAATGGGGCGGTGGGACGGCCCCAGCAGCCCAGCCCCTCCGCGCCGTAGCGGCCTGTGAAGCGCATGGCCACGCCCCTTCTTCCTCTTCCCGGCTTTCTATTGAATGAAGTCCCCGCCGGCCAACAGCAAGTTCCAGGCGGGCTTGACGGACGGCTCCTCTGTCCAGTAGGAGCAGAGAGCCGCGGCGCGCCCGCCAATAGGCCGCCGGATGCGAGCCTAGGGGGCGGGCCCTCCCTCCCAGGCGGGCGGGGGAAGGCCGCAGCTATCGATCCCGCTGCTGGAGGGAGGCAGCACACAAAATGGCGGCCACGGCTGCGGAGGCGGCGGCGACTGCGGCGGTGCCGGGCGACGGCGGGGCCGGCGATGCCGAGCCCGAGCTGGAGCCCATCCCGGGCAGCGAGGCCGGCGCGGACCCCTCTGCCGCCGTCACCGAGGCCGTGGAGTCGGCGGTGCCCGACGGGGAGGAGGCCGACGGCGGCGGCAAGGTTGCTCCCGGTGAGGCCGAGGAGCCGCAGCCCGCGCGGAGCCCGGCCGGGAGGCGGGAGGCGGAGGCGGCAGAGGCCGGAGGAGAGCCGCCGCCTCCTCCGCCCGCCGCCCCGGAGGCGGTGCTGGCGGCGGCTGCTTCGGCCCGGGCTGAGCTGCGGGAGCGCCCAGCCCGGAGCCCGAGCCCTGCCCGCCGCCTGCTGGGCAGCCCCGATCTTCCCGAGGAGGAGCCGCAGCCCTGCCCGCCGGCTACTGGGGGCTCCGCGAAGCCGGAGCCCGGGGAGGAGCCGTCCCGGCCGGAGGAGGAGGAGCCGGATGCTGCTGCTGCTGCCGCCGCCGCTGCTGCCGAGCCCGAGTCGCCGGTGGCCGGGGCTCCCGGCGAAGGGGAGGCGGAGGCTCCGCTGCTGCCCGGCTCGGAGGTGCGAGTCACCCTGGATCACATCATCGAGGACGCCCTGGTGGTCTCGTTCCGGCTGGGGGAGAAGCTCTTCTCCGGGGTCCTCATGGACCTCTCGAAAAGGTGAGATCTCCCGGGGGAGCCGGCCTGAGCCGCCTCTTCGTCCTCTTCCCCCTCCTCCCCTGCCTCCCCAGGAGGCCGGAGCCATGCGGAGCCCGCCCCCCCTCCGGGGGCCCTCAGCACCGTCCCCTGGTGGGAGCTGGGCACCGTTGCTCCGGGAAGGGGGCGAGCACTCGGGATCCCCCTGCTCGGGGGGGGGGGAAAGCCCCGAGCTGCAGAGGTGGGCGTGCATCCACGCCGGCTGCCAGACCTGGAGCTCTGCAGTGCTTCCCCTCCTTGGCTCGTGTGTACCATTGCCTAGGTAACCTTAATTGCACTACCTGTTTTTTCCTAGAATAGTGGTTTCCAAGCCAGGCTGTTACGGTCCTGAAGTGTGGTTATTAATGTTAATTGCTCCTTGTGTGCAGAGAACGGGGTGAAGTTTAGGGTTTTTATTTTATCTCGTTTTGGGAATTGGTATTCTTTCAAAGTAACTCATCAGATTGCAAGGTCTGGGTTTTGGTTTTGTATTGACTTCCTGTAGCAGAGGGCTCTTGGAATGCCACAAGTTATCATTGTGAGTCTATATTTATAAACACCAACTGCTATTTACAGGTGAAAAATCTCTGTTCCTGTTTTGTTTATGAACATACAAATGCTATGCAACTACGTGGGAGAAAAGTGAATTTGACCAGGGTTATTTTAAAAAGAACTGTAATGTGGAAAATCTAGATTTTGTCAAAATTTAGACTGCACGTGTGTGTCTTATTACCATCATCTGTTTAATAATTTCTGTAATAACAGTATTGACAGTGTTTTCTAAAAGAAAGCTATTAGTGACCAGCACTTTTGTCCTGGACCTAGCATCTTGATTGCTTTGTGAAACAGGTCTTTTCTGAAACCTAAGTGATGGATAAAGTCATGGAAGTAAGTTTTAAATGTGTAAGTCATTGGTAACTTTGCATTTCAAATCACAATTTGTCTTTTCAAAGCCAATTACTCAAATATGATCTGCAGTCTGTATTCTTTTGCAGTGTGAAATACTGAATGCCCCAAAGAAGGCCAGGAGGAGTTAGGTTATAATGCTAGTTAACATCTGTTCTTTTGTAGGTCTGAAGGTCTGGTACACAGCAAAATCACATTATTACCTTGGTTAGGGAGGTGACTGAGCACGTGCTTCTGTACTTCTAGGGATCTGTGCTTGTGAAGAAGCAAAATGAGATGTCTGCTCCTTTACTCCTAAAAGAGATTATATCTTTTTATACATGTATTGAACACAAACATCCCTTACTTGCCTGAGGTTTTGTTGTGCACTGACGATCCTTTTCTCATGCAGCAGATCTACTGCAGCCCTGTGCATTAAAGGTCACCTGTGGCAGGTAAACGCCCTGCTGCTTCTGCATTGTGGCTTTGGTGGAAGCATGCGTCTCAATTTCCGCTGTTTTGAAGTGCAGGCCCTGGGGAAAGCCTTCATCATAAGGACTGGGGAAAGTGGCATGTGAAAGCTTGTACTATTTCTCCCAGATACTCTTGAAGTTGAACTCTTTATTTCTTCCTCTTCATCTGTATGATCCTGGGCTTACTTCAAGGGCACTTGTTATATGGGAACTCACAAGGTGAAATTAGAGGTTAAATCAAAACCACCTCAATTTCAGCATAAATTTACATGAAAACGGTGGGATTTCTAGTATGCAAGAGGGGTGTTTAGGGATAGATGTCTCCCCTAGGTCATCCAAGTACATCTTATAAACTTTCCTAATGCAAATTTTGTTTCCTGTAGAGCAGTATCGGAAGGCCTCTGTAGGAGAGTTCTCGTTGAGTAAACATGAAATTTGGTATTGAAATACACTCGTTTAATAACTTCAGAAAGTAGCTGATGTGTTCACTACACAAGCTAATACTGTTTTCGTTATATTTTCAGAAGAAAATAATTCCTGGTCCTTTTTGGATCTTAATTTCTGCTTTTTTCTTCATGGCAACGAAGGTGCTTGTTCTATACAGCACCATGAAGAGTACCTTTTAATGAATATTTAGAAAAAAACTGTCTACTGAATTCTTTTGCCTTTTCAAAGCATCTTCTAAATTTTGGAGAAAAGCAAAACTGTCTCATTTATTTTTTTTTCCCAATTCTGTTTCCATTGTTAAAATGATGTTTTGACTTCACGTTTTAATATCGTGGACCTTGATATGAATTTAATGGTGTATTAAAGGTTTGATTTCCTTCTGTTCCCCTTTACCCCCTGCCCACCATGAATGGGATGTTCATTTAGGAGTCCGTAACACAAGGATATGGGTACCTCAGTGTTCAGTGGACTTTCCTCTCACCTTTATTTGAGGTAAGGAAGTAATCTCTCTGCCTTTACTGATGGCAGTGTGATGTACTGAAGATCAACCTGTCTGCTGCTGCACTGGAAGTTTGAAAAAGGAAGCCATGTCTGTCAATCCCAGATCAATATCTTATACAGTAAATCATCCTTTCACTAGGGACATACCTCCTTTTTTTTTTTTTTTTTTTTTTTTACTCTGAAGGCCTACAGTACAAGTTAAAAATGTGATCCTACTGTTAAGAGATAATAACAGCAGCGGCAATAACATGTAAGTGCCTTATTGCCTTGCATGATGAGGTTCTGATGTGGGTTCCTTGGCAGGGACACGATGGAGCTGTGCTGATAGAAGAGGCAGGAAGCGCAGCCAGCCATCAGGCAGGGGAAGGCGATTGAGTTGGTTTGTCAAAGCAAATACTGGAAGGCTTCGTGCAAGAACGTAGTTAATTTTCCATGCCATTGTTCAAATTTTCATTGAAAAGTACTTGTTAGGCCTAGATAGGGCTTTTAATCTTCTTGTATCCAGCATTTGACTAGCTCTGTTTGCTTAGGGTATATGAGATGTTAATGCCACCTGCTGGCTTAGAATTACTGTAAATCTTGCTCTGCACCTGGAGGAAATGTACAGAAGGAAATAACTGATGTGAACAGCATCTATAAATCTGAAAGCGTAGGATTAAAAAGTTCTAGTTTTAGGTTGTTCTTTCTGGAGAGAGGTAACTAATTCTGCACTGTTCCCCTCCTGCCTTTCTAAAAACTAAGTGCTGGGGGACAGGTGAAGAGAATTAAATTTATATTCTGTTGTGTAGCCATCAGCCAGGACTTGGGCTTTGTATGGCTTTATCACTTGACTAAAAGTTTGCTTCTCATCCTATACTTGTGATTGACACTTCTAGAATCACAGAATATTCCAAGTTGGAAGGGGCCGATAAGGATCAAGTCCAACTCCTGACACCGCTCAGGTCTACCAACAATGCAAACCACTGTCTTTTTCTCTAAGCTATTTTCCCTCTGACTTGCATGTGAACGTTGCAGCTCCTGGGAGAGGAGGCAGTGGGAGAAGAGCAAAGGGTTGTTTTGTTACCAAAAAGCTGTAGATAGCCAAAAGATGCTCAGTTTATTGCTAGAAGACAGGTGTTTAAAATGACATCTTAATTGGGGTTTGATTGTGGAAGAGAAAGAAAGACTTCCTGCAAGGCATGCATTTAATCTAAGATGAAAATAAACTGTTATAGATAGGTTCAAATTCTGATAATCTTAGTAGTATTTTTCATTTATAGCAATCTTTCTTGGAGACTCTCAAATCCTGTGCTTCTTCTGATTTATTCATTGGACTTTCTACTGCAAAATAATAAGGTTAAGTGAACAATTGCATACATTCCCTACTTTGTGTTGTCTCAATCTGAAAAGTGATTTAAAAATATAACACGTTTATATTTAACACTTCTTGAAACTTGCAGTCTACATACACTGACACTTTGTTGACATTAACTCTGCAGGGTGAGTCTAGTGTATTGTAACTCTATGTGCCAAGGGAAGTGGAGGGGGCAAAAAAGCTACTCCAAGTTGTGGAAGATTCAGGATGTGATGTGAGGAAGAAGCAGCAGAAGTGTTACCTGGAAAAAGATGTGGTGCGTTTGTCTGTGCTCTGAGTTCTCTTTCCCTGCTAATTTAATAAATAGGGACTGTTGTTCTTTCTTGGCAAGGGAAAGTTTAAGCTCTATGGAAGTACTGGTATTCTCAGCAGTGGAGAAATGTCTGTGTTACTTGGGGTTGTGGGTTTTACTTTTTTTTTTTTTTTTTTTTTCCTTGGTAAATTTATACCCAGTTTGCAAGATGTTCCTAAAAATCATCCCCTATTCTCTTTTGTTGTTTCTCAGAAGTGTGAATGGGCTTAGTGGAATGCTAGCATTTAAGGAATGCCCTTAAGATTTCTCTGGCATTTGCTTTATCCCTAGAACATTAGAAGCAGAGCTCTGATGTGAGTGTGTGTAGTTAAGAGCATAAATTACACATACTATTCAACATAACCTGTCAATCAGAAAGTAGAGTGTCAGATTTAGCTTCAGAGCACAGGATTGGATCAGAGGACCTTGTAGTATTGCTTCCAACCTAAATTTTTCTATGATTCTGTAATGCTTCAACTGTTGTGTATGAATATAGCTTCTCTTGCATCTCTATCTACATCCAAAACTTTACTGAGCCTTATTTGTGGTCACTTCTCAAGTGCTTTTTGAAAGGCTTACCCGTTCTGTATTTCCATGTAGAAAGTAAAAATGGCTGACAGAACTGGACCAGCTTTTAGGGGGCTGTTAGCGTAGGTATAAAATATGTTAACAAGTGCTGCTTAAACTGAACAGACAGACTTTCCAAACCCCTTCTGGCTTTGAGTGAGTACAAAAGTATGAAATTTCTGTCCCCTGCCCCTTCTCAAAGCAGTGAGCCTTAATCTCCCTGGTATGTAGGGTGTCTGTGGATCGTGTCTCCAACTTCCATTCCTTAAAGTATTTGTAGTCTATGACTGGTCTTTATTGGACTCCGATGCACTGGATAAAGGCTGAACTGTCATTTCTTCTCACAGTATGCTTTCCTGTATTGAAATTATGTATTTCTGCTTGAGTTACATTGTTTTCTGAGGGCAGCTTGACTTAGCTTGAAGTATTGAGAGCCAGAGGATTTTGAGAGCTCAAAGTATTGAGAGTCAGTGAAGTTTTCAATATACTTTAAATGACTTATTTTCTTATGTTTCTATGGGACTGATGAAACTTGTACATCTAGACACCAAACTGATTTAAAGTTCCTCCATTAATAAATCATACTCCCTTCCACATTTCTTGGGTTTGACTGTTATATGGGTAATCTGGAAGTGTATATTAAAGATAACTTATCATAAAGCTTTGTCATTTTGTAACATGTCCAAATATATCAGTAAAGCATCCACTTTAAAATGGAAACCATGTGTGTAACTAACAGTGACAACAGCTGTAAAAATTAAAAGATAACTTGAGTTTCAATGGACATTCAGCCTTACAAACACGTCAGTACAATTGCAGTAGTTAGCAGGAAGCCTAAACTTAAAACACACTATCTTTAAAATAAGTACTTTTGCATCCTTGATAGAACTCGTAAAGTTACAGAGAAATGAAGGAAATTCTGGGAATTCACATGTAGATTCTTTCCAATGAAAACGTGAAAGGTGCCTTTCTCCTTTTGGGGGGAGGGAAGGAGTAATTAAGAACCATCTGAGTACCCTTCAGGCTTGTCAACTTAGAGATTGTTCTGTCTCTACAGAGGCTAATTCTTCAAAGTCTGCATCAGCATCCTGACTGCATGGACTTCTGTGATCCAGTTTCATGGAAGTTGAAGTCTTTGAAAGGACTTGTAACTTTATGGGGAGGTGTGCTGTAAGTTAATATAGCCTTTGGTATATTTGCATATTGTTTGTAATCATTAGCTGGTTTCTATTTGTGTAGTGATTGCAGTAGGATGATAGTAGTTAGCATCTGATTTAAGTCATTCCTACCTTGAATACTTCTAACTGGCTATCTTGAGATGCTCTTTCAAGCTCATTTCTATGCATACCCTGTTTTTCTCTTATATTGCTTGGGAGGTGAGTAAACCTTTCAGCTGATAACTTGGCTTATGCATATGCTTTTTTTGATAAGGTGCCTGCCACTAAAACCAACGTGTTCTGTAACATGCTGTATCACACCAACTAAATCCTGTATTACCAATATCACTGCATAATCTGCATCTTGGATACAGATTATTTTCAGGAGTTAGGAAATACTTTGTGTTGAAATAACTACGATCTAATTGTTTATTACACTGGATATTATAATTTAAACCTGCAGTTTGGATATACGCATGAAGCAAATATACTTAGCACTACCCTTACTTAAACACAGTATTATATTCCCAGCATTCAGTCTTTGAGCCTTTATCCATGAGATATAAGAAACAATTGAATCAATTTTTCCTGTAAGGATGATACTGAGCAAATAAGAGCAACACATTAAAAGGTAATCACAGTTTACCATAGTCTGACTTTATGAAAGCTCTCATCTTCACCATTATCATTTCAAACAGACTTGACTTAACACAGGAAGTTAGTGTGTTTTGTTGACATCGACTCAGTGCTTGCAGACAAATATGAAATACATGTGCTTCTGAACCCCTTCTGTGGCTCTTGGCAGAACAATGTGCTTTTACAATTCTTTCCTTTTTTTTTTTTTCTTTTGGAGAAGTAAAATTGATTCATTGGAGATTAAAGATGAGAACATAAGACTTTACATTTGAAGTAGATACTCTCTGCCCCAAGATATATTGTTTAGAAATTTATGTATGTGTAGTTGCCAATTTAGCTGGGATTTGTTCCTTATCTCATGCTTATTTTAAAAATACTTTTCAACGGTCCTCTGCTTTGCATACGAACTGCATAGTGATATGTATTCATTGTAGTAATTCTACTGTAGGATTTAAGTATGAAAGAAGTGTTCTTACCTTGCTTGAAGTACCAAGATTTATATATCTAGCATCCAAATTTATATGGCTGTAAGTAACAGACTTCTAGGTTTGATATCAAAACCATCTTTTAACTAACTACAAAAGATGCCATGGCTATGTATTAGTTAACCTGTGGTTGACAAACTCAGGAAGTAAAACTTGACTTTTAAAATCATATTTCTATCTCTGCGTACCCTAGCCAATTGATAGGTTTTCTTTGTGTAAAGATCCCCAGACTGTTAGAAGGGGTCTCTTTTTTACCCTGTTACTTTTATTTTTTAAATGTAGTCCCTGCTTTTCCTGTTGCTATTTATTATTTGCCTTCAATGCATATATATGTGTGTGTATAAATATATAGTAGAAATATGATTAGATCCTACTGATTACTCTGGTTACTTTTAAACCTCCTTGGAGGTATATTTCTTACAATGGGCTGTATCTGTATTTTCTTCTAGAAGTACTTTTTCAGAGCAAAAAGAGACAGGACAGTTTTATGAGGGAGGATGCTTGGCACCATGGAAAACTGTTTCTAATTTTGAATAGGTATGAAGCAGCAGTGCAGTGCTTTCCAGAAATGCCTTGATTATGGTTTTAATGCCTGTTTCTTACTTTTTTTTTTTCTAACGGTTTGGTTTCAGAACCTCCATCAAAGAATTGCTTTATTCCATCAAGTAATATTCTAAAACAGAGCTATAAATATAACGTACTATCTGCCTGTACAATGAACAACTGGCACTTATGCACAAATTGATTTAAGCAAATTGTAACTGTAGCATGTCTTTTCAAGAACAGTCTTTTCTGGACAAAAATATTGTTGTAGTAAGGACAGGTTATATTTCAAAAAATGTCACTTCTTAGAACAAAGACAAGGCAATTCCTTGTGGCATTCAAGCATGCGACATAAGAAATACATATAGGTAGTTATCTCACTGATGTAGCACCTCTTTTAAGAGGTGATCTACTACTCCCTAGTCAGCACTGACTGACTAGGTCTTGCAACTCTTATGTGTGACCTATGTACGTGTGCTACTCACAGATGTTTCTAATGTGTAGCTGGTGTAACAGAAATCATTATTGTACAGAAAGCACTTGTCTTCAAGGTCCAGAGGTATGAAAATAGGGCTTGAAACTCACATTGCATATTGTATATTCAGTAAGTATTCAACTTCATTCAGGTGCTCTGTCAATGCCTTGTCTTGAATAGGTTTGTTTTGGTCACATATTCATTCTGTTTCTTCTAGTAAGAAAATAAGCCATTGTCTGTTTTCTCTGTCATTCTTCTTTCTGTCTTTGTACACTGTTCTGTGTCATTTTCTCTTTTCTTAGGTCTTTCTGCCGTTGTTCTCTCTTTAATTTTCATTTAATTCTTCCAAGTTACATGGCTGGAGAAATTTACCAAGGAGGAATCAACAGTCATGTAAAAACTGAATGTTTAGGGATGTAACCTGCTATTGGATGGGGCCAAAGAAAAGATGCAGTCAGCTGTTGGAAGTAATATTCAGTCTCTGGGCATGCCCAATTTGTCTTGTTTCAGATGAACTATGTATTTGCTAGTCAAGTCTTTACATATTGATGCAGAACTTACACGAATGGTCTTCCTATACTCTTACATAACCGGTACCAGGCAGTAGCTGTGAATGTTCTGTAATCTTACAGATTTTTAAGGTAGACAGGGTCAGCAGATTCTAGCTCATTTGTTAAAACAGTACCTCTTGTGAGACAGGCCATAGCCTCAAAGATTTGTTATGGATTGGTTTTGTCTTACTACAGCAGGTTTGTGTCTTATACAAAAATTCCACTTCAGCTGTCCTGTTTGTCAACTTTTTCACTTGTATATTACAGAAGTCATTGAATGAAAAGATCTGTATTAGAGATTCTTGATGGAAAAGATAGTCTGAGATACATTAATGATCTTAAATGACATAATTGTATCAGTCATGTGTGGAGCTTTCCATTAGGCTCTTCTATGTGTTTTGAGTGCTGATCATGCTGACTTTGCTTGTGAGGCACTAGAAGAAAAATCTAGAAGAGATGAAGTACTTGAATGGAATGCTTCTGAAGAATCTCTTTACAGTCTTCTGTCTTATTTCTTCTCAGATCATTGCTAATAATGCTTCATGTCCTAACATCAAGTCGGTATAATTGTCCTCTAGAAGAAAGGCTTATGTATTGGGCTATGGACGTGTCTTGTAAACAACTAGGAAATACAATTCCTTAGAGAAAAAGAAGTGTAAGTGATATACTTCTGTATGGAGTTTGCCCTTTAAATATCATAGTCCTGGCGTTCATCTGGGGTTTAAATTTTCGCAGCAGAGTTCTCTCCCTCTAGGAGTTCTTGTTTTCAGTTTGTACACCAGTTTTCCCAGCTCCTGTAATCTTTATCAGGTGGCAAAAGATGGGATAGAGATCTTTTTGCTGTAAAAGAAGCTGAAGTTCTTGATGCAAGTAACACTGAAAATGTTGTGAATTTAATTATCAGCTGATAGGTGTATGTGTGATTTTTTTGTTGCTTTAAATCCCACGTGGAGCTCAATAACCTATTCGTAATCCTTAGTGGAAGGAAGAGTGTTTGCGGCAAAGCGACTTGTTTATGCTTGGTGGACTTTAGGACTTTAGGGAACTTAAAACTTAGTTATGAGTGAGTCTTTGATAGATTAATGCCAAACTGTGGGCTGGAGAAATGCCTGTATCTGCTGCTAAATGTTTGTAACTCTTTGTAGCTGTCAGTGGCAGTAGACTGCATTTAATTGTAGCAGTCATGTCAGGAGGGACATCTGGAGGGGGCCCAACCCTGAGAAATGAACTTCTTTGGGGCGGGAGGGTATTTTGTGGCAAAGAACACTTATGGACAGATGCAGGAGGACAGAACAGTGCTGGTGAGGCTAGCCTGGCTCTTGCCTCTGGCTTTAGAGTTCAAAGGTGGTAGGGGAACAATAGCGCTGATGCTGATACTTTTTAGCTGAAAATTGTCATGGGTACAATTGCTGCTCTTTTTATGATTAAGAAAATGGTTGAGTTGCCCTTTGATTAGTTATAATAGAGTGCGAGCTGGATGGGTAAATTAATCTTGGGTTGCTTGCTTAAATAACAATTTTAAGTGTAAAAAGTAGCTTATCAGATATGCAGAAGGGCAGATAAGTGAAGACTTTTGCTGGTGACAGTGTAAAGAATCTTCTAACATTAGATGACGCATTTCTTCAAAACTTCTTTTGAAAAAGAGCATGTAGGCATTTGAATAACCTGTATGTTTATTGCAGGAAACTACACCAGTATTCAGCAGTTATTTTCAGTTGAGAGGCAAGCACAGATTGCAAATAAATTTCAGTTCAATCAGTTAAGATGCTGCTACAGTTAAAGAGCTGAAGAGCACTGTGAGGTAGTGTTAACCTGAAGACAAATCCTGGATAATGGCTTAATTCACATGTCTTGTCGGATAAACGCGAATGGTGTTCAGTGATTTGGAATGGATGATTTAATGTTTGAATTGCAACCTCATCTGTCATGTTCTTACTGCATCAAGCTAGACCATTAAAATATAACCTCTTGTAAGCCAAACACTTCTGTGTATATTGGAGCTGGGATCAGGCAGAGCTTGGGTGCTGAACAGTCTCGTGAGAGCTCTGCTAAAGTTGATACCTCAGATGGCAGATTCTAGTGTAAGATACAAGAAACATTGAACAGGCTTTTGTAATCCCTTTCTCCCCATTCTAGGGTTTGAAAGACATGTTGAAATATGAATGTATTTATCAGATGGCTTTTCTCTCTAGAGCAAGCAAATATAATGCTTTGTAGGCTGATGAAATGTTTCCCTTAGTATAACCTTTTGCAGAAGGTACTGGTTACCTGTTGAGCAGGCCACGTCTGTTAGTACAGGAAAGCTGAAGTAGTGCCTAAGACTTGCTGGGATTTTTCTGTCATCTTAATCGGTGAGAAGTCCTATGTGTGTGTCAAATAGGGCAGCAGATATCATAGAATACTTAGAGCTGCCTGCTCTAAGGTAGGCAATATCTTAAAATACTGATTGTGTGCAGAACAGAGGGAAAGGATTTATACAGTACTGAAATTATGAGGGTAGCTTTGCTGAAAGAAACTCAATCTACTGGGCCAGCAAGCTTTGGGTTGTCATGCATCGGATGGTCAAGTACTAATCTTCTGTGGGTATTTATTGTACATAAAGAATGATAACATTCTCTTAAATGCCAATATTTACACATTGTGTGTTCAGCTTAAATCTGGAATAAATTCAGCCTTTTGTGCTGTGCCACAAATTGAAGAACTCTGTAAAAGTTATTGAAGATGCCTTCCTCACATGAGTTGACTTAGTATGGAAATTAATCTTGTATAGATTTAGAGTTGATGGGGTGACTCGCTGAGTGTTTGTGTGCGTGTGTTTTCTAGAAGTATAAGGTTAAATTTTTTAATACTCTTCTACGTAATACTTTTTCTTAACAACAATCCCTGAAAATATAACAAGCATGTAAGTGAAGTTACATACTTCATGTTCTCTGCTGACTTGGTTTTTGGTATTCTGCCTTTTCAAAATTTACTATAAGGCTTGGTGTAATGCTTCAGTTTTGCCCAGAATTCATGTATTTCAAATGGCAGTTATGTAGCATGGACAGGCTTTCAAATGCTTTTTAGTAAATGCAGTGAATGATCCCTCAAAACCTTTAATGTTCTTTTGTTTTCTTCAAGGTTTGGGCCCCATGGAATCCCTGTGACCATATTTCCTAAAAGGGAGTACAAGGATAAACCTGAAGCCATGCAGCTCCAAAGTAAACCATTCCAAGATGAGGCACAGGTGAAGTGTGAATCTAATGCTGCAGTCCCTGATGACTCTTCTCTCACGCAGCCATCAGAACCAAGCTTAGCTAAAAGCCTATGGACTTCTAAACCACCTCCTCTCTTTCATGAGGGAGCGCCATATCCTCCTCCTTTGTTTATCAGGGACACATATAACCAGTCAATACCTCAGCCTCCGCCCCGGAAAATTAAGCGGCCCAAGCGTAAAATGTACAGGGAGGAACCCACTTCTATCATGAATGCTATCAAACTACGACCCCGGCAGGTCTTATGTGACAAGTGCAAAAACAGTGTTGTTGCAGAAAAAAAGGAAATAAAAAAGGGTGGCAATGCAAGTGACTCTTCAAAATATGAGGATAATAAAAAACGAAGAAATGAGAGTGTGACTACTGTGAATAAAAAACTTAAGACTGACCACAAGGTGGATGGAAAAAGCCAAAATGAAAGCCAGAAAAGGAATGCTGTGGTCAAGGTTTCAAATATTGCCCACAGCAGAAGCAGAGTAGTTAAAGTTTCTGCACAAGCAAATACTTCAAAAGCGCAGTTAAATACAAAAAAAGTTCTCCAGAGCAAAAACATGGATCACGCAAAAGCTCGTGAAGTCTTGAAAATGGCCAAAGAAAAGGCACAAAAGAAGCAGAGTGCAACCTCCTCTTCCAAAAACGCACATTCAAAGGTCCACTTCACACGGCGTCTTCAGAACACCAGCTCAGGTTCCCTCCCACCTCGATTGCGTTTAAAGCCACAAAGATATCGGAATGAAGAAAATGACTCTTCTCTCAAGACAGGACTTGAGAAAATACGGAGTGGCAAGATGGCAACTAAGCCCCAGTCTCGCTGCTCCTCCACCCGCTCAGCAGGTGAGGCCCCTTCAGAAAATCAGAGCCCCTCAAAAGGCCCTGAAGAGGCCAGCAGTGAGGTTCAGGACACAAGTGAAGTGCATGTAACTGTTGATCAGGATGAACACCAGACATTGGGCAAGAGAGGCAGCAAAAGCAATATAACGGTTTACATGACCCTTAATCAAAAGAAATCTGACTCTTCCAGTGCATCAGTTTGTAGTAGTGATAGCACAGATGATTTGAAATCTACCAACTCTGAGTGTAGCTCTACTGAAAGCTTTGATTTTCCTCCAGGCAGCATGCATGCACCTTCTTCCTCCTCCTCCTCTTCAAAGGAAGAGAAAAAGCTCAGTAATTCCTTGAAAATGAAAGTCTTTTCCAAAAAAGTCTCTAAGTGTGTTACACCAGATGGCAGGACCATATGTGTAGGGGACATTGTTTGGGCCAAGATTTATGGCTTCCCTTGGTGGCCAGCCCGTATTCTGACCATAACTGTGAGCCGGAAAGATAATGGCCTTTTAGTTCGACAGGAGGCTTGTATATCGTGGTTTGGGTCCCCAACAACATCTATTCTTGCTCTTTCACAACTATCCCCCTTTTTAGAAAACTTCCAGTCGCGCTTTAATAAGAAGAGAAAGGGTCTTTACCGCAAGGCCGTCACAGAGGCAGCTAAGGCTGCTAAGCAGCTGACTCCCGAAGTTCGGGCCCTGCTGACACAGTTTGAAACGTGAACATGGAGAGTAAGGTAGGCAAGAAATCCGGAGGCTCCACAAAATTCATAGCCTAGTTAGAGAACTACCATGAAGGACTTGCCAAGTCAGAAGTTGCACTCGGTTGAATGCTCTTTTTATACTAAAGTTGTTCCATTTGTAGCGGTTTCTTGAAAGTTAAACAAATTGAACATGCAATCAAAATTAGCCTAAAGTGAGAATTTCAGTATTTTTCAAGTGACAATTTTTTTTAAAGAAAAAACTCCTCCAACACCCAATGCATAGGAGCCATAGCCTCAGCTGAAAGGCAGCTTATTTGCAGGGAATTTTTTAGTAGTTTCTACCCAATATGTACCTAGTTGCTGTGTGGCAAAGGGTTAACACAAGGGATGAAAGTAGTAGCTGTGATACTTTATTTTTTTCTTTAGGTGGCCCATCAGGGAAGTGTAGAAATGTAAGCCTTGTCTAAATGGTCTTTAAACATTATTTCAAATACTCTCTAATGTGTTTAGTCTGGCCAGTGCAAATTGGTTTGATGCATACATAAACATTTCAGAGGCACGTGCCAATCCACATAGGCCAGTTTAAATGCCATTAGGAGACTTGCTGAAATTTTTAAGGAAGAAAAATTCATGTAACTAAAGACCAGATTAAATGGGGTTTAATCTTAGTGACCAGTTCTTAAACACTCAGCCTTTCTATGCACATGGGGGCACAAATATTGACACTTCAAGGTCTGAGAAGCTGAGAGGGATGCCTGTAGCTCTAAGACAAAGCTGAGAAGTTGCTCAGTATTTGAGATCAAGGGCTGTTAATGCTGCATAGGTGTGAATCATAACTTCTGGTCTTTCTTCCTGAAGAAGTCTTTCAGGCTATGTGCCTGGAGTTTTAGATTAAGAGAGGCTTTGTTTTGAATGTGTAAATAATTGATTGCTGAAATTGGTCAGATTTTCTCCTGACTGGTTGTTCCTAAATTCTTAGGATACGTCCTAGTTAATTACACTTTGTGAATTGTCAGATGTGTAATTGTTGCATTTTGGATGTATCTAACTTCATTTTTTTTAATATTTCCGTTTAAGGTATCTGTTTGCAGGTCAGAAAATGAGAATATGTAATTGTGTAATGCTCTGAAATGTAAAAAACAAACAAACAAACTGTAAATAAAATTGACTAAATCTGAATTATTTGTGTGTGTTTCTCAAAAAGCTTTGAAAAAATCTAGGATGTTAGAGTACTTTATATGTATGCCGTATTTAGAGGACACCTTTTTTAAAAAAGTAAATAGTCCTTTTTCACTCATTTTTAAAGATAACTGCTTGATGTAAAGTACTATTGGTGTACTTCAGTTTTAATTTTGAGATTAAGCAATTATCTCTCCCTTTTTGTTTCAGAATTAGCTCTGTAGAGGGCTTTCTGTAAAGTTTATCATTTTTCCCCCTATAATTAGATTGTTCCATATATTTGAATAAAGACTGTCATTTGTACAGTGGGGAAACATTTTCAGTTTTCTCCATTTACCAAAAACTAAGCAGACCCACTCACCACTGTTACTTCAGCTTTTCTTGCATGTCTGTTGCTCAATGCGGAGCATTTTCATGCAATCAGTTATGTTTTTTGCTCTAGTTTTGGTCCTTATCTGACCATAAGAATTGCTCTCTTCTTTAACCCACTCCTGTTTGAGCCTTGCAATGTCTCGTGAAGAATCTGTCAACGTTCATCCCAAAGCAATTTTCATCCTGTTTTTTCCATAATTGCCCAAGTAGGCAATCATGACATGTAAAAACTTAAGCTTAGACTGAAAATTGAGATTTTAAACAGACATGAAAATGGGGTAAGGATCTAATCATCAAACCCTTAAAAAAATCTTTTAAACTTGAGATAAATTTCATATATCCATGATAGTGTCTGGTCTTTGCAAAGCATTTGCTTTCTTTTAACCTTTTAAAATTATTCTGTTGTGCTCACAGAACTACTTGAAGCCCAAAGTGTTGAATACATGACCATTCAAATTTCTTCAGAAGCTCCTGGTGAACTCTGCTAGGTGCTAGTTCAGCTTCCAAATATATCAGCTTTTCCTTGGCATTCTAACAGTTACAAAAAAAATCAACCAACTGGTCAATGCTTTTTGAATGTGATAAACACACAGTAAATTTCATAATGCAGAAAAAAAAAACCTGTTTCACTTCTATGTATTCTTTCCTGCAAACAGAAACAGTTACTTACTTATTTAAGTAAATAAGCCGTATTTGTTACTGAAGCAGACTGCTTTTTGAAGCCAAGAACCCATACAGCATGGTTTAGATGTCTATGCTGGTTTCTTGAGGTTTAGAATCTCAAGCAAACTGGTTATAAATTAGTTGTTCTGGCTTAAGTAGTGGTAAAATCAATATTTACACTGTATTTTTTTTTAAATACTTGGAAGCTTTGTATTCAAGCTTTGTATTTTATTTAAAGTTAGCATAGTACTAGAGCATACGTAGTTGAAGTTTGATCAGGTGTTCACTGCTAAGATTGAAGAGCATGAAGTTTGAGGGGGTTTCTTTTGATTGCTTTATGTTCAAACAAACTTTACGAAAGGTGTTTAATGAGTTTGAGTTTTGTAGGCGGTCAGTCTTAAGAAGTCTTTCCTAAGTTTTGTAGTGTATACTAAATGTGCAGTACATCATCCTCTCAGACTTAACAGATTTTGAAACCACCAGAGTATTTTTTTTCTTCACAACACCATGCTACCTTATAGTGAAAGCTACCTTATATTGAAAATATCCTATTCATGGGTCTATGGTCTTTCTTTTCACTCTGAAGTAGCCAAAACTCTAGACATAATAGTTGATAATAGAGAAAATGTTGGGCTTAATGCAAAGTCTGGTTCTGACAGTAAGTCACCTTAATTATGGCAGCATGTATGCTGCGTGTAAGATTGGCTTTGAAAATTTACACAGCGCTAGGCTTTGTCTTAGCTTTAAACTGCAAAAAGCTGCTTTCTTACATGCCTACCTGATCCCAGCAGTGCCTGCAATCTGAGTGTGAACTGCTGTTCTTTCTACTTTCTACCATCTCTGAATTAGCTTGACAGTTTAAATGATTTATCAAATAACTAATGACAGGAGCATGCCTGTATGTTGCCAGCATAGTGCATCTGTGTAATTAAGCCGTGCAACTGTTGCAAGCAGGCTGTGCATTACGAACACAAACAGTAGTGTAAAGGCTGACTCTGTTAGTTTTATATCAGCTTAATATAATGAATTGCAGATGATGCCTTTTAGAATTAAGGAAAATCCTCAGCATGGTGGTTGTATATGCAAGGTATGCAATTTGGAGAAAAAAATGTGTTAGGTAGTAACGAGTCTTTTACACAAGCCTACTATTCCCTAATATTCCTTTGAAAATCTTTAGTTTCAGATGAAATGTTTTGCAAGAGGGTAGTTATGTCAAAACACAAAGATTTGTTTGGGATGTTTGGAAGTTTGATCGTTTCATGAGTAAAGCCGGGAGCAAATGTGAAATGCTTATTTTTCTGGAGTTCTACAGGAAATTGAACAGATATTTGTTATTTTTCTAATCAGAGTTGTAATTTTATGTCAACACTTAAATGAGATAATTACCTCTGATATACCACTATTTTCCTCTTATTGTTATCTTTAGTTTGAAAGCTACGGAACTGACATCTACCTCACTAGCAGGGACATTGGGGGTGGGTTTAAGTCAAATGTGCAAAGCCAAGAAGACTTTTTCTTCTCAGCGTGTTGTAAAATACTTTTTTGAGAGTAAGAGAGAAGCTTCAAGGTGTGATTAGTTTGAAAAAATATCAATGGAAGTGATGATTTGCTTTTTTCACTTCTGGGCTTGTTTCTCATTAACTCTCCTGAAGTTAACTGGTTAACTTTCCCAAGTCTTGAAACTAATGGCAGTTCCTGTCATCTATAAACTTTTGCTGAAGTTGTTAGTGTATAACGCAAACACAGTTTTAGAAAGTTAAATCCAAGTAGCTTGTCCTCAGTAGCAGTATCATCTGTCCTCAGGCTTGTTCTGTGAAGTACACAAACAGAGCAGTCTTGGCCGAGGAGCTCCACTACAAAAGAAGCCAACAATTGATGATGGCCATTTCGGTTCTTCTCTTTCTTATAATTGTATTCTAATAAATTCCTACAAAAACAAGCAAATTCAGCCAGTACAATGGGATCACTGTACGCTAATTTGTAGATTAAGAGTGTGAACTGGAAGAAAAGTATAGTGTGTTTATGACTAAAAAGGTAGTTGACTATTTTTTACCGTAAGCCATTTGGTAGAAGTGTTGGTATATTATTCAGAAATGAACTTGAAAGGGGTCTTACAGCACAGAACTTATAGTGGTTAAAGGCTTAGATGATTTATCTTTCTGTTCTTATTTTCAGTTTACTTTTTAAGTATATAAATAGAAAGGTCATAGGGAAGCTGAAGGAAAAAGAGAGGAACTTGGTATATTGAGTTAGATGTGATACTGTATGGAGAACTAGGAGAATAGCATTGAGACTAATATGTTACTCTGCAAGAGCAGTAGGAGGGAATAATTCTCATATTTGAGAGATGTTATAGGAAAAAAAATAGCAATGTGTGTCCTTGCCCCACTGCCAACTGTTCAGACTTAACCTCATCTAGAATTTAATTCAAGTTTGCAGAAATAGAGTGCCTTTGTTACCAGATTTTGTCAGGTGAGGCTATGCTTATGTGAGGTTGGTTTACTGAGGGGATTTTTTTTTTTCAAAGAGAGGATACAGTAGGATACCTTTTGGAGATATAGACAGGTTATACTTGGCAATAATATGATACAATTATCCCTATAGATAAAATAAGCTATCAACACCAACAGAGGCCTTCTTGCATAAATACCTTAAGGCTTCTGTCATGGCTGTGGTGATGAGGGATCAGCCACATTTAGCAGCAGGGTGGGTAGAGGCCTACAGTATCACAGCTTCTGTAGTAGCCGTTAAGGTGTCTAAGGCATTAGATTAAAGCTTTTGAGATGTGGATCCAAGTATTCAGCTTCAAATTGTTAATCTGTAGTGGGAAGAACCTATGCTTCGTGGCCTTGACAGTCGTAATGCTGAGTTCCTACTCAACGGGTATAATACCTCAGTTGCTGTTCTCTGTGACAACTCGGTATTTTAGTTTAAATAGTTCCCTTAGTGTGGTGTTATGCTGTAAGTGTATTTGTAGAATGTGGCCATGTAACTGGACAAAATAAGATCCGCTTGTAGGATGTTTTTTTTGTTCCAAGCTCATCTTTACCAGCATTTTTTTTGCACCTGTTCTTGTTCGAACTCATCTTTCTTTGACATCAGTGGTAAGAACTGTTTATAGTGATTTAGATGGGGTTTTGCAAAACTCTTAGAGTGTGGCAGTCACTCTTCCCTAAATCAGAAATCTCTCTGGAGATTGTTTTTTAGTTGTTAGATCCTAGTGGTAGCTCATAGTTATCCTGTGAGTTACTCTTATGTTTCAGGTTTTCTTCAGTAATACCTCGAATACGTATACCAATCCATACTGTAATTTAGCTTTATATACATATATATAAGCTATATATATGTATGTTAGCTTTATATATATTTAGCTGAATATTATATTTGTGTGTGTGTGTGTATGTATATAAAATCAAATTGTGCCACACTTGCCCTTCTGTGAACACAAGGGAAAACAGCGGTTCCCAGGCTTGGCTGTGGAGACACTGCTTTGCTGTCTGTGATGTCGTGCCTTTTCCCTGCACAGTTTTGTTGCTGGCATCAGATCTAGCAGCTGGGGATAACCCTCAAGGGTGGACCTGCAGCACTGGCTGGCTCACTGCCAGTTACTGCTTGTGGAAGGGAACTTGGATCCATGGCTCCATGTACGTATGTATTTTTTTGAGAAAAAGCATCAGTGTGTTCTTGGTGTGGAGTAGGATAAGCAGCAGCATGGAAAATAAATGTAATCGATAATACAGGGTCTTCTACATCACCCTCTTGGGTAGTTTTCATATGCACAGTGCTAAAAACTTCTTACCTACCTACCCGTGGTCCAAAGGGATAATATTAACAAAACAGGCTGCAGGTGTATGTTGGAGCAGGGAATGTACCAGGATCCCCTGTTCCAAGTTTAAATTCAGGCTCTGCTCTTCCACTGTATGAAGACAGATGGCTCTATGGAATTTGTCTGGGCTACAATTGAGAAATTGTTTTCTAAACCAGGACCATGCACATTTTGAACAACCAAAATGCAGTTTTTATGCCAACGATCTTGGCAGAGAAGGAATAAAGGGTTGATGGAAATGAGGATATTGGACGTCTGCGAATACCTGACAGACAGGTGCAGAGACAAAAGGGAAATACACTTCTGTTTAATTGCAACTAGGACAAGAACTACTAGTAAAAATCACAAGACAGGGAGTTAAGATTAGACACTAGAATATTTATTCCAGTTAAAGCAGTGAAATCCTGGATGTTGTTGGGAGAGTTGCATAGCTTCCGTAATTACAAGCTTTTAGAAACAATAGGTTAGGCTAACCTCTCTCAGGAGTGGGTTAGTTAAATTTATCCTGCGTTTGGGTATGGGATAGAATTGATGACCTATCCTGGCCCTGTCATAGCTTTGTTTTCTGTAATTTTGTCATTAACAACTCAGATTTAGGAAAGAGAATCTTTGCAGAAACATGCAGATAGGGAATTATCTGCCCCATGTGTCCTGTTCTCAGTTGTGCAGGTCTCACTTCATTTAAGCTCCTGAGCTGCACTGTATCCATGCCAAGGGGCCTCTACTATGCAAAATCGTGTTTGGATGACATAATTTATATCATATGCCAACCTTAAATGAGTTGTTTCTTTTTTTTTTTTAACATCTAGGTCAGTTTTCATGTTTACTTACTAACGGTTCTGATGTCAGATATACAATATGAATAAAAAATATTCTTACATGCACCAGCCATGTACTATGCCTTTGAGATTTGGAAGGCAGGCTGTGTTCCCACCAGCTTGTTACCATCAGCAAGAGATTCGGTGATGGAAACGTAGCATAATTCTGGTGGCAGGCTCTGCCCTGATGGCCTCGCCTGTCAGTGTTTTAGCAGGTGCACAAAGAGGAAGAAGGTACCTGCTTTGTCAGTAAAGCAAGCATGTACAATTCCAGGCAAATTTTTACTTAAATGCTAGTTTTGCATCCTTTATTTATTTATTTAGTATCATTTAGGATTTTTTTTTGTTTGGCATTAGAAACACTAATATTTAATTGCACTGCTACAGTGGTTCAGAATTATAAAACACATGGTGCAAATATAAAATAAAAATCACTCCCCCCAACCTTTGTCTCCCATAACCCTTTCCACCCACACAAACTATTTACTTATATTTCTCTATGAGAAAAAGGGAAGTTTTTTGTTGTTCTTTTGCTTTGCTTTTTCCTGTATATTTTGCTGTTAAAATCATAGCTAAAGGTTTTGAGCACTGAATATTCTTGGTTGTAGTATTGCATTAGCACTATTTGATTATTGTAAGGAAAAAACAACACTTACCTTGAGATTTTTCAGACGTTGAGGGCTTTAGGGACCTAATCTCTTCTGATAGGTTTACATAGAAAAGCTGGCTTTGGCACGTTTTTAGAAATTCTTGGTACTGTGTTATGTATTTCAGAGAATTAGGCACATAAACTGAAGAATGGGTTGTTGCTCTTGGTTTGCCTTGTAGTTAAGGCCCAGTTGCTGAAAATCATCTTAGCCCATATGGGAATATGACAGTTTTGCTTTCTTTTAGTAATTCATAACTTGGAAGAGAAGTCTATTTTAACTCTTCATGCCTTCATAACTTTGACTTTGTAAGTCGAAGTTTGAATTTGTTGCAGTTAAATAACTTTTGCCCTTTCTTCTGTTACAGAGTTTTGTATGTAGACCGTGATAGCAAGCCGATGACCTTGTTTGTTACTGTAATTATTTAAAATTTGAAGTGATCAACTTAAAGAACTAAGTATGTTTTCCTTTGAAGTTTTTGATGGGAGATGCTGCTATTTTTATTCTCCTTGTCCTTCCCAGCTGCCTTTTCTCCTTGCTGGCTGGCCTATTGTTTCTCTGCTTTTCCTTTGAAGAGCAAAACAAACACTTTCAAAAGCAGTATTGCTCTCTGGCCATTAGTGAATGCATCAGCCCTGTGAAAGATTTCATATTAGAAGTCTGTTTTTCAGCCATAACTCCCAGGAAAGAGACAGGGTGCAGCGGGGCAGACTTGGGCAACATCAGCAGAATGAGGCCACCAGCTGTGCCCATGCTGGTCCTGACACACATGCTTACATCTCTCACTTCCAGTGGTTTTTGTGGTGGCTCCACAGATTCTAGCAGCTGGATGAAGTGACTTCAGGCCAGACTGCTGGACATGCCCCCTGTCACGTGGAGGATGGGGTTCCTCTGTCGCTGATTTACAGGCCACAGCTGATACAGGGAAGTGAATGAACACAGGGACCAAGCGGTTGATGGGATGAGCGGCTAGCTGCACCCATCAGGGCCAGGGAATGCAGTGGCAGATGAGGAGCCGAGGCAGGCGGCCTGCATGGCAGCTCGCTCTGAGGAGCTGGGGCCGCTTGGTGCTCTGTGGCACCTTGGCTCCTTGTACCTTTTCTCCCTGCCTTGCCAGCACATGCACAATGTGCCATGGGGAAACCCTGAGGGTGAGAGAGGTTCCTCTACAATATAGCAGGTGTGGTAGTAAGAGAAGAAACTGCAAGTGTGGGGGGTTATTTTTCAGTCACTAAATCCAAGGAGACTTATTTCATTTATTCCTGCCCAAAACCTTTTGTACACAAAACACTGCTATAGGTCCAGATAAAAGTAGTTTTGACTGGACAGCCCCTTTGATCAGACATGCCCTAGTCAGTTTATGTACCTTACAGCAAGGTTATTCCAAGGTTATTCCGTGGTTATTCCTCGCTGGTTTGCTAAATCCACACGCCGTACTCTTAACACCAGGATAACAGCAACAAGACAAAGGCTTCATCTCAAAATATTCCGTATTCATGAATTTTCCCAAACATGCAGGTAACAAGTGTATGTTTAGTATGTATTAGAATAGCAGATTCTGCAGTAGTTGGGTTTATTGATTTCAAGAGAGTATTTCTATCTTTTTCATCAACTTTTTCCCTGGATCTTTGGCTCCTAATCATAACAGGCTTGTGAGCAGCTGGTCCATTGCTCTTTCACCTTTTGTTGTCTCAGATTTCTTCTATACTATAATCTTTTCCACGAAGATTATATTGCTACTGCCAGAAAGGCTCTGAATTTCAGTTTATAGGCTGTGAGGAGCCAAATGGGGGTAGTTGTTAGAATACTTATAATAAAGTGAAGCAGCACACAGAGAGACTCCAGTATACTCTACAACTGAGAGTCATCTGCTTTTCTGTTAAGTGACTTTAATTACTATAGTAAAGAAATGCTGGTTAGTTTGACCATTGCTAATAAGGTGTACACAACTGTGCACGGTTTTATGTGAAGACACAAAGCCAAAGGAAGATGCAATTTCATCTTTATGGTTTTTACCTGGAAAGGAAAACTGGTGTCTCATCTGCTTCATGTTCAAAAAGGGAGAGGAATAGCTGCTGTTTTTCACATTTTAGAAATCAAGACAAATATAAGACATGGAAGAGAGTGGTGATTAATTGGCTTTGACTATCAGCTGTATGGTTACAAACTGGATGTAAAATGCCATTGATTTTGAGTAGACAGTGTCCTAAGTTTGCTTTTTTTTTTTTTTTTTTTTTTTTATTTACTTCAAAATATAGAAAAGGTCACAGTCACCACGAACTGTAACCAATTGCTTCAATTTTAACTTTAGAGAGTTACTTCGTGCAGCACAATTTCAGAGTATTGCCCCAGCTTTGAGCACCAAAGTCTTCCGTGGGCAGTACAGTGTTTGCACAGGTACATTGCTGGTGTTGACACTTTGTTTTGCTGTCTGCTAGTTTGTTTGCAAAATGATGCGTTATTTCCCATGAAGGTAAACTCTGCTGTCTAGTTTAAGCACATAAAATTAGTATTTTTTTTTTATTATTATTTTTTTTAGCATCTTTTCATGGTATGGTGTTTTCTGGAGAGCAAAAGTAGTCTACTCAGTAAGAATTCAGGCAGACAAGGAGGTTACTTTTTTTTTTTTTTTTCCCTCTTTAAAACATCACAAATTCTCTACTTCCATTGACCAGATTTTGTCTACCATAGATCTCAACGACTGGCAGCATTTTACATCAGCCTGAGTCCTGCTGCTCCCTTGCAGTATCTGACAGCCTGCTGTGGATTCAGGTGGGCGCTTAGGAGCTCTCTGCTCCCCTGCCTTGAGGGAAGAGCATGTTTGCCAGGAGGTACTGGCTGGGCCAGAGGTGGTGAGCTGCTGGTTATTTTATTTCCCTCTTCTATTTGAACACTTTGGATATAGCTTTTTCCCCTGACCTGCCCTGATGTCAGGATGTACGTGCATGTTCTTGAAAACTACCACGTTGTTTTTCTTAAACAACTTGAAGACTTGCATTAAGTGATCAGATTAAGTAATGTGGCAGGCATAATGTAAAAGTAAAAAAGAATAATTTAAAAATAAGATTTTGTCTAAAACCAGCCATCCTCAAACGCTATTGTTATGCGGATCACATCTTAGCAAGAACTGCCTTGTGGCAGTTCATCTGCTGCCTATGATTATAGGCCCTGCTGATGTGTAAAAGTAATATTAGGAAAGAAGTTAGTAACTTTTTAGTCTCTTTAAAAAGAAGTTTAATAGCTAAAACAAGGAAAAGAATTGAAAACATGAGCAGGAAGACCTTGGTGGAAAACTTGGTTGACATGTGGACTGTAGTTAGTGAGTCACTGTTCTAGGAAAATGAAGTTTGTTTTATTATCTTTTTTTCCCTTGTTCTTTCCAACCCCCGATCTGAGGGAGAACCCCCATTTAGGGAAACACTTAACATGCATGCTTAACTTGAAGCGCTTGCCTAAGTCCATTAGGAAATACAAAGCGTGTGTTTAAAGCCAAGCAAATACTAAACAACATTGGGAATTCCAGTCCAAGTATGTACTTACTGCTTGGATTTGATGTGCAGGTGCCTTGTAACTCTTGAGATGGAGAGAAAATGGGACAGTGAGGAGAATCTACAGTTGCTGTAAACAGAGCTCGGTTTACACAAAGTCATGATTTTTACTGTAATATAGTAATGTAAAAAGGTGTGATGCAGATCTACATCATTGCATTAGGTCTGGAATTAGATAGTGGATATGCACTGGTTTTGGTTTCTGTAAGCTGAGATTTGGTGGTGATCCACAATGCTTTTCAGATCCACAGGATCTGCAGGAGTGTGGATCACACAGGAGTGTGGATCTGAAAAGCATTGCAACCACATCAATCACTAATTTGGTAGATGAAGTGTCAAAACCAAAACTGCCTGTCCTCAGAAGGAGGGAACACCACTGTAAAGTTAGCTGTTTGTTTCCTTAGACGTAGCTGTAGTTGTACGCTCACTCAGATAACCAGATTCCTGTCTTGCCTTGTCCCTTCATAGGCCATGGACATTTGTGGGCTAGGAATTGCGTCCCTGAGGCTGGAGCTGGGGAGCACAGGTGCTTGGACATACTGGCTGAACTGTCATCCAACTTTTTGTAGTATTTTTGATATTTCTTAGTAGTGTTTGGTTCTCTGACAGACTGTAAAAGCTTCTTTTTCAGGACGTCATGGATACGTGGTACTAATTTAATGTTAATCTTATTTTGGATAATTTCCTATTGTCTGTATGCTTGAAGGCCCAGTATTGGTTGTTTTGCTGCCTAGGACACTGCGGTGTTTAGTTCCCTGCACCAGCAAGTTCTGTTGAATATGGGGGTACTTTGTCTGGCATACTTCTCTTTACAGAATGGCTATGCATGTTTATTTCATTTATCTCGGAGTGGAACACACTTAATATAGGTTTAATTCTGTATCAGTTCTGAGTATCATAACCAAATGAGGATCTATTGGGTATTAAAATGAATGCCTACATGTTTGCTGTCAAAGTATAGCACCTGGGTGCATCTTTGCCTGGCCCAGTTACATTTTGTAATTAGTCCTTGTTTTTTCTGTATCAGCTTTCCCAAAATTTCATTCCTATTTGAGTTCTGTCTCATTGTATACAATGTGTTCTCTGTTGTCCTTTTGTGGCATAATGAGTAACCGAGCAGTTGACAAATTCCACGTTTATCTCCTGTATCTTCCCTGCCTCCTCTAAAGTAAGACCTGTTTTCATGAATTCTTCTCTTTTGCTTCTCATTTTATATATATTTCTTTTGGATATTATTTGGGAGAGTTATCTATTCAGAAAGAACTTTAGAATTTTCTCATCCATGGTATGAGTCTCAGCTGGATTATTCAGAATGTCATTGCCAGTACTGCAAAATGTGCATATACATCTAAAATAGCCCCAGCAGTCTGAAGCTCAGCATGGTGGTAAAAGGAGCTAACACGGCTGGCTGGGTTCTGTTGGAACCTCTTTTGTTCTCCTGTGTGTTTTTTGATCAAAGGGGTTGGACTAGAATACCTCTAAGAGGCCTCTTTCAACTTCAATATTATTATTTTAGAGAACTGTTTTCTCCACACTACAAAAGTGGCAAGTCAGTGCAGACTGTATTAATTCTCTACTGCCCTGAACAGTTGGGGTTCTCATGCAGAAGCTGTTACTTGGACTGTTTCTCCTGCCTTATCACTTCATTTGAGTTCTGTGGAACAAGTGGGAGGACACAGTGAGCAGCTTTATTCTTTCGTGCTCCCATGCATTTCTTAGGTCTTACATTCAGAGTGCCATTACAGCATCAGTTTGTCTTATTCTGCCAACTATACATCATTGTATAGCTCATTGTATAGCTTTTGTGTATTAATTTCCTTCCCTTGCTAACAACCTCGAAACATCTTTAAAAATACAAGTTCTATCTTGATGCTGAAACGGGGTGAGACGTAATAGACTGGTACGGTAGCTTCTCTTAAAACTCCGGTCAACTGAGGAGTTTGTTCACTTGTGTATGTCTTATGATAACGTAAATATATTTTTTTGTCTTCTGCACACAAGGCACAAAACTGATCAGGCGAACCGGTAACTTCTCTGGCCACCTCAGATTTCACTTACCTACTTTTGCAATATATTTTGGAAGGCATTTAACTGTTTTCCCTTTCTCTCCCCTTTTCAGCTCAGAGACACTAGTCAACTGCTGTTTTTATGGAACCTCACTACACTGCCACGAAGAGCACCAGCTCATCAGGACTGAAAGAAATCTGAGACTGAATTGTCCTATTTTTCCTCTGAAATCTTCACCAAGTAGTAAACATTTTTTGAAGGGGAAAGAGGGGGTAAATATGTTAAAGCACCCCCTCACACCCAGTTAGGGCACCTGTACCTAATGTACATTTTCTTTAAAATTTAAAAAGATGTTAGGAAATATTTTATAAAACTTTTTTGCAATAAATGACGCATGAAATTATTGAAGATTATAAGACACTTACATGCAAGGAACCACTTGAATTATTAGTATGAAGAATCACTGCAAATAACTTTTTTTTTTTGTAATGTGACAGTCACGTTTGTATGTTTTGATAGGTGCCAGTGATGGAGCCAATTGCCTGGGAAGTTGACTGTAACTTTTGAACTTTTATTTTAATTCTTAACTTTAGCATTGCAATTTTCCATTCTATGAGGCTTAGTTAGTATTTAGTGCAGGTGTTAGCAGAGCTGTGACCTGTGATCAAAAGCATGTCCAAAACCAATTGTATTGTAAAATATGAACAGTCCTGCTATATGAGACCAATGTTTCCCATAGAGGTGATGGAAAGGACAGTGACCACAAACTCCATGTATCTCTGTATTACGGGAAAGCTCCTTCTGTGTGAATATGGTTGCATTTTATTTATGCTATTGTAACACTTAGGGAATTGAGGATTGTGAAAAAAATGTTAAGAAGGGCTACAACAGAGAGTAGCATTTTGCTTATGATACTATAAGATGGGAGTCGTGAATGGAGAGTGATTAAATTGAATGGCATTTCTCTTTCTAATCATGGGTTAATTTTTCCTTTTGACAAAATATTTTTCAGATAGGTAACCAGTAGAGCAAAGGTTTTATTAGTGTTTCTGATGGTTGTTGATCTCAGTTATATTGACTTGTTTGAATAGCTGTAAATCAAACAAAAACAAAAACAACAACAAAGAAACAAACAAACTCAGTGGGTTTTATCCATTTTATTCCCCTCCCCAAAAAAGTGTTTGGTAAGACTTACTTCAGTGGAACTTGTGAATGCTGGACATGCTGCTGAAATACTGAGTTATTAAATATTAATTTATTTGTCACTGACTATTTGACATTGTGTGCACACTTTCTCAGCAGTATCATTTATTACAATGTTCTTAACTGGGGATTTATTATATAACCTGTGAAAATATTTGTTTTGAAGAAGTGAAAATGTGCACATAATCTACTCAAAGACAAATTTTTGTTTCTAGAGAACTGAAAAGACTTGTATTAATAAACCCTTTTCTTCCTTAATATTCTGATTCAATTGGATAAAATAGTGTCTTTGTCCAGATCATTTAAAAAGAAAGATACCTTTCCAAGGGGCATCTGTATCAGTACAAAGACAAGTACAGCCTTCAAATACGGCGCCTGAATTAAGTAACACTGAATTTGAAGTGAGGACAACTCCATTGTTTGGCTTTGGTGTTGGCAATGGTTTAAAACTTGTTAAGCAGCTGGGGAAGAGGGAAGTGAGAGGTGAGGACAGTCATCCAGATCCAGGAAAGGTGTATCAGTGATGCACACACACTGAGCCAGGTCATGCTTAGTGTTCGCTCAATTCCTTTTTTTAAGAGGTAATTTATTTATAAAGCCAGAAATTGAATACTTACTGCCTACTTCTTAACAAATAGCTCTATAATGCTATGCAGTAGGTTCAAATTGTATCATTTTTCATAATAAAATACGACTTTTTAAAATTTCAGATTAATATTTTACAGTGCTCCTCCTTTTCACCAGTCAGAAGAGGATCAGTGGTTTGGTCCTGTTTGTGGCCTGAAATTTAACTAGAATTTAGAAAAATGAAAATGTCTGATTTGGTGAAAGGGGAAGCAGTTTGGTATAGAGTATGTGCTAGCCTTTCACCCTCTAGTCACTAAACGCCAATTGTATTGATAATGTACAAGGGTCTTGGCCTATTAAATAATACTTTAATACACACACACACAAACACACACACACACAAAAAAAAACACAACCAAACAAAACAGAAGCCACCAAACAACATGGCACAAAACAGTTTCTGCTCAGGAAAAAGGCCCAGGACTGTAATAGCAGGGTTATTGCACATTGGATTGAAAACTGATTGATGTTGTAAGTAGAAGCCAGTAGTGCCTGCCTGTGTGACATCTGACCCTTAACCAGTGCTCTTATTTCCTCATCATCATGAGCACTTGTGCACAGCAGCTGAAATACAGAGAAAAACAAAAACATTCAAGAGTGATGCAGATCTCTGCATTGGATAATATGGGTATATAAGCAAATAGCATAAAAATAGACAAGGTAGCTAATTGTACTTGCATTTGTTTTCACAGAAGGTATTGCAGCCATTTTGTTTGAAACCAGATTTTCATTTTGAAATGAAATTGTCAGGGATATTCTAATGATAGAGAATTACAGTAATGTATTGCTTTTCACTTTTTTGCTTTAGTTGCTTAATATTTAAGCTTTGCTCCGTGCTACCTTCTTGTCTGTATATTGAATGATCACTATGCCTCTTTCATTTTGTAGACTTGAATGAGGAAAATATGATTCATCCTTTAAGGTTTGCTGAGAAGTAAATGATAAAGAATGTTGTGTAACATTTATTCAAATAAAGCCTTGATTTTTTTCAGTGCTCTTTTAAAGGGAAATAATGTTGAATAATGTTTTGATGTATTAGCTTCCTTGTTTTTTTAGTCCTTGACCCAAAAGCCTTTGATTTCTGTTTTTTATTCTTTCTTTTTTTTTTTTTTTTTCTTTCTTCTTCTTTTTCCATGAATTAAACAAAGATTAAACTGAGGTTACTAGTCCACTGCTGGAAGTGAATCACCTGGACAAATCCCTATTCAAAGTTACATTTCACCACAGTGGCTAAAAGATGCCAAGTCACGCTCAACCAGCCGGATGCTTTCCATGGGGAAAAGCTCTTCTTTTTCTTGCTGTGTCATTAATGAGACAAGATTACCCATACTTTGTAGAGACAGATACAAAGAAATCCTAATGGCCCCATTTCATGGCTGTGACTGAGACGCACCCAGCTCAGTTGAAGGAGGAAGGTGGAGGTCCTGCTCAGAGGCTGCTGCCCCTTTGGCCATGCTTCCAGCACAGTCAGTGAGTGCCAAGCGAGCTGCAGAGCTGGGGGTGAGCTCAGGGCTTCTCTGGCCCCACTGTGCAGAGCGAATCTCCCCAGAAGCACACGAGGGCCGTGCCATCACAGCTGCAGCAAGGCACAACGCAGCAGGAGCACAGGACATGCTTGGCCTCCGAATACCTGCGCCCCGCCTGCTCACCTCTCCCTTGACTGTTTTTCACTCACAGCACTAACAGTTTCAGACAAGTTGTCCATCGCAGGTAAGTGTAATACAGTGTTTCTCCATTTGGGGAAGAAATGCCTTATGCTGAGTTGCATTCTCTCATCATGGTGCCCTAAAGGAGGGGAGCAGGTTGTGCTGTACCAGCTGCCTTGTGAAACGGGGCTCTGCACCTCCGGCACCGTGGTCACAGGAGGGCAGGTTGGGAGACACTTCTTCAGGTGGCAGAATTTGTAGGAGATTATTATGTATGTATAAGATAGCATGTATGCAGATTTTTTCCCACTTGTATTTTTATTACTGTGAAGAAAAGACATCCTAGTCGTAATTGAGCACCTAGGTAAAAGCAAAAAAAAAAAAAAAAAAAAAAGCTCAGGTAAATTTGATTTCAAGGAAGTTCTTCTTTCAAGGTAGTATTGATTTTCTTTTGATGCTCGGTATGCGTGGAACTAGAGGGCAAGGCAGAGGTATTAACCCTCCTGTAAGTCAGGCGTTTCGTTGCAGTGACCTGTTGTCAGCAGTAAAGTCTTTCCCAGAATTGATTCAGCTCTTGAGCAGAGTGAGCACATGCACGTATGCTGTCTGTAGCAACTCTGACCTTGGCCCAGGACCTCTGTGATGCTTTTGAAATCAGTTGGTGCCTCCTGTAACTGTGAGCAAGTCTCCACGTCTGTCTGTGGCTTGGAACAGAGCTCCAGCATATGTTTCTCTTTGCCTGCACATTCTGTCCGGATTACAGGAACTCCCAACCTCCTTCTCTCATTATTTATTCATTCTTGCAGCAGTTCCTCTTGAATCGGTTATCCTCATTAGGGCTTGGTAGAGAGGGGAAATCCTGCTGAAATGTAATTGCTCACTAATGGCTTTTCTTTTGTGACAATGTGTTGGTAGCATCTTGCTGTGGAGCCTGCTGGATTTGCTGGAAGACTGTGAAACCCAGAGGAGAGGTTAGCCATACAGCTTTCAGAGTTCTGCAATTACCCCATTGATTAATCTTCAGCGGTTTGGTGATGAAAGTATAAAAGTAATCCAACCTTCAGCAGCGAAGCCAGTCTCACACAATCCCATTCAGTAATAATGTTTACTGCTTCCCTGAAGCATCAAAAGGGTGATACTTAATGAGGGCAAAAGTGCATGTAGCAGCTGCTTAATGCAGCTTCTGGTGCAGGAAGGTTGGTGATGACTTGCCAGCTGAAACGTGAGGGATTGACACACAGAAATAAGATTTCTTTTAGGGTGAGACCAATGGGAAGACTTCTTTAGGAAATCAGGTAAATCACTAACAGAGAGATGATGTAGTCAACTCAGACACTGTCACATACTCGTTATTTTTAAGCATTATGTGGTGAGGAGCCCAGCGAGAGGGAAGCCAGTTACCTGCCCGAAGCCTCATCTGTAGTTAAGGAAATCACACACGGGACTTCTGCATTACCCTTGTGCTCCCTGGTGATGGGCTGGGCTCATTTCCCTGACAGACAGCATCCTCCAAGGCTATTAAGAGTGTAAGGGGCTGCTGAGATATGCATGGTAAAGTCATTTTGCAGCTTTTGCAATTCCTAGAAAGTTGGGAGTGCAAGAAGCTTGGAATGCTGCTCTGCTGCACGGGGTTGGTGTGGTAGTGCCATGCACAGAGCACTCACAGCGCAGTAGAGATGCGAACTGTGCTGTAAGGGAGCTCCTCCCGTGGCTCAATTGGTGGCACTGCTATGCCCCAGCTGCCAAATGCTAACGAGCGTGCCAGGAGACTCAGCAGGATGATGCAGCAGCATGGCTTTGGTACCAACTGCCCCTCAGTGTTACCATTTTTCTCTTGTTCTCTTGTCCTTGCTCAAGTCGTTGGAAGTGGATTTGTTGTTTTCCCTCTTTGTGCAGGAAAGGGTGCGTGGAGGCACTGCCTGGGACAGGCAGAGCGTGGCAAGGCTCAGCACCTACTGGGTGGCATTAGAAAAAAGCTCAGGTTATTTCCTGTTTCATACAGTGCTGGCTGTTTTTTGTTTGAGTCCTGCAGTCTGTTTTTATGGTTCTGCTCAGGTTTTTCCCTTGTGTGTTTGTGTGGTTTTGTTTCTAGTCACTTGCTGGAGCCCAAGCCTTGGGCGCTCAGGGCTGGGCAGGCTGTGACCAGTGTATCAGCTTTTGGGCTCTTCTGAATTTTGGGCAAGTATTCAAAGCCAAGGAGAGGTAGTTCTAACTCTGAAATCCAGATTTTCAGCTAAGAGTTCCAAGTCTTAAAAGCTTAGGGACTGGAACTTCCAAATGTGGTCATCTTGGTCATTAAATATTAAACCAAGGCTGTGCCTGCTTGAGGGCTCACTCGAATACTGAAGTACTCCGAGACATCAGAGAAAGGGGTTGGGGCTCTGCAGTGCAAAAGGAGGAATATTGGACTGTGCTAAAGATGAGATTCCAGAAATACTTCCTCTGTACAGACAGAGAAGACTAACCCTCTCATGAGTCACTGTTTGCTCTGTTTGCCTTTTCAAAGCCGTGAGGACAGGGACTAATGTACATACATCATGTTTCCATTCATACAGTGAAATTGTATCAGAGCTTTCAGTTGCGTCTTGGCTTAGTAAACTTGCTTCTGGCTGCAAGTATCATTGCCTCTGCTGCATTTGATGTGGGGGACACAGGTACCTTGGGTCAGAGAGCTGTCACCTAAAGGGCAGGGGCAGGCCCTTGGCCAAACGCAGTGAAGTGCCCACACTCCTGGCCTCCTCTTTCCACAGGTTCCCAGATGCTGCAATTCTCAGTTCCTTTCTCAGATAGAAAAGTGCCCCAGGATGGAATGCTGCAGCCAAATGAGCTAATGGAAATGTGTCAGTCTCACTGAGATAAAGAAAGATGCAATTGTTGGGAGCAGTGTGTGGATGCAATTAGCCCAGCAGAGCCCTGCTGCCTCCCCAGGGGCCCGTTTTATCACTTGGTACCTGCCATCACCACTCCAGGAATATGTTCAGGAAGCTATTCCAGCAGCCAGGCTCAAATCTACAGCCCAGGCTGGATAATACCATTTCCCCTCTCGCTAACATCTCACCTCACCAAGACATCAGCTGGCAGCAGGGCTGATGTTCAGCAACACCTCCCGGACCACTGCACTCAGGGCTGTGCCTGGGGGATGGGCTGGGTTCACATTCAGGAGTGAGAAACAGAACAGAAACCCACCTGCCCCACAGTGTGTGTCTGGCTTGAGTTAGGGAAGGCAAACCTCTTCTCTTTCTGCCATGTCCATGTTGGAAAGGTGGCTTTGTAAAAGGCCTTCTTGAGGGCCAGCCGCTGGGAAGCGGGCAGGTATGGGGAATCCTGCCTGCTTCCGGGCTGGAGCTGGAGCTGCAAATGGTGAAGGCCCCAACTGGAGGATTAACCACTGAACATGCAGGACATAAAAACATGGTTAATGGCTTTCGGCTGTTTTAGGGCATTGCAGCTATAAAGGACTCTGCTCTGTCAGGGTAGGGCTGTGATGGGGCTCTGGCTGAATGCCACAGCTGCTGAGAGCCTGACAATTTATTGTGCAGGCTGTGTCTCTGACAATCAGGCTACTCAGAGACTCTGCTGATAGAAGACACCCCCAGCACATACAGCCATCCAAGCAGGAGGCTCAGCAGGCTTGGATAAAAATTAGGCTGCTGAACAAGAAAAAGCTGGGATTCTTCCAAACATGGAAAGCTTGTGAATGAGCAACGCATTAATGCTGCGCATTAAATGTGCCTGTACTCATCTTTACCTCCTGTTAAAAAGAGGTGGTACTTTGATATAATTGCATCTTGGCTGCAGCAGCCGGCAGCAGAGCTTGGCTGTTGCAGGAATCCCTTAGGAATAACACAGCTAATTAAAGCACAGGAGCTGGTGTCCGGCAGCTTCTTCTTTCTCTGCAGCTGCCTCTGTGCTAATCAGAGGTAGGTAGAGCTCAAGGAAGTTTTGTGCTGAATCGTGCTAATCAGGGAAGGAAGGATTTGGCTTCAAAGCTTGGTCCTTTATGAAACCCTAAATATTCTGGTGTGAGGAGCTGAGAGAGATTTCGGATCCCTGCTTACTGGCTGGGTGGGAGGGGATCAGCGGCACTGTGGTTACAGTAAGACATGGGCATGGATTATGTTAGTCCCAAGGTCTCTTTTCCTAACTGGAGACTGTTGCCTCTTGCTTAAGACTGGTGTTTTGAAAGACAGCTCTTACAATGTAAAGGGAGAGTTTTTATTGTTATTATGCTTTAAAGCAATGTTAAATCCCTTAAATCCTTGGTGAGGTGGAGGGAACTGCAGGTGTTCGGCTCCTCTGAGCACCAGGCCTTAGGACTCTCATGGTCAGAACCCAAAATCAGGTGGAAAAAACATGCTTTGGGCCAAGCAGCCTCTCCCAGAAGCACCACACCCCCCACAGATCCAGCTGAGCTAGGCAGGGTACTGTTTATGCCCCCTGAGGGTGCTGTGCAGGTTGAGGTGAGCTCGTGGCCCTGCTTTTATCCTTTTACCAGGGGAAAACAGTGGAGGTGGCTTTGCTGGGCACTTCTAACTTGTAGCTGGCTGGGCTCCCCTGCTTTGAGCAGCATGGTCACAGTAAGCAGTGCCACAAGGGCAATGACACAGCCAGTGGGCCCAGGAGCCGGGGGAGAAGTGAGGCACAGACGTAGGCATGCTGCCAGAGGGGCTCTGGGGTCAGCCTCTGTGGGTGCCTGGAACAGCCTCGGTGAGGGAGCCCAGTGGGGTTTGAGACCTAAGCATGGATGGCCCAAGGATGTGCAAGCAGCAGTTTTGTTTCTCAGGTGTCATGGCAGCGGTGCTTTCCCTTGGGTTTGCTCACCAGGGTACGTGACAAGACGCTTCAGGATGAGAACTCAGGGGTGCCCCACACCCTGCTGTGGTAAGCCACGGCAAAGGGCTTTAAAAACAAACAGGATTTTGACGAGGTTTGTGGAGACCTCCTTCGTGGCTGTTTGGCTGGCTGCCCTTTTTTGCTGAGGAGACTGTTAGACAAAGCTTTTTCTGGGGAATAAGTAAGAGCCTTTGCTTTCTCAGGAACCTCTAATACACAGCCTAGAGCTTTCTGAACCACTGATTCTGGAAACCTTGCATGTCTGCCACCACTTGTGTCTGCAGTGTGCCTTGGTGCAAGCATCGAAATGCCAGCTACAGCTACAAGGCTGGGGGGTTACAGAGACCCAGCAAGTGTCTGCTGCTGGTGCTGAACACAGGAGGGAGAACAGCTTCTGGGACATCCCGTGAAGCTGTAAAACCTCAGTGATTGAGTAAGTGAAGACAGGCTTTGGAAACAGCCCTACGTCACTGCATGCCTTGGATTTAGGGCACAGAGAGCTCCCTCAGAGGGAAAGTCAGCTTGAGGGGGCTGAGTGTAGCATGCAAGCTCTGCTGGGACAGCTCACCTGCTTGTGGCCTGGACTGTCTGGATTTTAAGTAACTTAGGTTTTAATTTGTGCTAACCCAAACACCCACCCTGTTAACTTTTTTGTCCAGGTCTGATGCAGGAGCTGGACTGAGTGGTGGTAAAGAAAAAGAGGATGAACACAGCTCTTTTGGGTATCCCACTCCCATCGAATGAGAAAAAGTAAAAGTAACAGAAGTGATACAATCCTAAATTTAATGTAAATACCTGCATTGAATTATCAGAGAGCACTTACTCCTCATATTCCTGTACAATAAGAAAGTTGGCACAGTCTCACAAATGCGGACAAAAAAAGATAGAAGCTGTAGCATATGGTAACATGCTGTAATGACTAAACTAGCAATTACTTGGTATTACCTATCCTGAAAGCATAGAAATGAAGAAGGGAAGAAGGAGTGGCAACTTTAGATACCATGGACTAAAGAGGCTACTGAGCACATATCACTGGATGTGCCGGTAAAGCTCAGGAAACGGTGCTAACAGCCCCACCACAAAATGGATGAGCTACTTTTTGAGTGCCCTTATAATGGAAAGCTAAAGTGATGGATACAGACTGGACACTCAGTTTTCTGAAGTTATTTTCTGAAGTATGTCATCCTGGATATGTTACTTTGGACTGTATTATGATGTCTAGAGACAAAAATCCATGTCCTGGAAGTTGGTGGCTACACTATAGCGTTAGTTCATCAAAAATAGATCTTGTCATTGAACCAGGCTTAGTAAATTTAATTATAGAGATGCACTACCTGGCATTGCACTCAACAATATAGGTAATGTTTATAGATAAACATCCACAATATTAAATACATGATGCACACTTAGATTAAGGATCTTAGATTAATCTCAGAAAAACTTCAGCTGTCCTTCAAGTTGGGATGCTTCCCATGAGATCCTGCTAGGCCTTCTGCTAGTCAACTCTCTTGTCTGTGACTGAGAGGCAAACCAAAAGTCACTCCTGAAAATGGTGGTAAGCAACAGTGTGATAGGAAATCATACAAAACAACTTGTATTTTTCAGTAAGCTGGGCCTACCAAAGAAAACATGACTTAATTCTGTGTTTAGCTGCAGTAACACAAGCAAGGAAACTTGCCCACAGCTGCAGGAAAGAGGGGTCTGTGTCTCAGGAACCAGTTAGCCCAGAAAAGGCTTAGGAGATGTCTAAAACTTGGCACTGCTGCTGCCAAAAGGGCTTACAGTGTTTGAGCACTTAAACAAGGAAGAAGTGAGCAAGAACATATAGAGCAGAACGGAGACAAATCTCAGCATCAGTTCTGATGTCCTCTCTTCAATGTCAAAAAAAAATGAAGGTCTGAGACACAAACATTAGGGAAAGCCTGGAGAAAATTCTTTGTAGTGAGAGACTTGAAGCCCTGTCTCTTCAGCTCATAGAGAAGACCAGCAGGCCCCCTTATTACCATGCAAACATGCACAGAGAGAAAATGCCAGGTACTAAAAGCATTTATTTTTGCAGAGGAGTAAAAAGGAACAAAGGCTGGGAGCCTGAGGACAGACAATCACCAAGCGGAAAAAAGAATGTTTGTTGAAAACACAAGGTGAGTAACTATTGGAAGGCAAGGGAAGTTGTTGGTTTAGAGAATTTGTATTTAAAAGATTGTTTCATAAAATATTTTTTCCTATTAGAGGTTGTAAACCCAATGCATGCACCTCAAAACATGCTGGCAATGCAGTGGATTTGCGGCCAATTACAACAGGAGGAAGTACCAATTACATTTCTGTTGACAGCTGTGATGAACAATTTAGATATAAAAAATCCCTTTAAAAATAAAAAGCCCAAAAAACCACAGCTGTTTATGATTCGGACAATGTGAAAGGGCTTCATCAGGCAATTAACTGGAGTTTTACCTAGAGGAAAACTTGCTGTAATGTCAGATAATACAGTCCAGAGGTTTCTATTCTAGCACTAGAATGGCACTTTGAGTACGTATGACATATAGATTTTAGTCCTCTGTAACGGTGCATGCAATTTCCAGTGACATTAAGCCACCTCTTTTGCACAGTGAAATTAAATTACAAACACAAGTGTGAAAAGCAAATCAACTGCCATCATTCAGCTTCATTTGTTCTTCCTTTCATTTGGAAACTATAGGCACACATCAGGCATTCAGCAAGGAAGTTGCACACCTTTTTTTTTTTTTTTTTTTTTAAAGGTGCTTGTGCAGCAGGTAGAAATATTAAAAGTTCTGTTGTGCTTTTATTTTCCAGAATAACTGAACCAGCCTCCCCCCAAGAAGGCATATTTGCAGCCCTCCAGGCCTTCAAAGATATGAAGCCAGAACAGAATGGAAGGAAGAATAAAGAATATTTGTCACCAAATTCCTTTGTAAGACAAAGCAGCAGCTTGCTAAGTCACTGCCTGTAACTTTGCACAACAGCCATACGCTGGTAAATAATAGGTAAACACACACAGGCTGAGTAAAGGTAGCCATTAATTGGTAGTAAAGGATACAGAGAAAACATACGGTGTCCACAGTAGCTTCCACATGGTTCCATTTACGTGTGGTCTAAGAGCACGTACATATATTGCAGTTGAGTGAAGCCCAGAGTCCAGACCTAGGTTGCCTCATGCAGTGATGCAGGACTACTGCTGATGTTGCTAAACCAGACAAAACCCTAGATGTGCTCCTTTCCCCACCCTTCAGGCATTACCTAGTGAAGCTCTTCAGTGGAGCTTTGCTTCAGCTTCAGCCAGACCATACCGCTTCCAGGGCCAGCTGCTTTTCCAGTGTGGAGTCTAACAGCGAGTACTGGCATCTCTATCTGATGTGTGCTCAACTGGGAGCTCTGGTGAAGCACAATTCACGTTCCCCTGTGGCTCCTCAGTTTGGGCTCAGGCCAAGCTTATGCATTCCAGCCAGCTCAGCACTGCCTCTACCCAGGGCACCTTCGGAGCTTGGACACCTCTGCTCCATAGTACTCCAGGTTTCAGGAAAAATTAGCAAGATTTACACTAGTCCCAACATTCTGTCCAAGCTAACAAACCTTCCCTGAGCCTGAAGAGCTCAGTTCTGAAAACAGGATGGTTTTACAGCAGCCAGCAATAAGCCAGCTAACAAGCCACTCTAGACCTGCAGACACTCCAAGTGTGAGCACACTTCTCTCCCAGCACATTCTCTCATAGCCCAGGTAAGCTCAGCCCACTTCCCTTGATACCAGAGCCCAACACACCCAGCATCAGGCTGGCAAACATCTCTCCAACTCCTGCTACCTTGTGGCTGCTCCCAGGAGCAAAATCTTTCTTTAAAACCTCCCCTTTACACACCTACCAGTCTGCCTGATTTTAGGTAAGACAATTAAGCCTTGCACGATTGGAATAGTACTCCAGTAAAACAAGACATGGTTACAGTTTAAGCATATGGAAATCCTAGAGGCTCTTTTTGTTTAGTTAAGTGACATTTTAATTATGCAGAAGATGTTAAAGGCAGCATAGGCCTCACTGTGAATTAGGTCTTCTTTTGACAATGATGACATTTTACTTCCCACAGATGTAATACATACTCCTTGCAGACATGAAATGGTTTATAAACAGTTAACAACAAAGTCAAAACTAAAAATGCATCAGAATACAGTTAACAATTAAAAAAAAAACCAACCAAACAAAAAAACAAAAAACAAAAAAACCAACACCCCATGCCCATAAGCATGCACTGTCAAAATGGAAGAAAAGCACCAAGAAACCTTAGCATGAAAGACTATTCCTTTCAGGCCTATCAGTGTAACGGCTGGAGCTCAAGACATGCAACCACTACGATTTCAGTCCTGAAAAACACAAAAAACACTTCTTGAAATGTAAGATAACTAACAAACAGCTATCAAACAGCTGCTACTAATTACTTAAATCATATACTGAAATCTGCATGGAGACAACTGAAAAATGCCTGCAATGTAAACATTTCAGCATTGATATAAAAACCAGTTAAGTAGTAAATACAAAATACCCCTTCAAAACTGGAAAACCCTTGAAAAACTACACACATGTATATGTATTTCTTTTTATGCATCTATCTATAGATAGATGCTTCAAAGTTCTCAAAGTCTACAAGAATCTTTTGCAATCAACTGTAATATCACTTGTTGGCCACTATGGTTGGCTGTAATATGAATGAATCTCAGACAAGCGAATTTCACTAACTTTAGGGTACTGTTACAAGGTGTATATATATTGGCATGTAATGTCCATGTCATCTTCAAAATAAATAAAAAGTGAACTCTGAGGTAAGGGTGCTGCTATAAGCAAAAGAAAAAAAACCTCAAATGGTTCAAAGTAATGTCTTGCAAGTATGCTATTTATAAGCATTTTTAACAATACTACCCCCATGGGAACGAATCATACAAGGCAAGAACTTCACAATACAAACCAACAGAAATACTAAGCCTTTATTACAAAGAAAAAAATATTCCACAGAAGAGGTCAGCTTGGTTCTATGCATGCTGTCAGTCATATCCACCTGCTGAGTGTGGAGAAGTGCTTCTGCTAGATGTATTAATCCTTCAAGACGCTGTTAGGCTTTGTTCTTAGCCACAGGTGCACGGGTATTTTGATTTAACTGAATTACTTGCTAGAATGTTGTTGCCAGCATTAAATGGGCCAAAATAATGAACCTGACTGTTGGACATGCCAAAAACTGCAAGTGAAAAATCACACACTGAATATAGTTATTACTAAGAAATCAAATTACTTTCTGTACATCCACACTGTAAATAATTTTACAAGCAGGGAAATGAAAACGCTTGAGTCTATCTTCACTTGGATAGCGTGAAGAATGTCTGCTGATTCCTTTTAGTGGTATGTGCAAGCACAATGTCACAAAGCCTGAAAGCCAGCAGAACTAGAATGAATTCACGTTATCTATTGTTGTTTGGATTTTGAACAAAATTGATGGAATATGAACCAGTTGATGAATCTTGCTTTATCTGGAAATTTTCTGTTGACAGGCCAAAGGGGCGGAGAACCAAATTCCCAAGATCTTTCAGTTTGCCTACAATGAAAAAGAAGTATGTGAGTAGTAAGCAGAGGGAAAACTCCCACTGAATTATGCCCAGTTACACAGTCCAGCTCTATTAGTTCATCTACAGACTTAAGGTGAATGCTATGGAAATCTCTTCAGTTAGTTGAATATTTAAGCTCCTCCATGAACTAAAAAAAAAAAAAAAAAAAAAAAAAAAAAAAAAAAAAGGCAGTTATGATGTCAGCTTTGGGGGTTACAGCTGTCCAGAAGTTCTTTGTTTCCTCAGGTCGTAAGGTCCTAACTAAGGAGAGTTGAACAGCTCACAGAAGAGGACTGGTCTCCCCTGTACTTAGATGTAATTTTGATAGCTGCCAATGCTCAGTTTTCTAACACAAGTTTTTCAGTTCATGCCACTTTTGGTGCAGCTACAGTTCTATAAAACATTCACATATGCTGTAACTGCCCGTTTTCCTAGACTACCAGAAGAAACAGAGAAAACCAGAACTCAAACTCTGCCTACATGTAATTGCTACAGATCCCTTTTTAAGTGTGTACATTGATATGAAGAACATTAAAAGAAATTAATCCACAGAAATGTGCCTGCACCTGCAAACTAAGCAGTTCCCTTTGAAGTATACAGCTTTATAACTATTTTGCTTGCAAAAACTTGGTAGAGTGTCATCTGACGTGTTATCATGAACTTGCCTTCCAAACTACAGCTCTCTGTAGCTAACTTATCACTGGAAGGAGTTCTAAGCATTCATTATTTAATTAGTACTGATAAATACATAGACAGTATGATAGTTAATAAAATCTAAGGGCTTTGATTAAAATATACTACACAAGGTTTCTGACTCTAGAAAAGGAGTCTTGCTACCACCTATAAAAGAAGGACAACCAAAGGACACCATTGAAAAATAATAATTATATAGATTGTAGAGTAAATAAATCAAATAGATAAAAAGCATAAAAACAAACAAAAAGCAGAGGTAGCAACATTATGTTGGCTAAACACAAGCTAGCTGATCCCTGGCATAATAAGACAGAGGAGAAAGATGGTTGGTTACCCACAAAGAACATTATTTTCTTCTTGGCTTCAATGCACAGAAGTAGACTAACTTCCCAAAAAACAATCAGAAACGTTGACAAGACGAAGCCTACCCTAGGTTTGCATCCACAGGCTATGCACCACCTTTTAAAAAGCCTTCTACTTTTGCAGGAATGATGAACAAATACCAGAATGTATGATGCCAAGCCCCACACAAAGAGATGAACAGCATTTACATGGCACAAATAGATCAAGTCATTTGCCTTGCATGATGCTGCAGCCCTCTAACTGTGCTCAGAACTGAAACTCTATCAGTCTCAATTTACCCAGTGAATGTAAGAGATAAGGGGCATGCTATTTGGAAACTGTTCAAGTAAGGTTAATCACCACCCCAATAAACCATAATAGACTTTTTTGAATGACATCTGCAAAACTGAACAGGGGGCAGGGGGAACTTTTTCCTGAGTACATTCACAGAAAATACAAAAAGAAACAATCCAGGGGAAAACGTAAACATTTTAAGGAACAACTCAATCCTGCATAAAGAAACTAACAGTGTTACTACAGTACTCCTAAGCATGCTAGTGTAATTAAGCTTTTGCATTAAAGTGCTGGTTCACAACTGGATATCTTTCGGATATTTGTGTAACTATTTTAAAGCAAGATTGGTCTTTGTGAGTCAAAATGGAAATTCTATGGCCCTTTACAGGAGAAAAAAAAGAAAGCAACCTTGATCTACAAAAGCAGCTAGTTGGTGGGACTATTTCTTCAATTTGACTTTTGCTCCTGTTTGGCTTTACAGATGAGGTGGCTGAGTGGTCTGGCCAAGGTTACTCCAGTGGGTGGCTCAGCTAGGATTAGCTTCCTTCTACGGTTTATTTATTTAAAGCTACACTGTTTGGTATAAATTTCTAAGTCAAGTTCATAATTCTACACTGCATCCTAAATGCACTCTGGTTATAAAGCTCTACAGATGATCATAGCATCTCTAGGATGGGGATGAATAGTTGCTATTGTACTTTTAGACAAACGCTTGGTCATTGCTTAGCTCCATGTTTTGGGGTGAGATGCGTCTTTGTCTATTGGTGGAAGAATTTGGCATGGTCTGGCATTCCTACAGCCAGTTGTAAACAGTTTACAAGTTATCCCAGCACTGCAGCTGGCTCAGGAGCAGGCAGACAAGTTTGCCTGTTTCCTGAAACACTGAAAGGCCTTTTCTAATTGGAGTATGATGGCTCTTTTCCGGTCATGCCAGAGCCAATAAACACAGAACAACCGCCTTGGCATTCTTACTCATAGCCAGGCCAGTTCTTTGGGAGAAGCTAAAGATTGTATGATATATTTAATCCTTTATTCTTTGTCTCACACAAGCTGTGACTGAGTATTAAACAATACAGTTAGAGGTCACCAGCCTATCACTTAAACCCACATACTGCAATGCCTTTTAGTGCAGACACATTTATTGAATTGTTAATAAAGCAGAAGAAAGCCTTGCCTTTTCTGGGAACTCAAGCCCCAAGCACTGTTCCTGCTGCTTGAAGCACATAAACCCATCCTTGTAGGAAAGCACTATTTCCTCCTCCCCCACTCTCCTTTCATCCTGAAATTTAGATCTGTAGTTAAGTCCAACCTCCCCCTTTCCCCAAAAACAAGTTCTCTTAAAAGGGAGATTGCTTAAAAGGGAGATTGTGCTTGCAGGAGACAAAAAAGCCTGTGGGGCTGTGACTCAGCTGCAAGGAGTTCTTAGCAGTCAAGCACTCACTTGTCCTGGAGCAGGGTCACACTCTCCTGAGACACTATTTCCATAGACCTTGTTCTTTGTGTTTTAAAGAGCATACGTCTACTTCTCACCTGGAACTCCAGCATACATGTATCAAATTTATTCAGCAAAACAATATTCAGAGGTTAACAGGAAAACTAACCAGTAAAAGTCAATTTAGGGCTCAGAAGTCTGTGACTGACCTAAACTGAAATTTAATGTCCTATTGCAAAAAGGCAGATGCACAAAAGATTTCTCACTATTTATTCCTGATATAACAGCCAGAATTGACTGCTGTTGAGTCTTCTTGGCAATTCTATGAATATAGTTCCTAGTGTTAATGTGTTGTTTGGAAGCTGAAAAGCCATATATATTTTTCAATAAGTTCTGTGGGAAGGTCTCATCTTTGTATAACTTTTTGCATTACTAACATTTAAGTAATTGAAAGAATCAGGACAAGTCATCCTCCCTTCCCTAAATAATAAGGGAAGGACTGAACCCAAAGTAATTGCACATCAGATCTGGTTTGAACTACTTAAGTGACCTCATGCTCTCCCTACACACAGTACAGGGCTTCAGCAGCTTAGCATCAAATACACTATGCCCTTCAGTATCAAAGAAGAAACTCATTCTTCAGGCATTAATCCTAATAAATATTTTCACTAACCTTATGTAGTTGGAAAGAGCTCTTATTGATCAAAAAGTCCAGGTGATGTGCTCTGATATGCCTTTCCATTAATCACAGGTACATTATTTTCTGGAAGTCACTTATTTTATAAATTAAGCTGAAAGCTGATCAGATTTGATGAGTTATTTGTATAAAATGGGTTACACAGATTGGCACATTCCATCCTAATTTTTTATATCCAATATACTTTGCTATCAAATGGCAATGCAGAAAATTGCGTCACCACCACAGATCACAAGCTGTTAAACTTTGCTGAAACATGTCCAAGCTTCCTCTCATCTCATACCCTCTCCCCAAAGGTGATGGTCCTAGTTATCACAATTTCAGTCTAAACAAGACTAGCTTGTTGCACAACAGCTAGAGATCTTTTGTTTTAAAATCTGAAGAGAAATTAAAAAAACAGGAAGTGGTTAGTATGTGTTCTAATCCTGGGCAGTGACTGAAACAGGGGATGCTCACGTTATGAAAGCATAAAGGAAAAGAACTGCAGAAGGGCTTGGGTTGCTAGGGACCTTTAGAGATCATCTAGTCTAGGTTTTGGCTGGAATAGTTAATTTTCTTTGTAGAGGCTCACATGATGCTGTGTTTTGCATTTTTGATGGAAACATTGATAATGCAGCAATGTTTTAGTTGTTGCAGAGCCATGTTACATAGAGCCAAGGGCTTTTCAGCTCCTTGTGCACCAACAAGGAGGCTGGGGGTATGTAAGGAAGCTGGGAGGGCAGGACCAGGCTGACCAGAGAGATATTCCACACCACAGGACATCATGCTCAGCAATAAAAGCTGGAATAAAGATGGAGGAAGGGGAGACATTGGGAGTGATGGCATTTGTCTTCCCAAAAAACATTACGCATGCTGAGCCCTGCTTTCCTGGCAGTGGCTGAGCACCTGCCTGTCCATTGGAAGTGGTGAACAGATTCCTTGCTTTGCTTGTGCAAGCAGCTTTTGCTTTACCTAGTGAACTAGGCAGTAAACCATGCTTTTTCTAACAACAACAATTTCATTAATGACATGTGTTACCATTTACATGCAATAATTCATAGCTAGGTAGACTGGATAAGAACAGCCAAGGATGTACACCCTGATTTATTTACATATATGCACTGGTGAAGTGGTTTCAGCTTCTGACAAACTGCATGGTAGTGAGCCATAGCACTAGAAAACAGGAAGCACACTTGGGGAAGGAGGAAGATACACTCCTTTTTTTTTTTATAGTATACATACATATGTGTGTGTGTGTATTTTATTTTATACACAGCTCCAGTTTTCATGGCATTACTCAGCTGGGTAGGTGCACAAGTGCTTCCTTTCAGTTGTAAGAATAAAGACCTAGAAAAAACAATGTTACTGACTGATTCACTAACTAAAACAGGAATTCAAGGCAATATCCAAACTTCAAAAGGAGCCAAAGCATGCTGAAGTGTTACATTCTTTCCAGAATATGTTGTCATTTATTAAACTTCAGTGCAAGTGCTCCTGGACCAGGCTGGCTCTGGAACTATTTGGATGATCTGACTTGCTCCTGGAAATCACAAAATCTGGGGTAAAACTAGACACCACAGGTGGCTCTCCTGTGAGCAAGCAGGTGAATGAATCCTTGTGCACCTGCCAGTGTTTAACCAACAATCCCCTAATGGATTACAGCAAGCAATTGTCTGTTCTGACAGTACTTGATGGGTAAAGAGTATTAATGAAGTTCTTGAAAAATAGTTGAAGCAGCTTAAAACAAATTCAACAAGAAGAATCCAAAGAAATGCCTGCACCATGCTGCATCAAGTTTGTCATGTTATACTCCTAGACCTCCCACTTAGCCCCCCCAACCTTTTTTCAGTTGTCAGGTTTTTATTTAACCTCACACAGAGCAGCAGCATTTTGAAAACCCGGAGAAGTATCTCCTTCCCAGGCCCGCATCACTAGATCCGTGACATCACTGCTGCCTCTGTTGAATATGAAATATGGCATTTAATAACACTTAAATAAATGAGTCTTGTTCTCGCCCATATTCAAAATTTAATTTCACGTTTTCTGTTAACAGAATGTATTACAGAAAAATATCCCCAATTTATAACACACTAATGATCACAACCAGTGCCAAGAATAAATGCCCAAATTATACCATGTAATTATGACAAAAATGTGACAAATTTATGTGTATCCTGTCACACAGTTTGTCAGTGAAAATAGGGTTATATGCTATACAAACCCACTCTTAGTGGGATTTTCCTGACTGTTTACACCAGTAAACATCAGAACATCCCCTTTCACATATTTATCACCACCGAGAAGGGATTCCCATCTCTAGGATCCCAATATACACAGTCTAAACTGGTTCCCAAAAGGCCAGTCCACTTCTCAAATCCTAACTGCTACTGGATTAACAATTAAGTAATTTCACATCTAGTCTGAAATCTAGACAAAAATTACCAATATAGAATTAGGTTTGTAATGACAGTTTGTAATGCTGGATTTACTGTGTCAGTGCAGGCCCTTCAAACATTGTTAAAGATGGTACAAAGGGAGAATTCTTCAGAAGCTGTTTTCTTACTGCTCTGTTGAAAACCATCCTCATCCAACAAATAGTCATAATCCTTCTGAAGGTTTTCTGCATTTTTCATTTATTTATACCACTACCACACTTAACCTTCTTTATTTATAACTTAATCTAAGCACAATGGTGGGAACAAAATGACAAAATATGATGCACAGCAGCTCTAATTTAATAGGTCAAGACAGATACAAAACAACAGCAAATCAGACTCCCTGCACAGCAAGGAGCAAAAATTAAAGGAAAATATCAACTACAGCAGAAGCTCTTGAAAAAGTCTCTTCTTCCCAAGTATTTTAGGAATTAATGCTATTGTACGCAAGACAGACTGAGTTTGTTTGACCTGATTCTCCACAGAATAACAAAACACTATCCCAAACTGACAAAGCCTACTCATCTTAAAAATGCTTTTCATCTACTTGTCACACCTAGAATGAGTAAACACGTAACTGCTGACAGCTGTTTCTGAAACAGGTCAGGTACAGACAGTTTCTCTTTTTTTTATCTTACACTGTCATTTGTCCTTGCTCTTGTGTGTGTGGATTTTCTAAACAGCACAAATGAAAAGATGTAAAAATAGAAACTCATTTTAAAAAGCACCAGACTGTCAGAGTAGCTTCTGCACTATTTAGAACCTATAAGAAATTAACACATCCTTCTAACTAGGAGGCAATAGACAATGTTGGCAGAAGTCTTTTTCTGGGGGGGAGGTGGGGGGGAAAGGGGGGTCACCCTAAAATCATTGGTTTGATCATAACTCTGTGAGTTATGCACAGAAGTGCTTTATACAAATTAGTATTACACAAAAACCAATTATGCTTGAGCGATTTTACTGAAGTAGTTAGTCTTTTGAAATAGAACAGTCCAGTTACCGTGCTATCCAAGCGATACCACACAACACAATGCTGGAGGCCCACACATTCAAATAGCTTATATTAATCACATTCTCTTTTCCACAAGTCCAGTCAACAGCATCGTTTACTATGAATTGTAAAAGTCAAGATAAAATGAGCTATGTAGTCAGGAAATCCAATTTTATCTCAGCAAGGCCTGTCTGTAACACAAGGGTAGGCCTAATCCAGCCTTAACACAAACAAAGCTGAAACACTATATAAACCAGGATAAACATGAAGACTAGGAGGTCTATAGGTGGAAAATGCTACAAAGAGAACCAAATTTAGTTCTTCAGACACAAGATCAAACATGCTCAGTTATTACAGCTGGTTGACTTTTTTTTTAATGTATGGTTTAGTGAAAACCTGTTTTAACCCATTCATGGGAATGCCTCCTTTAAATACTTACTTGCAATAAGACAGAGCAGTTGGTCTGTTTCAAACTATTTCCCCCTGCTTTTACAGGTTGTTTTAGAAGGTCTTGAGTATTTTTGTCTTTAAATTTAACTAATAGCCTTTTCTGTAGGGGAAAACTATTTGGCTAGAACTTACTGTAAGTAGAACTAAACAACGGAGAACTAGAAAGAAATCGTGAATTTTGTTTAACACAAGTATTTCCTTTAAAACTTACCTTCTTTAAATTTTATGTTAGATTCTAGTCACAAATTTTTATCTTCCTAGTAGACTACAATGATTATTATGCAAGTTACATGTACATGCTACTTACCTAACATTTCTTTCTTTAATTTTTCATTCCGTTCTTCAATTTGCCTAGGTAATCGCTGTGGAGAGGAAGAAAAATTGGAATCAGATCCACGCTTTCAATAATACTATAGTTTAAGCTTATATAATTTTCATACACATACCAAGGATATACAGTTTACAGCTTAAAAAAATCCTTACGTCAAATCAACACTTATCTTATTTTGGAAACCTGTCATTCATTCTATGACATCAATTCACATAAGCAGTAAGTCATAACTTGCAAATGCAAGTTTCATATAGGCATGAATTTTTACTACTGAGAAACAAATCTGATCTGTTTGCCAGGTATTTTGACTGAAAAGTTACTGAATTTAAGAGATTTACAATTAATGTACATTTTAGCCCTATCTCCTCTGATGCACACATTAAATATGTTTAAGAGAGGTCAGAGGAATTAATCAAACACAGAATAACATCTATGACACCTGCTCCCACTGGTGTGCTGCTTCAGGTAAATCCACAATGAAAACATGAAGATCTACATACAAGTATTTTATCAGAAGATCACTGAATTTCAGGTTGTAGTTTAATACGCAGCACCTTATTATGCAATGTTGGCATCGCATAATAACGAGTAAAGAGTATTACAAATGGGTAGGGAACTCCCAACAAGTTCATCCTGAGCAAGGTACTAGTCCAAGGAACAGTTCATTTATTTATTTTTCTCTCCTCAAAACTGAGGAAGATTTGTGCACCATCATAGATAAAATAGATAAAAGCTTCTCATGTTTCTAATGAGCATTACATAACTGCACAGTATTCTAGGCATTCCTATAATTCGAGATCCCCATTTACACCTAAACCAGCTGTGACTCATCTTCCATCTTTATACAGTGTTTTACTCAATGATTGTAATCACCATTTAGAATTATAACTTTATATTTACTACAACTAAGTTTACAATTTCATCATTTATGTATTTACTTTTCATAAGTTAAGTATTATATTAAAACAATATATTTTGAATGAAAGTTATTTTTTTTATACCTTTTTCATATTTTCAGAAGCAACTATTTCAACTTTTTATACCATACTTATTACTATACAATCCTGGCAGGTCAGAATGCAGTTACATTCTAACTACGCTGTTTCTTCTCATGGAGGTCACTGTAGATAAGACAGACTTGCTGTAATGGTGCTATCAGTAAATTAATTACGGTAACAAATCATGGTAACAGGTGTGCAATTCATTCCTTATACATCTCACTTGTGATAATTGGCTTCTGAACATAGTTAAATAATTTAATTTCCCAATCTTGTTCCTTCCTGTATTTCATAGCTCCAGTCCTCACAGAGCATCAAGGGTTTGTCATTCTGATATCATTGCTACAGAGAAATAAGGTGTTCTCCTCTGGAGGGAAAAAAAAAAACCAAAAAAACAAAACAACACAAAAATAACGTGCTGCCAAGACTGTCTGACTATTCTTGTTCAAAGCAGCATATACACTGATGAACACAGCTAAATACATTCATATTCTACACTGATGGGGAAGAGAGGTGGTATACCCCCATAAGAACTGAAAAATGAACACTAAGGAGTACAATGCACATACACATGGATGGATAAGTCTGAAACCAGACCAGACCCAGTATCACCAGTGAGCCAGATTTAATTAGCCCAGTCAGACCTTATCTGACTCCTGCTGACTCAGAGGGGCTTATTAAGTTGGGTGCAGATCTGGACCTAAGCTGCCTGCATGAAAACATGTGTGGATATCCCCAGGCTCCAAATTTGGTTTGCACTGTGGCTGTCACATCTGCTGAGTCTTGGATTATTTAATATATACACAGTCTCTCATTTGGAGATAGTGCTTTAGCAGGAAATAAAGGCACAAATAACTTGATCTGGAATACATGTTCCGTGTTTTGGAAGTCTGAATAGTCCTAGTCCACTCTCAGCACTTCTCACACCAGGAACATACCTGCAAGGCTATATATCTATAGAAAGGTATCCATAAACACAACTATTTATCTGGTGTCTACGATACTTTTCTCCAAGTACAGCTTCTTTTGGTAAATAAGTTTATCTGGTCCGCCACTCCCTCAGAAACTGTGCTGAAGCTAAAATTCAGCAAACACCGTTATGCACCTGCATAAAAACCTAAAGATCGATACCACATAATTAAACACTTTCCAGGAAAGGATCAATAGGGATTATTTGACCACAAAACACTGTAATTTCCAGCTGTTTAATTTGACATTGAGGATGTCAAAAGTAACCGAAGTGTGTAACGGGGCTTTAAAATCAAAACATTAGCACTGTACTCCTGAAATACAAACTATACTGAAATTTTAGAGCAATTTACAAATCAAGAATCAAAGAACTACTGTGTATTTAGTTCTTTTTTATAGCTATCATTTAATAAGATTATGACATTCCCTAAAGCAGCATGTGAAATATTTTCAACAAATGGGAAGAAGAAAGATTGCAAATTAGCCTCATTCACTGTTAGAGCCAGATTCTCTTGGTGCATCATTTTCATTACCAGTGGGGGCACAGAAGTGCTGTACTATTTCTGCAAAGAGCACTGCACTTTACATTACAACAAAGCAGAGCCTCTAAGTCCCCCTGTGTATTATAGACATGCTAACTACATACGTGGAATCTGGAATTGTTTTTTGTTATAGAATTTAGATATTATGGATTTTTTTTTTAAAGTGTAGGACTGGCTTTGTCAGTATTTCATTAACAGATTTTCAAGAGGTGAGATTTAAGCCGCAATCTCATAAGACTGCTTCTACCCTGAAACTTGACAAAGAACAGGATCAACTCAGAGCAGAATGCCCTACAACCCACTGCAGTGTAAATTGAGGGCATTTTGTACGAAGTGTTCTGCACCACATGTGAGCCTAAAGTCTCTGCCTAGTAAAAGGAGGTCAAGGAGCAAAAGGCACGTGTATCAGTCAGCGTTTGTACTTCCTAGCTACAAAAATTAAGAATTACTGATATTTCTAAAACATTTCTGAAAGACAGACAGAAAGAACAGCAGCATTTTTTATGATCCTTTCCTAGAACAAGTCTCCAGTGGTAACTGAGCACTGGCACTTTTATGAGATTATTAGAGGCAAACTAACTGAAGGAAGATTATGGTATTGTAAGAGATATAAAAGAGACAATACCTATACTTTTAGAGAGTCCTGATCAGCCAAAATATAAGTATTTGAAATGCTTCACGCTTTAAACCAACTACTGACAGTGTTCCCAAGTCTTAATCTGTGGAGTCCTGACTAGTGGTTCATAACAAGTTGTCTGATCTATCACACTGCATTTCAGCAGCTCTCCGTACAAAGAGTGACTAACGGCTACTTTACCAAATAACTGACTAAATTACAATAAGCCTCTTTCTGGATCTAGGCTAATGCTAAAAGGCTAAAAGCTACAAAAACTAAATCCTGTCATTTCGTTTGGAAACGTCAGCACACTCCTTGGCTGAATTCCTCGATCAAATAAGCCACTGTCTCAGCTAGGAGACTATAAATGAGGCCAATACAAATAATCTTTTCTAGACTATGATAAATGCATCGCATTCACTGTCCATGCAGTAATGATGTTTGACAAGCTCATCATTTATTAAACCATTGCTGTGCATGCAACAAGCATCAGGGGGTTGTTTCACAGTACGGTAAACTGACCTTATCACTGGGTGCTGCCAGAAGTGATGGCCCCAATTCCTGCACTGCCCTGACCACATTTTCTTTCCTTCTCACTAGTAATTGCAGTAGATCTGAGTCTGCATTTGCCAGCAGAAAGCCATGGTGATATAAAACTATTCACTTTGGCGGTTATTGGTTGCTGGCTTTTCTTTCCTCGTAGATAGTTGGTTTTCCTTTTGGCATATTATACATATAAAAATAACCAGCTATCCATGTAGGGTCAGTCATGAACTTGTACTAGCACTAGCACAAGGAAAGCATCTGGACATCTTTTAAAGCAGCTGGCAGTTCATGGGTTTATCTGTTCTTACCCTTAACACTAACAGGAGTTACATGGTTAAGCAGAATATTTTTCTGCTATGAGTGCAATTGATCCAGTCCCAAAGGAAGTAATTTTAGGCAAGCCTTCTTGTCTAATATGCTATTAAAGCAGTTTCTAATGTGTCAGTACAACACCATAGTGGGGGGGACGAGGGAGAAAGGAATTCGAAAATAAAACTGAAATCACTACAAATAATTTATCCACATGGAAATTAAAATAATTAAACAAACCTTGCAAATACATTTCTTCATTAACACGACAAAGTTGCTTTAGAGATAATTTTGTAACTTCTAATTTTTTTATTTTTAGGGAGCAGAATAGGTTGCATGTTCACTGATATGAAGCTGAACTTAAAATAATGATGCCCTCTGAAAATTTAACAACCTATTAGAAGAAGTCAAGTACTGTCATATGGATTTGCACGCTTAATTGTGCATTATGTTTTAAAATTGCATCCATTTATCTTAAAAGGGAAGTAAGAGATAGTTCAGTTGTTTTCCCTGCAGAAGATGGTCAGCTCTTTCCAGACTCTCTAGTGCTTGCAAGCCATTCACCCACTGTGACCTGAGGCTCCTACTTTGACATAATATGATCACTACTGTACGTTTGATAGCAGCTACCTTCCATTAGCACGTTCCTCCAAAACCACATTGTCTAGCTGCATACCTACCGCATTTCAACACAGCCTTCATAACCTCTTTTCAAAAAGAAGAACAACAAGCAGTGTGCACAGAGAGCTTTGTGCACGAAACCAAATGGCCCTTCTTGCTATACCAACTCTTGCAGAAAGACCCTTTGAACTTACCAAATCACAGCTGTTTTCCACACCAAGCATTAGCATACTAAGTATAACTAGAAAAATCCCTTCCTGCTTGTATTTTACACAAAGTTATTTGAAACCTTAAATGAGCAGGCTGCAGCAGAAACTTTAAGTCGCCACTGAGTAGGGATTATTTACATGATAGACTAGAATTTCAAGACATTCTAGAGATTTACCTTTGTTCATCCAAGCTGCCATATCCTAAAGTCCAAGGTAACTTTAAAGCATTTTAATATACTTCCAGAGATATGACAATGTTTCTTCAAGAAGCCTTTAATACAGAGAAGTATTTGTAATGTTGACTGAAAATGGACACTCGAACATAGTACTGCAGAATTCATGTGTTTGGGAACAAAAAAGTAATTTAATCAGAAAAGAGCGCTGTTTGCAACTACAAAGTTCCACCTTCTTCACATGGAAGACTAAGTTTTTGAAAATTAATAGCAGACTTCAGTCACATAATTCAGACAGCTACAGACAGATTTTGTCTCCGCTATTCTCTTAATTAAGTCATCAAAAAGTATCTATTTTATAATTATGCCATAAAGGCATAATTGCATTATGACTGCAAATTCACTAATCAGAAAAATAATTCTACTAAAAGAAAAATTGACTCCCACTAATTAAATAGCTAGCAAGAACTGATTATGGGGTACTTGTATTCTGATTTCCAAATTGCGGATCCTTATTGAAGTGATGGCTACTAAAATGCAAGAGTGGCTCACTAACAGAGTCAGCACTGTACAGGTTCTGACCTAAACAATCTTTTCTAGTGCATGTATAAGTACAATTAAAAATCTTAAGCAAAATTTCAATGTTTAGTAGAAATTTATCAGAAATTTATTTGTATTTGAAAAAGCATGTATTGAAATACCTTTGTTTGAAAAAAGTTAATGCATTTAAACAGTTCCAAGATATTCCTGGTAGAGAATCAAACTAGAACTGTAATGTATTAATCGTTAAGTTGTGTGGGAGGTGACCGCGCATGCACACATATGTATTGTGGGGGACATGGGGTAGGTTATTCAACAGGTGAAGATGTAGTTATATGCTTACAGAACATACGTTTACTTCCACTCATTTTATAAAGGTTAAAAGAGGACTACGCTTCATGGACCTAAGTCTTGTCATTACATTTCATGTAATCTTTCTTATGTATAGCCAGAGGAGAAAACCAGTACACTTTTTGATTCAAAGTTATCATCACTGTGTATGAAGCAGCTTGCGCAGTTTTAAATATTTAGACTAGGAAAAGAAAGACCTTGTTTTAAAGTTGTGCCAAAGTACACTGAAAAGGCTTACCATGCAAGCTTCTCTGGCCTGATGAACTGAGGGGTCTTTTTCTAGGACTGCTTTATAATCCTCCAGAGCTTCATCTAGTTTTTCTGTTTTTTCATGTAGTTCTGCTCTCCTCAGTAAAGCTCTAATATAGTTAGGATCTAATTCCACTGCTGGAAAATAAGAACACAACACAGTATTTTACTTCAAACATTTTTATACCCCCTCAAATAAATTCTTAAGCCTGTATTAAAGTCTTAATGTTAATAGATGTTTTAACGCAGCTTAGAATCAGAGTCACGGTTTAAGAGAATTTAGGGAGGCACCCTTTACACCCACCTATGGAGGTCTAATGCAATTGACCATAGATCATAGACATTAGATGAAATATCACTATATAGAAGAAAGCTCTATTTGTGCATTAGAAATCATGTGGCACTTCAGAAACATGAAGAATCCATAACATTTTTCAGTTTCTGCATATATAATAAGTCTATATTATTAGATTACACCTAAAGTTAAATGTACCTAAAGATATATGTAGTAGGGAAACCAAGCATTTCCTTGCTTATCTCACTGCAAGCTGAGACTAACTCCAGAACAACTACTGGTGTTCTTCTGAATATCTCTAAAAAAAAATCAAACAGTTAAAATTGGGTTGGGAAGCCACAAAAGTTTATACCAGCTCTACAAATCACCACAGAGGCATTCAGACTGAATTTAATCTTTTCTTCTCCTTATACCCTTGGCAATTGTGAGCATGTTTACTGGTGCAGTTAGGATTGAATGCTGAACTGAACAGTAGCCTGTGCAAGGTAATTTCTCAAGGATTTCTTCATCCATTTTTCATCACATGAAAAGGAAATACAAAAACCTGCCCATTTTTTAATTGCTAACCCATTAAAATTGTTCTCAGGACAGCTAAACCCCAGATTAGGTAAATATTCTGGTTTATTTATTCTAGAAGGAAAAAGAGAACCCTAAAATCAGCAAGTTGCAGGTTAATGTGAATTGCTTGGCTGTGCGCTAAGTGTTGCATTGCAGTTTGTAAAAAATAAAAAAAATCCCTGGGCAGTGTCAAATGATGGTTAGTTTAAGTCTCACTGCAGCAAAACAGACTTGTTCCCTTTTAGCCACCAAGAAATTACCAGGAGTGTTTTTCAAAATGCACCACCACCAAAACAAGGCAAAACTCCACAGTAACAGAGGTCAGCTAGATTTTGTTACCTTCAAGATTCCTTTTATAACATACAAACTGAGATTTACTGTACAAGCACCACCGGCACTCAGCCATTGGATTAGTTTTTTGGTTGGTAACTTTGGACACTTTTCCCCAGCTGTCATGTGCAGTTTAAAACATACTCAAGCATGGGTGAATGGGTAGAAGAAATAAAGCAATACATGGCTGAAATGATTTTACTAGAAGTTGCGAAGATAAAACTATGCAAGACAAAAACATGAGAGCATAATCACTTGTGACCAAGCAAGAGCCTTGCATGGGGACTTGATAGTGCTTTTAATTCTGTGAGGCCCCACACGTCTTTGGAATCTCAAATTAAACCAAGATTTCGTGGGAATAGCAGGTGGAAATATGTTTAAAATAGTAGGTATAAGGAAACAGCTTCCATAAAATATTTCAATTTTTTTTGGAAAAAAGTACCAACAGCAGTCTTATTGTCACAGGAGAACAGAAAGTAGATTATTATAGGCAGTAAGTTCAACAGACATTTTACAAAACGTATAGTTTTAGATTCGTGTGTCTTTCACTATAGCCTTTCTATAAATTCTTCATATAGAAATGCCCAAAGTTACAGCTCTGTAGTAAAGCACTAACTGTTTAATTTATCCATGAAAGATCTGGCAGAAGAGTGATGCACAGGAAAAAAGAGTCATACCTTTGCTACAGTCACTTAGGGCAGCTTCTGTCTTGTCCTAGAACACAGAACATATAACAAAATTGTATATCATATTTCTTGGGAAACAGCTTGTTTACAATAGCACACAAAAAGGTTTGTCTGTCATTCCAAGGAATAGGGATGTTCATGTAATCAAGGCTTTTCATACCACTGCTTCTGATTTAAAGCCCTTTATCAGCGATTAGCTTCCTCTCCCTGAAAGCTGCCAGTGTTCAGATTGCATGGCTACCTCACTAATCAGTCTGCACTGAACAGACAGCAGCAAGCGACTGTCAAAAGGCTGAGTCACATCTGCAGGCCTTGGCTGAACCAAGCTACAGCTTTCCTACATTTGTCAATTAATTAAGGGGTTGGAATAGACAGTTCCCAGGACTCCCAGATAAATTTCTGTCTGTAAGAACAAAGACATTTGGAAAGCACATATGATACTGCCTTTAGCACTAATATAGGCATTGTCCCTTGCAGAGGAAGCTGAGACTGCCAGGAGTGGTAGGGACAAGATGTTAGCGTGCTCAGACAACCACAGTTAGAGGATGAGAGTCAGGTAATCTGCTTATAAAGATAAAAAAAAATAAAAAATAAAAAAAATGCTGAGACAGAGATCCCGTTTTCATCTAAACTAAAAGGGCTTCAAGAAAAAAAAAAAGAAAACAAGGAAAAGGCTGTTCTGTGCCTGTATTGTTGATTGACGCAGTAGTATTCATAAGGGCAGTTCCTGCATTTCTATACCCCAGGAACTATTTTCTTCTCTATTAAATGGAAGCTGCCTCACAGAATGCCCGACAAGCTTTCATGGTAGTGCAAAGCAAAAGGGTGATGGAAGTATAGAAGAAAAAATACTTAATGGGGGAAGTTAAAAATGTGGATCTATTTTCAGCGTAAGGTATGGGTCTGTGAGGTTCTACTATCTATACAGGTGATACAGTAGTTTGTGCAGTTTTTATTATCCTGTGCTCATCTGGGAAATATTGCATTGTTTTCCTAGCTAACATCTGGATTATGAAGAGCTTTTTCAGGTTACAGCTTTCATATTTGAAAGGTTTCAACATCTGCTATTACAGAATTCTATTTTTTCCTTGCCTGTTCAATTTAGTATCCCAAGAGTGAATTCTAGTTGAGCAAGAATTTATTTATACCTAAATATGGCTGCAAGGTACACTTACAGACAGAGCTGCATCTGCATCAATACTGGAGGAAAACCACAAGGAAGTTCACTTTGCAGGAAAATAAAATAAGCATAGGAGTTACTATGCTATTTTTCCATAACAATATAAAAAACAAAGCAAAAAGAGGGAGTAATTTCTCTTCAATTCTTATTTTCACTTATTTAGAAAGAAGAGGTAATTTAGCACCATATTTATAGCCTGAAGAGACAATATTGAAAGTATGATAATAAGCAAGATAGAAAAGCTATATAAGTGTCTCAGACAACTAAATACAGACACTCAATGCCTGTGAGCCAGAAAAGTATTACTGAATGCTTGTTGATAGGTCCTCCTAGCTCCTGTTGTGGTCAACTAGTAGAATGTGTGAGCTGTATGAAATACACATACTAGCTGTATACTAGCATGACTGTACAAGATCAAACAGGCATAAAGGTTCTCCTCTCACTCCTCCTGTTATATGGCAGTCCAGCGACTTATTTGTAAAGATGAGATTCTCAATTCTTTAAAATCAATTATTAGCTTGTAAATTAAATTGTTGGCTTTCCATTGTGCTTACAGTACATTTCAGGTTCTGGTAACCTGGTAACATGTGGGCATCTGTCCCTGGACATGGAATAGAAAGTAGATAAGAGACAGCTGTAGCCATTCTCTTGGGACAGTGCCCTATTACATAGGGTCCATGCTGCTATATAGCAACTGTGAAGGAAGCACGCTAACTGAATTAATAGTCATAGGAAGCCCTACTTATGCCTGAAAGCATCAAACTAATTATTTGAAGACAAGTCTGACTATCCAGGTTTAAAAAAAAAAAATGGATAAAAAAAACTTGATTTAAAAACAAATACTACCTAGTTACATTTCTAGACAATCTAATACATGGGTCTGTATACATTAAACATGCTTTAACACATCTGTTCCACATGAACTTTGAATTTATTTGAAAGAAAACAAAGCAATCAGTGTTTTAAATATAATGCAGCAAAGCAACTTTGAACAGCTGCTCCAATTGCAACTTTCAGTTTTGAATTAATCCTCAGTAATCAAGTGTACCAGTATTTCTGCTGGAAGCACATGAGAATATACAAGCAACAAAGCCTGCAAACAGTTTAATACTTTTCCCCTCCTTTATGCATCCTTAATGACTTCATAATTTCCTTTGACGTATAAACAATACTTGTCATTTCATAAAACAAAGATATTCACCTGCTTCATTTTTGCAGCAGCTCTGTTTGAAAATAAAACAGCCCTATCTTTCTGGAAGCAGGCTGGACAAATCTGCAGAGCCTTTGTATATGAGTCTTCTGCCTCTCCATAGTCTGCAGATGCAATAGGGAAAAGAAACAACAACAAAAAAACAAAACAGATCATTTATTTCAAATGCCAGTATGGTCAATGAATCATATGGCTAGAATTTCTTTGGAAACCTTTCTCAATATGTGATGCAGTATTTAAACCAGTAATCAGAATCAGCTGCTTTCTGACAAAGTATACTACTGACTACTACTTGTATCAATGACAACCAATTATTTTTTTTAAATCAGCACCCTCATAGGAGCAGAAAAGTAGTCCTGTGCTTCGCATAACTACTGCAGCATGCTGTGCATTAATTCTCACACCCGAATTTGTTTCATCCTTTTTGTTCAGAGCTTTAGGGTTTGAATCTTTTCAGCTGACATGTATCCTTGATCTGAAAGGAAATGCGTGTTGGGACATGTTACTGCACCAATACCTGCTCACAGCAGCTAGGGAAATCTCATTTGTCAGAGTATCTTTCAACAACTGACTTAAAGGTCAGTCACCACAAACCTATCAATTGGCACCTGAAGGTCATCCATCTTCACGTCTGATCTAAAGCACAGACCAGCGATAAAGCACATGAGATGATTAAGTTGTTTTCCAATAATGGTAGATTCAAAGAATGAAAAGGCCCTATAGTGATCCTGAACAATGCCCTGCCAGCTGACAAATGCATTCTCCTCAAACAGAGCAATTCTTTCTGCATACTAGTCAGTGACCGACCAGACAGGTGCTTAAAAAGTTATTCATTTCCAATGCTTTGACAGGCATCAGCAGCACAGGCACACTGAACACATCTGCCAAAGAATTTGTCAGGAAAAGGCTATGGATAAGATCTCAAAAGATGACTGAGCCAATACTACAGGTTTGCTACTTCCATAGTCCCAGCAGCTCCTTCCTGCCTGCTCTGACACTTACCTGAATTGGTAAACCATTCCCCAGCAATCTTGGTCTCTTAGAGACCTCCAGCAGGAAGATCACTGTCTGGTTATCAGAATATGCTTCTGGGAAGCAGAAGTTACTCATTTGTGTAACCCTGTTGACTGAGGTAAGCATTAATGTACATTTCCTTATTTCTTTGAAAATCCTCTAACCATCAAAACATTACATGAATGGTAGGGGTCAAAAATCCCTTCTCCCTTCATGTGCTTTAACTAAAATCATTGGTATTGTTATTTACTGCAGACATGTTGTTACAGATCAACTATGTTTACAACATATCCAGTTCCAATGTAAGCTAGAAGTTTGCACACCTCTAGATTTTTTTAAAAAATATGTATCTATATATTGATCTATATATCTATGTATGTGTACATCTCCACACATAGAAAAATATACACACATGTATGCATAGAGATGCTTGCATGTATATATATACATACACACACACATACACGATATATAGTGTATATATAGAGATATACACACATACAGTGTACAAAGAAAAGGGCCGGTGGATACAAAGAAACATACAAAGGTACAAAGCTATGAGAGTCATTGAGACACTCAGCCTCCATCAATTTTAAGCAATTGCATTAGCAGAACTCAATCTGGTGGAAGCCTTTTTTTTTGCTTAGAAGAAAAAACCCTGGCACTTGGAAGGCAGTCAATTCCGTATCACGTTCTTGGATTTAAACACAGCTTTCATGAGAAACCTGCTTTAGCAATCCAAGATTTTGTGATTTAAACTTATCTCTTAAGGAAGTCTCTCTTTCTGTTCCCTAGAGCTGGGTGAAAAAATGATATAGATAACTTTGAACGATGATAGGTGTGAGGTCTTCCTAGAGGTTTTCTGCAATATCACCATAATGGTGAAGTATTAATTTGAGATTCTCTAACTTGCATACAATATTAAAAGATTATCAACACACCTCCTTTCTTGAACTGCTCATTTCCTTTCTCCTTCAGTGTTGTGCTCTCCTTTCTTCGTTTCTACAAAAGAAGAGACAACGTCTCAAAGTATTTAATTGAAATGAACAAGTAGGTCAGCTGTAGTTCCCGATAAGCTATGAATGGAAATCAGAATAGTATATAACCTGAAGAATTTTAACTAGTACCAAGATCACTTGCTTGCATTTACTGTGGCATGATATGCTTTATAGATCCATAAAACACTGGAGTATACCAATGAGGCAGTTAAAAAGCTCTAGTTCATTAACAACACTATGCACAAAGAGCATTCATATTGAATTATATTGTTTAAACTAGTATGCTAGCATTTTAGCTGTTAGCTTGCTTCTTAATTCCTTTTCAATTCAACTGAATTCAGTGTAGCTCAACTATGTAACATACATGTTAGATGTAAAGTCTCAAAACATTTGCTTGAAATAATTCTACCTCAGAAATTGTTACTTCCAGAGATGTACAAAGCACATTGAGCTTACTGAATTAGAAGCAGGTCCACTGATAACAGTGCCCTGAAAGATTTCTTATGCAGATTGAATAAGCCTTCAGAGCCTGAGACAGGAAGATTGTTCTGCTACACAGTGAAAATTGCACACGCTAAGAGTTGTATTCTCATCCATGAATATCTTAACCATACTCTTGGCACAAGCAAAGTTGACACGAATGCTCTTAGTCTCTGACACTGAAAATACAGGATGTCATAAAGCCATCTCTTACAAAGGAAGCCTTCCACATGTAGACATACCTCACAGAAGGAAAAACAAAGCACTATAAGTAAGACAATATCAACAAGCAGCAATGCTCTTGCTCATGAATCATTTCTATGGTTAAAAAAAACTAATTCGACTGTTGACTTTGCCCCCAAAACATGCACGCATAAAGGTCTTAAATGAAGGTGGCTATAAATTACAGATCACTGAGCAATTAAAAAGCCAACACTAGAAAAAGGAACAGTTTCCTTTCCTGCAGATTCTGTAAATCAAGGATTAATGCAATTATCAATATCACACAGAACATCTCCTTGGAAACAGCTAAATATAGTACCATGGAGCACTGCACCATCTCACAGCTATGCCAAGTAACTGACAAACAATACAAGATCAGAGGTTCTCTCCTCTTACTTTCATTGCTTTTGGAAAGTAGTTCACTTGACCACTGTTACCATCTTCATAATAACAGATCACAGTGCTCCAAAAGCTAGGCTTGAGAGAAGTGGCATTCAGTGGTCACACACGCAACTACACACTAAAATCTTATCTGACCCTTTTGATACATGATTAGATCACTCATTTCCCCCCCCCCCACCCCCCCCATCTCCTATTAATACTCATTGCTCCTCACATTAAAAAAAAAACAAAAACAACACATGGTGGACAAAATACATCACTACTTAGAAATCTGCTTTCCTCCCGGGTGCAATGCTAGATCCACACTGGTCCTTCCACAATGTCACTTGCACCAGCACACACGAGCCAGTCAGTGATTTCTGACTATGAGCATAGGAACGAATTTGAGCACTTACAGCACCGACGGCATTAAAAGCACACGTTCATTGTATATATGTGGGATTTGGCTGCTCAGCACAGGGAATACATAGCTACATTTGAAAGCTGCACCCAAACGTGGGAAACGCTCGACAGAACTTCTCCAGCAAGGTCACTGCTACGCACTCATTTGCCCCTCCACAGAAATACCTTTTTAAAAGATCCTGAATGCACATTGAGTAGAAATTTCCACAACAGAGGTAGCTTTCACACCAGTGAACAGCACAGAGCAGGTTTAGAGATTATGACCTTAATGGAAAAGCAGAGAGATTTAGAGACAATCCTCATCCAACATAAGAAACGCTTGAAACACCAGCCCTACTGACTTCATTGCTCATGACCTATTTAGAGCTGGCCTTTAAGTTCTATTAACTGATTCACTGTTGTTCAAGGTCAGGTTGTGTACAATGTAACAAAAGATTTTTTCCTATGAGAACTACAGCATGGTTATGGTACTCCTGATGCAGAAATCCTAAAAATCAAGGGATACTGGATGAAAAGCTTTACTTGCATTAGCATTTGGATAATTATCAGTTGGACTTGATGATCCTTATGGGTCCCTTCCAACTCGGGATATTCTATGACTTTCTTCCATTTTATTAAAAATACTACAACAGAGTTTATGCTTATCCCAGTCAAATATTAAATCCTAAGAATTGCTTTGAAGCAAGGAGGCTTCGAGAGATTAACCTTAAAGAAAAAGGAATTAAAGAGTTTTGAATCATGGGATTCCTTCTCTGACAGTCAAGAAGGTTGTGAGCTGGAGTCTCAACAGCACAGATGACCAAGGTATGGCCACATTTGCTGGGGAAACATGGACATACAGAAGTCCTGAGCAACTGAGGAGCTTAAGGGCTGTCACACTGGGAAGCTGATTCATTCAATTCTCCTCACCTGAAAGCCTCCTCTTTGGTATCTCCTCTTGTTCACAAATCCAGCTTCACAAACTGGAAGGGCAGTCACAGAACTGTTACAGAACTTAGCCACAAAACTGTTACAGCCATACAAATGTCAGCGAGTGTCTCACAGTCACTTTGACTATTTGCCCAGAAGAAGTGTTGTCTAAGCATGTCTCAGCAGCTCTGGTAAGAAAACCTTATATGGCTTTGCAGCTTACTCAGCTCCCTGGAAAGCAGCTACGCAAGCAATGCAGTCCTGCTTCAAAACCAGCATTTCTGCTGCAGCTTCACCAACATCTTCATATTCCTGTATTACATGTTTCAGGCTGTCACTTAACTTCCAGACTGTACAAGTTTTCATTGTGTTTTCAAAAAAGGTGAAGACTGCGGAATACCGCATGCATCGTTCTTTATTTGCACTGGGAGCGTGACCCATTGGTGATATGTAGTAGCTGACTATCAACCCCTAAAAGCAAATGCACAGGATGTCAAAGCATACATGTTAGAAGTCACAGCCTAAATGCACAGCCTCTAAAGCACACAATGTATTTGTAAGAGAAATAGATGATGTGTTCCTGCATATGTATGCATTTCTTTAACTGAAAGTCACAATACAAAAGCAGCAGAAAGATGACTATTCTGGATTAATTTACATTTAACTTGATTTGAAATTTACATTTACATTTAATTTGAATGGATTCTTGGAGTGTGTGCTGCTCAAATTAATGCTGTTATAATCTTCTATTCAAATTCAGAATTAAAAGAAATAAAGCACCTTTAGAAAATATAACCTCTTTGTTCAGTATGCTGCATTTCCAGCTTTGATAGACTGGTCATCGGTTTGCTGTGATCATATCAGCCCAGAGAGGAAAAAATTGCAAGTGACTTGTCCTTGGGACAAATTTTGCACAATGTCATTTCAGTGTCCCCACCCACTCATTTTTCAGCAAAAGATTTAAGTAGCTGCAGGGCAGGCTACCCATTCCTTGGTGAGGGAAGTAGGTCAGACCGAACTCCTTGAAAGCTCTGCCTCAGGAACAAAGATCTTGACCCACTACATTCCCATAGGCTGCTCACATACAAGCATGGGGTCAGGCACAACTTCCCCAACTTACACTCCATTAAGATCCTCTGCCATTCGAAAGATGTGAAACCTTTTGTATTGCTTTTTGCAAATTTCAAGATGACAAATTCCAAGTGGCAGGCATTAATTTTTGATCTACATTTTCTTTTTTTTAACCATGAGGAAGAATAACTATATTTAACTAAAAGCATAGTTTTTAAATGATCTGATTATAAAGGTTCACGGATTTGGATACTGAATTACAATCATCCGTATTCTGAAGAAATTAGGATCTTGACCTAAACCCACCTGGCAAGCAAGAGGTGCAGAGAATCAAGGCCTGATCTGAAGTAATGAGAAAAAGACAGCTAAATAAATCAAAGCATTATTCAAGTATTAGGGAGAGAGCAACCTACACATTTCTGCTGTTTACTTTGGAAGGAACCAATATAATAGTGCTGGCAATGAAATTCCTAAATATAGCTGGTGAGAGCTGGAGGTTGAATACCCACAGTTTGTAATGCTTCCTAGCACGCTTTCTCTGGCTGTTCCTATGCATTTTATTTGCTCAATTGATTTTAACTTTGCAAGGGAACTGTTCCTGGCTCCAGTTTTGCGAAGAGCAACAGGCATACTCTTTCTCCTCTCCCAAGATATTTATACAAGGTGACAATGCACATCTGCATCTTGTAAACTCTTATGTATGGGCATCCAGCAGCAGTCATTTGAAGTTATTGGGGTTCAAAGGATCTGTGGAAGCAAGCAATTTAAACAGATAAGGAATATACTTTTCAGCTTCAAATACCACTTCTAGTTACAAGCCATCTATTAGCAGTCATCTGCTTCCCCCTGCAGTTTTGTGAAGCTATTGCTGTATCATATTCATTTAAGGAACTTCTATTTAGGTTGTAGTCACTCTAAAATCTTTTTTCAAAACTGGTGAGAGCTGTCACTTGAAAACTATACCAAATCTGTTCTCTCTGCTCAAAAGGTAGAGTAATTGGAATTGCTAGACTGCCCAATTCCTGCTCATCGTAACTTCATGGTAAAGATAGATTTAGTCTTTCTGTTGCTAATCACTACTTTCTCCTGAAACTGTAAGCAGCACATACAGAAACAATAGGGCACATCCACTAGCAGCAGTCACTTTAAGTTAGCGTGCCAGACTGAAATCTGTGCCTATTCCTGAGTGCCAGTCTGTCATTACTGCTCCAGAGGCAACAGCCTCCAGCAGAAGAGTGAAGCTGACCACTTAATCCATCACCACGAGTCAAAACCTTTAGTCATGCATAAGCCTCTCAGTTTTCTAAACCAAAGGTCTTGATTTTACAGTGTCAGCAACTTCCACAGAAATGCAAAATGGAATATAAGCATAAAAACAGCAGCACTGCAAGAAAACCAAAGGTACAATTTTTCACTCTATTAAATTGCCATCCAAAGACTTTTTTTAAGTTTATAAATGCAACTGTGCAACTGAAACTATGAATCTCATAGGGAGACCTACAACTGCAGACTTTATACCCAGGTTCTTCTCACCAGCACTTGGAATTAACTACTCTAGCAGATACAAATAGACTTTTCAGATATGCTTTAACTCAGAAAACAAAACAGGATGTTTTGTTCTATTTTTAATATCATCATACAGGGTCATTTTAGTCCAGCAATCTGTCTTTTACTCTGATTTGACCAAAGCAACAACATACCTAGTGTTACTGCTGTACTGTATACAGGATTCAGGTTACTAAAATAGGTCGTCTTAATAGGGGAATCAACTTTAATTACATTTCCACACAATTGCATTATGACTCCTTCAAAACCCAATTATCTTGCAAGTTTTATTGCTATGCAAAATAATTTTGAATGCTGATTAGAAGCGTTAACAAGTACTGTACAGTCAGTTGCGTTGTCTCATTTTAATTATCTGGTTTGGGTCCAACCAGGTCATTCTTCCTGAAAAGTTCAAAGACCATCTCTCAGTGACCAACACTGGTCTGCTCCACATTAGGAGGTACTTCTTTGGATCTTCTCTTCCACTTTGTACCTTACCTTTTATTTTGTAACTACTGCAGATACAACAGCTGAATTTTCACAGCCAAGGTTACTATACCGTATTGGGCAGATACCTGGAACTAGGAAAACATCAAATACTGAAACGAATGACTTTACTCAAGAAGATATCTCAGAAGAAATCCCAGATCAGTTCTTCAGCCCCTGAAAAAGCAAGTTCTATACAGAAGCTACAACTTATGGAAGAGCAATGGGATCAACCTGAGGCACGGGGAAGAAAAGGGTGAAGAGGCAAGCAGTTTAAAGGAAATTTCTTGATGAGGACAGATCTTCTCTAACACATCCTAGAATTTCTGGGAAAAAAAAAAAAAAAAGATTTACTGTTTAGACCAGAATTGAATATATCTCATGTATAACTTAAAAAAAAAAAAATATCTCAAAGGTTGGTTTTACTTAATTTGTACAGAGTTGCTAACAACACTAATGAAGAAACTGCTCTACTAGAGCTGTGCTCCTCATCTTGCTGACTTTTCCTGAAGTTAAAATAGCAGATGAGCATGGTAAGACAGCTGTAGTTCTAATGCACATGCAACAGCCCAAAGAAGGCAAGTGCTTTTGAGGAATATTACATATTTATTACAGGCCTTACAGCAGCTAGAAAGGAGTGTTCTGTATCCATGAGAGCTTACTAGGCCAGGTGCTTAAGTCTTTGCCAGACAAAGCCCAAAGAACAAGCAACATCTGTCACAATGGAAGAGCGTGAGGGATTCAGAACGCTGCTGCTGGATACACTCATAATTAGTGGGTCCTCCAGAAGAGGACCAGGTCAGACTGAAAAAATTACCAAGTAACAGCTGCTGGGTGTCCTCTGATTAATCCTGCAGACTAGACCAATGTCAAAGCCATCACTGTCAATGGCAACTAACCAGAAAATCTGTCTGCAATGCATCAAAAGCAATTTACTGCTCAGTGCCTCTGCTGAGATAGCAATAAGCATACTTAAATAAAATCTTATGAAACAGAATTTTGTTTCAGGCTGTATAATGCTTAAAAAGCTCAGACTTGCAAGTCCAAACAAGTAACCCAACTCTGTTTTAAGCTACTTCTGCTTTTTAAGAAATTTTCTTGCAGGTTCATGTGTTAATAAACTCTTTTCTTCCTGTTTTTATTTTACTTCATTGTGCAGAAGAAACTTATGTCATCCTACTGCTTCCCTGGAAATAATTTTTATTACTTAAAAATCAGAATTCTCACTATAGAGTGGTCTTGAAACATAATTCAGAGAAAATACACAGCTACTTGCTCCTAATCTTTGATCTCCTCAGCAGCTTCTGCATAGGTGAAAATTTTTACTCAGGGCTGCTACTATGCTACACAAAGGATGTGCATAAACAAAGTGCAAGTACTAAAATCTGTTTCCACATCTCCAGAATAGATTAGTCTTTTTCTACAGCCTAATTATATGACAACATTATTAGAAGTACCAATTTATTAAAACTGCTCAAAAACAGCATATTTAGTTAAAAAAACTACAAAGGTACATATACTCCATAATTTGATTTAAGCAGGGCTAACATCCAGCTCTTGTTATTACAAGTATTTTGATTATGTATTTTACGGTTGATGTTGCAACCACAGTTGACACAACTTTCTCTTGGTTGGGCAAGTATTCTAATCAAAGAAAATTCATCTACTCTGTACGTAAATGCCATCATGAGACTTCAGCTTGATGCCGACTCCCAGCAGCATTGCCTGTGATCTAAAAATACAGACTTTCTTCCATCTAAATCAGTCCCTATAACTGGTTCACTGCGCATTCACAGAGAGAGGTGTGCTGGCACAATGTGGGAGGCAGCAGGGGTTCAGATCAAGGACTGCCAAAGCAGCAAACAGAACTGCTGCTGAGTGTATTGTCACAACCTAGTAATACTATCAAATAAACAAGTTCTGAATATTTCTGCCTCATTTTCTCCAGCTGCAAAAAAAATCATGCTGCCCTTCTTCTCAAGAAAATCTTTTTGAGTAATTTGTGGTTAAAAATATTTGAAAAAAATTAATAAATAGATGTGCAGCAGCTGCCTGCAGACCATAACAGAAGTATTTTTTTTCTTAGAACCTGCATCATTTAACAGATTTTCCTTATAACCAAAATATAGGTTTCACTTTCTAAAATAAAATAATTTTAAACAACAACTCTAAGTATTATACATGTAAAGAAAACTAAGAGTGGAAATTCAGGAAATGATCTATCCCCATGTTTTTTCTAAACAGAAAATATACAGTGATGTCAAGTAAGAGTGTGCTAAGAGATTACTTCAGTAGTTGTAACACCTGCTACAAGCTTCTAATTTATCTCTCATTTCTGGATTTCTCAAGCTGTACTTGTAACAGATACCAACAATATATTGTTGCAGAAAAAAAAAAAGAGAGATGTATTTTAAAGACTGCTTACATACTTTACTCAGAAAGCTCCCTAAGGAACATAATGTTCACACTACATACATTGCTAATCTAATAGCTATGGTGATGCTACAAGATGGATTCTCTCCAATTCATTAGGTGTAATCGTAAATCAAGCTAGAGGGCATAACCTCTCAATGCCGCTGAAAATAAAAATTAGGTATTTCATCTTGCAGAAGGATATCTGCAGCTGCTAATTCTTTCTCTAAAGAAATCTCTCCAGCTTTAAATGATTTTGTACTTCCACAGCATCTTTCAATGGAGAATGTAACAAAGAATGTAATTACTCAACAGTCTTTTGCTTATGTTACAGAGTGCAAAAATTACTGTGAGAACTTAAATGATTATCTAGTGATACAACAAAAACAAGGGAAGCAGAAAAGCTATGACACTACATTTCCAGACCTGTTTTTCTTTCTGGTGCTTAAAACTGACATACTTTTCACCCTGAAAGTTTAGCATTTTGTCTATGAATCTCTCAAACTGCCTTTAAGCCTCATCACGACACATGCTCACAATAACCCTTGCCATACCAGCAATAAATACAGGTAAGAAAAATGGACTTTTTAATCTAAACCAGAAAAGCTGCAAGGGCAACGTGATAGACTGTACCTGGAGAGTGTCTGCTTATAGTGTTCTCCCTTCCTGATCCTCCATACAAGAAAAAAAGACATTGACTTCCTGAATGGAGTCCAGTAGAAGGCCCTCACAACAGTCAGGACATTAGAGACATGACCAAAGCAGCCTGCCTATGAGAACTGAGTCTCATCCAGGCTTAGGAAAAGGTGTCACAGGGAGACCTGGCTGCTAGAGAAAATGGAGACAGACTCCTCCTGTAGGCATGCAGAAACAAACAAACAAACAAACATGTCCAGGGGTCACAAGCTGCAAAAAAGGAAATTCTAATTAGATACAAAGAAAAAAAGAATCCACCATGAGGGTGGTTAAACACTGGAACAGAGGCCTGTAGAGCCTGTGCAATCTCCAGGCTGGGAGATGTCAGCACCATTCTGGGTAGCCTGATCGAGCTGATCCAACTTCCAGCAGGGGTTTCCACTAAATCTTCACAAGCCCTTTTGAGGCAAAGTACATACAAAAAAAAAAAAAAAATCAAGATTTTTTCTAATTCTTCATTATTAAATCTCAAAGCATTACACCCAGTAAGCATTTCACAGATGTCAAAACTGAGTGAGAGACTGAGATATAAAGTAATTTCCACAATGTCAACCAAAAGACATGTATTATTCTCAGTTTCATTCTTATTTCAAAAAGACTGTGTACTACGTTCCTCTCCTCCATGAGTTCCATAGTTTTCCCACCACATGGAACTTTTACATTGACATCACATGCCACTGACGAAAACTTGCCTTTTACCTTCACCAATGTATTTGGATCAGAAAGCCCACCCTATCAGCAAGGGAGCTATCTGAGCCACAGCTTGATTAAGTTTCTCTATACTTGCTTGTAAAAAATATTTAGTTTTCGGTTGCCTGTGTGATCTTAGCTCTGTATATTTCTGCTCACCATTCTCTATTTACATGAGCTGACAGTAAGACCACGGTATAGTCAAGTTACTGCCTAGCCCCTCGCTCTTTCCAAGCTTTTTGGGGGCAACATACAGACATCTGTTATTTACTTACATGACATAGACAGGGATAGTCAACAGTTAAGAGTGGCACAGCTTTATCAAGTGCGTTGAATAAGAAAGGACCAGCCTTCCTGTACAAAAGTACCAAGCCCCTATACGTTCACTGGCGCATTCATATTTTATGCACTTAAAAAATATGACACTTCATTTCTTCTTTTCCTCATTTTGATAGCCCACGTCCATTACCATTGGTAATGATGATTTAGGAGTTTCTGAAACAAGCCATTCAGTACGCTATCTTCCCCTGTGAAGTAATGTTTTCTGGAGATGGAGCCCACCCTCTCATTCCTTGCTCAACTCTCTCCATCCCTCATTATAATCAATTATGCAATGCTACCTATGATCCAAGCTGTGCACCTACTTCCAGTGAGGACTCTATCCCCCTTATAGAAATAAGACCACAGAATGGTTTGGGGTGGAAGTGACCTTGAGGAGCACCAAATTCCACCCCCCTGTCACGGCAGAGACACCTCCCACCACACCTTGGATTGCCCCAAGGCCCCATCCAGCCTGGCCTTGAGCACTGCCAGGAATGGGGTAGCCACAGCTTCTCTGGGCAGCCTGGGTCAGGACCTCAGTACCCTCAAAGAAACTATTTTCTTTCTCATGTCCAGCCTAAACCTACCCTCTCTTAGTTCTAAGCCTTTACCCCTTGTTCTATCCCTACATTTTCTGATAAAGTTCCTCTCCAGCTTTCCTATAGGCCCTCTTTAGGTACTCGCTCCCTAGAGGCTTTACATTCATGCCTATAGGACTATAAAATGAAGTTTGCTGAAGTCTTCCCCTCACCTGAAATTACAATGGGGGAAAAGGTGGAGTTCTGACCTAGTTGCCAATAAATATATGAGTATTTTTCATCAATATGTCAGTTATTAGTATAATTAACTGCTCATCTGGGTAATGCAATCAGGTTTTAAGATGCTGGATAAAGTTTTGGTTTAGTATTTTTACTTCCTCACCATTCACAAATTCAAGTTGCAAAAAGTTTTTTTAATCTAATTATATGATGACCATAATACCCTAGGAACCTTGAAAGCTAATGGCTATCAAGTGACACTACTGACTAAGGGTCACAACAACTGGTTCACACAGACTTACTGTGGCATAGACACTTTTAGAGGCTGCTGAACAAGCCCTCAAGCCTATTTCATTATTGCTCACAAGCTCACACAGCTTGTTACCCAAGCATTTTGCCCAACATTGAAAACAAAAACAGTTAAAGCATTTTGTTTAAAGCCTCAATAATCTATAGGGATAAATTTCAACATTAATCCCAAAACACTAATACACCAACTAGCCTTTCAGATATCAAAAGCATCTGAAACCCCTCCCTCCCTCCCCGAGTTTTTGGAAAGCATTCTGCAGATAATCTGGGGAAAACAAATAATGCACAACTCAACAATGTGAAACAGGGAAAATTTTGTTTCTTATAAACTGTCTTAAGTGACAGCAACCTTACACACTGGTGAAAATAGATAAAAACCTGCGACAGAATGTGATGATTAGCAGCAGTAAGCAAAGCTAACAAAATAATAGGTACCAAAAAGAAATTGGGAAAACTAACATTAGTCACATAAAAGAGTTTTAAAGGTCCGTTTTCATGCTGGTCACAGACCATTCAGAGAAGTGACACTGAAAATGTATCTTCTTATATTCAATGTGGGTACTTTGAATTACCTGTTTTTCTTCCTCTGGCATATCTTTTTCTAGTTCCAGTAAGTATTCTTCATCTAGTTCTGTCTGCTTCCTTGTGCTATTCTCGTCACTCTGTATATTCCCTTCATCATCCAGTAGAGGTTCTTTCACCTCAAAGGAGTCATGACAGTCATGGAAACACTCATCTGCTATCGTGGGATCTTTGGCTGAAGATGCTGCATAGCCACTTCCCATATTTTGGGGACTGTGGATATCTTTATGGCCAGAAGCCAACGAGCTGGTGCTCTGCGATGCCTTCTGATCAGAAAGCTTTAAGTGACCAAGTAATTCTTCAGGTGGGCTTCCATCTTTAAACTGTTCCATGTCAGAGCCCTTGGAAAGGTTAGATTTTTAGAAACGAGAAAGAAATCACCCTAAATACGCCCAATACAGCAAACAAGTATCTAAAATGCTTATAAACGCACCTCAAGAACCGAGCTACTAACAGATGACATCACCCGACAGAACCCATAGCCCCTCTAGGGGAGGACACCAGCAGACACCCCTCCCAGCCGCCACAAAGCTGAGGGGGGCACCGCGCTGCCGCCACATCCCCGTCAAGCCCCAAGCCCCAAGCCCGCCCAGGCCCCGGCCGTCCCACAGCAGGACCCCACCGCGCCCACCTGCAGCCCGGGGCCCGGCCACCCCCACGGCCACCCCGGTACGGCCTCCACCGGGCCCGGCCGCCCCCAGGCCCCGACCTGTGCCTTCTCTTCCGGCTTCCTCCGCACCCGCCTCACCTCGCAGGTCGCTTCCTGCCTCTGGGCCAGCCAATAGAAAGGGGGCGGTGCGCGCGGGGCTTGCTGGGCTTTGTAGTCGCTACGGGCTGACGGAGTTTCGGCTTCTGAGGGTTGCTGGGAGTTGTAGTTCTCGGGACGCAGAGGGCAGTGCCGGCCCGCGGGCCCGCCGGCGGGAGCAGAGGGCAGGGGAGGGGAGGAAGCCTTTAGGCTGGGGGGTGAGAGGGGGCGTTACAGCCCCGAGAGCCCTGGGTAACGCGGTGAAGAGCCTGAGTCAGAGCTCCGTCAGGGCCCCGGCTGTGGTGAGGCCACAAATGAGGGCTGGAGGGAAATAGGGAGGGCCCGATGGGTGAGCAGCAAGAGGGCTCGGGTACTGGCCCCAAGGATGCTGGCCTATTGCCTGTGCCCTCAGTGACAGCTGTGTGGCATGTCACGGCTGTACCGCCTGCAGGGCACCCGGAACTGGTTGGCTGCGTGATGCACTTGAGGTTTATTTATCTTTTATTCCAGTAGCATGTGGAAAACAAATTCTGTGTAACTAAGCACTAGGATAAAGCCCCCTGTCACTTTGCTTTGCATCCAGTCATTTCATACCACACAAATGTTGCACCTCAAACTTAGAAACAAAACTGAATTTTCTACAAGTTTTGACTTAGGGAAAAGTATGTGAGGCAGCACCTTTTTATTGAAAATCGCTGTGCCAAGCCATGAGGCAGTCAGTATGTATTATGAGGCTTTCATTGCTCTAAGCAGTTTTTCAGCAAGCTTTTCAACAACTAAAAGATCTCTGCAACATACAGAGATACGTTCCAGATTCATATTGGGTAGAATTTGTCCTTATCAGCAGGATGTGATTGAGGATAAGCCTCAGTGAATATGGGTTCTTAAAAAAAAAAAAGGTAATTGGTCTTTTATGAGGAAGGGGATTCCCTTTCTTCTTTGCCTTTATATCATGGCAAAATATGCTGAGACTATTAAAGCTGAGCCAGCTCTTTATGTTTTCACACATAGTTGTTAAAAAGACCAAGAAAATATTAAATCTCCAGATCTCCACTGGTGGACTGAAGTGTATCTAACACACATGAGCATCCTGGGGAGGAGATGGGTCCTTAAGAATATTTTGAGACCCGTCCTGTCTTCCAGAATTCTAAATATCACCACACTGATTCAAGTCTGAAGGGCCTGAGGGTTGTTCAGCATTTCAAAGTTAAAGTAAAAATTGAAGATCTAGATGCTAGATTCATCTTTGGTCTTCATTGGTTTGATTTGGGCTTCTAGATGAACATTTCTAGTAACCGAATGTGTTGGTATCAGTAATGGATGTGGGCATTAAATTATACTGAAGCACTTCACAGTAAATTGGCAAGAAGCAGTAAGTTGGCTAGTTACAGTAAAAGCAAACAGAAAGTCTATGGCTGATTTTTTTCCCCCTCTCTATGGATAAAAAAGTAGATTCAGCATTCTGCAACATCCCAGCTGTAGTGATTTAGCCCACAAAAATGTGTCTTTTTGCTGTTCTGCTAGCACTGTAATTTATTCTGGTTTATGGAAAATATTTCTGAACCTTTATGCTGTCCTGTTAAATATCGTTTCATTTGAAAAGGGAGAAAGAAATTACAGTTGTGTTACAAAATCAAGCTCTGCAGTTTTAAATTGGATAAAATGCTATTTAAAACTCCCCTGGCTGTGCAAAGAGCACAGGGGTTTGGGGAGAAGACACGGGGTTCCAGCCCCCAAAAGAATTGTACTGTTGAGAATAATACTGGGCATCAAGGGTTTATCATGAATTCATTCTCTCATGAATCTTTGCTCTAAATCTAGCAAGAAGGGCAAGCTTTCCTAGGGTCCTAGTCCATTAAAGATGGGGGTGTCCCTGGGCGTCCTTTTTAGCAGAAAGGACTGCAGTTTATGATTATACCCCTTGTCTAGAACTGTCCCTCAATGCCACTGTGGAGTAGAAGCCCAGAGTGTCCACTGGTGTCCAGGGGATGAAGCCACCAGAAGAACATGAGGGGCTCTCTGCCTTCTGCAGGGAGCCAGTCCTCCAGCTGGCAAATGAGCTGAAAGACTCCAACTCCTCATGAGGTACCAACATAGTCAGTGTGTGTGACTTTTGTCCTTAAGGTTCCTGAGCGCTGACAACTGTATGTCTCACTTTCTCTTCATTGCACTTGAAACTTTAGAGAAGTGCTGTGTTCATAGGTTGATTTATGCTTGGAAAACAAAGAAATAAATCATCTTCTAGTATCTTCAAATATACACATTTTAGTAAGAAACACTTACCCTGGAGGTTATAGGGCAGTTGTCAGCTTTTGATGCTAAATATTACTTGTTCAAACAGAACATGTTACTGCCTCAATCCACCTTTTAGAATCTGTAATTCATTACTTTAAGTAGAAGTGTATGAATAGCTGAAGCTACATACACATACACAAAAAATGAAATCTTAGTATCAATAAGATTTATTTAATCTTCTTGGTGCTAGGGGATTTTTCAGAACAGTTATGTTTATTTAAGTGAACAGCTGTTGAAAAAATCAGGAACATATAATCCTGCATAAGTAGATATGTTTGGATAAAAGTTGAGCAATGGAAGCCTCAACTGGTCTTGTTGAGGTTCACTCCTTGTTTTAAATGGGATTACCTCCCTGGGGTAAGCATGCAGCAAAATGCAGGGTCACTAAGTACCTCAGGTGAAACATTTTAATATTACAACACTTTTCTTGAGCCAGACGTAAGCGGAAGAGGCAAAAGTCAGAGAAAGAGTCTATATCTCAGTACTTTCTTCCACCAAGACCTTCTTTGTCTTTCCAAACTTTTTCTGTTTCTTCCCAAACCCACAGCCTGAGGAGGATGATGTTATCTGGCATGATAAACTGAGTCAAGTGCAGTGTAGTGTGTGAAAAGACGAGCTGCAGGAAGTGAAGAATGTTGAGTTAGCGTTAACTTTCTCAGTAGTGCTGAAAGAAAAAAAGGGATGAATATGAAAGATTTATATTCTTTTGTTTCTAACATGAAAGTTTTCTACTAGATTGTGTGTATATATATATATTTTACTCTTTACTCCTTAGATTTTACTCCTTTAGATTTTGCCTATCTTTTACAGCTGTCAATGCTATTACAGAAGAGGGCAGCAGGGAAGTGTAGAGCATTTTAGATTGTTAAAATCCCATTTTTAGAATTGATAGTAGTTACTCTATTTTGCAGCAATGCCTAGTTGGCATTTGGTGAAATGTCTCTGCTCTTTCAGTAAAGTTTGGAAATTCATGGCCCAATACCCTTGAGTTGACTCAAGCATCTTCTAGCAAGACCAAAGATGGTCAGAATTTCTTTTATTTCCAAGGGTAAAATGTTCATAAAACCTACTAGTAGACATAAAATAGCTTTAAGTACTGAAGACCAGATAATTTTCTGCTGAACAAACTCCTGAGAGTAGTACCTGACACTAAATCTCACACTGGGAGATTGTAGCTCCAGTGTTTATGGGCAGATTTTCAAGACAGCTCTGTATGTAACTAGGCATCTAATCTGTATGAACAACTATGGTGATCTGAGGGACCCACTGGGTGAGAGTTTAGTGATGAAATTCATTTGTTTATTAATTTGTCTGATTTATATGAGAAAGGGAGAAAGCTGACCATAAAAAACAGATATCCGTGCATTTTGAAAAGTCATCCTTAAAGCATTTTGTTTGTTTTGTGGTAAATAAAAGCAGCTTTTTGCTTGTTAAATCTTGCACTCCATCCTGCAGTCTTGATACCAATCTATTAAACATTTCTCTTTGTGGATAACGATTTTCTAATATTTCATTCCAGAAAGCTGTGTTGTTTTTCTAAGTTTCCATGAACTGTTACTTATTCATGTTTTGAGCTCCCTTATCTGATAAACAATTTGTATTCATATCACTCAGGAATATATGGATTTTCTTATGTAAGTTTGGGGTGATCTTGAACTTGTTTGTTTCGTAAAATATTAAAGGTGTTCAGGATTTTCAACTCTGGGCCTTCAGGAAGCTTTGAATTTTACCAGTAGACAGAACCAAACCTCTAACCAAGCAGCCAAAGACTACGAGGGTATGCATTTGAATGTTGCAGGCTTCAAACTTTCTCAAATACTAACATTTAAAGCAGAAGATTCACAAAGTAGGGCCAGCGTGAGGCCCACATAGTGGATGTTGTGTATGCATGTTGGTGTTTCTTGTTTGTCACAGAATGTGTGAGATTTACAGGAGGAGCACTGCAGGACCAGAGCATTTTGGGGTTCTGAGTTCTGCGTATTGAAAAGGCCTTTTCCAAGCAACCTGACCCAGGCTTGTTCTTTTGCTCATCTTGCTCATGCAGCTCCTCTCAGTTTACGTGTTGCAGTAGGATCCTGGTCAGGTCTCAATCATAAAAGCAGGAACATTTATTGTTTGGTGAAAATGGCCAAATTTACAGCCAATTTTATAAAGTATATCTGCTGGTGGTCATTCCTGATGTATGTTAAAAGCATGCATTACTTGAGGAAAAAAATCAAATTTGTGCTTTTTAAAACAGGAATAATGTAAGTGAACGGGCATACAAGAGTTTATTGTGTGGGTGTCGAAGCCTTAAGGAGCTTCAAGCCATGTGGCAGCAGCGCTGGCACCAGACTGCCTGAGGTGCTGCTGGGCTGCAGGTAGGCCAGTGGGCATGTATGGAAGTAAAGTACAGTGTGTGCTGCTGAAATTCAGCATTCGAGACTGTAGCTTCTCTTTCTTTTTTCAGGATGTTAATAAACCTGTATATGTTACACAGGAAGCAAATTATTTTAGAAATGAAGGCTAAATAAGAGAGTTTCTCCTAAAAGAATGCATGTTATCTCTGGAAGCAGCCATACTTTTTAAAATAGGTTATAGTCCTGAGTTGCCTGTACAGCATTTTCTGTTCAAAACAAAACAAAACAAAACCCACACAGAATAAAATTTTAAGACATGAATTTCTATGGAAACTAAATTGTGGCTTTATGTGCTTAAATTTTAAGGAGGGTATTTTTTAAAGGTACTTGCAGAGTTCAACTAGCTGACTTTTTTAAATGTAATCTTGCAAATCTTAGCTTTAATTCGTGGATTTTACTGTGAAAAAGAAACATTTTTCTTAGACAAAACCAGCTGAGCTCTGTGAACTCATCACTTCTGGGAGACACTCTTGCTGCCTTAAGAAAAGATCTTCCTGATTCACTGTTAAAGAGGCTGAATTAGTAGTATGTAAACTCCAGCAAATTCTGAGCTGGAGTACAGTATTTGTGAACCCCAACTGGAATAGAAGTCCAGTAGGTGGCGATGTTGGATTTTCAATGCTGAAGTTCCCTGTTCTTTGTAAACCTGATGCAGTTCTCATCAAGAAATCAAGGCTGAAGATTTAATTGAAACAGGCAATTAAAGGGTTTTTAATCAGCTATAGGTTAAAGTTCTACTACATCTACTTTTTAGTTTGATTTATTCAAGAAACTGTGAAGGACACTTACTCATTTAAACTGTCCATTCTCTTTTTATCCATGCCTTGGCTGAAGTCCTATAAAATGGATGGAAATCAATAAATAGGCATATTGTTCTTCACTGGTCGAGCTATTATATTTTAACATCAGAAATTTCCAGTAACGACACTAGATTTCCTTTCCCTGTCATCTTCCAGTTACCTGAAAGACGTTATGCCAATACCTATTGTTTTCATTTTGACTCAAATTCAGTGAGTATAAAATAAAATCCCAGCCTGTTAATTAAGACTATTCTTTGTCTTTATCATTGTTTACATGATTTGTAGAGCAAGATGCTTGTTATTCAGCCAGTGTTAATGAATTTGTCTCATTAGAGCTCAAAACTATGCCAATTCACATCATTAGAGTGTCTAAAATAGGATTTACCATTGTGAGTGAAGTCACTGGTTCATCTAGTGGCCAACAATGACAATACTAAACACTAAAAAATGGAGGGGTTCAGACTACTATAAACAACCCTCTGAGGACATTTAATTCAAGAATTCCCAAACTGTAATCTGTGGCTCTCACAGCTGGTCAGCAGATTTAGCTCTAAGGAGTGTAAAGTGGAGTGGAGACACCACAACTAGGCTCTGTGATCAGGTGGGGACTCGATTCTTCTTGTGCACACCAAGACTGATAAGCTACACTTTTTGCTACCCTGAACCAACAACCTGTCATATTTTGACAAATGCTGTACTCTAGTATACTTTTGCTCATTATAATATCATTATAATACCAAAACACACCTCCAACCCAAAAGCTACCCGCCTACAAGGTGTGACCACCCCTCACTGAACATGCGCTCTGAATTTCTTGGAGCCTATTACTTTAAACAGAGAAAGGAAAATTTTTCACCAATCCTAACTAAGATATGCTTGACTAGAGTCACTCAAGCTCCACCTAAAAGGTAGAAAATAATATAAATTGGCCTAAGAGAGAGGGGATGGTGGGGAAGATATTACTGTTGGGGGAGATACCATTCTGAGGACCTCCTGACCCCTGGGATCAGTTGACAGGCTGAGCCTCTCTTCCCCCCCCCCCCCCCCCCCCCCATTGGGACACCTTTGGGTGAGATCTGAACACTTGGTTATACTGTGTGTCACTGTGGAAACTTAGAAATCTCTATAGAGTCTTTGTGCCTTTTAACATGTTAATTTCCAGGCTGCGCACCTGTGTATTTCATGCATGCTGGCTCACTTTTGCAGACAGTAACTATCGCCTGCAATCCAAAGAACCTGTGTACCTGTTGCTGTAATAAATTGCACTTAACTGCATTATTCCTAGCCATGAAAGTTCTCATTGAACGTGACTAGAGTAAGGGTGGCTATACAATATTGGTGAATCCATGACCATGTCAGTTCACTGCTCTGAATCCGACCAGACCCATATGGGTTAATGCATTATTAGTGAATCTGTGGTTGTGATGGTTCAGTACCCTGAATCCGACTGGACCCATAACAGTTAATCAGCTACACCCCTTAATGCAACAACATGCTGCTTTTTCACTTGGTTTCAGACTTACACCCCCAGTGGTGCTAATGGAAAAATGAAATTTCTGAGACACGTTTGTAATCTCTGTAGAGTTCACTGGTTACAAGAATAAATAAAAAATGCAGCTTTACCATTATCCCAGTGCTTGATTAAAACCAGTGATAAGCACATCATTGTGAATGATTAAAAAAGTAGGAAAAAATGTTTCTGATACATACCTTATTAGTACTGTGCATTCAGTTTTGAGTATGATCTTCCTAAAATTATGGATATTTGAGGAAAAAGTCAAACCATAGATTGCAACTGAGTATAAATTGAACCTAACTTCATGCTTTTACAACTAAGATGAGAGAACAGAGGAATGCTGATGCATTAGTTAACATGTAGTGATGTAAATGGACATAATAGTCCTGCTTTTCTCTACAGGAACACTACGCTTGTTTTAATTATAAACCAGTCAGATAAATGTGTTATAACAAGTTTTCCAGTGACTATTAAGATAAAAAGGGCTGATTTCCTGTGGATTTGTGACCTTTATCTCGTAACACTTTTCTGTTTCACTTAGCGTTTTCAGCTCCTTCATTTGTCTTCCATGTTGTCAACGTGCCCTGTTCCACGTTGCCCTGTTTTATCAGGCAAATGGGAGCATGTGGCTTAGCTGCTTCGGGGCTGTATGTGTGCTGACTAGCTAGTCAGCATGTATAAGCTTAAGTAGCCAGCAGGCTTTGAGAGTGATCAAAGGACAGATTTACAAAGGTCTTCATCTGAGAGAAGACACTAGTTTGGGTCCCTTCTACTCTGCCACCAATTGTCATAATATGGAATTGATAATCTTTCTTAATTTATTTTCTGGTTCAATTTGGTAGAAATCAATGAAGAGGTTCAAAGGCTAATGAGAAGGGGATGGGAAAGGAAGCTGACAGATGGATTCAGCATGACTGTGTAAGCCTCAGTTCTTCAAAATGCCAGGGTAAAGCTTCATGCAAGTTAATGAGCCATATGTTATTCACAAACTTATATACATATCCATGTTTTCATCTATAACCAAGGTGAAAACAGCTTTGCATAAGATATCGGAATAAGGACCATCTTCCTGAATCCAGAATTTTCTATGAATGGTCTAAACCACATCTGTTTTTATATCTAGATTTCATTCTGTGTTTCTCAGAAAATGTTATATACTGTTCAATGTATATGAAATTTGTTGGTTGTTTAACCACTTTTACCACAGATAGCATGGTTAACGATGCTTTGATTACTATGCATTCAGAGAGAAATTTCTCTCTCATTTCATAGACAAACCAATAATTACGCTTCCTGAGAGAATAATGAAGGAATTTAGAGTTGTTTGTGTATATATGTATACAAACCTAAAATAGTAAGTAATGGATAGAGAGAGCTTAAAAAGGTAAATCATTTCTGTCTGTTTGTAATGTTAGTGAGCAGATGGCTCCAGTGAGGCACTTATATGTAAAATAGCTTCTCTTCTTTCTTCTGTGAGCCTTTGGAGGTTTTCTTTCATACTTAATATATTTGCTGAATGCTATGCCTAGGTCTTCTAGAAAGTATTATACTTTTGCAGGACAAGTGTGTGGAAAAATATTTGTTAATAAAAAATATCCATGCATAAATAAAGATTATCTAGGATGCTAACAAAACATAATGAAATACTATTGTCTATGGGTCCTATGCAATGCATGGAGAGAGTTGTTTGACAGTGGGATCTAACGCATGCTCCCTGAAACACGCGCTAAGCTGAAGGATGTCTGCTGGCATGCACTAGGACATGCTGGAAGGAGACGGGGAATCCCGAAAGGGCCTTGTTCAAGGACCTTGAATTCTGCAAATGCTTAGGATCCACAGTCTAGATACTTTTGCTGAGGGTAAGCACTTTCAACTGTTCTTTGTAGGGGAGAGTAAAGCTCAGCCTTTTTAAGAAATGGAAGAGAACAAACTGGAACAGAATGGCAACTAGCAGTCATTCTGTAAGAGAGACCCTTGGCTTCAATTTTCCCATCACTCTGGGGAGTGCCTTAAACCCTAGAGAAAACGTTTTGGCGGATGTTTCCTGTAGAAGCCATGCTTCTGTAGCATGTATACCTGGGACCTCAAGATGCATTGTGCCAGAGGAGGATATGTCATTAGTGCTGTGCACAAACATCTCAGAGGGAGGAGTACTGTTCTTTGCTCTGTGCAGTGTCTGTGCAGACTATATTATACACCCTGCAGGTGAAACATTAAAAAAAATACATGCAGAGCCTGCAATTTTCCTAAATGCTGACCACTATGTTATTGCATCGGCTGTTTTTTCTGGTCTTGGGAATCATGATTTACCTTTTGCATTATAATATGCTTCACATTGAAGGTAACTAGTACTACTTCAAGACCCAGAAAAATCTTGGTGGGTAGAAACATTTTTTGGTTACATTAAAGTGACTAAAACTATCACTATGTGACTTCATGTTAGTGATGTAGTCACATCACTATGTGACTTCATGTAGCTACACTTCGTGTAGCTGTATCCTTTTTAGTACTTCAGGATGAAAATGACATTTCTTTGTATGATGTGTCATCCCCACAGTACCATCTTCTGCTTGATGAAGTGTGTGAGTCATAGCACTGCAAGCCTGATATGGAATTAAGGTAAGTGTATCTGCTGTAGAGTGTACCAAAACAGAGTCCAGTTTATTCTCTTGGGGAATAAGCTGGCTAGTTTGTGGTTACTGACAGAAATAAGCAGTTGTTAGTATACCAATACTTTCATACCATATCTGTTGTGGATTATCATCTCTTGTGATGTGCAGTTTTATGCTCATTTGTGTCAGGTGAAAGTCAAGCGCACTGACTGAGAACAAGGAGCATGTCTGTTCAACAGAAAGTTACTATTTTTGCATTTTCCAGGCTAGAACTGCACTTTATAATATTAATGTCCCCTCTCCTCTTCCTGTCACACTTGAAAAGATAATAGAAAACTGCATTTCCAAAGACTAAAGAATGTAGAATGCTCTAGAGTTTCAGTCTCATTCAGTTGGATTGATTTTACCATAACTCTTTTCAAAAATAAGCATTTTCATGTTAGCTGAGTGCACTGAAGCCTAATGGGTTTAATTTATGTGCAGCTGGGCTGTAACAATACTCTGTGAGCCATTACAGCTGTGCCTCTCAACTGAATGGCTTTGTACAAACCTCTAGTTAGCGATTAAGCTCCATGCAGTAGCTTAACCTGGAGAAATTCACAGTGTTTTACGAGCAACTTCTGTGCTAAATGGCAGCAACTCCTCTTTGGAGGCAAAGTTTTTTGCCCACAAAATGGGTTAATGAGCAGGTCTGTTATTATGCAGAAAAAAATATGCATGACAGACTGTAGTTGTATCTGATAGACTGCCATGGTGTTCCAATTGCCATTTCACTAGATTGTGGATGTTCTGATTGTCGAGTGAATTTTGGCTGTACTAAAAAATTGGGCTAATATGGGCGTGTCCCACAGGGTTTGATGATGATGCCCTAACCCAAATAGTTTTTCCTTTAAAGGCAAACATTGCTACAGGTGAAGGACTAATGGATGATGGTGATTTGTACGGTCTCATTTGGCTTGGCAATCATAGAAGATACCAGTAGCAAAAATAAAGACATTTAGAATGGATTCACTCTAGAGAAATCAGGTGGCCTTGCAAGGATTTCATATTTTAAGGTGAGTATGGCAGTCTTTCTCTTCTGTAAGCCTCAGTGATGCGTGCATTACTTTTTTTCCTGTGTTAATGATCACTATGGTTGCCTGTATCTTCATTGAAGCTGTGGCTGGAGATGAAGTAAGCTCTACATATGAGCAGATGTGACATGACTCTTTTGAAGTCTTACGTGCTTTTAGCAAACTTGCATTGGTTGGTTCCCACTGGTGCAGTGTTGCTTAGTAAAAGAACAGGCTGTATGAAAACTTACAAAAATAGGAATTGATGAGGTGAAAGGTAAAGAACTTTGAAGATGAACAGTGGTCTATTAATTATGGAAATATCATGTAATGTTATGCATGGCTGTGGAGAGCCTGGCATGGGCGCGATACGTTTGTGACCTGGAAAAAAATCTTCCAGAAGAGAAATGCGTTTTGGAGATGATCCCTTAGGATCATCGTAGGATGTGGCCTAATGAATATACTAAGAAAAATGAATCTGATGGAAATATCTGTCTTAGAGATAACAGAACATATTTGTTTCGATTGCCTATGATTATTTCCAACTTCAATAAACTTTCTTCACTTTCTTGTTTTCCCTAGTATTAGAGATTCCAAAAGCCCCTTCCCTTAGTTTCCTGTTTCTTGTCAAAGCAGTATAACTTCCTCATGTCCCCAGGCAGGATGGTCTTAATATACTTGGTGGGCTTGGGCTTGAGAAAGGGAAGCACTGCAGGGGAGAGGTCTTGTGGCTCTTGGGCCTCATACATTTTGCATGCAGTTCAAATATGCCTCTGATGCTACGTAAAACTTTATGATGTGAAGATCAGTGGTGCTGTAGCTGGCTATGAGAGCAAGCATAGTAGCAGGGATAGATGAGTCCATATTACTGTTCCAGCAGAGCCCAGTAGCCTTCCCAGCCCAAACCTTTAGAAGAACAATAGATCTTTTGGGAAAAATATTACAGTCTGCCTGTGAATGCCTTCTCTTCTCCATTCTCTAAGTCTTATAGGACACGTGTCTTGGGGTTTTTGGCACTCTGAGGATTTTGGCCTATGATTCATAAGGTTAGGAGCACTGGCTATTGTAAATGGCATGGATGAGCATGGTGTTGATGCATATCTTTTCTTCCTGATCAGTTACAGTATTCAGGGAAAGCTGTCTTTTCAGTGCTAAAATAACAGAGACTTGCTTTTTGTAAATTAAAAAAAAAAAAAAAAAAAAAAAAAAAAGGTATGGGAACTTTCCTTGCAGGTTTTGTAATATTATATATAAAAAATGTGCAGGGATGATACATAAATTTAGCTGAATTGTGCTGTCAGGTGGTTATGCAAATTTATTTTCAATTAACAGTAACTTTTAAGGACTTCTGTGGGTTCCCTTCAAAAATTATAGCAGATATTAAAAATACAGTTCTCTCCCATGTAGAGGCTCAAAGATGATAACTCCATACTAGTATATCATAAAATATTCTTTATGGGAACCTCGATATGTGAACAAGAATCTGTTTATCTGTCTTACAGTACTTTAAAATTTCATAAGCATTATCCTGTAAAGAGGAAATTACAGCCTTCCCTACAATCAAAATGGCATTATTTGCCATTATATAATGCCATAACTACAGTGGGATCAGGGTAAGACTCCAAATGTACTTCTATGGTTCTCACTATAACATATGACCGTGGGAAGACCTTGGAACATGACTTTCCTATCTTTGCTCAGTGAGCTGGGAGATATTTAATCTAACCACAAGCCACATCCATTCCTGTCAACTTAATTTGAGAATACACGTTTAAGGAAACAAAATGAAATGGCTCTCCCTTGGGACCTAGCATTGTTCCACTGTCCCTGGGTGTTTTAAGTACATCTGTTTATGGTTCATTCTCTGTTTCAGGCTTTAAAAATGTCACTAAAATTCCAAAGGGGGAAAGTCTCAGTTGGAGGAAGGAGTAAATGCCAATTTTCATGGTTTATACCACTTCAAATAAAATAAATAAATAAATAAATAATCAGTCATTAGGTTCATGATTGACATTTAGTTGCAAGAGACAAAAATAAATTCCAAATATGACCTAAAATGTCATAGATGATATTCTTGGGAATTATGTTACAGTATTGTATTATTGAGCACAAAACTATTAATGGCAGTGAAACTCTTATAATACTGCATTGTTTCTATACCTTCTTTTCTTACCTAAGTGGCAAATTAAAATCCTCTAAGAGAGCAGTGCTGTTTTCCAACTGTGCTGAAAGAACCAAGGGCTCAGCACATTTGTTTTAAAGCCGGGTTTTGGGCCTCCAGTGGTCAGTGCTCTTTTGTGCTGAGTTTACCACACTGTTTATGAGGGAAGGATTTACAAGTGTTGCTTTTAGAAATCAGATCTTCTGGTAGCCTGTACGTTTTTCAGGACAGTTACTGATGTGCTGACATGTAGATTCTGAGCTCTTATCATTGGTGGTATCTTCAAACTTACAAAAAAGAACGCGGTGAAGGATAGAGGAGTTCACAACTGTTGATAGAAGGGAATGGCAGGGAAGCAACTCTAGAGAGATTCAAGAACATCCTAGGAGTTACAATGGTAAATTTAACTGCCACGAGTGTTTTATTTTGGATTTAGCATTGTGGTGAGGGAACTTGGCCAAATTCCAGTTCTATAGTGATATGTGCAAGTGCTTAAATTGTTGCGAAATTAATCTTTAATTAAGACATTGTCTTCCATTTCTAAAGTGCAAATGTACAGTGAAGTACAACAGCAAGATTTTTACAGGCAAAATCAGTGGCAACTAGTATCCTGGAGAGGTACAAACAACACTACACAGCTGCGTTGCTCACTTCCACTCTCAGGCATCCAAACATGCAGCTAGCACACGTGTATACACACACTTTCATACACATTTCCCCTGCCCAATCTCGTATTTATACTTTTTTTTATATATACATGTGTGTTTGGCTGTTCTACAGCACTTCCACAATAGCTAAATAATTGCCTGTGCACTTCCCTGGGTTTATCCAGCTCCTTCCATGCATTCTGTGCTTGCTTCAGTAGCCTCTTTGGCAATTAACTGGGAATACGGTTAGCCCCTAGACTTTGCCACTCTTGTGACATTAATCTCCCTGTTCCTTGCTGGCTTCCTTCTAATAACATGCTGGGGAATTGTGCAAAGGTCTCTCTTCACCAGGGCTAAATGTCAAACAGGTAGCATATGAAGAGACCTGAGACTGCGAAGACGGTTCAGAATCTGATCAGTCCAGCATCCTGTTTGCTTTGCAGTCAGTTTTACCATTCAGTGTGTCACAGATAGCCTCAGGGACCCCGAGGCTGGAAGCTTGGCTGCTAGCAGCAATGTGTCCGTTGTGCTCTGGTAAGGGATTGAAGGTGAAGAACTGGTATGGATCCTTTTGCCTGCTGCTTTCTTGTAAGGGGCTCAGGAATGAGCTGGAGTTTTTCCATTCCTGGAATGTGCACATTTCCATATGTGGGTGAGTAATTTTGCTCAGGTAGCCAGGGCTGGGAGATGCTGAAGATAATGTCCTTTGACTGCCACTTAAGAAACTCCCACTGTCTTCCAGAGAGTCCTTCCTAGGGTGTTCAAAGGAGCACCGATTCCAGTTTCTGTAGCTGTAGGCCCACCACCCCAACTGCTTTCGACGGTGGCACTGACATTTTAGGATCTGTATGAAAGCCCTCTTGAACTCTTTGCTTGAGCAAGGGTAGATGATTGGATTCAAGCAGCTGTTAAAGTAGCCAAGCCAAAAAATCACCTTGAAGATTGTTTCAGGGGGCTTCAGAGCTGAAAACAGAGAGCCTGTTCAGAAGAAACAAGCAGAGACAATATGTGAGATAAATGGTTTGTCTGTTTTAGGAAAGGTAAATGTCCCATCGGATCACTGTTAGAATCTATTTGTCATATGCATGCATGCATATGACATGCATGCAGCTTTCATTTTTGGTCTTTTAGTAATAACATGCTATTTGTATTATTTTAAAAGCTAACAAGGAACTGCTTTATCCACCATCCAAAATATAAAGGAGCATGTATTTAATGTAGAATTAAAATAAAGAGTTGTGTAGAATTAAAATAAAATACCGGTGAAAGACACAAAATGTTCATTGTTCGAGCTGCTGTATGATGCACACATAGAACAGGGTCATGCCTTCTGCAAAGAGCTATTAACTATCACCTTTTGAAGAAAAAGATCTAAATATTCCCAGGCTTCTGGGAATATATGTGCCCAGATGTACCTTACGCCTAAGACAATGCGACCTACACGTCGCATTGCCACATCATCCTTCAAAAAAGAAAGAAGGGCTATTGTTATGGGGGGCTCCCTTCTGAAAGGGACAGAGGGACCGATATGCCGACCGGACCCAACCCGCAGAGAAGTCTGTTGCCTCCCTGGGGCTCGGGTGAGAGACTTTGCCAAGAAAGTCAAGCGCCTGGTACGGCCCACTGACTACTACCCGCTACTGGTCTTTCAGGCTGGTAGCGATGAAGTAGCAACGAGAAGTCCGAAGGCGATCAAAAGAGACTTTAGGGATTTGGGGCGACTACTTAGAGGATCAGGGGCGCAGGTGGTGTTTGTCCTTCCGATAGGGGGGATCGAAGCTGAAAGACGTACTGTTCACATAAACTCGTGGCTTCGAGACTGGTGTGACCGGCAGAATTTTGGTTTCTTTGATCATGGGAAGGTCTACGCTACACCGGGCCTGATGGCACCGGATGGGATGCACCTCTCTCGGAGAGGGGTAAGGATCTTTGGTCAGGAGTTGGCAGGGCTGATAGATAGGGCTTTAAACTAGAGTCGAAGGGGGAAGGGGCTAAAACCAGGCGCGCCGGTGAAGACCTAAGGGATGGTACGCTAGAATCAGAGGGGCTGTGTGCCAGTGAGGTCCTTTGGTCAGATCCACAAGGTGCTGAGTGTAAGGAGACGCACTTGAAATGCTTTTACACAAACGCACGCAGTATGAGGAATAAAATAGATGAGCTAGAAGTCCTGGCCCAGTCCCGCAACTACGACATCATCGGCATAAGCGAAACCTGGTGGGATGAGTCCTGTGACTGGGGTGTTGAGATAGATGGTTACAGGCTCTTCAGGAGGGACAGGCAGGGTAGGCGAGGTGGTGGGGTGGCGATGTATGTGAAGCAGGGGCTGGACTGTGTGGAACTTCAGGTCGGCAATGGCAAAGTTGAGAGCCTCTGGGTAAGGATCAAGGGACAAACGAATAAAGGGGATGTCGTTGTGGGAGTCTATTACAGACCGCCTGGCCAGGACGATAGCGCCGATAAATTATTCTTTACAGAACTAAGAGAGGCCTCGAGATTAACTCCCCTTGTCCTTATGGGGGACTTCAACTTGCCGGACGTTAACTGGGAGTGCCACACGGCTGACACGAGCAAGTCCAGGAGGTTCATGAAGCACCCAGATGATAACTTCTTGGTACAGGTGCTAACGGAGCCAACTAGGAAAGGTGCCCTCCTAGACCTGTTGCTAGAAAACAGAGAGGGTCTGGTGGGAGATGTGGTGATTGGTGGCCGCCTCGGTCATAGGGACCATGAAGTGGTTGAGTTCAAAATTTATGGTGACAGAAGGAAAAGTGCCACCAAAACCTCATCCCTAGATATGGGGAAAGCGGACTTCAGGCTGCTCAGGGAACTAGTCAGTAAGGTCCCCTGGGAAACTGCTCTTGAAGGCCTCGATGTCCACCAGTGCTGGTCACTCTTTAAGCGATGCCTCCTAGAAGCACAAGATCAGGCAATTCCAAAATATCGCAAGTCAGGCAGGCGGGGCAGGAGGCCGGCGTGGCTGACCAGGAACATTCTAATGGAGATTAGGTGGAAACAGAGAGTGTTTCGCTACTGGAAGGAGGGCCAGGCGTCATGGAAAGAATACAGGGATGCTGTTCGTGTTTGTAGGGAGAAAGTTCGAGTGGCCAAAGCACAGCTAGAGTTGAAGCTGGCTGTGTCTGTGAGAGAAAATAAAAAGGGTTTTTTTAGATATGTGAATGGAAAAAGGAGAACTAAAGAATACATAGGGCTGCTCCTTGATAGGGAAGGTCTCCTCACAGACGATGACGTAGGCAAAGCAGAGACACTTAACGCCTTCTTTGCCTCTGTCTTCAATGCCGATGATGGGCTTCGGGACCCAGGGTGCCCTGAGCTGGAGGGCCGGGATGGTGGGGATGACAAACTCCCAACTGACCCTGAACGTGTGCGGGATTTGCTACTCCACCTGGATCCCTACAAGTCCATGGGTCTGGATGGGATTCATCCCCGGGTGCTGAAAGAGCTGGCGGATGTCATCGCGGAACCTCTCTCAATTATTTTTCAACGATCCTGGGAATTTGGAGAGGTCCCAGTAGACTGGAAGCTGGCAAATGTTGTGCCAATTTTCAAGAAGGGTCAGAAAGAAGACCCTAGCAATTACAGGCCTGTCAGTCTCACGTCAGTGCCTGGTAAAATCATGGAGAAGTTGGTTCTCGGACTTATTGAGGCGCACCTGGGGGACAAAGCAGTCATTGGTCCCAGCCAGCATGGGTTTGTGAAGGGTAGGTCCTGCCTAACTAACCTGATTTCCTTTTATGATAAGATCACCCGTATGGTGGACCAAGGGAAACCAGCTGATGTGATTTTTTTGGACTTCAGCAAGGCTTTTGACACGGTTTCCCATAGGATCCTACTGGACAAAATGTCCACCATACAGCTAAATAAAAACATCATACGATGGGTGAGCAATTGGCTAACGGGCAGGGCCCAAAGGGTTATGGTAAATGGGGCTGCGTCAGGCTGGCGGGCGGTCACCAGTGGGGCCCCTCAAGGCTCCATTTTAGGGCCGGTACTTTTCAATATTTTTATAAACGATCTGGATGTAGGAATAGAGGGTATTTTGAGCAAGTTTGCTGATGACACCAAACTTGGAGGAGTTGTGGACTCAAATGAGGGCGTAAAGGCCTTACAGAGGGATCTGGACAGGTTGGAGAGCTGGGCGATCACCAACCGCATGAAGTTCAATAAGAGCAAGTGCCGGGTCCTGCACCTGGGACGGGGAAACCCTGGCTGCATGTACAGACTGGGCGATGAGACACTGGAGAGCAGCCTAGAAGAGAGGGATCTGGGGGTCGTGGTAGACAGCAAGTTGAATATGAGCCAGCAGTGTGCCCTGGCAGCCAGGAGGGCCAATCGTGTCCTGGGGTGCATCAAGCACGGCATCGCTAGTAGGTCAAGGGAGGTGATTGTCCCGCTCTACTCTGCGCTGGTGCGGCCTCACCTCGAGTACTGTGTGCAGTTCTGGGCACCACAGTATAAAAAGGACATGAAACTGTTGGAGAGTGTCCAGAGGAGGGCTACGAAGATGGTGAAAGGCCTTGAGGGGAAGACGTACGAAGAACGGCTGAGGTCACTGGGCCTGTTCAGCCTGGAGAAGAGGAGGCTGAGGGGAGACCTCATCACAGTCTACAACTTCCTCGTAAGGGGTTGTCAAGAGGCAGGAGACCTTTTCTCCATTAACACTAGTGACAGGACCCGCGGGAACGGGGTTAAGCTGAGGCAGGGGAAATTTAGGCTGGACGTCAGGAGGGGGTTCTTCACAGAGAGGGTGGTTGCCCCAGGGAAGTGGTCACTGCACCGAGCCTGTCTGAATTTAAGAAGAGATTGGACTGTGCACTTAGGCACATGGTCTGAACTTTTGGGTAGACCTGTGCGGTGTCAAGAGTTGGACTTGATGATCCTTATGGGTCCCTTCCAACTCAGGATATTCTATGATTCTATGATTCTAATTCTTATACATTCTTGTGAAGCTCATAAACATTGCCACACTAGATTATTAGAGGGGTACAAACCTCTTGAAACCAGAAGTTAATTGTGGTAGGTCATATATCTCAGCCAATCATAAAAATGATGTAACCCAAACAAAGAGATTACTTTATTTCCTCTTTTGTTCATGACCAAATAGTTTACCTACAGAAGCTGCCCAAATGAAAAACACATACTGGGAAATCCACTTCACGTACTTCTAGCATTAAAAGCATTTAACTGATCAACTATATTTAGCAATTGGAGCTCTATAAAAGAATGTCTGATTTTTTTTAAAGCAGAGCAGACATTCAGTAGTTATCCATCTGGGAAAATACCTTTGTGTCTGGTAAAGTAATCACAGAGCAGGGGTTCAGGGGAGAAGCCTCCTTTCAAGAAGTGGAATTTGATTTGTAGAGGTTTTTCAAGTGGAAGATGATGCTCAAACCCGAGTGTCATATCTCTGAGAAGTGCAACACATACGCTAGAGTAGTTTCAGATTCCCTGGGCTGTGAAAGCAGCTGAGTCAGTTGTGACTGTCAGGATGCCTTAGTGGGGAGGAGTGTGATTCTAGGCATGTTTCCCATGTCTCATAGCAATGTAGAGGCCATGGCTAGTGCCTGAAAACTATGCAAAAGCATTTCCCAGCTACTTGGGTAAATAACTCTTACATGTCACTGCGGATACTGTGACATACAGAGGGCAATTCTGCCCAGGTCCTGACTATAGGGGTCCGAGTCTCCTTTGCTCACAAGGAAGCCAGGTAAGTACATGTTGTTCCTCACACATCTGCTGTCCTCAGTGTGTCAACTAGTCCCTGAGCTGGCTCAGAAAATAAGGTACTAAAATGGCATTGACTCTCTGGAGAGTCTGTTTCCCTCCTCCCACCTGGGTAACAGATCCTGTGGATCCAGAATAATAGTTTTTTTCCCCGGTTGTGTACGGGAATGCTGCTGCTTAACACTATCTCTGCCTATGACCTTGGAGCTAAGCATCATGTCACCCCTTAAGGTTAAAATGGAAGTTTTAAATTGCAACGTTTATAGTACTTCTTTCATAACTCCTACACTTGGTTTTTATATCACGTGCAAGACTTTTGTAAGTTAAATTCACATCCCTTCTTGCTTTGTTACTGCTAATGATGTACAGGGTTTGACATGCGTCTTCTCTCCATTTGTTTGAGGTCCTATATCTGCGCTGATTGATACTGCAGAAAGTACTAAGTAGAACATGAGAAATACTGGAGAAACTATGAGTTATGGCTGATAAATTTCCAGTCAGTTAATCAAAGTGATGCAAGCACTTAAACTGTGTATTGTTAGTGTTAAATACTATTTGATGAAAGATCCAGAAACAATTCATGTGATTGCACCAAATAAGCCAATAAATTAATATCAGATTCTTATAAAGCTTTAGAAAAAGTTGATCCAAGTTAAAAACTGCAACCAACATAAGGAAGATCTTCCAAAATTTCCCACATGCACAGTTGCAAACCTTTTCAGGATTCATTTTGTAAAAAATTAATGTTTTATCTTCGATTTAGAGAAAAGCTTTGTGACTGTACAAAACAAGTAAAAAATATAATTATGTACACCAAGGAACTTAATGGAGCTCATCCTGATAAATTTCTTAAATTGTTTTCTGGAGCTCCCCTAAAATGTAAATGATTTTTAACTCTTAAAACCCAGTAAACTTCATGAAGTGGCTGAAGAGCTTCCATTTTTTTCTTATGTGTAAATTTTGAATGGACAGTGGTGACTTTTTCCAGATCAGTTGGTTTGCCTTTCTCTTATACTCTAATAATTGAAAATCTATGGGACATTCCTCTACCAGACTTAAGTATTTTTTAGGCAGGTTAAATATGGACATAGTAAATGCTGTTGTATAGCTTTCAATAAAATAAAATATTATTAAGAATATTTACTGAAAAATTTTGTGGAATTCCCTAAGGGCAAATAAAATAAGCTAAGCTATCGAGGAAAACTGGGAACCAATGCAGACAACTGGGTTATACTTGTGTAATCAGTATCACACATGAACCAAATATAACCACGTACTGTAAAAACTAAGAGACCAAGTAGGGAAAAATGTAAAAAGCTGAGTGCTGAAAAAAGCTTAATCTTTGTAAACTGCTGGAAGAAATATGTGTTCCGTTTTTTTAAAAAAAAAAAAAAGTAAAAAAAAAAAAGTAAGGAGCTTATGTCTGTCTTTTACAATAATCTGTTTTTCAAATGTCATTTGAAAAAAAATGACAGCAGGCTATTTTCAGCAGCTGCAGCAAGCATTTTCAAAGCTCTTTTATATTAAAGGGTAGCAACACAGAAGTGTAGAGAACTTCCTCATAACGACCCTGAGTGACAGAGGCACCTTGTGTTCTGTCCTGATTCTTGAAAAATTACTAAGCCCCGATCAATTTTTTAAAAGCTATTGTGACCCTAGATGAGTCATGAACAAGAAAACTTGGAAATACGTTAGTTAGGAAAGTTGTGTGGTGGTATAATTTAAAAATAAGCATCAGAATTTAGTTACAATAGTAGAAAAGTTCTGAAACTAAGAAATTTGGGAAAAAAATTCAAGGAGTTAACGATCATTAATGACTACTTTGTTCTCCACTTTGTGCTGTTTGCAGAACCATGAAAAATGTAAATACTGCTTGTTTAAATTATACAGAAGCTATTGTGTTGTTTTCACAAGAAGGCAAGGAAGAAATATGCTTTTCTGAACAAGGAATATTAATTTGATTAAAAAGCTGTTTTATATACTGATCTGTTAATGTCTTGTTTCTTTTATTTACATTAAAGCTTGACAGAATTCTACATCATTCTTCTACTCTTCCTTGTATATATGTGTGTGTGTATATATGTACACTGCCATGAAGGGAGAAGAATTTTATCTATGAATTTTGTCTACCGTATAATGCACTTTTACTTCCTAGGTTTTCAAAAACCAGGTGGAAGGCAATTATTCCAAGAAGGCTGTAGCAATAAGCAAGGTCACTGTAATACACGTGAGAATAAGTTCACATATGGGAGCATACCTCACTTGCTGTCAAGTAGCACTTTTCATCTGTCAATCATCCTGCCTTTATACCATCCTCCTGATTTTACCAGTGGGAAATAAGAGCTGGAGGAAGGTAAAAGCAATCAGCTGAAGGTCATGTGCTGAATAATTTTCACCAGGAAGAAAGTTTTTGTTTTACCAGGAATGAAACCATGAGATCTGGCACAACTCTTATCTGCTAGAACACACGGTGGGCAGTACAGTGCATTCAAACAGTGTGTTGGTGACTCCTGCTACCTTTGCCACCACCCAAAGAAAAAGCAGAATTCAGGAGTATTTCCTGAGATCAACAGAAACTAGTTAATCCCCATCTCTGGCTGTACAGGGGTTGTATGCAATTGCTACATGACCTTAGCAAAGCCCCACCTATGAAGGAATCCGTGGCTAACAAAGAGGACCACTAGTAAAACCTACAAATGCTATGAAATATAGTAATTTTGAGATACATCATAGTGAATAAAAAGAGCTGAGAAGAGACTCAACAATTAGTATTTAACAGCATAAAACTTATATACAAAGAGGAATTAAATTATTATTTTTTTCCATGTCCATAGTGAGCGCAGTGATTCAAATTGCAGCAAGGCAAATCAAGAGTACAGCTTGGGAAACACTTTCAGTCTACCAAGACAGGAAAGTTCGGGAACATACTGCCTTAGAAGGGTGTAAAAATCCAGCCCTGGAGGCTCTTAAAAACAGAGCAGACACGCATCTCCTGATTTATGTATGGCTGATCCAGCCTTTGGGTTGGAGGATGCCCTGCATGACCTCTTCAGATCCCTTCTAGTCCTGCTTTCTCTGATTAGCTCTGCAGGCTATAACTGTTCATCAGGAAAACTTTATGGCTTAAGTTTTGGCAACCCAGCAGAGTTTTACATCTGCAGTACTGGAATCCCACTGACACTGAAGTCTTAGATCCCGTTGGTAAATATAACCACTATTTAGGCTGAGGATTAACTGTTAGAAAAATGGAATGTCCAAGTCCAATATTAATTTGAGCATTTATTTTCTTCAAGGCTTTGGAAAGTTTGAGTTTTTTGTATTCAGTCCTTCCTTACTGGTTGGAATCCCAGCCTGAATTCTCTACACAGAGAGAAGAAAAGATGTTCTGAATTATCCAGAAGGTGGTTTAGTTGGAAGTCACTATACATGCCATGTGCTTCTAAATATAGGTTAATTTGGTGACTATTATACAAAGCACGACTGCCTTTCACCATATAAAGATATGAAAAATATTTTGATGAGCTTGAATATTTTTAACATTACCCGTTTCCCTACCTTGTTCTTGGAATTAACAACAATACCTTTTATTTAACTGAACACTGGCTTTACCTCATAATTAACCTGTCAGGAGAAAACAACAGGGGGCTATTTTGGTACCTTGATAAAATGATAAAGCTAAGCCTACCACATACTCTCTCTAAATATCAAACTAATATTTCCTCCCCTAATCTCCAACTATTTTCCCATCACAGCCTGATAAACAGATTAAATATTTCCCTGTACTGATTTAGATTGCTTTTCAAAATGGCTGAAAAATGTTGCTTATTATTATCTTCTGGGTGATTTATTTGTGAGGTGAGTAGCCAGAGTGTCTCCCTTGCTCAAAATCTCTTTCCTGATGCTTCATGTTTAACAGCTTCACTCAAAGGGAATGTGTATTCTCTTCCCTCTTATTTTGATGAGCGAAACCCTGTGATAAATTAAACGTAGCACCATAAACTAACCTCTGATTGCACCTTTTACACCACTGAAGTTTTTGCAAAGCCTGCATCCAGCAAAATTGCAGAACAGGAAATATTTTAGAAACTCAATCAACTTGATCAGGTTTTATTGTATTTTGACCATTAATTTAACAAGCTGTGCTCACCATACTTGACAGAGCTATTTGGTCTGGAAACACACTGAGCAACAGCAAATATCATGAAAAGGAATTAAGAAATATTTCATTTAGTAAAAGGTAATTTCATTTAGGGTCTGACTTTTTTATAATGAATGTTTTATTACACTGAAGGTAAGTAAAGCACCCTCAATGAGATTAGGGGATGTCGTGGGAAACAATTTGGCATGTCAGTGGTATTCATGCATTCTGCAGAGTTACTGGCCAGAACATCACTGAGCTATTAACATTCAGAGTCCACTGGAGTCAGTGGGAGTACTTGAAAGCCTTTGTAAAGGCTCGTAAAGGCTTCAGTGGAGTTTGGAACAATCCCTAAATTATCAGGGTGAGCAGCAGGAAAATCTTCTGGACTGCCTTAATCCCAATCCTTTTAATTAAAAAAACTCATCACTGAAGGAAGTTTTGATGTTGCCCTCTACAGAGGTGAAACATATACACACGTGTAAATAAATACTCCCACACACTGGTCTCTCATATTTTTTCCTTTTCTGTTACTTTTCATCTATCTAAATATCTGCTTCATTGCTGCCTCTCTCCTATATTCGTACTGCTATATTCGTACAGAAAGGAGGGTGGGAAAGTTAAGACTTTCTATTTAAGGATCCTTAATGTAATAGTTGGTGAGGTTCTTGATGAAAGAGTAGTACACAGGACATGTTTGAGTTTCCACTTCCACTTTATGAAAGAAAGAGCTTAGCATCAAAATTAGACCAGTCAATGCAACCAACTCACCAAGCACTCCCACCCCACCAGTTCCTTCCAGGAAAAGGGACAAAACATGCTCCAGTTGTGTGGAAGGTGACCACGTACTACAGTAATTAGCTGGAGTTTAAGCCTTAAAAGTAAGATATAATAAGGTAATGTTTATGAGTTAAACAAAACTTTCACAATCACTTCTGATCTTTCTGTGCCATTGTGCTCTGTGAGCTATTTCCAGCCACGCAGAGGAAATAAACAGTGTGGATAAATGACCAACAGTTGTTTGTGACACCAGATAGTCATCTATGAAATATCCCTGGGTTCTGCTGTGGTTTTATCTCCTTCCTTCATCCTTCATGCAAGGAGTATACATATATTTATACTTTAGACCGAAAAATCAAGAAGTTGATGCTTCCTTAGGTCCCCTGAAGCCCTCCCTGCTCCAGGCTGAAGAAGCCCTGTCCCTTCAGCCTCTCCTCACACAATGTGCTCCAGGCTCCAACATCCTTGGTCACCTCCACTGGACTCGCTTCAGGTTATTGTCTTCCCTGTAACACAGCTTTCTGCATGGATGCCCTGTTGCAGACATGCTCTAATGAGTGTTAAATTAAAAGGGCACAATCACCTCCCTCCATCTCCTGGCTCTGTTCCTGCTGATACAGCCCAACGTGCTGCCAGCTTGCATCTGATAGGGACATCTGAATAGTTTTACATCCTGTGTTATATTCATCTGAGTCATCTTCATAGGCGAGGGTATTCTGTGAGTGTGGATTTTCAAGAGTGCCATGTATTTATTATTTGTACCTAGTGGAAGCAACATTTTACACTATTGATGGTTAATTAATCCAAAATTAAGCACATTCTCCTTTACTGTCTGCCTCCTCTTTAATACCTCTGTTTTTTTTTTTCTTTCCCCACCTTGGTGTATTCACTTCCAGTTATTTGTTTCTTTCTTTTCATTTTAAATAATTCCTTCTCCTCTCATGTCTTGTTCAGTTCTTAACTCCAATGGCTCATCTATTTTCAAACCACTTTCTATTGTGATAATTGCTTTTCTATTAATTAAACATCCATTTTTAATATAAGTTGTGTATTTGATAGCAATTAAGTCTATAAATTACCCAGAATTATCAGTTGTATTCAGAATGAAGTATTTGATAATTAGATTAGATAATGGTTGGACGTTTGAGGAGAAGTACCACCATGAATTTCCTAGATTTAAGGATAAGAAATCTCTATGAATAATTTTGGGTTGTCACATGATATGTTTTTCTACCACTTACAAAAATTCATATTTCAAAAACTTTAAATCTGGTTCTGCTTAGCTGTGAGACAGCCTAGGGTGAGTGGATGTTGTTGTTTACTGGAACAAATACAGCATTTGTTTTTACTGAAACAGAATGGTCTGGAGTTCAGTGCTGTGCTGTGTGTCACTTGATATTCCAGTAATAGCAAACCAGCTACAATAAAATATGTTGTGAAACAATAACCATGTAGAAAGAGAGCCTCACTGCACTGGTTTCCACATCGTCTTAATCTTTAAAACAAGACATAAAATTTGAAACTACTTGCGCCTATTAATAACAAGTAGAAAATTTAAAACTTGTACTGCTGAATGGAGGTATTCTGGAGAGAACGCCACCATCTTGTCTGTATACTACAAAGGAGAAGTAGGCAGAGAATTTGCTATTTGGAAGTTTTCTTATAGAATCTGGTCAAATGTAAATGGTTAAGGTATCCCGGGAAGGCAAACATAATCCTCCTTCATTCAGCCCAGATGACTATTACATTTTATTGCAGCATGGAGCCTTTCCAACCAGAGTTAAATCTGACCTTTTCAATGTTCTCCGTAGGAGAAAATTCCAGTGTTTTAAAAATTGCTGTAGTGTTGAAAGCATTGCAAAATGATAGCGAGTCCTGAAACATTAAAAGCAGGAAGCATCAGCGATATCAAACCCCGTCTCTCACCCTGTTCTCAAGAAGACAACATTTCGCAAAAAATGAAATGCAAGAAACTTGTTTTATGCTGGAAATCATCATTGCTCTGAAAAGAGCCTTTTCTTGGTGTTAGGCAGTAGATGACTGCTGATGGCCTGGCCAGGAACCTCCACCTCTCCCCTGCAGTTCCCGCTGCAATTCCTGCTGTAGCCATACCTGTTGGTAGCAGCTGAGTTATGGCTGCTTAATGAACAGGGAAGCTTCGAGTGCTACATCTATATAGCTAGTAAAACTCTCTCTATAAAACTAATAAGCTGCCTCTGACCAGGCTTATTATAAGTTTACAGAATGCAGAAAGGATGTTAGTCTTTTATTTAAGATTTCTGTGGTCCTTTTTACCACATGCTTGGCCAAGTTGGCATGCCAAGATTTTAAAGCTAATTGGATTTCTCAAGCTTCTGATTTCTTTCCTTCCAGCATTCAGTGTTTGTTTACATTCCACTGGATATAGGAAAGAAACCCCACAGTTTACAAACATCAGAGGATGAAGTAGAGAGAATGGTTATAAAAATAAGAGCCAATGGGACTGCAGACCTTCTGGAGAACAGAGTCAGCATAACAGTGAAAAAAAGATCTTGAGAACTAGGAAGAGCATCCAAAATCAGTAGATTAAAATTCAATAAAGAAAATGAAAGGGAAGATAGTTAAAACCACTAACTGCAAACTGGTAATGATGGTGAGCAATTTGTATGTGGCTTTGGAGTACATTGGTGTGTCTGTGGATTGCCTTAGGATGCGTAACTAAATAAAAATGCAACAGAGCTGAGGTTTTTCATGCCCTATCTGTAGCTGTTATGTTAACAAAAATTCTGAGTATGTCTTCAATAACAAAATACAGAGATATGAGTGAGATCTGGAAAATACATGAGATATAGAAAAATCCATCAAGTGCTTAGAGTTTTGACACAAACTCTGAACATCTTTGTTAATAGGTATAGCTACCGCTTCTCTGTCCAGAATGCCTATGATGGCGTACACCACAGAGAGAATATACTTTTGTAAACTGTGTTGCCATTACAAAAGTATGGTAAAATCAAGAACAAGTTTAGGAAGAATCTTTTTCAGCACTCTAAAACTGACAGTAGGTAGGGACAGAAATAGAATATTGTTATTATTTTGTCCTGAAGAGTTACAGACTTCAGCAGCTTGCTAACTAGAAAGAATATGGGCTGAGCTTATGCTTGTTTTGCAAAGGATTAGCTGATTAAAGGAGTCTAGAAAAGCTAATCTAAGTCTGCTGACATTTCATTTATTATACTTAAATATCTTCAATTACTGGGCATGCTTCGGTGTCTTTTTCTCCTCTTCTCAGTTCTGACACAGCTGAGGCAATCTGTCTTGGACATCACTGGTAAACAATAGGACTCTAGCAGGGAATTGAATAACACTGCTACAAAGATGCTGTATGAACTTCCATTATATTTTCTCCTTTACAACTTAGAGACTGATTATTACTGCTTTTCAATTTCTAGGTATCACATGAAAGCCCATCAAAATAGCTCTAAATCTTGCAGTGGATGATGGAGCAGGACTTTAGTGAAGATACTAAAAAAAGATGAATTTTTTGTTCATGTCTGTATTTCACAGATAGGTGCACTAAAGAGCATACAACTGATATCCTGTGGTATGGCCTTGATGCTTTAGCACTGTATGCACATGTATTTATTTACTCAGTCCTTTCATCATCATCATGACTACTAACCTGATCAATGGCATGTGTTTGCAAAAGCCCATAGCACAAGAACCTTGTGTCCACTGCCTTGCTGGATGCTCAAAGCAGTGTTCCCTCTCAAATTCTCACTTCTCTCCTGTCTTTGATTTCAATAGTTTTGAGATATCCTCTTGCTGTCCAGTGGCTCTGTCCTGAATTTTTTTTTTTTTGCCTTGGAACTTTCTGATTCAATAAAGAACACTACTGGGTCTGTTTTGTGGGCCTGGAAACTGCAGTATCTTTTTCTGCTATCTCCATTAAGAGTCCCTGGTGTTTAGCCACAACATTTTTTTTCTAGGGGCAGACATGGTTTGATGGAAGTAGTAGCAGGACTTTGTTCCTTCATTACCACTGCTGGTGTGGTTCATGCTCCTATGTTATGGTCATCTTGCAGTCATGTTCTTGAGAATCCCATCTTTCACACCTGAGACAGGAAGATGCCCTGCCATTGAGCAGTCATCACAAGTGGATTTTTCTGTATTCACATTTCTCTGTACTGCTTTGCAGATTTACTTTTCTAAGGCTGTACACTTTCAGATTGCCCTTTGGTCCTCTGACCTGCAAATGAAAGTTTGCATAAGAAGTGCCCAAGCCTTTGGAATTTGTGGAGTTTCACCTGCTTTGATGAAACATATTTATTCTAAAAAGTAGAGCTCTGTAATTGGTAACTGGGATCCCAGGGATGCAATTTACTTTTGGACAGAAGGCTCAAACCAGGGCTTAAGGGAGTTTATTTTAGTAGTAAAATGAATCACCTTGAAATAAGCTAGTTCTCCCTGTGGCAAAACATGCTGTACTGGTCAAGAAGTGCTCATATTTAGGCTTCTGGCTAGAAAATAGGAGGAACGGGTTCCTGCTGTCACCTGTGTGATTGGACGTTGTACCAGATGCACCTACAAGAGGGCAGAGGGTCAGATTGCAATGCGTATCATTAAGTCTTCCCAGTCCTGTGTGACCATTACAAGAAATCTAGAGAGTTAAGCTACTTTGTGAGGTGAAGACAAGGCAAGACAAAAATGAGGTGGAAGACAAAGCAGGCTGGAAGCCTTGCAGTGATAGCAGTGGACCTAATGCCTGGAAGTGTTTCCCATGGGAAACTGAGCAGCCTAATTTGGTATTCTTGGTGCAGAGATGCAGAGGTTGGCCTGATGTAACATAAATCTACATACTGTACTCGAACAACATTTTATTTTAAGAATCATTTTGTATTGGCTGACCTGTAGCATGCAGAATATTTTTATGTTCTTTTTTATTATTCTGTAGAGAGGCTTCAAAAACTTAATATATAAAGATAGTCAAAACAGTTGTATCTTCATTATGAGGCTCTTGGGACTTTATCCTACTGCCAGTTAAGATATGACAATTTTATTTCTGACTTTAGTGGATAAGATGAAAGGTTTTCTGGGAGTAGGGGCAGTTAGGTTCCGAGCATGGAAGCAAGTAAGACTGCTGATCTCCACTAGAGTTAAGCAATGGGCTGGGGAAGTTCATGTGCTTTGGTGAAAGTAGTGGAGGTGGTGGGTTTTGTGTATTTTCATTTGTGTATTGTGTGAGGTCTACAGCTGGGAGCTGGCAAGCTCTGTCTGATGCCTCATTTAACAGGAATGGGACTAAACTTTTACCAAGTAGCTAGGGGGAAACATATGATCTTTCATTTCTGATTAATTTTTTTAATAAAGTTATTGGCATAAATTGGATCTTTGTTTAAAGGAGGAAATTTTACTGAATATCTGCTGAGCTCTAGTCTTTGGATAAAAATCCTTAATTTTTCTTTCAATTTTTCAGCAATGCATATTTAATACAGTTCTGATAACCAAACACAAATTTGTATGAGGGGAAAGAAAAGAAACATTTATTTTGAAGAAGCAGGATATTTACTCTTCAAAGCTGGGTCACTGAATTTATGGCACAAGCAGTTGTCTTGAAGACACATATGTCTTCATTTTATTTTTTATGCTGTACCACAAATAATTTTGGGTGGCAAAGATGACAGTTTACAAAGCCATGGAGCATTTATGAATGTGCACAACAAGGGCATTCCGTAGCTCTATTTCTATCTGGAAATGATATCTGTTAAATTCTCATTGATACCAGTTTTGCTGCATTATCAGGTGCTTAACACCAAAGGAAGTGTGGTTCAGTCATCCAGCTCTGGACAAAAAAGAGATTGTGGGTCATTCTTTGTGCTGATAGTTTCATGATGCTCAACACATTATAGTGTCAGTGCTCGAATTCCTCCCTGTAGCTGTACACAGTACTTTCTTTCAGAGCTTTCCTCACAGAGCCTTTTGATTCCTGCTTGAAAACCACTGTCAGTGCTAATATTATTTTTTTCCTTTTTTGTGGAATATTTATTCAAGCAATATCCCTGCTTTCAACACCACGTCGGTTCCCAGTATACATCTGCCACCTGATGCAGTGATCCTTTGTCTGGGATATCAAAATGAGTAGCTGTGGAGTATATTAAAGTGTCACAACTGAAGAAGTATAATTTTGGCTGGCAAACCAGAACAGCTGAGAACACTTTTGACATGAAAAAAGCTACATATAATCAGATTTATTAAGACATGGTTTTGGGGTGCTGAAGAAATGAGGATTACTGACTTGTCAAATGTTTTGTGGTTAAATCCTCAGAAGTCCAGAGCTGCTCTGCTAACACCACTGTGCAGAGTCATTGTATTACTGAGTGAAACAAGGAGCACAAGTTGTAAGGATGTGGATATGATGGTATGATTTAGATTAAAGTTGCAGATATAAGGTGTGAAAAGTACAGACTGAGGAAGAAGCCCTCCAGTACAGTGAAGGTAAATATCTAGTCTAGTTTCAAAAGCAGAAAAGGTATTGTAGTTTGCAGTCCTGCACTGACAAGTGGGGAGACTGTGATTAGAGTAGCCCAGGGTGCCTATGGTTTCATAAATCATTGATATGTTTTGAATTCTGCCTGTCACTGAAAGTGATTCTATACTATTGTGGACTTTTTGTAAAGGTTCTTAATAGCTTCTTGTTTAAGTTTTTGTCTTCAAGATGCACAGCAGAAGATTTCTGGTATGAAAAATACAACACACAGCTGTATTAAGCTCTTTAAAAAGTCCTCCTCTGCTGATCAACCCAGTCCTCCAGTTAAGAATAGCTGAATTATGCATGTCAGGAAAAGGTATTTTCCCCAACTGCATTAGTATGCAATGCTTTAGTCATCCCTAACACCATTAATGAGCTTTGCACTGGTACACAGACACAAAAAGTACAAGGTTCTGGAGAGTTTAGAAAAAGAAATCAGGGACAAGGAACAAAAACAGCCTTATTTCACGTCAGCAAAACAAAGAGGAGGTACCTGCTATTTAAATTCACATGGATGTTATGTTTGATACTGCGCATACCTTCATTTCCTCCCTTTCATAGAAAAAAGGCTGTCAGTAAAGAGTTGCCCCCCTGAAATGATTTCTAAACAGAGAACAGGAGAGCCAGCAGTTTACACTGCCATACTGAGATGATGATTTTTTCACTCTTCTAATACTAATTAACAATAGCAACTCTTTCTGAACCACAGGCACCAGGAGTTCCCAGCTCTGTTGTGAGTGTGCTAGGGGTTGCAGACATGCAGGCAGTGCCAGGTCAGAGCCCACAGCAGCCCATTAGCCCTTCAGCCTGCCAGGCACTGCTGCCAGCATGCAGCCTGCTGCAGTGGTGGCTTGCATCCTATCACCTCACTGGAGCCTTGGACACAAGTGAGATGAGAGAGAAAATCAAACTGTGACAAGCAATAACTTCTCCACTCAGGTGTATTAAGCAGTGACCCATTAAACATCCTGGGAAAGCCCAGGACTTTCTCCCTCTAAGGGGAAACTGACTCTTTCAAGAAATTTGTTTCTCATGTTGGTTCTGTCCTGCTGTGAGCAAAATGTTTTTAATGGGCTGGTCTGCATCTGTGTTTGCTGAATAGCATCAGGAACAGTACTGGCTTCTGCTAGCTAAAGATAGGTTCTGTTGTATTCATGCTGACTTTTTTTTTTTCTTCTTTTTTTTTTTTCCCCTGAGTTCCCTCAATAATTCAAAATCAAGGAGGAGATGTTGACCTACATGTACTTTATTGAGTAATCATGACCAACTCGATATATACCTGCTGCTGCCACTGGTTGTGCTGCTAGCGTATGTGGTGAAAACATGTTTCTATTCATTTAGGTGTGTATTTTTGCAATAGTTGGAAACTTGTTCTCTGTCATAACCTTTCTTTAAGAGGCAGTGCAAGGACTTAAACTTCAGTAGCAAAAGATAACTTTGCTCACAGTTTTTCTTCTGTTTGGAATTTGTCACATTCTCAGCATTAGCTTTTTACAGATCTTGAGTTACTAAGATTTTTCAGCTTTAGATACACTAAGCTAGAGATGATAAAGTTGCTCTGGAGTAGCTTCAGTATTTGTCTTGCAACAGAGATTCTCGTCTAGATGACATTACATATTTACTGAAATCGTAATTCTAATACACTTCATCAGGACCATGCAGTTGAACTCAGTTTAGTTTTCTACAAGTCTCTAGAAGTATTCACTTACCACTCAATTAGAAATGTTTTGGTATGGTAACTAAGTAAACACGAATACAGAGCATTAATAAGGGCTTCATCTCCCTTTTTTCCCCCACCTCTTTCCATATTCAGTCTGCCAGATTGTCTGTGTCTCAGAGAAGTGAATTTTGGACAGATATTTTTGAGAGCTAGTAATTCAATATTAACAGGTCTTGAAATGTTCCATTTCAGAGCTGACGCCTGTATTATAGACAATACAAGCAAATTTCCCGAGGACTTGAGAATGCAGAGCACTGTTAAGGCTACACTGAATGCTTTAATAATATTTTGAAGCTGAAGTGAACAGAGTGGTTACCACAATGCATGTGATAGTCTCCTGAAATGCCTCAACTAAGACCTACTGAAACCAAAGGGAACCCTTCTGTGAGAATCAGTGGGCTTCACAATTTGCTTTTGGAATTTGATCAATAAAGTTTGAACTGAGAACTAGAGCTCTTTCAGCTTCCCAAAGCTCAGGGGAGTTTTGCATCTCATCATTAGCTCAGGCCCATTTTCACCTAAAACACCTAATAACGCCAGAAGACTTTCTGAATTACACTTGGACCATCTAACAGTGAACTAAAACAAGAACATTTCAATGCTGAAACTTTTTGCAAACCTATCCAGAATTTTTGTTAAAGCATCTTGTAAAGATATTTATGAAAGCTAATTCAATCAATTAGAGGGTATTTAATATATAAACTTTGAAGGTATTGTCCCCTGATATGTCATCTGCTGCACTCGTGAGGAGGGCTAACAGATGAGCAGGCTTTCTGCAGGCTGCACGTTTTGCAAGGTTTCAGCTTCTTTAAAAAAGCCAACATCAGAATTAAATTACTTTCACTTCCCTCCCTTTCATGTGTTCACTGCAGTTCTCAAAATATCTACTTATCATTCATCTTATTTTTTTCTGTGACATTTTTGTAGTAAACAACTAACCTTCTTCCTCCCCCTCCCCACAGTCCCGTGAATACCAACTTACCTAGCGGCAGAACAATGAAGAAGGGTAGCCAGCACAAGATAAACATGCCAACCACAATTCCCAGCGTCTTGGCTGCCTTCTTTTCTCTAGAGAATTTAAAAAGTTTGAAAGCTAAGGAGTTCCTGGGATTGTGACCCTTGGATTTCGTGCTGTTTAATGTATCCTCATGAATGTTCCTGTAATGGATCCGTAAAGTCAGCTCCTTGGAGTTGGACATCTCTTTCATAACCCCAGCTTCCAGGTTTTTAGTAGTCCTTTTGGCCACTATGTAGACCCGGCAGTACATCACAAGAATGACAATTAAGGGAATGTAAAAGGACCCCAAGGAAGAGAACAAAGCGTAGAATGGTTCTTCAGTGATGCGGCACTCCTTATCGTCCTTGGGTGCTGGTTCTTTCCAGCCCAAAAGAGGCCCAATAGAAATTACCATGGAAAGGACCCAGACACCTAGGAGAGCTAGAATTGCTCTTCTTCTTGTTACCAAAGTTGGATACTGGAGAGAATAACGTACTCCTATATATCTGTCTATGGAAATTGCACATAGACTTAAAATAGAAGCTGTACAGCACAGCACATCAACTGCTGCCCAGATATCACAAAATATCCTCCCCAAAATCCAGTAGCCGAGGATTTCCAATGTAGCAGAGAATGGAAGGACAGTAAAACTCAGCAACAAATCTGCTATTGCAAGGTTAATTATGAAATAATTTGTAGGGATTCTTAAATGTCTATTGCAAGCAACAGAGAGAATTACCAAAATATTACCTATAATAGCAAAGAGTATAAAGGCACCTAGGATGAGCCCCACAGTTATCGCCCTACTGATATCCAAGGTGGGTGAATCCAGGTTGCTTGTTGTCTCATTGGAGTTGTTCGCAGAAAGGTTGCCACTATTTAATGCAGAAACTTTCAAATATCCAGGTATTGATGAATTGGATTTCTCATCAAAGTAGGTATTCATCTTTAAAATCATCCTCCATAGCAAGGTATGGTTGGGTCCTGTGCACAGCACACAGATGGTTGGGTTTGGTGGAAAGTTACCTCTCTACCCAAGAAGTTACTGCAATGCCCCAGCCAGCTTTGGATTGAGAACTCATTTCTCCAGCAAGGTGTCAGCTTTGAGCACGTAAAACTTGCCCAATGTGAACTCCTCTGAAGCCTGTCAGAAATAATAGGCTGTTCAAACTTGCTTAATTTCTCCTCTCAACTTGTTGAAACAGAAATTAGCAGGCAGAAGCTTGGCTGGAGCTCCAAAGTAGCTGCTTTGATCATGACGTCCCTGAAATAAAAGACAGGTTTACTGTTCTCCCTTGTGCATCCGTGGTCCTGCTGGAAGGATGCCCCTGTCTAGCTGCTGTGACATGCGTCTCCAGGAAGGGTTTGTCAGCACTTAGGCAGCTCTGCATGAGCCGGCTGCCTGCGCTCTCGCTGCCTCTGCTGCTGACATCACCGGGGCCAGCCCCGGCGCAGCGCTAGAGGGCAATGCAGTTCAAGTTAAAACTTCTAAATCCAAGTCTGAAAGCTAAACAAATGGAATATATCCGCCCCAATTAAAGCGTTTGCTACATAGAAATCTGGATTGGAAGCCTTTAAAAAAAAAAAAAAAAAAAAAAAAAAATTTTAATAATCTGAGGAAAATACACTCAGAGTGTTATGGTGAAAAAAACAATTTCAGTATGAAATGATCTAGCACCCTTTGCCTTTCAGTCACTAAATAAATGTCTTTGGGTTTATTTTGTAATCAAAGTGAATCACATGCCATGTTAGAGATGGCATGACTAATCATCTCCCACTTTCTAGGGAGAAACATGTAGGTTCCAAAAATCCCTGTTTTATTCCTAGATTCAGTATTTAACAATGACATAGAAAGGTAGTTTGTTTCTAGTGGTAACCTTTCTATTAATGGATGATCAGAACCCAAATCTGTAGTAAGGTCTTTATGTTTGTTCTATATTTGTGTATACCAGCCACATCTGTGGCTTCATCTCCTCTTTTCCAGCTCAATAACTTTTGCAAGCACAGGTAGATTGTGAATCCCAGCCCTGAAAAGAGCTGAGCATCCGTACCCACAGCTAAAGGGAAGGTAGTGAAAAGTGTTTAGGAGTTTTTCAATGTACTCAAAAAGCTAATGAGTCTTCTTATATCTTTGCAAGGGCTATGAGATCATGGAGACAGGGCCTGTTGTTAAGCTGTTGTAGCTCTAGAAATACCTACAGAACCCTATAAAGAACATGATCACTAACAAGTGATTTATCTTATAGCACTGGTAGTTTCTCCATTTTGTGTAGCTTTTGGTCACCAGGTAAGGAGAAATATCAGATCTTTATAGCCTGGTACCATGGAAAACAAAAAGTGGAAGGTTAACTGAACACACATCTGCCAATATGCTGTTCTTAACTTTCTGACATCAGATTATATCCTACAGCTGTTGTCTGAAGTGCTCTGGGTTACTGTATATTGAATTTCCTGTTACAAAATGTACTGTGTTTAAAATAAAAAGTTCATTCTTAGTTAGGCAGCTATGGCTGAAAGTTGCAGCTGAGTGCTGGTTTTAAAGGGCAAACCATATAAACAAAAGCTCTGGCTGAATTTTATTTGAGGAGTGTGTGGCAGATGTTTTTATAGCCCTTCCCAACAGCAGTGACTATAGCAAGGCACCATCATTCAAAAAATTTTCTTTGAAACATTTACAAGAATGACATGATAACATGTCATGGAGTCACTGAAGGGAAAAGGAACAAACACTCGATTTATGAGCTTAGCCTCGGCTTTCTGTCTCTGCTCTCTCTGAGATAGAGCTTTCACTGCTAATGAATGCAGTTAGCAGCCCTTGATTTGGAACATGTATCATTCGCACTTACCCATTCTCTCTGGACTCCACCTAACCTCTCTCAGTTTTGTTTGTGATTGCTGATTTTGCTGCTCTGCCTTGTCTGTTCAAAGCGTGAATTCCTCAGGCTAGGGCCTGCTCCATTGGGAAGGTGGGGATGCGGCTGGTGGCACCACTCTTGGGCAGTAGCAGCCTCAGCATCTCCCTGGGGTCACCCAGCCTGCACCTTCCTGCTCGTGGTACTTCTACAAACTTGGTTAAAGCTGGTTTCATTCACTCTGCACAGGTTCTAACACTACCTCTGAATACAGATTAGGTGCAGGCCAAGTGTGTAAGCAGTGTGTTTGAAAGGAAGTGTTTTGATTTCTCCAGGCATAGCAATGTTTCAGCCTTTGGCATGTAAGAAGATGCTATGGCTGCAAAATGAGGGGGTTGGAGAAGAAAAGATCAGCAAGGGAGTACACAGGTTTACTCCAGATTTTTAGCTGGCAGCATGAGATGTGCCTAGCCTACCAAGCATAACAAAGTGGCCTCTAGCTCCTCCCTGGCTTTGGCCACACCATGTTGGGATTCTGTAGCCCCAGGGAGCCAGGTATTTCAGTGGTCTTTCAACAGTGTCCTGTAAGGAGCCAGCTGGTTCCAGCTTGCTGGCAAGGACCAGGACACCGTGCCAATGGCTGTGGCAGGAAAAGGGAGATGGAAGGGGATGGGGATTCTGACTGGTAGTGCCCGGACTATCAAGCACATTTCTTTGTGCTGTGTCTTTTGCTGGCAGGAGTACTGGGGCCAGTTCACTTCCCTTACTAGTGCAGCTTTTCATCTAGGGAAGCTATGCTTCCCTAGATGAATCAACAACAACAAAAAAATATTTTTCTAGGAGGCAAAGTGGAAGACTAAGATACTGCTTATCTCTTATGACCCTAGTGAGAAGTCTGCCATGCTTTCACGTCTCTGTTTACCAGCATGTGTAATAACGTACTGGCTGAATAGTCATTAGGCTCAGCTGATTAATGTTTGCAAATTGCTTGGAGATCTTTAGTGACAGGTGCTATAACACAACACCATGTACCGAAACCCAGACATGAACATTAACCAGTTAGCTGCCTTTGGATGAATAACAGAAAAGGTACCATGAAGAATAGTCTACTTTTTCTGCAAGGTTCAAGGTAGCACTTCAAGCTAGTGTGTTCAAAAACATCTGATCAGAAAAATGTAGATTATATTCATTTCAGAGCTGCTTTCATTCAGATGATTCATAATTTTCAATGAAAAAGTAAATTTAATAACCTGGAGATTCTACTCAATATTATTTCAATAATGATATACACCAAGACAGAATGCCGTTTAGCTGTTTAATGTACTTCTGCTGAAAGCTTGCAGAAGCTTGCTGAAGGAAAAAGCTGGATACAGGACATACTTGAAGAAACATGGAGAACATCTTCATATGTTCTCAGGCTAGTTCAAAATCTGAAATATGCTTAACTTCTAAAATATAGTTTGTTGTGTCAGTAAAATGATGCTATTGTCATATCTCAATTTTCTAATAAGCTATGTTCTTTTTATTTTATAAAGTGATGTTAAAGGTGTGCATTGGCATTTTGATCTGAGTGCAAAAACACAGCAGAAGCGCTTCCAGAACACTTTGCAACAGAAGTGAATAACAATGCAGCCTGCTCTTAATTGGGCTTGGGAACCAACCATATGAGCCAAAAGAGACTTTATGAGAGTGTATCTATGTAGAGTTTCATATAATTTATCTTAGTTCTTTGATTTAATTAGAAACCTGTGATTGAAGAAAACAAGGCTGTAGTGTCAAAAATATTTTCACTCTGACATATCATGAATATGCTATCATATTTGATACAAATGTTCTTGCCATACCAGCACAAACCAGAATACCTTCCTCCCATCAAAGAGGTATGACAAACAAGAAGCAGTGAGGAGGGCATTGTAGGCAGCTGTAGAAATATCACACTTCCTTGCCACTGTCTCTGATACTAAACAATTCCCAAGAAGTGGAGTGAGGGCATGGTGGGTTTGGGGAAGGTTTTTTTTTTTTTTTTTTTTTTTTTTTTTTTTTTTTTTGGGTGTGCATGTAGACTTGTGTCAGATACATTTGGTCTGGTTGATTGGCACCAGATTGTTTGCTACATAGCACAGCTTTTTTGTAGATGATGTTGGTCATTAAAAATATACTGATAGAAACGTGAACCTCTTGACTGTTTTCATTAAATAACTCCACTGTTAGTTACATAGATCAACTTACTTGTTTCCTTGCTGTATTAATTGCAGGTGTTGCAAAATGTTACTAGTCTTTTGGCATAAGTTCTTCTTCTGAAGTCTTTTTTCTTTCTGTTAGGACCCCTGGACTACCCTTAAAATCCACAGACAGATTCACAAGAATTCTTTCTTTCCTTTCTATTACTGTGGATTAGCAGATCTTTGTCCAACACAAGGCTCTTTGGCTTATTCAGAGTAGTGCAAAATTTCCACTGGCATTGGAAATGCACAAGATTGTGTAGTTCCTTGCATTTCATAGCTAAACAGAAGCTAGTTTAATTTGAATGTGTGTGCACACACCCCAAACCTCAGGAAAGGATCAATTTCCATGATAAAAGGAGAAAATCATGCGTTTAAAATGCTAACTTTTCAATTGTCGAGTAATGTTATTTAAAAACTTCTGGTCCTTTGCATTTTCGGAGTCAGAAAAATGTATCATAGAATTTTATTAAAAGCTAAGTTTATTAACTTGAGCTCACTAAAAGGAAATTGCCAACATTTGCAATTTTAAATGATCATTTTTTTTTTCCCTGCTATGATTCAATGCCTGTCATTTTTTTATGTAAAAAACCCTAAAGAGTATTTTCTAATTAAAATGTAGGCAGTTAACTAAAATACTGTGCTTTTTATATTGTCAGTGGCTCTTAATTCCTCTTACAGTTTTAGGTTTTGTGGACACATTTCCACATTAAAGCTTATTTTCTCTCACATTCCTTCAGTTGTGCATTGCTGCTAGAGCTGTGCTGAAGACCACCAACATTGACAATTACAGAAATTGTCCCATGTCAGAAACAAGCATCATGAGGATGATGCCAATTGAACCTTTGTGGGCAGAGGGTAAAGGACTATGTCTTTAGGTCTGGTTAAAAATGAGTATTTGGAAGCCTGGAAAAAAAAAAAAAAACAAACACGTCCCTGCCTTCAAGAGAGAGAAATAAACACAGGCTCTCTCTCCAGCAACAGGAGGAATAAATGCTTGTCACTGTGTAGTTTTCAGCTTAAAAATGCTTGAGAAGTTGATTGGCCCACTTAATGCTGTCAGTCTTTATAAAAATGTCACAGAGCAATCAAATTTCAAAAATCTCAACAAAGACATGCCAATGGGGATTTCACAGTACTGCAAATTGCATCCTCTCTGAAGACAAACCAAGTGTTACGGGTTGTCTCTGAGACAGTTTGGAGGATGCTGCTCTTTCAATGCAAACTCTACTTTATCAGAAATTGTAGGGCCAGTTTGGTGCCCAGGTTCCCCTCCTGTGCAGCCCGCATGTGCCCTGCAGGGAGTAGCTTTAGACAGACAGATACTGATTTGTGTCTTCTGCTCTGTCTTACCTGCCCTTCAGGTTAAAACCAAGCACTGTGCTAAGCAGACCCACAAAGAGCAAAGTCAGGGGGGATCTGTTAATCTCAGCAAGCTCCAGGATCCCTTTTTCTTTCTCTGTGTATCCCAACATAATATCACCATAGCATCCAGTCAGCACAGATGTCTGCAAGATGTCATCCTCCCCAAAACAAGAGGAAACAAGACTAATGAGGTGCTACAGCTGAGTCTCTTCTGCCTTTTCTTTCATGATTTATCTAAACTATGCATTTTTTTTTTCAGTTTATCTCCATGTTTTGATCATATGCTTTCTTGACCACTTGCTTTCTTTTAGCACCTGCCTTCTGCTCCCTAGAACTGGGGAGAAAGGAGAGGGCAGAGCACCGGTACTCAGAAGAGAGTATCTATCATCTTCCTGCTGCTCCAGTAGCAGCTCTGGCCTCCCCTCTCCTGCTACAAAAACATAGCAGCACTCGGCCAGTAGCACCATAAACAGGCTCCTTCCAGCTGCTTGAACTAGGTCGTTGGGTTGCTGACCTTCAAAAACACCCGCACTGCTTTGCCCTGTTCTGAGGTAATATTGAAAGCATCTTCCCAGGAGAGGACTGAAACTGCTGGAAAAGTGACTACAGAGAAATATTACCAGAGTATGAAGAAGAAAGTGAGAACTTGTGAAGTCTGGACTTTTCTTAATGGTCTGCTGGGAAGCTGGCACAGAGAATAGAATTTCCTTATTTATGACCCTCTTATCAATTCGTGCAGATAACTTCTTTTCTGCTTGTGGTTGCAGTGGGACTATCAGTGAAACAAAACACATGGTTCTGTCCTATAACTGCCTCTGTCTTCACACACAAACACACAAATCAAAAGATTTCTACAGGAACGATCACTCATTTGGTTCTTCTATAAATTGCAGGTATTTTCTTAAGTATTTCCACCCACTGACATTGAGTAGAATTGAGCAACAGCACACAGCACGTTTCTGGGACCATCAAAAGAAATTTTTGTGGTGAAAGAGAATTTCATTTTATTGAGTCTCCTTTGACTTTTTCCAGGAAGTCATGCTGGCTGAGATCTCATTGAAACTATGGGGAGATCACAGAGCTATTGGAAGATAGTATTAATTGAAGAACCATAATGCAGTAAAAAGAACCAATCAAATAAAAATCAAACCTTACTAAATTACTGATATAAAGCATAGGATATCCTTACTAGAATAAGAAAAAGCAATGAAGCTGTGTTTGCTGTGTGCAGGTCTATGGTGTTGTACCCCACCCCCCTTTTTTTTTTGATGAAAAATAGTGAAAATATGTCATAGAATATCAATGTAGAGGTGCTTGCAAAAATGTCTTGTTCTCAGTGAGCTGACAAGATGGAACTGCCCCTGCACCATATGTGCTGCTACTCTGATTGTACAGTGTCTTGTTTGGTTTCATTTCTTCTCTATCTAAAAATTTGATCACTTAATTGCTATCACACTGCAGTGTGTCTGACCAGAACAACATGAATTAAATCCATAAATGCAGGAGGAGAAGGGGCAATTTTTCAGACAGTACTGTTGTTTTCCCTTAACTGGTGCTTGCAATATGCATGCCTTGCAGGGAAACCAATCTGCACCCTGAAATATAGTTGATAGCCCTTGTTAACTGTACCTTGAAATTAAAAGGGATGGAAGGAAAATGTGTGTTAGGTTCGGGAATTAATCTCTAATTCCATGAGACTCCACTATTTAGCAGTTTATTCCCCTTATCTTATTACTGAGATAATCTAGAAATCTTAGTGGGTCAGTGGATGTTGGGCATTAGCTTCATCATTAGGAGCTGTTTTCACAAGGATCAAACTTTACAGAAGCTAAACAGCTTTGTTTAAGGCCATGGACTTGTAGTGGTGAATCCTGGCTAATTGGCAATGCAGGTTAAAGTGCTGCCTGTAAAGAATTTCTAATAATGATTGATGCTTTGGCTGATCAGAAGTCCTTTCTCACTTTCTTCTCTTCTCATCTTTCATCCTTTCTTAATAGTCAGATTTTCCCTCAGTCCCGGCTATGACTAAACTATGTTTAGATTATTTTATAACCCTATTGATTTGTTAGCTAAGAATTGATTTAATCTCCAGCAGCCTAAATATTATATACTACAGTTTGGCAAGGCTCAGTTGCCTGCAAGAAGCCCTGACTCTAAGTCAATTGGCAGCTTCTGCCAGGCATCACCTGCCATCCAAGGAGCTGAACAGCTTGGGCCATTTGAAGGACTCACACTTGAAATGAAACACAGCAGAATTACAAAGTTATTACAAAGTGAATGAGTCTGCCTTTGGTGGATGTAAGAAGACAGACCTGTAGTGAAAGTGTGGTGGTTGGTCTCGGCTAGCTTGTATCCCTTCTGCAATGATAACCTGCACAGAGGCTATCTGAAACAAAAGGTAAATCACTTGTGATGCTGTTCCAAACAGCCTCAAGGAAAAAGGATTTCTTCCTGACCCCAGCTAGAGATGAGTCCTAAGCCTTAGAGAAATCTGACATGTGCAGTCTTTGAGAACTTTATTCCAATTAATGGCTTTAAACTAAAAAATGGTGGATTTAGCTCAGATATATGGAAGACATTCTTCCCTCAGAGGACGGTAAGCACCTGGCCCAGGCTGTCCAGAGAAGCTGTGGCTGCCCCATTCCTGGAAGTGCTCAAGGCCAGGTTGGATGGAGTTTTGGGCAACCTGGTATGGTGGGCAGTGTCCCTGCCATGACAGGGGGGTGGAACTAGATGGTCTTTAAGTTCCCTTCCAACCCAATCCTTTCAGTGCTTCTGTGCTTCTCTGAGTTTCTCCATGTTCTGCGGGGGCTGACCGAGCTGCACTTGGTCTCTTTTTCTGGCCTCTGGCAGACAGCTCTGGGGCTTGTTGACCAGAGCTGGCCAACGTGTGGCCAAGGTATGAGTGCAGTGAGGTCGGGTTGTCTATGCCTGCCCAGAGGCCACCCTTAGGAACCAGTCTTCTTCCACACCTTGCTGCCAACCTCAGCAAGAATGACCAAGTTACAGAGATAAATAATGTTTCATTATGAATTACAAGTGGCTATATGTGAAAATTGCAAAATTACACACCCATCTCTATGGATGCTGGTGTGCACTGCCAAGTGGTTGAATTGTGCTAGTGAGGCTGAAGGGGAATGCCAGGCTCTCCCAAAGGAAATCTTTTCTTTCCTGTACATTTAAGCTATCTCATTATTTGAATCCTTTAGAATAGAATTACAATGAAATGAACATTTGGTTTCCATCTCCATATTATAGTCTTTTCTATACCATAAAAATTAAAATTAATAAAGACTGCAGTCTTTTTTTTTTTTTTTTTTTTAATCACAACAAAAGGAACATTGCTGGATATATTCACTTACAATAAATAAACCAGTCTTCATCTAAAATATTTAATGTGACATTAAAAGGACAAAAATTAAATGCTGGAAAAAAAAGGAAAATGTTTTTTAACACAACACATAACTCATGTTACTCACTGTCATAAAATAACTTTGTGCCAAGAGCTGTGCAAGATTAGAAGCAGATTAGACATTCATGTTGCTAATGAAACAATCACTGATAAACTAACTAAGATGACAGACAAGTTATAAATCTCCATGCCTCAAGAAATAAACTTGAAGGTAAATTCAGGCCGGCTAGAATCATCTCACACTAGCAGATTATGTCATAACTAATTAGTCTCATTTTTGTGCCTTGCTCTGAAACATTTATTCATTCTAAAAATTAGGTGATGAGTGTTTAGGAACTTCTTTAGCAGAGCAGAAATGTCACGGAGAAAGAAATTATTCAAAAATGCTGGCTCAACAATGCACTTGGACTGAGTCGGAATTAGTGCTGGCCTGGTATTTTCAATCTTTGCTATTTAGCACCAGAACACCTTATTGGCCCTTAGGAACTTCTGAAAACCTCCCTCTGGGACTGTGCATGAGAGCCAGGACTACTTCTGAACCTGCTGATAGCCCTTCCTTTGTTTTTAAATATCCAGGTGGCTTATTCTACCTCTAGCAGGTCATAGCAATTTGGGTCCCAAAGTACTGGGATATTTGAAATCTAAACTTGAATTTTACAGCTTGGGAGATTTTTGTGAAAGGTCAGTTATTTCCTTTTTTTTTTTTTTTTAAACAAACAAACAAACAAACCCTTATTTCTCATCTCTCTCCGTTTCATTAAGTTCTGATCATGGTATATGCAGTACTTCATAACATCTTTATGGCATTGAGAATTTGCAATTGCATCATAAATATCTTATGGCCAGTAAGTGGATGTGGACTTACTGTCAATAAAGTCTGAAATTAATCTTGTTGTGGTGATATACCAACCCACTTAGATGTTTTGCCTTGATAAAAATGCCTAGGAAGGGCAGTGACTGAGGTTTATGTAATACAGGTCTTAAATTATCTTCATTCAAATAAACTGATGCTAATTTATCATCTAATTTCATGTATTGTTTTTCAGAAATCTGTAATTATGTGTACTCTGGGGTGTCTTTATTGGAATCAAGCCATTTGTTTATTCTTGTGGAAGCATTTTTGACTTACGGTTTTGTTAAAATGTAGATATCTGAGAAAAAGAAGCAATTCTAGGCTTCTTGTCTTATTGGTTCTCTACTCCAACTAGAAATCCTAGGGAAGCTAGAAACTTGTATTTCTCCTCCATATCTCAGTAGTTATCCACCCTTTCCTTTGCTGAACTCATTGCTGTAGAAATGATAGTAAGAAATGGCAGAATTGCTCAGAGAAAGATTGCAAATGGATAGACAGTTTCTTTGGTGCAGCGTTGAAAACTTGAAGGTAATAATGACAAAGAGGAGCCTTGCTATACACGGAGGTAATGAAAGAAAGAGAAAGAAAAGGTTTTGCTGTATTAGTAAACAGAATTGGTACAGTGACTTGTATCTGCAAATGTGCTGCTCCTAACTCATCTGTTAGTCTCAAGGAAGTTTTGCACTATCCTGGTGTAAAATCTGAACTTGCCAGAAGGACCATCTCTTTTGTCTCCCTTTTTGTAAGGACAATTAGAAAATCCTACTTAATTAGTGAATCGAGATATTCCCTCTTCCCTAGTACTTTACTAAGGCTCAGCATGATGACCAGGTATTCAAGTGTTACAGATTCTCTTCTTCCTTCATGATAATATTTTGAATGCACATAAACATCTCATAATAGTTATAAATAAGCAGTAGTGGTTTCACACAACTCAGTAAATAAGAGAAGAACGTGCTACTCCATCCTTTGATATAAGAGGAAATATAAATGCATTTAACAGTATTAGCCAGTGCATCAGTGACAGTCAAGTACTTGGGAGCTAGAACATATACTTACACATGGAACTGTGAGAACTTCAAAGAAAAGAATTATACAGGGTTTAGCTGGTATTTTTAGTTAAAATTAACAGTGGGCTCTTTTTTGAATAAATGTTAAATATTCATGGACCTGCTAATTTTCCACATTTTGTTCTTGTGAGAGGCCTTAAAAATCTGTAACAACTCTTTAATTCTCCAGAGAAAAATTAGGTGAAAGGAAACATCTTTTCTTAGTCTTTTTCCTGTCAAGATTTGAAACAATTATGTCTACTAATAAAGTGAATACGAAAGACCTAATGCTACTTAATCCTAATTAAGTGTGCATTAAATACAACAGTGAACTGCAATGTGTGTTGTCTCGTGGTTGACAGTAGTGTCAGAGAACAACAAGAACAGCTTTATTTTGTAGAACTAAAATGATCTCTATGCGTTTATATTCCTGTGGTTTCACAGAGGGACATGCCATATCTGGCTGCTGCTTATCCACACGTGTCCTATGGCAACGCAGCGCAGGAGAGGGCAGGTGGCTTGGGAATCGTTGTGGAGCTGGGTTCAAGCCAAGGAAATCACCTCACCCCTCTCTATATTGCAAAGAAGAGGTAGAAAAAAGGTACAAGGCTCCTTTTCAGGTGTCACTTTGGATGCTTAAATACTTTTGCAATGCCTAAGGAGTCTGACTGTTGTAGATTGCACAGGTATGTTGTGCCCACTGATGCACTGCCCTAATCTGGTAACATAATCTGGAGTTAGAAGTGTTCACCATTACATGGACCTTATGCTTTATAATCTTTTTTAACATCAGTAACTAGCAAAAGCCAGAAACAAAAAATACACTCCAACAGGAGTAAAAATCTGATTGAGAAGCATGAACAATGCTCCAATGGCTAACTCCTGCTAATGCCACCAGGCAGGAAGGTTGGCTTCTGGGGACAGCCTGACCCTAACTACCAGAACCTCTGAAATTTCATCATTGGGAAAGCTTGCTGAATTATCACAGTGCTAAATGCTGCAAGAAAGAGAAGGAAAGCTGATGGAATTCAAGCCATTAAGAACTTTACAGTTTGTAACCAGCACTTTGACTGCAACCTGAAGTTTCCTGGCAGCAGAGTAGAGCTGGTACAGAGAAGAGATTGCATAGTTCAGTAGCACTCTGCCTTAGATTCCTCAGAGAGCTATCAATTTATTAAATGTAAACACAACTATTGATTTGTCATTTTGTTACATAAACAAGGAAAACTGTAACACCAGGCATAGGAGATAAGGCCCTTTTCCAGAAAAGGACTATAACCGCATGAATATGTACTCTTGGATTGATTTACCAAAAGCAAAGCAGTGTGATTCTGCGAAATGCAGTGGCTTCAAGCTATTGCTCAACTGAGATAAAAAGTTGGGTTTTGATGGAATTTGCATTTTTAGACACTCATTGGAAGTAATATTTGTGAAGTTGTATGAAGTCACTGCGTCAGAAAGAAAAGTGAGCTGAGGGCAACAGTTTTGACCCATCAGGAATAGTTTCGCTTTCAGAGAGTTTTCTCAAGATTATCCTATATGTTGTCCCCCACCAGCACTGGGCAGTACATGATCTCTACAGGCAGTCACAACCACCAGACTTCTGATTATCTTGCCAGTGTTTGGTGTAAAGAACTAAATGATGGAGGAGAGGTATGGCTGACTTTGTGTCTGGGGAAAAATTAGAGAAATATCTGAGAGCTTTGTGAATGAAACTGAATGAATCTGTCAGAATTATGTGAAGGGACACATAATGGGAGTATTTTAGAAAAGCTGAATGCACCCATGTCTACTGTACACTGAAATTTTTGAAAAAGAACTAGGCACTTGATAGCATCCTCAGAAATTCTTGTTTTGAGATTTTGCCAGTGACGTCCAGCCTTGGAGTTTTATAGTTATACAAAATGCCTGTTTCAAGTAGATAGGAAATTATCCTTTAGAAATAATCTGTTGATGAACTGATATACAGGGTGTAAGTCAGATAATTTGTGACCCCACCAGGCGGTGCTTCTGCAGACTTTGTCCTTTTCCAAGTCTATTACTCAGACTAATATTTGTAGTAATTAAGAATGACAGTTCTTGACCCCAGAGCCATACATACCCGTTAAAAACAAAGCAAAACAAAACAATAAAAAACACAGTAAGGCGTCGACTAGCTTACAAGTTAGAGATGCCAAATGAAGTCATTAGACTTGTCAGTCAGTGTGGCACCGCTCTTCTGATTAGCAACTTGCCTTTTTTTGGACAGGAATCACCCCACGACTCCATGGCTTCAGGAGATTTAGTTGTAACCAGAAACTACTCCAAGAGTCTCTGATTATAAAATAACTCACCTTTGTTTAAGGACATCTAAGGAAAGAGTGTTCTGACCTACTTCTGACAGGAGCTGGTCACAGCTTCTTTCCTTCTGCCCTTCTGGGATAAGAATGAACATTTGCCCGTGATGAAGATAATGGAAGAAAATATGTATGAGAATGAGTCACTGAAATTTTTGTTCAGAAAGCAAGATCCAGAATCCCTAGAGATCTTTATTTATATCCCGACCAAACTCAATGGAGAGTTTTAGAAGGACAAATAAAACTGTAGGAGAAGCTAAAGTAATAAATAATGATAACTCAAATACACTATTTCCATCAGAAACTAAACAGGCACACTATGGCAGTGAAACTGCTAAAGAGCTGAGACAAGGTTAATTCTGTGGAGCCCTGCAAGAGTTTTTGGAATATACATTGGATGAAAGGTTGCATTTCACTTGTTGCTTTTACCTTCACTCTGAATATTCAAAATAATACTGCAGTCTGCATCCCATCCTTGTGCCTTTTTTCCAGTCCTACCACCTAAGAGATACTACCACAAATGTATTGAAATATATTCAGGGACAGATGTATTTACAAGGCTGAAATCAGACTGCCTCGATGCAACATCTTTCACCCTGGACTGTAAGCATGAAGTAACTGCAGTCAGATTTAGATCCTGGACTTCTCCAGAGCTGATGCAGGAGAAAAAAGTTCCTGTCATGTGTGTTATTTTTGTCTGTGTTATGTTTGCCTGTGTATATATGCAAGAGCAAGGCCCTACTAAGCTGGTAGAAGTGTCATGGACGTGAAGAATGAATGTCATAGATTTCGCACCACAGTTCTCAGTTTTCAGGCTGCGGTCTCTTCTCACCACACCAATTTCTGCAACACTACGCCTCTGGGCTCTGGCGCAGAGAAGCAGCATTGCTGCTGGTTAGGGCACTGGCTGGAGCATGAGGATTCAGCAATTGTAGTTTGTGCTCTTCTAATGGATTGCTGAGTGAGTTTACAGAATCACAGAATGACAGAATTGCAGGGGTTGGAAGGGACCCCAAGAGATCATTGGGTCCAACCCCCCTGCCAAAGCAGGTTCCTTAGAGCAGGCTGCCCAGGTAGGTGTCCCAACGGGCCTTGAATATCTCCAAAGAAGGAGACTACAGAACCTCCCTGGGCGGCCTGTCCCAGTGCTCCATCACCCTCACCGTGAAGAAGTTCTTTCGCATGTGGGTGCAGAACTGCCTGTGCTCCATTTTGTGGCCATTGGCCCTTGCCCTGTGCCCACAAACCACCAAAAAGAGTTTGGCCATACCCCTCTGTCTCCTACACTTTGTGTATTTATAAACATTGATAAGATCCCCTCTCAGTCTTCTTTTCTCCAGGCTGAACAGACCCAGGTCTCTCAGTCTTTCCTTATAAGGAAGATGCTCCAGGCACCGTATTATCTTTGTGGCCCTCCGCTGGACTCTTTCCAGGAGATCCCTGTCCTTTTTGTACCGGGGAGCCCACAGCTGGATAAAAGACAAGCCATGCTCTCTTCCAGTGTCTCAGTTTCTCATCCTTTCACAAGGAAATGATGCTGCCTGTCTTTTATGTAAAATACATTTAGATCTTTGGCTGAAAAGCAATACAACAGTAGGATACTATTACTTGCGGGGAGAGAAATATGTGAACACCCAGGTTTTCCCCCCTTCACACATACACATACATATATACTCAGACCCACTTTAGTGCAAGTGTGATTCCCTTCTGTTTATACTTACAATCATGATTCCTGTGTCTGCTTCTGCTAGAGTGAATCTTTCACAGAGCCTGTGGAGCCTTTTACGCATACTAACAGGGTGAGTGCCTGTTCGTCTCTCGTGTGACTCTGAGGCTATTACAGAGAGAAATAACATAAATGTTTAAAAATAAAAGAGCAACTGAGAACTTTAGTGAGGTGCCTGTCTCTGTGACGTCCTCCAGTCTTGGAAAAATGGAGCAGTTGGAAATGTAACTTGGGTCTTTGTGGTGGAGGATGGATCAGCTGCAGCGCGTGCTCTCGCTGGCTGTAAAAGGAGTATTTTTGGAATGGATGAAGGGGTGATTCTCTCGCCTTGCCTTGCACGTCACTGTGATCTCAGTGCTGCTGAATATATGATGCATCTCCAACTGCAAGTCTCGCTCACAGCAGCTGTGTGGTGAATGCAAACTGCCACTAAAAGAAATGCAGGTAACTCACAAATAGGCAATAATAGCTATTTTTTCACTGTTACTGCTGGGCTGTACCACAAGAGGTTTCCATATGCCTAAAACTGTGTCTTTGGTAAGCAAACATTTTACAGAGATGCCGATCAGAATTTTCCAAGGAAAGAGATTTCCACCACAAATTCTTTGAAATCTTTACAAATTCCTTGTAATTCTTTGTAATCCAAACTTCCCATGGGAACATACAGATTTTCCTAAAACTTCACTTACTGTTAAGCAGCAGGGTGGAAGTTCTGCTCAGTATCAGAGAGATAAAGCTCCATCATGAGATGGCCCTTTCCAGAAAAGAAACACTGGCTGCAAGTGAGGCAAGGCCCCAGACTGTAGAGGGCATGGAGGTAAAGCATGAGAGGCAGAAAGCAGAAACTTTTATTCTTTTGGCAGGTCCATGTCTGAACATAGGCTAAAAGCTAGCAGTACTACAGTAAAATTCTCCTTGCTGGCATTTATTCAGAGTTGGTCTGATGAGGCTGCTGAGTGCTGGAGTTCTCGGCTAGTTACAAGTTGCTTCTCTTCCCCAGCTGGTGAGCGAGTGAACGTTTCGCTGAAAGGCTGCAGCTGTTGGCTTAGCTGCTGCTGGCATGGATACGGAGATCCACAGCTGTGGTGATGGTGATTTAGAGCAATCCAACCTGAAGTGATCTTCTGAAAATGACAAAAGGGGGCTTCAGTTGCTGGCATTCTGACAAACAGGAGTATGATTTCCTACTGTTCATTTTGCTTTGAGATATAGCTGTATTTAGAATAATTTATGCCAGAGACTGCCTGTTCCTTAATCCTGGGGTTTTGGGATCTCACCATAAAATATATTCTTTGTCTTCCTTAGGACTTTTCTAACTGCATAATCTAACTCCAATTTTTCAGGTAGCACATTGGCCCTTTAAGTAAATGGAAAATTAATTAATGGCTTAATATACTGAGCAAAAAGAAGTAATAAGTAAAGAAGAAATAAGATGTTTCACTGCACAACATTTTTTATCAGCTATTTTCATTTTTGCTGTGATGTTGTCATTACGCCTATTTGAGGATTTGTTTTTTTATATAGCCACATTTTCCACATATCAAACCTCAGCCTTCATTTCAGAAGACACAAAACCTTCTTACAGGTCTTTGATCTTTTGTATGTTAGCTGAAAATGCCTTTGTAGGAAAAAACAGATCTTATTAGTATACTTGCATCTCTTAAAAAGAAAATAACTTTCTACAGTAAATGCATTTTGCCTATTTATTGTAAATAACGTTTTCACTCCTGTATATATGAAATGAGTTGAGCACATTACCTTCAAATAAATAATTGACCTGCATTTGTTACTGTTCCACTTATAAATGCTATCTCTCCGCACACTAAAAATGCATTACTATAACTGATACAGGTAAAATGCATTTTAAGGAGAAAGGCGTGGTTGTTATGTTAGCTGCTTTTCTTATTGCCTTATCTAGAAAAACAAGTTCAGATAGTAGAGCGATGGTAAACCTCACAAAATTAATAATCTGAAAAGACAGTCTTTGATCAACTGGTAGTAATAACATGCTATTTACTTACGATTGTTATTCAGTATCATACTGAAGCCTGATTTTTTCCTTCATTCTGTTTTGCCACATATGGGAGTGCTGTTGGCTAGCTAGAATAGTTTTCTATTAAATATCACAGGTAAAAACAATAAAAGCCTAAAAACAAAAACAAAAAACTAAAGAACACACGGTCTAATTTTATTATGTGCAAACCTCATGTTCTAACTAGAGTCATCTTTTTACAGCTTTGTAAATAGGAAGTATCCTTAATCAGAGAATGGCTTTGTCACCTGGGTTGCTCATCTCTTTGGGCCCATCTGTAAGCAGATGTAGTGTTACTTTTGTATTTGATAAGTTCAATAAGGCTTTGAAATACTGCTTAGTTAGGATACAAGAAAAAAAAGCATCTGTATGAATAAAACATCATTGCTCCTCTGTGCTCCTGTTCTTATGGACATCAAGAAAATGGCACTACTCTATGTTAAAATAGATATGATAATAAGCGTAAGGAATTGCAAGAAATGTTGAGATGTAACATTAACACTGCACCATATATATAGTAGCTTTTTTTCTGTATCTCAGGGTGCTTTCCAAAAATCAATTTAATTTTGTAGTGCAGTACTTAATGAATACTGAAAGTTCATTCCCTGTCCTGTCTCTCTGTTCCATCATCCCTGCTAAGTTTTTGTTAGTTTAACCTTTCATCCTCTAAGAGACATACACACATATTTCCTGACTCCTAGACTTGGAGGAATATGTGCAAACCATTATTAATGTTCTTAGATAAGGAACAACGTTAGCGTTTCATGTCATAATATTTATTTTTGTAAAACCTTATGCCAGCTGTCCCATGTTTTATAGAGGTCTAAGCAAGGACAACATGCTGTGTCATCTGTAGGCATGCTGTTGACCTACTTGATTTGACAGAAACAGAATTTATACTACACTGAATATCTCCAAAATGGTCTGTTTCATTTGTGTTCGTCAAAAGATATGATGCAGGGTATTTTTTTGCTTGTTTTAATAGTTTATGAACCTTCCCACATTTCAGAGGGTTTTGCTAAGCATGCTACTTGAACCCATTTGGGGATTTCAGCTGATTGTCCCATGGAGCTGCTGAGAAAGGCCAGCCAAAAAAAGAGAAATATTTTCAAGAGCTTTGCCAATGTTGCTGGGAGGAGATGCCCTGCAAAAGCGTTTGGCTTTCTGAGACACAGGCTTCTAGGATTTAAATGTAGCACTTCTGATACAGACAATCTGGACAGAGAAGAGCTTGTTATCTGCGTTAAGTCGGTACACCGAAGGCCACAATCCTCTGAAAATGTCACCTCTGTCTCATTTTGAGTAACCCCCATTCCTGCAATCCACCTGTGTCTGTCTAGGCCAGATCAGGGTGTGCAAAATTCTGCAGCTGCTGAGGAAAAACCTGAGTCCTGGGTCTCTCGGTCCAAGTCTGTGGGCACACTGACGTAGGGGCAGCCGACAAAATCAGAAGCAATTTGAATGAAATCATCTGAGAGGCTTGGCGCATCACAGAATTGGGAGAACTAGGAGTGTTACTGTCAGAATATGGGGCTGTGAGGCAATGACAGCTTTCTGAGCTCATGTGGAAAGGATGGCAGAAACTGAGCTTATTTAAGAAGTGGTACCAAAAAAAAAAAAAAAAAAAAAAAAAAAAAAAAAAAAAAAAAAAAAAAAAAAAAAAAAAAACAACAAAAAAAAAACACGTCATTTCAACCCTCTGTTCTTGTACTTATAAACTACTGTGTCTTGCTTCCTTTCTGAAAGCTTCTAACCCTTTTAAATGAAATTAGTTCAAGTTTATTACCCCCCTGAGGTTGAACTTCTCCAGACATTGTTTCATTTGCGTGTTTTACCCATTCTGTGCTGTAATGACTACTGTTTCATGTCCTATTATTTCAGTCAAATCATGGTTACATCAAGTTGGTTTAACACAGCAGTGATTTACATTTAATGAGAAGACTGCTGCTGTAACTCACAGCTTGAGTGCTGCTATTTCTACAGACCTCTGTTTCTGATTCACGATTCTCCTCCACTTCTCATTCAGACATTTATGGATTGGATAATGAGCATAGTGGGTTGATACTTAGCTGACTTTTCAGACTTATAGCAGATAGCTTGACAGAGGTACGGAAGTTCTGGATTATATTTAATGAGAATTTAATGAACATTTTACAAAAACAAACTTAGTGTTTTGTGGTTGCATGGAGCAAGAACCATCTATAAATTTGTGGTCAGGATAGCTTAAAGTTCATTACAAATTTCCTCTTCCTAGAATAGGAACTTCTTTCTCAGCACCATGACATAGAGTGTCCTGGTTTCAGTTAGAACAGAATTAATTTTCTTCCTAGTAGCTGGTGGAATGCTGTGTTTTGGCTTAGGATGAGAAGAGTGCTGATACACCCCGATGTTTTAATTGTTGCAGAGCAGTGCTTATACCAAGCCAAGGACACCTCAGACTTTTGCTCTGTCCTGCCAACAGGCAGGCTGGGGGTGCAGTAAGAGCTGGGAGGGGACAGACCCAGGACAGGTGACCCAAACTAGCCAAAGGGGTATTCCATAGCATCTGACGTCAGGCTAAACAATACATAGGGGTGGCTAGCCAGGGGGAGGGGGCCAGACTGCTCGGGGTTAGGCTGGGCATCGGTCAGCGGGTGGTGAGCAATTGCATTGTGCATCACTTGTTTGTACACATTATTAGTAGTGGTACTATTATCATCATTGTATTATTATTATTATTATTATTTTCCTGTCTTATTAAACTGTCTTTATCTCAACTCACAGGCTTCACTTTCCATTTCTCTCCCCCGTCCCAGAGAGGGAGGGGGAAGGGTGAGCGAACGGCTGCGTGATGTTTAGGTGCCAGCCGGGTTAAACCACGACATAGAGCCAGGAGGACACAAATGCAGTTAAAGGCTTGTTTTACAAGTGAGAATACAGTGCAGAATTTTAGCCAATTGTGAAGAATAACATTTGGTAGCCACTTTGATCAGTTAAGAATGATAAATAAAATTTCAGCACACTGAAAGCCTGTGCTGATGCCAAGACAGTACTTAGGAAAAGTGGACAAGATTCCAAGACTTTGGGACCCTTAGAAATTGACACAAATATGAGCCAGTGTTTGAGGCAGACAATGTACTGATGATGCAGGACTGCTGTTTGTGGAAGAGGGTATATTTTTCCAGAGGTGCTCAGATTATACCCAGCCCCTGTCTACTGTCTGAGCTGGGCTGGATCTCTGACCCCCATGACAGCCACGCTGCCCAACTGGCTGCCCTTTGCCTGGAAGACTCCAGTTTCTACATTCAAGATAAGCCTGTAGTGGGGAGTAATCCATGGACACTTCTTGGTATCCTACAAGTTTTTCAGTGCTGGCTTCTTTGCTGAGGGCCCAAGGCGCTGCCTCTAGCATGTACGCAGGCCTGTGCCTGGCAGCAGAGAGGCCTGCACTGTACATGGCTTCACGTGCACCCCTGGTGCCTCCTGGGCAGGGTGGGGGACCTGTCCTCACTGCAGAGTTACTAACCAGAGCTCTCCAACCAGCTTCCTGAGGCAGGGCTACACAATTATCTTGGCCTCTTAGGTGCCTGACAGTCTTGATTATAGAAGCGTTCTTGCAAACTTCTTTTGTTTTTTAAAAACTCTTCTAACATCTCCATTGTTTGCAGATGAGGTTTGATATTCAGCAGGATGAAAAGCCCTTGCATCTTTTCATCTCCTAGGCAGTTCAGGTTTGGCTGTGTTATCAACAGTAAAAAGCCATGAGTTCCCTTCTCTCCCTTATCTTCTCCAGCACAATATTGTCAGGCTGATAGCTACAAACACTGCAACTAGATGCAGAGTTGAGTCTCTCTCCCTAGAGGTCAAGAGCAGTACAAATTGCGGTGAGGGCTAAAAGGACAGAGAAAGCCCAGGCTTGATTTAGATACAGCAGTATATACCTGCTATATGTCCAGCCTCCCACTTTTTCACACATGAAGTAGGGGGTCCTAGAAAGAATGAATTAAGGAGGTTGATGTGAGCTGAATTTTCCCTTTAATATATTTTCCCTTTAATATACCTGTATTACATATGCAGTTCCAGCTATCATAGTAGCAGGTATTAGTCTATCATAATCATGTGGCAGCAGTTAAATTTATTTTTAGCATATAACCTTGTCTCCTTCAATTTTCAAAATGAATGAACAATGAGAGAAAAAGTTAGCTTCAGCTTCAATAAATGTGCTATTTTGCAACCTTTAAGAGCCTGACTTTGCAATTGAAACTAGTTTAATTTAATTTTCAATGTATATATGATAAACTGAGGAAAAGTGGACTAGGAATTATTGTGAAAGACTTGGGGTCAGGACCAGAATGAAATCTAGAGACTAAACTATGAAGCTGATGCGAGGAAAGTCTCTGCACTTCAGCTGAGCAGACGTTTAGCTTTTCATAATGGTACAGTAACATTCTTGTCAAAGGATGCAAAACAAAGCTCTCAAGAATGTGAAAACACTCTCGTGTCCTGTGCTCACACCACTGGCAACCAAAATGGTTGAGAGTGACAGTAAGAAGTGGGTTTCTCTTGTATACATTAAAAAGAAGCCAAGGAGAGGGCTGAAAGCAGGCACTCTTATGAGTGGTTTTCACATGCAGTTTTTATGTCTTCAAAAAGCATAAGAGCAGCATGAATGAAAGTTAAGCCAGTGTTTGTAAATGGAGTATAGCAGAAAGGGAATTATAAATACTAGCAAACAACGAAAGGAAAAAGCAGAGATTTGGAAAGCTACAAACACTCCTGGCTTATGCTACAGTCTTACTATCAGGGATTAAGGAAGATTTTCCTCAAATTGACTCCACCTGGCTGCTTAACAGCGTGTCACCTGTGGTGGTGTTGGCTGGGGTCAGGCCGGATTTGGGGCTGGGTGGTTATTCTGTCTCACGAGGAAAGATAAGTCTTGTCTCCTTTTGATATTCTGATTTGAGAGCTCTGTGTGCATTCAAAAACATTTTGCATTTTACAGATTTAGATCTTACAAAGCTAGTAACATAGGGACTGCGTAGATAAATTCTTCTCTGGGATAACGGTTGATGGTTAGGGGTTAAAGTAACATTTACCGCTGGTGGTAGAGATTTCCTGGCTTCAGTGGGCCTGAGCTAGTGTGGATAGGCCAGGTTTGCTGCTGGAAGCTTGCTGGTTTTCAGGGATCATCTGTCAAGGAATGCAGCCAGTTTTCTTTCTGACTAATTTGTCGTTTCTTTGCTAGAACCTTTTGTTTGGTGTCTGTCTTTCTCCTTGGTATTTGCTGTGAGCTATGACTTAGACAACAAGCGCATCATTGAAATCCTAGGCACTAGCAGTGGCTGGGTTTTTAAAAGAATCTGAATGGAAGAAGAGAATAACTCCTATCTCTGTTCTTGCTTGTGGCTAAGAGTTACTGACTTTATTTGAATGAATGAAATCCTTAGAGATTAAAATACTATAAAAAATTTGTATAAAACTGGGAGGGTATGTGGGAGAAAGGATAGAACCCGAGGTGGATTAATAGTACAAGTAAATAGCTCCAGGCAACACGTCAGTCAATTCCTTTGGGATCTTCTTGACCCTTGTTGAATAGGAAGAGAAGCTGGCTTTGGCCTGTAAACCCACAGATATCTCATGACCTCTGTGGAAGTTCATTGCTTAAATGCTATTTCTTGGATCCAGTGGCATCAAGGGACCTAAGGAAGCTTTGCTGCTGATGTGTTTCTACAGATCGCTGCCTCTGAAACATCACCCCTTGGCAGAGAGAGGGCTCAGTGCTTATGGTAGGGGACATCATTTTCTTTTTCACATCACTGTGCTGTTGACAGAACTGAACAGGAAAATCATCTGTTGGCTTAATAAAACAGATTCAGTGCAGATGTCACTGGGAGAGAAACTTGGCAGGTTTACCACATGCAAAATACATTGTCTCTAACAAGATGAAAAAGAAAATAAACTCCTTTTAAAACTTAGCTGTATTTGAAACATTTCTGGTCATGACAAGGAAATAGCAAGTAATCTTAGTTCTTTTCTCTACCCAAACTCAAATAAGATATCAGAGAGTTTGCTGCCAGAAATAATTCAGGGAACATAAAGATGTCACCTGAAGAGGTTTCTTTTAATCCACCATTTCACTGGATATGTCCCTACCGGTATATCAGCTGCTGCAGTTGACTTAAGATAGAAGTTTGTATTTGGTCTTTGAAAAGCTGCAAATAGCTAGAGTTTTTACTTTGTTTTAATGATCAGTGCAAAATTCTGTTGGAACACATTGCTAAAGTGAGACATAGTCATTGAAATTGTTTCAACTTGCGTCTGTGGAAATATATTTATTTTTGTATCCCCTGACCTGTGGGAAAATATTATTTTGAATATCAGGATGAGGTCATGGGACTCAATGGAGAAAACATCACAGAAAGAATTAGTTTGGTTTTCAAACTAATCAGGATACATTATTTGGTATTCTGAGCCAGCTATATTATGACTGTGCTAGAGTTCCTAAATAAGCTCTTTAGAGAAATACAAAATCTAGTAGAAAAGATTTACTGGTGAAGTACCATATGAATGTGTATTTGCTTTTGTCTTCTTTGCAGACACTAATTTGTCTTTCTTCTCCAAAAAATGAAACCATTTAGGTCAATAGTAACTATATAGGACTCAAAAGAGTTTATTAGATGCTACCAGAAAGGCTGCATTTTTAGACCATTTTTACATCAGCCTTAGGGTGCTTAGTCTATGGGAAGAGTATAGCACCACTCAGACAAGTCTTGGTAAAAACAAAAATACTTCCATAGCTATAGAAGCCACTGAGTTTCACTGAACATCTTTTCCATAAACTATTTGAGTTACACATCACTTTCTGAAAGACGAGAATTCAAGGTAATCAATGACATAGCTAATAGAACTTCTTGTCCAGGAAAGAAGGGATGCTTATGAAATATTTGTAATACGCACACTACAAATAATTTGATTCCTTTAGCTAAGCTGTTTTCAATATCAGACTATAGGAAATCCATCTTTAACAGGGATGAAATGGCACTGTCATCTGCCACTGAAACACATGTTGTACTGACTTGAAAGCAAAAACAGTGGAGATGCAACATATGGCATTCACAGCAAAAGTTTTTCTGAAGTCTGCTGTGTGCATTTTGCTGTCATTACAATCAGTTGTTCTTCACAGCTTGACATTTAGCAGAGTACACTACAGAGCAGTGAGAATTCAGTTTCAGTAAGGAGGTATGAAAGCAATTTTTTCTTTTCTGAACTAGTGACAGCTTTGCTTCCAAAGGATTTGAGTTAACATCCAGAAGCTGTGAAACCTTTTCATCATGTTTTGTTTCTTGATCCGATATTCCAGGGAAGTGTAACAAATTTCCGATAGTGTTTGAGCGCCTTTTCATTTGCTGTAGTTACAATGTAGTTACCAGTTACAATGAAGAAGGAAGCATACTTTCAGATGTCATTTCAGGCTTATGTCAGACATTTGCCGATGAAGAGCTGTAAACATGGGTGTGTAAACTCAGAAGTATAGCAGTCTTGCCTGGATAACTGGTGATAATTTCTCATTTCAAAAGGAGCAATTTACTTCTTCCTTCTACATAAAATATCATGTGTAATCTATCCAACACAAGATCAGCATTTCCTTCCCGATATTCTTTCTGAAATTCTGTCATCAGATCATTCCCTGGACAGCAGGATTATAAGGCTGTTATGGTAAGAGTTAGGCTCTTCCTTGGGAACTCTCTCATGCACAGATTGGTTGTGTCTGATACCTTCAAGATACTGGAGCTCTGCTTTGCTTCCGTCTTGCTCTGGGTGAAGGGATCCTGGAGAGTAGGACAGCATTGCTTCATTTGGGGGCAAGGTGTCAGGAAGGAGAAAGCCCTGGGAGACAAAGACCTGCACATATGCTTCTGTGAAAGGCTGGTGAGAAGATCTGAGTGAAAAAAACAAAACTCAAGTGAGGTAATAAATCAGAGATAAGGAACAGAGAAGGATGTGAGCACAGAATAGGGCCTGTTCTACAAACTTCTCTGTAGCTGTCCAGACCTTCAGGTCCTCATCAGCCCAGACTCCATTTTACTGCTTTTACCTGCACAATTACCAGTCAGACTAGGAAACAAAACCCAAGGTACTGGGTTCTGTAACTTCTGAATTTACCACAGTACAGGCCAGTTCTTCTACTGTATACATACATGAGCTAAACACAAATTCTAAGCATTGTGCAGCATGGTTAATTGGAGTTGTATTACTCACAGTTTTCCTTTACTCATGGCTGAGAAAGGGATTTTTTTGGACTTTCCGTTTTCTTTTTTTCTGAACTGGAATGTTTTTCCATTACTATTTTAGCAATGGACAGTAAATCAATATGTCCATTAGTAGTCACAAGAACAGCATTAAAGTGATTTTGTTACTCATAAGGATATATTTTAGGCTCTTGTGGCCCTATAGCATAATGTGTTTCATGTTTTTGTGTTTAAATTACAGGTAGTTAATATATTGAAAGTCTTAAAAGATAATTAATTTATGTTTTTATAAGAATTCTACCATTTTTGGTCTATCCATCTCTGGGATGTCTTTTCTTGTAAAATGACAGACTGACTTCATTATAACCAGGAAAATGAAATATTCCACCTAGCTTCTGTATGGACACATCTTCCTTTTCAGAGGTTCATAGTGGAGCATTGATTTTTCTGAAGACCGGGATTAATTTGTTGGTTGTCTATGCAAATGAGGATGCACTCAACTTTTAGAAAAGTAGTCATTGAAATTTTCTTTTCATGTGTATGGGACTCGACTTTCCACTGAACTGATTCAATTAAAAAATGTAAATAATTTCTGGAAGAACATTCAGGAGAGCAAATAGTGCCTGATGTGTAGGAGCAAGTGGGAGATCTGCCTCGGTGGACTGAAGTTATTTGCTAACAGACAGCAAATTTTAGCTTGCTTTCTGAACAAGGCAGAGAAATCTACCTCTAGTTGCTCTCAAGCCTGGGAGCTGCCGCTGGATTTACTTGCAGGAGAACTGCCTGCCATGGAGCTCTGTGACACCTGTTTAAGCAGTGGTCTCTCTTGTAAAAGAAAGACTTGAAGTTGAGTGTAAAAAACTCTGGAACAAGCTTCCTGGTGAGGTGATTGATGCCCCATGCCTGCCAGTGTTCAAAAGGCATTTGGATAATACCTTCAATAATATGCTTTAACTTTTGGTTAGCTCTGAAGTGCTCAGGCAGTTGGAATCGATGATCTTTGTATGTCCCTTCCAACTGAACTATTCTATTTTTTTTATGTGTTTTGCAGGAAGAAAACAAAAAACAAAAACAAAACAAAACAAAAAAAAACCAGCAGGATAAATACCTTAAGAACGTTTTTTTGGGTATAGAATTTTATTCAAGTATTTTTATTAAAGAAAAACATTTACCATAAAAGTTACCTTAACTTTTGAATGGCCATAAGTAAGAAATGTTGCCAACCTTCCCGTTTCTGGAAGAACCACCCATATTGTTCAATTTCAGAGCAATTTTACATTCCAGCAACTGTGATGTAATTACTGGCTCCTTTTCTAATTCATTTTAATAACTTTAATTATAATTTCTTTCAATGGTCAATGCTTTGGACACTTCATATAATTATAAGGAATTGCTATGTGATTTTGCATTAATGAATATTCACCGATTTTAGGGATTCTCAATATCTTTTGTTATTAAAATGTTCCAACCAGAATGAAATTCAATGATAGCTGAAAAAACAGAGTGCAATGCCCATCATTTTGTCGGCGATTGAATAAATGAGATGATATTGTTTTTCAACTTCATATCTGTTGCAGAAGATGGGCAGATCAGCACTCTGTTTTGCTCAGTGAAATGAAAAACATGAAAATAGTACAACAGGTATTGATTAGAAACGGGCTAAGACACAAGAATGAATTGAATTTTAAACACACTAAATTTTAGAGAAATTAAATTCAAATGAAGAGAGGGAGGAAAAAAGAAAAGACGAGGAGTTTGAGTATCAAAGTGGTACTTGGTGATGAGAGCTTGGTTCAGACCCCCTTTTATTTCTGAGTGGAAGCAATAATGCATGGTTCTCCGTTTGCACAGCTGTTCAGCATCACTCTGCTGTGCAAATCAGTGTACTTACGTACACTGAAGATAATTCTTGAGGCACCTCAATTGCTCCATGTCCTTTTGGTGTGGAGTGGTCTAAAACTATATTTGGAAGCAACTCTGAAATGGCAAAGTATGTCTCTATTAACGTCCCAGGAAGATTTTTTGGATTTTGTTTTCTGTTAAATGTATGGGAGGCCGAGTAATTTATTGGTTAGATTTGCTGATCTAAGTCACTGGCCTCAGTTATATCTCACGGGTATTGCATATTGTGTGGGTGAAGTTTTGTTTGTTTAAAATCCATAAATAAGGAAAAGGAATCTAAATTTGTTGTCAAACTGGAAAGAGAAGAATCTACAGCACTGGGAAAACTGGTGAAAACTCTTGAGGTTCTCAGAGATCCTTTCCCAGCCTTGGGAGTGTTGAAAATGGTGTTCTTCTGACTTACAGAGCACAGGGTTTGCTACGCAGAGCTGAGATTTGGAAATCATCAGCTGGTCCTTCACACACATCCAGTCCTCTCCCTAAGCATATCCTCTTTCTGTTGGTGGTCCCATGGAAGAATAACTGTTCTATATATATATATACACAAACTTCTTCTAAGTTACAAATGTGATTTTACCTGGTTATTGCTTTTTATAAAATGTCTGCACTGTGGGAAAATGCTTATAAATCTGAGGTTGTTTCCCTGTCAAAATATTGAAGATTTTCTGATAACAGTAAATATGTGTTTGTTTCTATTAGAATTTCATCAGTGGTTGTTTTTTAGATGGTCAGAAGCTCAACTAACTTTGTAACAAATTCTACAGATATCTTGTTGGCATTGAGATCATCCTGTGTTAAAGTTTATGGCTCCCTCATGTCATTCAGTAACTGCTTTTTCCAAGTTGTAGTGGATTACCAGAAAAATTAAATATGTTAGAAACAAGTTTAGCATGCACAGTGAAAGGGTGTGAGAACAAAGTTATGTTTTCATGAGAACAAGTATTCTGTTATGAAATGAAGATAAATAATGAGAACAAACATTGCATTAAAAAATGAGAATTTAATGAGCTGGAATTGTGCTTAGTTCCATGGAAAGCTTTCCTTTTTTTTTTTTTTTTTTTTTTTTTTTAAACTTATTTTTTAACATTCTATTTATTGTTAGTGAATGACTACTTGAGTGCATTACCCAAATTTACATCTGACTGTTTGTGTTTGATAACATGTACCAAACTTACATTCGCTTAATATAGATTTCAGGTTTGCATGGAAATTTACAGCTAATTTCCAGCCAGGATGGCTGTTCTTCTTTGTAAAGCATTATGATTATAATTACAGACATGTATTTACAAAGTCAAGCTCCACATTCTTTCTGATGAGCAAAGAGGTTAACATTCCATTAATGGAAACTTAATTAGATCAACTTTTCCCATTCCGGTCTCAAGTGTACACCAGTTCACTGATGAGAGTTTTTGGGAGGAGAGCACCATTCCTGGTTGGAGCCCATGTTGATGAGGGGGCATTGTCATGAGGAAGGCTCATTCTGTAGTGCTTCTGGATCCGTGCTGTCCTAGAAGCATCCACCATTTGGGATGAATTACTGAGATGAACTGCAGACCATTCTTACAATTTTTTATTTTTAACTGGCATACTTTATTCTTATGCTCTGGCTTAAAAGAAAACTAGAGAAAACTAGGGTCCAATTCTTGTCCCTTTGAAATGTGGAGATGACCTTCAGGGGAGTCAGTTCTAGACTGTTCACTTAGGGAGATGTTTGGGATGTAGCATAAAGGTGGTCTCCTGTCCCTTATGTTTGATCTTTTCAGAGGAGAGCGCTTTACAGCCATGCTCAAACAGCAGCCTGTTTCACTCTGTTTCTTTGAAAAACATCTTGTGTTTCACATGCACTTTGAATGGGCAGGTGGACAACAGGATCACTGAGTCCAGCCTAGTGCTGGCTGTGGAAATTCATCTGGTTTCAGATCATCAGCAACAAAACAGCAACAAAACATATTGTGCTTTAGGGAAAGCACCTGTGTGCCTAGTTTTTAGGTGAGCCTGGTTTATGGAGCTAGTCACACATACCGTCATCTCCAGACACCAGCCTCTTTCTGGCTCAGACTGCTAAAGAGAGGCATAAAGAGTTTGGCTGTTACATGAAAACCTGTCAGTAAGAAGTTTCAGCCCAGAGCCCATCGACTGGGAGTGCAGTAAGTGAGCTACAAGCCCAGCTTTACAAGCGGAGAGCACTGCTTTCCCCTGCTCAGACACCGGCTCACAGAAGCAGCGGGACAGGCTGGCAAACACAGTGCTTTTAGCACCCAGCTCTCTGCAGGAGGGTGTTGCAGTTGTCCGTAAGTCACCACAACAGAAAGCATGTGCACAAAGCCTGTAAACTTAGCACTAGATGAAAAAATTGAAGCTGTTAAGGCAGAAAATCTGCTTTGGCCAAACTGAAATCCTTTACTGCACTCCCAGCATCTGTCTCTCCCTAGCACAGGGAGAGAGCATGGTATAATTGTCTACCACTAGTCATTGAAAGACTATCTCAGCATTGAAGCAGGCTGATAATTTTCTTTTTCAGATAAATATAATTTTTTCTGCCAAAGTAAGACTTCTACTCATCATTCATGAATTTACAGTATCTTAGCAAAGGGACAGAATGTACTGCAGTGGCTGGCAAGCAAATAGTTTCATAAATAACCCTCTTGACACATGTGAGATGTTAACATTTTTTGAGGTTTAGGCAGGGCTTGGGGCAGAAGAAAATTTATTTGCTTGTTTCAGTTTTAAGGCAACTGGGTCTTTTATTTTATCTCTCACTGATGGGTAGAAATATCTCTGTTGGAAAGAGTCTTCTGCACTTTCCAAGCAAGCATACCACAATGACTGACATTTGGCTACAGGTAAGAGTTTCCAAAAAAAAAAAAAAAAAGTATTATTTAATTTCAGCTAGACAGAAATTTCAGCTAAACATTTAATTTGATTGATAATGTCATGTGATTACAAAACAGGAAACATACAATGAGTTTTGCAATAAGATTTGCAATTTTTCAGTATCTTTGTGCCGTAAATCTATATATACATTATATGAATAGAGATATATAGTCCATGAATAAGAACAAGAATCCTCTTCAACAGAAAAAAAAGTGAGTCAGTCCATGTTGTAAAATGTTTACAGCCTAAGAGGCATGGAGACAAAACATTTTTTTCTAGTAGAAGACCTGGAGTGAACTGTCAAGGCAAAGCTTGTAAGCAAAGGCCAATAGAACTGAAGCAGTCCCCTTGGTCAGACAAGAAATCAAAGTTTATTCCAGGGGCTTTTTAGTTTTGTTTTTAAATAAGCAAGAGAAAAGAGTTGAAAGGAAGGGATGGCAGCGTGACAAGGAAAAATAGACTAGAAGAACCCGAAGAGTGCTCACTCAAATTTAGACTTTTTTTTTTTTTTTTTTTTTTTTTTGGGGGGGGGGGTAGGGAGGGAAGGGGCCGTCAAAACTAGGTTTCATCAGAAAATTATCTGCTTTTCAAGCAGTTTTTCAATTACAAAATAAAATAAAATAAAATAATCAGGTTTTTCTTTTGTGAATATCCAGGAATATCACTTCCCTTGAGGGCCAATTTCTAACTTTTTAACTTGTCTGTGCTAAAGCTTCAACAGACTTTCAAGGGCTTACCCTTTTTTATTTAACAGTCAGGTGAGACTTAGAGGCCATTCTAATCACTTGCCATTACACAGGAGTGCCTGTCAGTTAACCGTTTTTCTTCAGGCCAGTGACCGTTTCTTCCATTGAAGAAATGTATAATGAATACGATTCAAAGAAACAGTGTTGATATGTCCAGTGGTGCCAGGGAAAATCTCACCTATTTAGTAGTTTAAAATGAAAGATCTGAACAGTCATTGAATATGTGGTGCCCGAAGGTACATAAATTTAGCAAATACGTTGAAGGAATTGGTGCCTCTGTATTGATGATGGGTACATAAAGATAAATGCTCTCCACAGCCAGATTTCCCTTTCTCTCTGTGTCTGGCTGAAGCTGTTATTCTGCCCTTGTTTTTGTGCACTTCTGACTTTATCAGCCCTCATGACTGTCTCCATTGACACTTTACACCTCTTCTTTCCTTTTTCTTTGCTTTTGTTTTTTGTTTGTTTGTGTGTGTGTGGAGGGGTATCTGATTTTATTTTATTTTTTTGGCATGTGCTGGTTTTGCTCCTCTGCTAGGTTTGTCTATTGTTTACTTTTTTTTGGCTTTTAAGAAGCTGTTGTTTTCTCCTCAGCTATTTTTAGATTGTCTGTTTTAGTCTGATAAAAAAGAAATAATTCATGTCCCTGTATTAGGAGCTTTCTCAGGTCCTTTTAAAACAGAATAGAGCATATCAACAATTTCTGAATGACCATGTGATCATCCCAGGAGAACTGGAATAGAACAAAATGTCTTAGTGAAATGATTTTTTTTTGGAATTTAGTCACCAGCTGCATACTGTAGATCCGAAAGGGTGCATGTTTTTCTAAGCTACCAAAGTTAATTGCACTAATAAGAGCAACTCTGCTTCCAGCTACAGGAACCAGCTCAGTTGACAGTGGCTGTTTGGCCTGTTGTACTGATGTTTTTACCGGAGGGAACGCTCATCAAAAGGCAAAGCATAGTTCAGGGGCTGTGTACTGAACAATATAAATAAAGAATGGGAAATGAAATTACAAGTTCAAAAATATAACAAACCAGGAATCAGAGAGACAAAGAAATTAAAAGAAATAATAATAATACTTTTAGCCTCTGTATTGTCTATTAAGAATCCAGATTTTTTTTAAAAAAATTATTTATTTAGGAACATGTTATATTTATTAAACATCTCCAACCTTGTTCAGGAAGCACAAGCAACTATTTACTGTTTAAAGTTAAACCCAGGCAGATCAGTGATTAGTAGGAGAAAACCTTTATCCTGCCATGTGATGTGCACGGTGGGGTACATGTGGGCACAAGGACAGGCATAGTTATTCCGTCAGTGCTACTGCAACAAGAGATCCCCCTCAACTCAGCTCAAACAAAGGGTAAAGTGAAATTGGCTCCTTCCATCCATGCATGCTGATGCAAGTAATTACGGTCTTTCTTCCTTGAGGCATGAACTGCAGTCAAATTGGGAACAGCTGGAGTTTTTACATCAAACTCCGCTGTTCCCTGTGCGCTGTCCATGTGGTGGTCTGTAATGAAGGGGATTTTGCCTGCTGCTTGCCCTGTTTGCAGGGGAAAGCTCTGCAAGAGGCCATGGTCAGTGCCCATGCTCGTGCCTCTTCTTCGGTGAATGTGGGCAGAGCCCCGCGGCCCTACGGCTCCCCACAGCTGGGCAGCAGCAGCTCCTTGTTCAGCAGCCTCAGGCAGGGAGCAGCACACTTGACCTGTCCTGTCTTGTTTTCTCCCAAAACACAAGTAATGGCTTCAGTTGTTGGAAGCTGTCTCGTGTTTGCGTCTCTGTAAACATCCCAAGGTGTGGTGTGTGGAAGTAACCATGGCTTTGGGACTGGTAGCTATATTTATGAAGCAATTTGCAACAGGCCACAGTGTTCATGATGTTGTAGAGAGCCACCTTGTCGCAAGTTGTTTCTGAGCCAAATTGTACTAAGGATATATGGAAGTAAGCACATGTAAGGTGCACATGAGCTAAAGATGTGCTGTAGTGCTTGTGGAACCGGGAAGAGTCTTCCTCTGTCCACCCTGCTGCTAACAGCCCTTTCTTACACGTCTGGTGTTGCAGATACTGAATGCAGTGGACCTTTGGTCTCGCCCATGCTGGCATTCCTTCTGGAGAAGTCAGCTGTAGTGCTGTTACAGACCTGTTTTGTAGTCCTGGACAGCATCCCAGTGCAGAGTGAGTGAGAAGGCCTAACAGGGCAGGTGGAGGAGGAGGAGTAAGGACCTGCAAGGGGAGACTGAGGCACGTTGGCAGAGCCACTCTGAAGTAAGGCCAGAGAGCATGAGGGGCCTGGTGAAGTGTGTGTGTGCGGGTGCTGGCCCACTCCCTTCAGTGCTCTCAAGTACAGAGAAACATATTCTAAGGAAAAAAAAAAAAAAGGGAACAAAACAAGAACTCTTCTTGAGTTACTCTGAGCGTGACTGACAAAACGTGCATGAAATCTTACTATTCCTTCAGATAAATTCTTAAGTTTCCACGTTTATATTTAAAGTCATGAGGTCACCAGTTATAGGCAGTTCCAAGAACACATAACATATTTTCCAATCTGAATACCTTTTTTGGTATTGCCCTTCTAAAACCTTGACAACTGGAATAACAACAATGTCATTTGAACTGAGTGACGGCTGGACATAGGGAAGAAGGGAGGGTGAGTTAGAGTGGAAGCCTGTTAGAATTGAGTGGAATACTTTGCTGTCATTGACGTAGAGCAGAGAGATGATACACTTCTGCAAATGAAAAAAATTTTTTACAAAAACTGTCTTGAGCCTGTCTACTTGTATGTCCCACCTCCTGTAATGCAGGAAAAAGCTCTATTTAACACCAACATAAATGGGCTTCTTGAAGTGATGCAAATTACTTTGAAACTGCTGAGTGCTGTTATGCCACACTGTGCAGAAGACCTTCACCAAGCCTTCCTGACAGCTTATTGTTTTACATTTCGGCAAACACATCTTGTCTTGGATTACCAAGTGGCTCATAAATATAGTTAATATACAAAGGGTCACATTTTGCTTTTGGATGAGTACTAGAGTTACAGTTTGATTAAGAACCAGAGGACAGCAAGCAGTGTGCTTTTTGCATGTTTAGATGGGCACGCATTTTGCTTTTGGTAAATTCTAGGAAGCTAAGAAAGAAATTGTCAGTGATAAAGATCAAGAACTGAAGCCCTACTGTTCACATGCTATTAATAATAATAATAATTTCTTTCAGAAGTTCATATATGAATCATAACAGCTTCCATAAGTGCCCTGTAGTAACAGGATAAAATATCTTCCTGTTGGCAAGCTGACTACTCCCATTTGAATTCAGTATACCCTTGTAAATGTACTTTATTTTTCTGTCTATGCCTATATTCTGAAATGGTCATAACTCCTTACCTCTATCTCTATGGGTGCATTTTTCCTAGCATGTTAAAATGGCCCAGAAGAGAACTAGTGCCCTAATCTGAGACAGCTTATCTTGCCTGCTCATTGTCTTCCTGGACCTCCATCAGGACTGTGCTAGCTCGGTCCTTTAGTGAAAGATACCCGAAGGAGAGGAATATCTGGTAAACATGTAGCAGGATATAAATGTTACTGCTCCTATAAGTGCAAAGGAATCTCCTTATCAGTTTTCAGTTGCAGTACATAATTCAACTCAGTATCTGTAGAAGTGCAGTGATTTCAATTACAGCATGAAGTGATGTACTGCACTCAAACTACTGTCTTGCATGCAATGGATAGGATTTATACTTCTCATATTAAAAATGCTTTTGTGTGTGTGTGTGTAAGAAATTGACATTGCCATAAAAGTAACGGTTTGTTTTGGAGTGATAAGCAAAGGAGTGGAACTGAAGTCAGAGTGACCTCTGAATGCAGCTGGTCACCCCCCATGCTGCACCCAGAGGCTTTGCCTTGGGAACAGTCACGCTCAGAGACCTTACTGCGGTGAGAGTCATCCCATCCTGATCTGTAGGAGTGGAGGTGTCCATTACAGTGCATCTCCTCATTGCTTGTAGAGGGTGACCAGACAATGAACTAATTATATAGCTTAAAATATCCAAAGTTAAATTGATAAATCTGACTTCCAAAGTATATAGGTGTAGGTTCATTTTAAACCATGCCTGTTTTCTGTTGTTGATCAGTCACGTCGCAGCAGCAACCCTTACATTTCAAAATAATAATTTAATTTATAGGAAAGCCTGTATTACAGACATATTTAGCTGTATCTTAGGGGAGAAATAGTAAATAAATCAATGATTAGCTAAGACAGTTTAATTAAGGCAGTTGATACTAAAATCTGTTGTTATAACTTGATGAACAGCTCCTGGGCATGGCCAAGATGCGCTGCATGATGCAAAGTGATGCATGTCTTAGGTGCTCTGTGGGAATTACTGGGATCAAATGAATTTAGCCAGTGTCTTCAAGTCTGCTCCCAATGTGTCAAAGCAGGCTGTTTTGATGTAACTTGAAAGCCATGGTTAACCTCCTTGAATTTCTGGAATTTCAGAAACATGTGATTAACAGTGAAGCAGGCCAGAGCAGTATTTTTTCATGTAATTCAGATGCATCTTAGTAGGTTCTGACTTACCACTAGGGTTTATGGTTTTGATAAGAAAGGCTCCGTGTACTGATAGTGATCAATGTACTTCAATCTCTAGCTGTGTTTAAGCACAAAGTTCAGTGATACAGGAATGGTGGTTATGTCCAAGGGAGCTGATATAATCAAATTCAACAAAGCAGGTTCAGATTTGGAAACTGCTAGATTCCCAGCCATTGCAGTGTCCACAAACTGGAGAGAAACTTCTAGACATTTATGCACAGTGTTGAACTTTTTTCTCAAATGCATGTAAAAAATAATGTACCCAGCACCTAAAGCCAGTCCTGAAATGTCGATGTGAATTATTACTCTTTTTTTTTTTTTTTTCAGGATAATTCCAGAAAGGATAATTGATATTGGAAGGCATAAGATAATGTGAAGTATAAAATGGGAGGAAAGATTTCTCTCTAAGGCTTTACTTGTATGATATCAACTAACAGGCAGAAGAAGAGAGAATGATTCAGAAACTGTGTTGTACCAGATAACTGCAGAAGTCTCTTTCACAACATGAAAGATAAAGTGGGAAAAAAACAAACAAACAAACAAACAAAAAAAAACCAGAATTATTTTCAATTTGAAAAAGATCACTCTAAGTAGAATAAATTCAGTTATTTCAACTCAGTCTGCAATAAAAAGTAGTTTATATATTAGAATTACAATTATATGGTAACATGAATTGCATTTTCCCTCCTTATTAGTGCAATATAACAAGCAAAAAAATATATAAATATATATAAAACAAACAAACAAACAAAAAAACAAAAACAGTCTATCAGTGCTTAAGACTGGTTTCTAGGAATCTCAAAAAAACTTAGCCACAGTGGATCTCTAGAAGTATTGTCCAGCTTGACTTTATTACAATATTGTGGCTCAAACTGTAAACGTGTAAGATTGATTTTGCTTTTTGAGCGTCTACAATACTGGTGTAACATCTAGTGCTATAATACATTCTTTCACATTGGGAAATGCTTCTCATAGCTAAGTGACTTAGTGGATCCCAAAATAAAGGGACATTTTCTGCTAATTACCAAATTACATTACATTTACATTAGTAATGCCAAACCCATGCACTGAAAAGTTAGCTCAGACCCCAAAAATTCATGAAATGAACTTAAAAGCAGTGAAGAAAAAAGAAAACAGCACAGGGTTTTTATTTTAATTTTTAGTTGCCTTTTTTGGAACCTTAGGTTATGAGGCTTCTTGTGTTTTCAAACTTCTCACTACAAACATGTAGCCTAGAAACTTTCTTTTCAACACATAATTGCACAACAGGGGCCTTAAGGACATACTATGCAACTTGCAAGAAAATAACTGGATTTGGCACCATCACCAAGGCAGACACATACATCATTATTCCAAGTAAGCATGGGACTGGTTGTTTGAATAACATTTGGACCCCAACTATATTATTTTTACTTGCCTTTTAAACACTGTGGGTGCTGAGCAGAAAGGAAGTGGGATAAGGAGACAAGACAGCTGTGGAATCAGCTTGCTTAGTGATAGCCTGCTGCCAGGCTGGGAGACAGTCCATTCACCAGTATGAGCTATGGGATATAGACAGGGGCTGAGCACAGGCTGCGGGGTGCCAGGACATGGCAGAGAGAGTGCGAATATGGACACAAGGATGCTGAAAAATACCCCATGAAGTATTTGGGCAGGGAATTTGAATGTCAGTTTGGCCTAGAGTTAGAAGCAATAGCCGAATGTGCCATCAGTCAGCACACCCATCTGTTCAAATGGTAATGCATAACCATCCAGTTAAAGCAATTGTGCATGATAGCCACCCCAAAATTTCATTTTCACTCCTCAAACTTATGGACAGGTTTGTGTGGAACATAAGTGACAGTACAGATACAATAGTTATTGATGAGTAAGTGCATTTTTTTTTTGAAAATGTGAATTAATTTCTTCCCTTTCCTCATGTTATGTTTTCCTGTTTGTGGTTCTGCAGGACTAGCTTCACTCAGGGCCTAAAATAAATTATAAGGAAAAATATTCTTTTGGTACCATGAGTCTGCCTGGAAGCAGAAACAGAAATTTACTGCAACATTATTGCTGCACGTTCAATGGCCAGGACAGAGCAAAGGGACACCTGAACTACAGGGCACTTGTGGAAGACCTTGCAAATATCAAGTTTAATAATACATGAATTTAAGAGGCTGAACACAGATACAAAAACGGCAACTTTCCTGTCTTCTCTTCTTTCTCATCCTTTCAGGAAAAAACATATGCTCACTCCCAAAATCTAAGAGAAAATGAACATTTTCTACCATGTTATAAACTGTAAACAGACACATTGTTAAAATTTCATATAGAGCAAGCATTAGATATGGGGAGTGTAATGTCATCCAAGATAGCAAAAGTTTGTGAGGATCATGGACAAACAATTAATTCAATATTATTTGTAATATTTTTCTACTATGTACAAGTGCAAAAAATTTTAAAAAGAAACCACATTTAAACATAATTTTTACAGTCAGTAAAATGTAATTAGTAACTCTATCTTAAACACCGCTACCTTCTGTCAAAAACCAGCATGCTTTTGTAAAAGTATTTTATTAAATAATCCCATTGATATAATGTAAAAAAACAAAAAAAAAAAAAAGCTAAAAAAAAAAAAAAAGTAATAATTAAAACAAAAAAAAAAGAAAAAAAAAAAAAACAATGAAAAGGTTCTGTTCATTCGCAGAAAATGAAGGGTTCTGTTCACAGCTGCTTTTTTTTTTTTTTTTGCCTTTTTTTTTTTTCTGACCCTAACTGCCCTAGAAGTTTATCTCAAGAAGTGAGTGTTAGGCTGATTTCTTTCTTTCTCTCCTAAGCTTTGAATGCACTTGGAGAAATGTGCTAGAGTTTGCTGGGGACTTGCTTGTCTTCAGGCCTGATGTGCATGGCTTGGGGGCAAGGTGCAGAGCCTGTGCAGGGCTGATAGGACTTGGGGAATTGGTGTCAATAGGGAGAACTGCTTATTCAAAATGAGCTCTCAGGAATACTTCTGCAGTTAGTTTGAATGTTATTTTGGGAAATGGTCCTTTCAGTAAGTTCACCTGAACCATGAGATAGATGCATTTTGGAAGGATAAATCAGATATTTTCAATCTACTTAAACACTGTCATTTAAAAATTAAACACAAAAGTTTGTGCACATCCATAGCAGGATGTATAGAAAGGTGACAATGATCAAATTAACTCACTCCAGAAAATGAAATTTTACAAACTGGAATTTTGAAAACCTTCAAGCATCAGCTAGGGAAATAACTAGATTATATTTAATAATGGAAATAATGTGATGGCTTAATTAGAATAGAATATTCTACTGTATCTGCATGCTATTTTATACTATGTATCATCCAGGGCTCTGCTCTAGGAAGTTCAACTTTCTGTGGTTTTGGCATGGTTGACAGAGTTGCCCGCAAACACTGAACATTTTTCAAGAGCAGAATTCTAGGTACATTGGCCTTTTCTGGAGAAGAGCTAGTGACTTCTGGACATGTACACAGCTAAATTTCAGCTAAGCAGCTTAATTGAAACACATAAGCTATCAAGCATTTGCAGGGAATCCAGCAAATGCATTTCTATTATAAGTATTAAATACTTGTATTTATGTGTCAAAGCCACAATATTTTTAGGACAGATATTTAAGATGCTTGTAACAACAAATACATTTAAAAGACAATTCTGTATGTGAGTGCTAGAACCACAGAAACAAAGAAAACAATAAAATCTACCTTTGTCGTATACATTTATTTCAAGACAGTGCCATCATAAGTAATTACTACATTTATTGTATCATAATACCTGGGAGTCTGAGTCAGGTTTGGAAAGCCTGGAAAAATTGAGTTCTGTGACTTGTGAAATGAAATTGGATGTTGCTTATTGGAAATGTGGTGGCTGAAATACTCCTAGATACTGTAATTCCTTTCTGTTTTATAATTAATCTGCCTGACACCTGGAAAATTCCATTACTGCAGAAATACTTTGATGTGTAACTGACAGACTGAAACTTGTCCCTGCTGAGTCAGTAACATGATCAGGCTTAGGCTGTGTATTTTTACAATGGACTAGTTCAACCACCAGGGCCAAGCTGCTTTTCTGTGGTAGCCTTTGATAAGTTTAAGGAGTTCAGAAAGGGTACCTCATGAGTTGAATACACTGAGGTGATATTTAAAGGTGGCTCTCCAATATGAGACAGCATGGTGCGAGCTGTTTGAAGTGGTGTTTGGATTACACTTTAACTGTTGAATCTGTTAACTATTAAATATATTAAACTATTAAATATATTAAATATGTTAACTATTAAATATATTAAATTTCCATCCTTTACTGGATGCGGGGGGAAACTTAGTTACAAGAGATGAGGAAAAGGCAGAGGTGCTCAATGCCTTCTTTGCCTCAGTCTTTAGCGGCAATACCGGATGTTCTCTGGATACTCAGTACCCTGAGCTGGTGGAGGGGGATGGGGAGCAGGATGTGGCCCTCATTATCCATGAAGAACTGGTTGGTGACCTGCTACGGCACTTAGATGTGCACAAGTCGATGGGGCCGGATGGGATCCACCCAAGGGTACTGAGGGAACTGGCAGAGGAGCTGGCCAAGCCACTATCCATCATTTATCAACAGTCCTGGCTATCGGGGGAGGTCCCAGTTGACTGGCGGCTAGCAAACGTGACGCCCATCTACAAGAAGGGCCGGAGGGCAGACCCGGGAAACTACAGGCCTGTCAGTTTGACCTCAGTGCCAGGAAAGCTCATGGAGCAGATCCTCCTGAGAGTCATCATGCAGCACTTGCAGGGCAAGCAGGCGATCAGGCCCCGTCAGCATGGCTTTATGAAAGGCAGGTCATGCCTGACGAACCTGATCTCCTTCTATGACAAAGTGACGCACTGGGTGGACGAGGGAAAGGCTGTGGATGTGGTCTACCTTGACTTCAGCAAGGCTTTTGACACCGTCTCCCACAGCATTCTCCTCAAGAAACTGGCTGCTCTCGGCTTGGACTGGCGCACGCTTCGTTGGGTTAGAAACTGGCTGGATAGCCGGGCCCAAAGAGTCGTGGTGAATGGAGCCAAGTCCAGTTGGAGGCCAGTCACTAGTGGCGTCCCCCAGGGCTCGGTGCTGGGGCCGGTCCTCTTTAATATCTTCATCGATGATCTGGACGAGGGCATCGAGTGCACCCTCAGTAAGTTCGCAGATGACACCAAGTTAGGTGCGTGTGTCGATCTGCTTGAGGGTAGGAAAGCTCTGCAGGAGGATCTGGATAGGCTGCACCGATGGGCTGAGGTCAACTGCATGAAGTTCAACAAGGCCAAGTGCTGGGTCCTGCACCTGGGGTGCAATAACCCCAAGCAGAGCTACAGGCTGGGAGAGGAATGGTTGGAGAGCTGCCAGGCAGAGAAGGACCTGGGAGTGATGGTGGATAGTCAGCTGAATATGAGCCAGCAGTGTGCTCAGGTGGCCAAGAAGGCCAACAGCATCCTGGCTTGTATCAGGAACAGTGTGACCAGCAGGGCTAGGGAGGTGATTGTCCCCCTGTACTCAGCTCTGGTGAGGCCGCACCTCGAGTACTGTGTTCAGTTTTGGGCCCCTCGCTACAAGAAGGACATTGAGGTGCTTGAGCGGGTACAGAGAAGGGCAACGAAGCTGGTGAGGGGCCCGGAGAACAAGTCCTACGAGGAGAGGCTGAGGGAGCTGGGCTTGTTCAGCCTGGAGAAGAGGAGGCTCAGGGGCGACCTTATTGCTCTCTACAGGTACCTCAAAGGAGGCTGTAGCGAGGTGGGGGTTGGTCTGTTCTCCCACGTGCCTGGTGACAGGACGAGGGGGAATGGGCTTAAGTTGAGCCAGGGGAGTTTTAGGTTAGATGTTAGGAAGAACTTCTTTACTGAAAGGGTTGTGAGGCATTGGAACAGGCTGCCCAGGGAAGTGGTGGAGTCACCATCCCTGGAAGTCTTCAAAAGACGTTTAGATGTAGAGCTTAGGGAAATGGTTTAGTGGGGACTGTTAGCGTTAGGTCAGAGGTTGGACTCGATGATCTTGAGGTCTCTTCCAACCTAGAAAATTCTGTGATTCTGTGATTCTGTAATATCCAGTGCAACCAAACAGGAATGCTGCTTATTCACAAAGCATCTCGAAGAGGCCTGTTCATTTGTTCATTGTTGACTGTAGACTGAAAAATCCCATAGCATAATTTAGCATAACTTCGTCCAAATTGATTAGTTTACATACTGAGCAGCAGAACTCTGTAAACTGAATTAACAATAACATACAACAAGACAGTATGGTCAGTAGCTTGATTTTATTTTGTTTTCAGTTCAAGTGGCACAACATCCCTCTGCAGCCATAAGGGCTCCATTTTTTTTTTCCCAGGAACTCCTTAGTTAGGCAGTGTTTTGGAAAACAGTATTGCTTCTCTTCTGCTGAAAGTAAAAAGGTTGCAACATTGCATGGCAGATAATGCATGACCCATGATAACAAGTCAATGAAATATTTCTAAGAATTCTGCTTCTGCTGTTTTCTATCTCTACCACTTAGTGAAAGTAAGAAACTTTCTGGAAGGTAGTGCCTTAGGGTCACAGAAGAAAGAAAGAAATGTTCTTAAAAGACTTTACTAGGAATTGCCCTGCAATTGTGTCCTGCTGTAACCCTTTGGTCTCCGTCTGCTCCTGACCCTGGCTGCTCAGAGGAAGGCTTGCTGGACTGGCTGCACTGCAGAGCACAAACTGGCCTCTACTTCAGTCCTGTGACTCAGAAGAGAAATGTGTCCTTCACAAGCTGTAAGTGCCCCAGATGTTATTTCAAATATGGAAAAGCTTCCTCATTTCACAGTCTTTCAGAAAATCTGATAAGGATGATGATGACGACAATTTTTAAACCTTTGCAGTGTTTCCTTTACAACTGCAAATCCTGGCAAGTGCATGGGCCCTTCAGTGCCGACCTGGTGGTACCACAGAAACTACAGACCCAGGCCTTTCCTCAGAAAAGCATCAGTCAGGTTATCAGGGTCAGTAGCCATTAAAAAGAAATGAAGTCAAGGTTCATCTTCAAAAGATGTCTGATAATGAATCATATTTTCATAGGCTTACAAAGTTTGTCTAGTAAATCCATAACTGTTACTTGCTATATTTGGTTCCTATAAGGCAAATTAAAAACAGTTTCTTGATAACGCATGAATTCTGCTTTGCTGCTCATTAGGTTTTGATTCCATCCTCACTTACACTTCCTGATTTTTGACTTGTTCAAACACATCAGCTCTGCCTGCTAAATCTGCTTGTGCCTCTTTGTCCTGGCGAGCAAACCAGCAGTTCATAGCCATTTCTCTGTAGCCAGCGTTTCTTCTCATGTGGTGGTCCTTTTTGCTGTCTGATCCTGAGCAAATGAAGGGTAGGATTTTGTCCAGAGGATAGTCCACTTAGATTCTTGGAGCAACCTTAAGTTTTCTAAAGAGAAAAGGAGGATCCAATTTCCCGTGCAATTCTTCAGCATCCTGTCCTTGCTCTTCCACTGTGCTTGCCTTCAGGCCCTTTCATTGGAAAGGCATAGAAAGTGCTCTCCTGCAAAGTGGTGTAAAAGCTACATATGCACAACTAAGGTAAAGGAAAGAAAGTAAAAATTATGCCTAATTTTGCTTAGGGATCATTCCTGGGGAAAAGAAATGAGAAAATAGTAGACATGGCATTCACAGCTGATACGCGTCTTTAATGGATTTTCTCCTGGGAGATTTTTAATTACATCTCAATTCATACATGCTTCTAGCATCTGCAGCATCCCATGGCGAGGAATTCCAGCTCACAATAGGAACAGTTATAAGGACAGTTAGTTTGAATCTGCTCTCTGCTAGTTTTTGCTAGATGCTTCCTAATAACTATTTTGGAAGATTCAATGCCTGGGCATTCCTGCTTTGCCTGCCCCATGCCACTCATGGTGACAAGCTCTTGTGGCACATTCCTCGAGCTTTTCCACAGTGGGGGCTCCTTGTCTGTGTAAATTTTCCTTCTGCAGAAGTAGATCCATAACTTTCAGCAGCAGCTGTCTTGCCAAAGAGGCAAGAGGGGGATTGCTTAAGAAGACAGTCCATGACAAAATCCTAGCCAAGGGAAGGGTTTTGAGATTCTGTGCAAAAATCTTTACACCTGATTCTTCAGTACATACACTCATCAAACCTCCAGTTTAAAGTTGCATCAGTTCAGGAGCATTGTTCTTATTTTATTTTCCCAGTTGAGAAATAACTGGCAAAAGTGACATAGTCTATCATAATAAAAAAAAAAAAAAAAAAAAAAAAAGGTCTGCTAAAGCACACAGTCCTCAAAATGGCTTAAAAAATCAATTTTGGTGGAAAATTTGCAGAAAAAAATATCAATCTAAATATAATGACTTCATAAAATTAAATACCCTGAGGATTTAATATGTGAGTACCAGCTGAGCCTTAGCTACAGCTATGCTCTGGTAGTGTTAACAAAAATTGTTGAGGAGAAAATATTGCCATAATTTCTTAATATTTTTATTAAACTAGAACCTAACTTAAAAATATATACAGCTTCTTTGCAAAATTAGATTGCAAATTTGTGTTTTGTAAGGCTGGAAATTTATCTCCATTAAAATTAGTGCCACTAGGCATTTTGGCTACTGAGGTGGCTTTAGAAATTTCAGATATCTTTTTCTAATAATAAATTTTTACCAATATTTAGCTGAAAAATGCTTATGGTCTTATAACTAACTACAGTAATACAAATAAACTGTATTAAGGAGATGCAAAAGAAAACCAGAGAAATAAAATAACACCACTGCTAAGTATTAAACATCTTGATTTCACAGCAAATTAATAACTCTTCCAATTCCTAATGATTTTTAATGCTAAGTGCTTTTTTCACTCTAAGTCCAGTGTAATGGGTATTTAAATTTCATAGTGTCAATAAAATATTTTAAAATTTGCAATCTCAGCACATTGTCTGGTGCTCAAACACTGAATGGATAAGTAGGTTCTTTGCTCCTAAAGCAAGATCATTTACAATTAAAATAAATTGAAGAGCTAAGGCAAAAAGAGAGTTAAATATTTTGGGATCTTTTGGTGTGTCTTTTTTTTTTTTTTTTTTCCACAATGATGTTTTCATACAAATCAGTGCTGGAGCCAGGAACTTGTGCTCCATCCTGCAGAACAGCTGGGGCCATATGCTGCCCTCTGCGCTGGGTAAGCCTCGCTTTGCTGACCCAGTGGCTCACTGACAGCTTGTGAACACGTAGTACCAAATACTACTTTTAGCTCATTAACCAGTTTCTTTCAACACCTCTTCAGTCAGTTTTGTATCTCTAGAAAACTTAGGCTGCCTGTCAAGCCAATTTCTCCAATGCTTTACCAACGTGCTTCAAGCATAATTTGGTGATTTATGGAACAGTCCTCTATTTAAAGTTGAGTGAGTGACCAAAATATAAAACAGGAAGCATTGCTGTGATGCAAGCAGTTGACATGGAAACTTGCTCAGGCCAGCAACTATTATTTTCCACCATATCTTTCAAAAATCATAAACATCTGGTGTCGTGAACAGTAAATACTCGAGTACTGCTCTTAAGAAAGCATACGGCATTGTTCTTTGTCATGGAGAGCTTTCTGAATGTTTGGAGCTCAGTTCTCCAATGGTTGCTGGGAAGGGGTTGTTGAAGTCAGCTTGGTCTTTATGAAGCCCTAAAACTGCTTTGTTGAATGTGTCTTTTGCTGTAGTTACAGCAATTCATAAAACTTGCAACTTGGAGCCTATGGTATGTTTTCTAAGGAAAATCAGAAGTACCAGTTTTTATGGGATTTATGACAAGCTAAACAGTGCATGTGGGCTTTGAATTAAAAAGCGACAACAGAAAATAGGTATTGTGAAGACTCTGTATTTATGCCTCAGTTGTCACTATGCTGCTAAATGTTACAGAGAGTCAGAAATATGGTCTATAATCTGATATTTAGGAACTGCTTGTGCTAAACATGTCTGCGTGCAGGTGGAGACCATCTTATTACTGGCTGTTTCCAAGGCCCTGATAAATATGATTTTCCCAATTCTGTGCTCAAAGCACTGCAAGTGAACTTTCCCACATAATCAAAGTGGTGAGCTCCAGCAAGTCTTTTACATGTTTCTAACCCACTTCAGAGTGTAGTTTCCTAGTGCTGGCTGTAGTATAAAAGATTCCATGACCTTGAATGGGACACATAATGCACTGAGCTACACCTTCTGTTCACTGGCAGCATGAAGGGGCAGTAGGATGGATTCATGGTTCCTCTGTTTTCGAAACTTTCTCCTTTCCTCCATCTTGCCTGGAGTCACAAACCTGTTTCTCTTAGATCCACTGGGGTCACTAGGCAAGAATAGGTTTGTTTTGCGAAATAGTAATCTTACCTGAACTCAGGGTCTTGATCTAATAGAAATGTTCTGTATTTGACTATTAGGTGCTGGCACAAATTAAATCCCCATCTAATTCTACCCATTTTCACTTCTTTAATTTCCCAACCACCCGTATACAACAGTATCGATCAAAACACCCTCGTTGTGCTGGCCAGCTTAGTGCGATTGCCAACATGTAGAGTCCACATTGTGCCACTGTGCCTAAGTTACAAAACAGCAATTCTCCTATTGGGAGCACAGAACAAACACGGGAAAATGATCAACAGAAGGAGGGAAAGAATAAATGAACTTTAATAAAGCCTGAGCTTCCTGGCAAAGACAGACTGAGAGAATATTCCAGAGTACTGCCCTAAAACAATCGATGAGAGAGAGGGCACATTTTGAAGGCACAAAAGTTGCTGTATGAACACAAGCAGAATTACGCATATGCTGTCACCTTATTCTGGTTGTACCCTGAACTGTTGGCAAAGTTGCAGGGGAGGGTACTTAAGTTTGACCACTTTCCATGAAAATGCCTTGCATATTGAGCATTATTTGTTGTGTTTTTTATCAATTTGCATAGATCCCAAGGAAGCCTCTGTCACCTCAAATATTTCAGAGATCAGCTCCATTTCTTCTACCTCCTCCAGTCCCCCAGGAGCTCTTTTGTGGGTCACTGTTTGGTATTTTTATTTTTTTTGGGGTGTCACACGGAACATATGCCAGGCATGGGGTAAGAGAAATGGGTGTTTGTCACTGCCGAAGGATACATATCCCAAGCGTTCTTCTGACGTATTATTATAGATAACTGCATATGTTGCTCATTCAAAAGTTGTTTTCAGGATAAACCTGGAAACCAGGGAATGTTAATTCTTCTTAATTTAAACTGAAGCTCACTGAATCACAGTTAGGACATGCCTGTTGAGGGATGCTGCTATTTTTTTTAAGCTGGTAAAAACAAAATAAACTATCCAATAAACAACTGCATGCTAGGAATTCAGATAGCTGATGATGTTTGTATCTTCATTACCCCTGGGATGACATCATTCAATTAAATACAAAGCTGAGCTCATGAAAGGGAGCATAAGGAGTTTTCCATATCATCCTTTATTGTGTGCTCACATCTGGGTCAGCACTAAATTAAAAACAAGATCATCATGTCATGGCTCTTGACAAAGGAAGCCTATTGTGCACATACTATTCTGGTTATCTAATGGAAAAGGGTTGGAGTTGATGGGTTGTTTTATTCCCCACAGCCCATACAGCTGTCTCAGGACTTCAGTACCATCAGATACTACACCCAAAGGTTTGACTTATTAATATACTCAATATGAATAATGATAGCATCATACTAAAAACAAATTAATACAATCTTGAAAAGCAGTTAACCCTCATGCTTCATGGTATAAATTGTCTTGGGAAGAAAGTGATTGTTCATTTTCAGATTTCTTGCACCTTTCTCTATAATAACACGAGAGTTTTATCAGCTCACATATTATTAAAAAATGTTTTCAGAACTAAGTATTCTTCCTCACCACTTCTTGGATTGTTCTGTCAGATAGTAAGTTTTATCTTGAAAGAAAAAGCTGGAGGCTTACAGTCCATGATTCATGCTCTACAGAGTGACAGAAAACTGAGATGCAACTTGGCTAACAATTCCAGAATGACTTGTGTAACCATTGGCTCAAAGAAAATGTTTTTCCCTTCCTCACTTGCATAATAAATAAAAGATGAAGAAGTGAAGAAATGCAAATAATGTTATTGATGAGAGTAATGAGACCCCGAAACAGCTTCTGGGAGATCTGGTGTTTTCTCCATCTTAAAGGGCTATTAATTAGAGTGATGTCTGTCTATGGTACAGTCTTAAGTTCAGCTGCAGTCTGTTGAGCTCTGTTGAGGAATTACTGGATGAGATATAATGACCTTGACTGGGCTGGGGTTTGAGTGTGTGATCTGAAGAGTCTTTCCTATTTTTAACATTTCTGAAGCAATATGTACCCAAAGGAGGTTTACATATTAACAGAATTACCAGTGGAGATGTTTCTCAACCAGGGAGAAGTAACCCTTAAATGGTGGAATAAATGTAATTGGCAGTGGAAGAGGGAGGCATCGTAATGTTTTTCATTCTAAAGCAGAAAAATCTCACCCTTCTACATCCTCCCACCATTTCTCAAGGTTAAATATTTTCTGTAGCCCTCTAAAATGAAATGTGGCAGCTTCATCACTTTTATCAGTTGCATATAAGCTTATTATTTCTTTTCTAGTAAATATTTGGACACAGGGTCACCAGAAAACTTGACTTTGAAAAAGTTCAGTTAACAGAAGAGATACACAAATATTGCCCTACAGGACAGCCCCCAAGAAAATAACAGGGACAGGAGCCAGAGTCTTTACATTCTTCCTGGCATATTTGTTCACAGTCTTAATTTAATTAAACCTATTGGGATTCAGGAATGATTCTAGTGCTTTTGTCTCAGTTATCTCAATCAGATAATGCTTCCACATACCTATAACCCCATTTGAAAGTGATTTTCTAATTAATATTCTAAAATAAATGTACTTAATTTCCACACCATTTACTCCACATCCCTGTTGTCTAACCAAGTAAAAAATATAACTTGAGTTTAAATAATCTTGCCTCTCATTGTATTTCTTTTCCTGATCTTCTGAGGGAGGTTTTTTATTTGTCTTGTCTTCATAAATCTTCCCATTTGCTCTTCAAATTAACCTTGCTGGTTTTCAGCACAGGGGAGCATGAAATAACAACTCATCTGTTGTACCTGGAGCTGGAAGCACCTGCCAGTGTAGAGATATTGCAGGGATCTATCCCTTTGTTTAACATTAGCATTCAAGGACTAAGTAGACTGCATAATATGATATGATTTGTATGCACAAACAGAATAAGCTTTACTTGGATTTTCTTTTGTTAAGCAGTTTGCTAATTTGCATATTAATATTACATTAATTAACAGAAGGTTACTGCCCACCAAACCTGTCATTAAGAGTTAAGTTTGCTCCAATAGACGTCTCCTTTTCCCAGGTCTCCTAGCACAGATACATCTGGAACATTCAGCAATCTTTGGAAAGGTGAATAAAGCTAGAGATTGTTCATTGCCAGGTAAGCACAGCTGTCAATTCAGCTTCTTACAGATGCTGCCAAGGTGTCCCAGCACTTGAGCTTCTCCCTGTCTATACTTCCACTACGGCAGTGCTTCACTCTTCGAAAAGCCATGTATTTTCTCTGTTACTGAGCTGTGCACACACATGCAGCTCCATATAAGTGGCATTTAAATTAGAACTGTTTGCTCTGGGAGGAAGGGGAATCTCCATCCTCCATCTATCCTTTGTAGAGCTTAGGGAAATGGTTTAGTGGGGACTGTTAGCGTTAGGTCAGAGGTTGGACTCGATGACCTTGAGGTCTCTTCCAACCTAGAAAATTCTGTGATTCTGTGAGACATTCACACCTTGAAGAGGCGTAGCCCTGGGCAACACGTTCTGACTATGAAGCCAGATCTAATGGTTCCTGCAACAAGGGTGGGGCAGGGTGGTGGGGGTGGTGAGGCTGAACCAGAGTTATACAGAGCAGCAATTCTCTAGCAGTGACACTCCTGTGTTTGTTCTGGACAGATGGATCTCACTGTTACGAAATGAACCACCGTTGTTTGAAAAAAAAAATGTATTTTCTTCTGGGTAGTCTTCTCTTTGAAACGCCTTATTTGTGTTCTGCAAGAAAGGCATTTCCCAGCTTTTAGGGAGCCTGGATTCACTGCAAGCAATTCCATGTACTATTTTTATAAAGTATATTGTTGGCAGGAGATCACAAAGCTTGTATTACTAAATATGTGATGAACTCTGTATCTGAATGCCGAAGAGTTTTTCTCACTCTTTCCAACTTTTCACTTTCTGTGTTATTAGTTATTAGTAGACATAACATGTTTACAGATGCTGTCTTCTAGGAAATGTGCAACAACAAACAGCCCCCTGCTCTCCCCTGCCCTTGTCCTCAGATGCCTTAGTTCGTATTAGAAATAGTTCCTTTTCCCTGAAGGACATACGTTTTCCATCCACCATTACAGCCAATGAACAAATTTCCCCCTCCCACTCTCAGAGTGGTTTTGAGTATTCGCATTAAACAGTTATAAAATGTTTTGGATAAAAACAAAATATGTTCTGCTTTTCTTTAGATGCTTCAAGTGTTTCTGCAGAAATTATGGATTAATCTGCATGCAGAGAAAGGCCAAAAATAATTTTAAAATTATTAACATTTTAATAATCATTTTTATGTTGGAATTAGTTGTGTGTGTGTGTGCATGTGCATTTAATATAGAATATTATATTAAACAAACAGAGGCGCTTTACTTTAAAGTTGATGAAGGCAATATATAATAATTAAGGAAGCAATTTTTTTGTTTTTCATTACTTCTGATAAGTCATTTTATTGCCAAAAATATTTCCACAACTTCTTAGATACTTCATTTTTCTTAATTTATGTTCTTAAAACTATGATGCTTTAAATAATCTAATTTCTTCATTTAACATATACATTTTTAAAATAATAATGATACTGATCATTTATGATGCCTTTTTAATATAAAAATAAATACATAATCTAAATATGCAACCATTTTCTAGCTATTTTCAGGAACATTTGCTGGTTAAGTAGTTAAAAATTGTTTTAAAGGACTCAGAAATTGAATAATTTTATGAATATGACAGGGACATAGCTCATAAAACTGAGGAGTAATTAAGAGTATGGCACTGTACTTTGCTGATGTTACTGTCTCTGAGGCAACAAGAGTTGCTATGAAAAATACTTTGGCCAGAGTCCCATCCAAAATGGGATGACCATTATAAAACATATACAATGTTTTTTTAAAGTATCACTATTTTTTTTCTACTTTTTTTTTCTTTTTTTTTTTTTTTCTTTTTTTTTTTTTTTCTTTTTCTGCTGAAGTCTGAGGAATATTCTGAACTGAAATTGTAATTCACATCTATTAACTTTCCTATTCTGTAATTTCATGATGGGCAGTGCTGTTCTACACCTCATCAGGTAAAAATGTCACCACTCAAAGTGTTAGCAGAAAACTTACTTTCCTCTTCCAAGCTGTCAGTTGACATAAAATGTAAACCAACCATGTCCTTTGTTGTAGAGTAGTGTGGAAACTCTCATCTTCCTGTTCAAGGTGCTCAGCTCCTCTTGTGCACTGTCCCTTCGAGTGTGACATGTGCAGCCTCCAGAGGGAACTCTGACTGCTGCACACTCGGGAAAGACACTCTGCTCCTCGGGAACCTGCTACCTCTGCTTTCTGGAGATGCCTGGTCAGTGGCTTAGTCATGGCTTTTGGCTTCTCTTCTGCCATCTATCACGAGTTCCTGGGTGGTCCAGCTCAGTGAATGAATCTGTCTGTAAAATAACCATCCGGGTAGAAACAAACTGTAATGCTTGAGAAAAGTGTGCTTTTGCATACAGATTGTTTAAAAATCAGTATCTTTAGTATTTCCTACTGCCTTCCTATTTTTTTTTCCTGCTGGAAGAGGATGTTGCATCAATAAAAGCCATGACAAAAGGCTTGTACTATACTCATCCTTTGTATTTTTGATGAGTTTTATGAAGATCCAAGGTCTTCAGCTGTGTTCAGAAGCAGGGCTTTACTGGGGAGAAGCTAAGGAAACATCCAGCATTTTATTGGCACTTTCCAGAGCAGCACAATCTCCCTCCTCACAGTGCAGGGAACTGCAGATATTCAGTTCAGTGCTACCTCCATCCCATGGCTGCTCACAATAAAAGCACTGGCTGATGCCTACTTTCTGAAACTATGTGAGGCAAAGTTGAGGCTGAAATGCAGGACCTCCCTTTTCTCAAGCCTGATTTGTGTTGTCTGTCACCCTTTATTTTAAGATTTGGGTTTATGAAATTCAAAGGGAAGAATCAGAAATGTTGCTAGTTAAATTAAGCAATGGAACATCTTGTGTTTATTTTTAGTTGGAAAAAGTGGATTTTCTTTTCTGTATGCTGAAGTTCTGCTGTCAGAGCCCTGCTGGTAATGTGCATGTTTTTGCAGACTTTGTGAACAAGTAAATGTCCATGCATAGATGGACCTTTGGCTTAGCTTCTGACCCTTTCATGGTTATTTTTGGCAAGAAAGTTCCATAGAATAATAAGCAGTGGGACCGAAATGTAGTTTAACTGCAGATGGGATAGTGGAGAGCCATGCTTTGGTTGATAAAGTTCTCTCAGAAGGCTTTTCCCAAGGGAGGCCCTTCTCTTCTCGAGGCTGCACTTCACTGTTTGTCACCTCCTGAAAGCTGAATTCAAGAGGCAGCTCTGCTGCACCTTTGAACCTCTGCCTGTCAAAGCCAGCAGGCTCACAGCATTTCTTTTAGCTTCCTCCATGAGTGACACCTGCCAGCTACTGAAGGCAGTGACATGCTGCTTTTCATCATCCCACAACTCTGCTCGGTGCCTTTAAGCCAAAACATATGTTTGCTCAGAATCACAGATGCCTCCTATCTTTATTAAACAGCTATTTCAGCCCATGATGAAGTCTGCAGTCCCAGAAGACCTGGAAAGAAGTTTTGTGAAATGTTAGATAGCAATAGCCCAGTACAGAGAAATATCTAATGCACATAGCTGATCTTTGGCCTGCTTACTTTCCTCTCTCTGGGAGAATAATATTTGAATGTAAACACCGTGTGTTGGTGCTCCCTGCCCATGGCAGGGGGTGGAGTTAGATGGTTTTTAAGGTCCCTTCCAACCCAAACCACCGTATGACTCTGTGACTCCTTGCCAGCTGCAAATGCCCTCCTTAAGATGAATTCATCATGAGCTTTCTGTACAAAGGAAATGTTGGAGGTAGATGCTATGATAGAACTTGAGATATCTGTCACGTACACATGAGCTCTGAGCCCTTTGCCCAGGTTATCCATACTGGGAATGGAAAGTAGCACCTTTATGGGATGATTCTAAGAAGCCTGAAATATTGAATGATTTGCCATTTAGGAAAGCCTATTTGTCCCCTCTGTTGCTGAAGGGGGTCTAGACAGCTAGCCAGATGTTGGTATTTGTTAGCTTTGAAGTAAGGACCAGCTGAATGGGATTTCACTGTGGAGATATGCCAGTTGTTACTGGCAGAATTAGGCACCCAATAATTTAACCTTCTTTGAAATTTGGTCTGTTACAGTCCTATAGGTCTGTTATAATCCTATAGGCTGTATTTGGAGAGTGTGGAAGATAGCTTCCTCACACAGCTGGTTAGTGAGCCTACCAGGGGTGGTGCCCCGCTAGACCTTCTCTTCACAAACAGAGAAGGACTGGTGGAAGATGTGGTGGTCGGGAGCTGTCTTGGGCAGAGTGACCACGAAATGGTGGAGTTCTCTATTCTTGGTAAGGCCAGGAAGGGGCCCAGTAAAACCGCTGTATTGGACTTCTGGAGGGCTGACTTTGAGCTGCTGAGGACACTGGTTGGTAGAGTCCCTTGGGAGGCAGTTCTGAAGGGCAGAGGAGTCCAGGAAGGCTGGGTGCTCTTCAAGAGGAAATCTTAATGGCGCAGGGAGCGGTCTGTCCCCACGTGCCCAAAGATGAGCTGGTGGGGAAGAAGACCAGCCTGGCTCACAGAGAATTGCAGCTTGATCTTAGGAGAAAAAGAGGGTTTATAATCTTGGAAAAGTGGGAAGGCCACTAGGGAGGACTATAAAGATGTTGCGAGGCGGTGCAGGGACAAAATTAGACAGGCCAAAGCTCATCTGGAGCCCAATCTGGCTACTGCCGTTAAGATAACAAAAAATGTTTTTATAAATACATCAACACAAAAAGGAGGACTAAGGAGAATCTCCATACTTTACTGGATGTGGGGGGAAACTTAGTTACAAGAGATGAGGAAAAGGTGGAGGTGCTTAATGCCTTCTTCGCCTCAGTCTTTAGCGGCAATACCGGTTGTTCTCTGGATACCCAGTACCCTGAGCTGGTGGAAGGGGATGGGGAGCAGGATGTGGCCCTCACTATCCACGAAGAAATGGTTGGTGACCTGGTACAGCACTTGGATGTGCGCAAGTCGATGGGGCCGGATGGGATCCACCCGAGGGTACTGAGAGAACTGGCAGAGGTGCTGGCCAAGCCACTGTCCATCATTTATCAGCAGTCCTGGCTATCGGGGGAGGTCCCAGTTGACTGGCGGCTAGCAAACGTGACGCCCATCTACAAGAAGGGCTGGAGGGCAGACCCGGGAACTACAGGCCTGTCAGTTTGACCTCAGTGCCAGGGAAGCTCATGGAGCAGATTATCTTGAGAGTCATCACGCGGCACTGCAGGGCAAGCAGGCGATAGGGCCCAGTCAGCATGGGTTTATGGAAAGGCAGGTCCTGCTTGACGAACCTGATCTCCTTCTATGACAAAGTGACGCGCTGGGTGGACGAGGGAAAGGCTGTGGATGTGGTCTACCTTGACTTCAGCAAGGCTTTTGACACCGTTTCCCACAGAATTCTCCTCAAGAAACTGGCTGCTCTTGGCTTGTACTGGCACACACTTTGTTGGGTTAGAAACTGGCTGGATAGCCGGGCCCAAAGAGTCGTGGTAAATGGAGCCAAGTCCAGTTGGAGGCCAGTCACTAGTGGCGTTCCCCAGGGCTCGGTGCTGGGGCCGGTCCTCTTTAATATCTTCATCGATGATCTGGACGAGGGCATCGAGTGCACCCTCAGTAAGTTTGCAGATGACACGAAGCTATGCCCGTGTGTCGATCTGCTTGAGGGTAGGAAGGCTCTGCAGGAGGATCTGGATAGGCTGCACCGATGGGCCGAGGTCAACTGCATGAAGTTCAACAAGGCCAAGTGCCGGGTCCTCCACCTGGGGTGCAATAACCCCAAGCAGAGCTACAGGCTAGGAGATGAGTGGTTAGAAAGCTGCCAGGCAGAGAAGGACCTGGGAGTGATGGTGGATAGTCAGCTGAATATGAGCCAGCAGTGTGCTCAGGTGGCCAAGAAGGCCAACAGCATCCTGGCTTGTATCAGGAACAGTGTGGCCAGCAGGGCTAGGGAGGTGATTGTCCCCCTGTACTCGGCTCTGGTGAGGCCGCACCTCGAGTACTGTGTTCAGTTTTGGGCCCCTTGCTACAAGAAGGACATTGAGGTGCTTGAGTGGGTCCAGAGAAGGGCGACGAAGCTGGTGAGGGGCCCGGAGAACAAGTCCTACGAGGAGAGGCTGAGGGAGCTGGGCTTGTTCAGCCTGGAGAAGAGGAGGCTCAGGGGCGACCTTATCGCTCTCTACAGGTACCTCAAAGGAGGCTGTAGCGAGGTGGGGGTTGGTCTATTCCCCACGTGCCTGGTGACAGGACAAGGGGAATGGGCTTAAGTTGCACCAGGGGAGTTTTAGGTAGATCTTAGGAAGAACTTCTTTACCGAAAGGGTTGTTAGACGTTGGAACAGGCTGCCCAGGGAAGTGGTTGAGTCACCATCCCTGGAAGTCTTTAGAAGACGTTTAGATGTAGAGCTTAGGGATATGGTTTAGTGGGGAGGTTGGACTCGATGATCTTGAGGTCTCTTCCAACCTAGAAATTCTGTGATTCTGTGATATTTAAAACATCTTTTCATGTCAGAAAAAGCATTATCACATTTAGAAATGAAATGTTCATTAGTTCACTGACTGAGAAAAAAATCCCAGTTTAGATTTTAGCGATGTATTTCCAGCATCATCAACTCCATTTAATCTCTACTGCATCTCATCTTTACAGGTTAAGTGACAGGCTAGGCTTGAGAAATAGATGCCAAGCTAGTGATTAGTTGTACTGTATTCTTCTTTTTCCCTAAAATCCTACAAAATATAGGAATTTTATCAATTTTCCAAAAAGCAACTCTTCTGTTACTGCTTCTATTTAATACAATATGTTCACAATTTAGCTGCCAACCCACGGTCTTGTAAATGTCTTTGAAAACTGTGTTAGTGAAGGTACTTTTTAATATGATGACAATGTATTTTGGTTCTCTTTTCTTTAATTATAAGTTTTATTCAGACCAAATTTTGATGGTAACATGATAACTCCTCTGACAATAGAAAGCCTGATCTACAGGTTATTTTTTTTTTTCAGTTCTTTACCATGTTATTAGTATGCAAAGCTGCCTATTTTCACTCTTTCAATACAAGAGACATTTTGTAGATTAGCTAACAAGGCCTGTAGAAAAACATAAATAGCCCTGCAGTTTCTGAGAATGTGATTAAAGGGAATTAATTCTGGATAAAATGCAGGTTTAAATCCCGAGACCTTAAGTTCTTTCTATCTTACCTGGTGCAGCAGGGTGCAAGTATCACCCATTAATGACATAGCTTTGGGTTTCTGCACTATTTCCATCATTTTTATCTTGGCACTTTATTTTAATTATTATTGTATTTTAATTTTATTAGAAAAGGCTGATGTCCAGATCATGTTAAAGGAATGAAGGTGATAAATATTCCTCCTTGTGTATTGACGTTGATGTATCTGTTTCTGATAGATTTACAGGAGAGGTGAAAGGAAGGGAAAGTGGAATAAAGCTATCCACATAATTTTTTTATGATTCTACAATAGCAAGTATATAACAAAGCTTGTGAAATAATGTTATGTTCCCAGCCTATAACCACCCAAAGCCACAGGTTTCTGCCCATGCAAGACATTTTTGCCACTTTGAAAGTTACATAACTTCAGGTCAGGTCATGCTATTCATTAACCAGTATCCAAATCTGCAATCAGTTCTGTGGATTTTAAAAGAGTAATATCTGTTGTGGGGTACTACTGAAATGATAAAGAAAGGTTTCATACAGCCAACTACTTGCAATGATTTAATTGGGGAAAAGAAAAAAAAAAAAAAAAAAAAAAAAGTGGTGAACTTCTCTGGGTAATTTCCACTCGTTGGCCATACTCTATGACAAACATTACCCAGTAATGGTGATTTTAGTGACAGATTTTGAAATTGAAGTGTTTTCTTACAACAGAGGCTGAACTTCGCTCTCTGTTGTAAGGAAATCATCACCCCCATTACAGGTTTATCTGCATATACCAATATGAAGGACAGAGATTCTGGGACTCAAGTGGCATGGAATCATGTGCTCTTCACTTTGGCACTGAATGGCAGAGCTTTCCTTGGAGAGCATTTGTTGTGCCTGTCCCATCCCACGCGTCCTACACCCCTGATCACCAATAGCTAATCCCTAGCACACCACAGACAGTACGGTGCTTTTCTCTGTCAGCCTCAGCTTCAATAAGTACATGTATTTCCCATCAGCAAGCCTGGAGGGTCTCCCAGCATGCTCCCTGCAAACTATGGGCTGGCAATTACTGCCCCTAGTGCTCTGAAGTGCCCAGCCTGCAGGCAGTGGACCTCCAGACAGAAATATTCATATGTCTCAAGGTTAACACCTGTGAGAGGGACATGTTTTTGTCCTATGCCTTGCAGCTGTTATTTATTCTGTATAAGTAGGGATTTAGAGTTAATACTCCTTGCTGTTAGCCTAACGACACATCATACTGGTGTGAGCTGGGAAAGGGGAAGAGAATAAGAAATATCCTGGGCCCTTCTTTAATTATATTCCTGCTCTTATCTGCTTTTCATCCATTGATCTCCAAGCAATTCACAAAATAGGCCAATATTACCACTCCATTTCCACATCTCCCAGTGGCAAAACAGTGCTACGAGTAGATGCACTCTCTCTAAGTCCCAGACAGCTACCGTGTGGCAGTATGGTGAAAAAGTCTTCTTAGTCAGCAACTTTTCTCTTTTCTCAGTGTTTGGTAGTACATGCATATTCTTGTTTGTTTGTTTGTTTTAAACTTAGATGTCACTTTAAGTTAGAGTAAATAAGAGCAAGGCAGTAGAGTTCCCATATAAAAAAATAAAGGGGCATTGTTTTATCCTTAAAACTGTTTGCTTCTCCCCTCCTTCCTCTCTCCTGAACTTAAAATATCCAGCTATAATTAAACATCCTCCTTTTAAATTAGGGAATTGTATCCACACAACTGTAGAGGGCAAGAGGCAAAGCCAGGATGGGATAGCATAGCTTCCTCCAAGCTCTGCAGTGGGAACGATGGTATTGCCTTTGCGCCAACCTCTTCAGTCAGTTTTCCATCAGGATACTGAGCTATTTGGACACATGAGTATATATGCTAAACTCATTTTAATGTATTCTGTAAACTTTACTTATACTTACAAACACGTATGTACAATTAAAGAAGTCTTCACTATTTTGGACCTTCTTTTATGCTCCGTATTCACTGTCCATCTTCTTGATCTTCCCTAAATCCCCTGCTCTTTTCTCTTGAGGCTGCATATGATAATAGGGTTCAGAAATCCCCCAATGTGCTGGAAGAAGCAGCAGCTGCCTTCAACTCTCCTGGCAAGTACATGTAAAGGAGGGTCTGCATAGTGGGGCTGCTGGACTTCCAGGTCTGTGCTTCATAGCTGCCTCACAGTGTAATAACACTTGATCTTCAGTGCCTTCTGTCTGTGGCTGTGTTTCTGTGAGAAATGAAAAAACAGCCTGTGAGATATTTACAATGTACAAATACAACTGCATCCATGCATTCCAAACAAGAAATAAATAAGAAGGGTGAAAATAAACACAAAAAACTATGAAAAGGTACAAAAATGTATAGAAATGTACAGAAAAATTATTTTGACTTGCTTATAAATGAGTATGCTTATGATGCTGGTGCTGCACAAGGCAAGTGATAGTTGTGCGTTTTTGTTATTTTTTTCCCCAAAAAATGTTTTTTCTTATAGGAAGAGGTTGAGAAACATTCTTTTGGGGCAGGCTTTGAAGAATTCCAGCTCCAGGTTCTGAGGCAAGCCCAAGAGTACTGTTAATACTTGCTTGTATCATCTTTCTTTGAGAACGTGTCCTAATTTCAGAGCACACGAAAACAATGTTACCATTAATAAAATAAATAAGTACATTTATTCTTGGGGCATTCAGCCAATATAGTATAGCTGTCTTAAAAGAATACAAACAGTACTCTGAAAATTAAAACCTGCTGCTATTTTTTATTAATTCTGGATTTTCTCTCTTTTCCTTGTTATCTGTACATACAAAAAGCTTGTAATTTGAGGGCAGTAACATCAATTAACAGTTTTATTGAAGTTTTAAAGATATTATGCAATTGGAAAGGCTGTAGTCCAACGATACACAAATTAACAAGTTCCATTTCAAATTAATTCTAACTAGTAGGAAGTTGGGTAGAAGATTTATTTTTCAGCATGGAAAAATCTCTAAATGCAAAATGTATACATATCTCCCTGATGGAAGAGAAAAATGAAGAGACACATAGATATGCTGGTGAAGAAATTAGAGTAATTGCAATGAAATCAAAAATGTCACTGTTCATTTACAAAGTGTAGCTCAGACCAGACTTATATGCTTTCATCTTTGGCCATTTAACATCTGCTTTAAAGCCATTTGATGGAACTGGTGGTGGGCTGAAGTGGTAGTTTATAATATATATGCTATAATAGCAAGGTAAAATTGAAGCAGTATGTGTTTCTCTCTCTCGAGATAAATCTTCCTAGGGGAAGGGGATTGGAAATCTTCCAATATTCTGTGGGGAACATACAGAGTAGTGAATAGTCTGTGGAAATAAATCTTGACACTATAACCTGTAAAAAGAAAGAGGTTTGGGGTCAGGTTCCTTCAATCAAAAGAATTCTGTGGATTCCAACAGAGGTTTGCTGGTGGCTTTCCTCTGGACAGGATTCTTCTTGTTTTCAGGTGCTGGATCATGTTCCAGATTCACGTGTTTATTACTTAATTGGGATGGTGCTTATTTTCTAGGTATCCAGATTTTGTAATTTAAAATATTGAGGAATGATGAAGAGAGAATTATTTTGTTATATATTTCAGTTTGTAAGACACAGCGCACTGCCAAACCACAAAGACCAAACTGAAGACATAATTCACACATCATATTTTGTAACCTGAAGGCCCCTGAATACCACAGACTGATATGAGAAACCATATTGAAATGATGCTTCCCCTCTGGAGAACATTCCTCCTTACATACTGGAAAACTGAACAGCAAGTGCAGAATGCGAAGTGCTCTCAGCTGGTATTCCTCAGTGACTAGATCCCCAGCAGGGCTACATATACTAGAGATTTTCTTTACACCTTAAACACTACCTGGAAAAAATGCTGAATAAATGTTCATGTTTCTGTTTCCCAGCTGCGTTGTGACAGGGCTGACTATAGAAAACTGGATGGTGAGATCAATTTTTCAACTAGGAAATTTTAGGAGATAACTAAATGAATACAAAATCTTCTTAAACACCAGCAAGTATCTTAATTTCTTTGCATAATCTTTCCAGAATTACAAGGAAATAAATTATGAAAATGCTTTTAAAGACATGATATTCTACCATAAAATTATGTAGTTTTGCGTACCTTTGGGCATATGTATTACATTTCTGTAAGAAATCATAATTCAATAATGATAACACTTAAACTGTTTTCCAGGAAGGATATGTGGTTTTAGAGCATTAATGAAGAGTGATCAAAGCCCTCAGTATGCCCCACTAATAGAAAAAAGTGGAAGCAAAGATTGCAAAATGAGTATCCATGGTCACCAACTTTGATGGAGCCAGGGACAGGCTGGCTCTTCCAGCTGTGTTTTAACCAGGAGATCTTTACCTGGACGTTAGGACTGGGAGATACCAAAGCACCCTCTGAGGCACAGACCTGGAAAAAGTGCCTGGAGTTGCCTTAAGTATTGCTTTAGTCTGTAAGGCTTGGAAGACTGAACCACCAACCACCTGGGGAAAATCGGAATAAAACCAGAGAGGACATTGCAGCTCTGCACTTTCTGCTATATAGGGATTATTTTGTTTTCTCTCCTCAAGCTTGCATCAGTTGTCTGCTTTTGGTTGAAAACCCATTCATCATTTCATAACTGCAATCAATGGATCTCAATATAAAGCCTTATGAGCTTAAAACGGTCCAAAATTAGTATGCATCATGGACAGAGGCCAATCAATCAATCAACAAAAATTAATCTGGCTTGTAAAGAGTGGCCAGCAGATCAATTTCTTGTGTGAGCTGAACAACAATATTGACTGAATTATGGGAACAGATGATGGACCTAAAAATTCTGCAAATTAAACGATTTAAATTAGTACTGCAAATATTAAATCAATGCCAGGCAGAAGAAGAGGTGATGTATTCTACTGTTTATCCTAAAATTAAATCTGGACAGCTGTTGAACAGTGCTGTCTTTCATAGATTTGTAGTTTTCTGGGCCAGCATTCTGTTCTGTTCCAGTCCTTGTATTTTTTTATATTCACTTAAGGATTTTGCTTATTAGCATGAGCTCACAGACCACAGTAAATCATTTTAATCACTCAGGGTGCATGTGTACCTTTGGGTAAATTTACTACATGTGTAGCTTTTGGGGGACACATGGGAGTTTGGTTTCCACTGTGATTGATCTAAATCCTTAAATCTATTCAACTATTCTATTTAAAAAAAAAAAAAAAAAAAAAAAAAAAAAAAAAGTATTATTTTGGCATTCAAGCATGATAATAGAGATGTATTCCAGCTTTGGTTGTTTTCCAGTTAGAAAGCAGCAGTTTTCAATATCTGGAAGCAATAATAAGAATAACAATTGAAAAAAATACTTTTACATGACTCTTTCACAGCTGTAAGGCTCTCACCAAATGCATCTGCTTCCCCACCTAATGTTGTATTTGCATTTATATTTCCTATGAAAGAATTAAGCTGATGAAAAATGCTGTTTTCTGAGGTAAGAAACAGGAATGTACTCTAGCAGAGGTTTTATTTGGGCTTGTGGTTGGCGAAGTTGAATGCTTGGCTTGCTCTTAACAGAATTACTGTTTCATTATAGCATTTGTGACTTTCCTACTCTTTCCTTTTCCAAAATTAACTGTTTCTGTTGTATCTGAAGTTACACAACAAAAAGTATAACTGGAAAACAACGTCTGGAGAACTGTGGCCAGGCAGTAAACAGGGGAGCTGGTTCAGGCAGCACCCAGGTCCATGGTGAGGGCAGCTCGGATCCTTCAATTTATGAGGAAATCACTACGATTTCTGTTGCAGATGATATTCATAGATCTTGATAAAACATGAAGCAAGAAAACCAACCTGATTAAGTACTGCAAGAAATATCGGCCAGTGGAGACTCTGAGTCTCATCTTTCACGTTTTTCTCTAAGGCCCAATGTTCTTTCTGGGCTGGGTAGGCTCCTGGGTGTTTGTTCCTCATAGTTCACTGGGATCTCACAAAAGCACATTGGGAAGATCAGTGAAAAATTCCCTGGACGATACAGTAAACATTTCACCCATACTCTTCTTGTAAATAAATGTTCTTTCTCTCCAGCAGCTGAAAGTTAACTTTGTCCTTGAAAGAGACAGCTTAATTTAGTAGATAATGCTGCATTTATTTCAGCTGCAAGGATGTTTTCTAAATGCATCCTAGAGATACAATATTATTTCATCTCTCCTATCTGTTTTCTTAAGAGGGTGCAAAGCAGTTAACTAAGAGCAGCAATTTAAAAAATGAAAGCTGTTATGTGTCCATATATATGCACGCATATGTGTGTGTGTAAACCCGTATGTGCTCTGTGCTTCACCTTGGTCTAGTTAGCCATACACACTGCGGTAGTTTTCTGGGAAGGCACTGGCTGTACTTGCTGGAAGTGATTATTGGGTGAAATTCCTTGCTGAATCTTGCTGTTGCAACACTGATTTTCAATCACATGGAAGCTTTTAAGATCAGTAAAGAATTCTAGACTCTTCAGGGCAATGTATCATGTTTACAGCTGCACCTTTGCAGCCATTGCTGTAATTGAGGTACATTTTTCAAGTGTTACTGAAAAACACATCTAATTTTATGACATTTAAACCTGAAGCATTAATGGAAAGGCTGTATAATATAAATATATTTCCAAGCAAGGACAATTAACTTAGCAGCAGCAGCTAGGTGAGGAAAGCTGTGGCCTGTATGTGGAAAGAGCTGTTATGTTTATTACAATGCCCAGTAAATCATTTACAGCAAGAATCAATTATCTGATAATTTCCAGTTTCTGCTTTTCCAATTAATGGTGCATATTCAGCACCTTTAAAGAAGAAGAGTAATTTTTTTCTGATGCATTAGATTCTTATTTCAGCCTAGAGGTAATATGTATGGATTTTATTACTAGTTATTAGACCAGAAACCATTGCGGAGAGCCCAACTGCGTCTAGGATCTTTCCCATAGCTTACTGGGGGTGTGGGGTTACCTGTTCCCTGCAACTGGTAGCATTTTCTCACACATTTAATATAGCATTACAACTTGAAATCTTTAAAGCACAAAATGGAAGGGGCCATGGGAGCAGACTAGGCTAAAACTCCCTCTGTGGGGTTGTGGTGCAGGTGTAGCAAGATAAGAGCAGATAGTGTGACAGCAAGTCGTGTCTTTGTAAGGGAAGCTTCATCACTCAATTCAATGTGTTGGTTCAATACAACAAAAACAATCTGATTCAGTTGACCTTTAGTGGTTGTTCTCATCTCTTCACTATCAGTGAGCTTCTTACACATGTGAATGCTTACAGGAAGTGAAAATAACACTAATAATATTCAAGTTATAAATTATGAGAGCACAAGCACCCTGATGAGCTTTTATTGCACAAGCAGTATGTTTATGTAGAAATTACACGTGGAAAGTAAAAAAGATTCAAGCTCATCACAACTTGGGTCCAGAAGTCAGGCAGCACAGGCAGCGTCAGGGGCCTTACTTGCCCAAAGCCCTGATGCAGAGCAGTGGGGTGCTGCTGAGGGGTGGGCTGGGGATGCTGGTCTCAGGGGCTCCCCTCCTAGTGCTGCCACAGAAAATGCGCTTTGAGGGGAGCCTCTGAACTGGCTGTCCTGGGCTGGGATCACCAGCAGTGCTGAGAAATGTTCTGTGAAGTTCTGAGCCCTGTGCTGGAGTCGCCGGAGGTTTTTCAAAGCTGTATGGATGTGGTGTTAGGGACATGGTTCAGTGGTTGAACTTGGCAGTGTTAGGTCAATGGTGGGTACTTGATGATCTTAAGTGTCTTTTCTAACCTAATGATTCTGTAATTCTATGGAGAAAATTGGTACAGATCACTTGTTAATCTCTATGGTGATTTACAGACAGAAATTGCTGTGTAGTTATAAAAAAGCTTCAAGAATTCTTATGAAGAATTTCTAGGTAATATTGCACAGTAAAAGACAAATTCATTCACTGAGTCCATTTGACTCCTGAAGTAGTGCAATGAAAAAGTTGGATGAATTGCTGTGGAATCACCAAGTCAGGAGTTCTCCTGAGCTCCAAGGACAAGTATATAAAAACTGAGAAACCCAGTGGAGTATATGTTCCTGAGAAGAAATTTGCAAAACAAATATGAGAAACTGTTTTGCATTTTATTTGAGCAAGTGCCATTATTCAGGCATATTATTTATGTTAATGCTTTTATGCATATAGGTTATTTTATACATAATAAAAATAAACACAGCACTTCTAACTACTTTTAAAACCATTTACTGTGCTCCATTTCTCTTAGTTTGGTGTGATAAAAATGATAAAAATAGAAAAATAAAAAATGAGAGTGACATATTAATTATATATTCCACTTTATGGATCTTTTTATGCCTAGAGCATTACAGAAATGAATAGACAAAACCCAAAATGTGAATTTCAAAAAGCATTCTCTAATATCAATGCTAAATCCAGGATTTAATCAACTTGGCTGTGCAACAGTTCATCAGGACACTTGATGCCAATCACTGTTAGCTGTGCTTTAGTAGTCAAGATTATAACTCATCAAATTCTAAAATTTTTATTCATTTATTGATGAAAAGGTACTATCTATTTTGAAGAATCAGTAAATAATTTTATTTTTTTTTTTTTACTAACTAGAGGGAATGGTTTAAATTTCCTATCTTTGAAATAATTTTGGGCTTATGAAAATTAATAATGACTAATCTTACTTAGTAGAAGAGAGCACAAGTGCTTATTAGAATTTTTTGCCCTATTTTTGCTATTTTTCCATGCATAAGTGTTGCAAGATTTAAAACTTGGGAAGACATTATATATGAAAACTGAGCAGAGACCACGAATATGGTTAGTATTGAGGAAATCTGCAAATATATAAATCCTCAGAAAATTAAGATTAGTAGAAGAATTTATGTTAACAAACTGCATTTCAGAGCATTGCCTGGAGCTATCACAGCAAAACATCATCATTATTCAGTAGCACAGCGTGGGCGGAGAGCGATGAGCTGAGAGGACCTGTTGATTATTGATTAGGCATTTCACTCATAAAAAAAATTTGCTTATTCCAGAGCAATGTAATTACACATGATGTGCTATGATGAGCCTTTTTCTTCAGAGTTACATTTCCACGGGCCTTTGTTCAGTGCCCTGGTGCAGAGTGTGTGTTGCCAGGACAGCAGTGAGACCGAGATCTTTTGTCTCAGAAGTTGTCTCCTGCTTCATTGAGATGAAACCAAAACTGCGCTGAAGGCTGTAAACAATATCCATCAGCAAGGCCCCTTTCAGGCCCTAGCTTTCCAGCAGTTCTTCCTTTGTCTGATATGCATCTCCTTTGCTACTTCAATAGAAAGAGATGCAACTCAAGGCTTTAGCAGCTTAGCAAAAAGTAAAATGAGGAAACGTGTGAAGTCTGGATACATATGTGACAGGGAGCCTTCTCAGTTCAGAGGGTTAAGATTAGTGTTAATTTGACCCAGCAGAACTACAGGGAATAGCTGTGCCATCAGGTTTAAATCTTCTGAAGTTGCTGTAGGTCTTCAGATGAAGACTGGCCCTCTTATCCTCAAGCCACATGTCTGTTGAGGATCTGACCAAGACGAGCTCAGAGCAGTAGCACTTTGGGGCAGGTTTTTGTATCACTGTGAAAGAAAGCCCTGAATGTTTTGAAATGGCTGGAGTAAGATTTTAGTGGTCTGAGTAAATGCATTTGTGATTGTAGCACGGGGCTGACAAGATTAGTAAAGGTGTGAAAAGGAATAATCCCTGTGGCTTTGTCAGTGCAGTTCAGGTGGGTAACAAAATTCATCAGCATGCTTGAATTTTTCTAAAAATAAATAAATAAATATGGCTTTCTGTGAAATCTTCTTCATCTGCCTTTCTCCAAAAAAAAAATATATTTCTCCCTTTTTTTACTAGTAAAAAGCAAAGATTTTAAATGGAATGGTAAGAAACTTCATTGTAATTTTCACAAACCAGTCTTCTGTCATTTTCCAACTTTCATTTTCTGCTAAATATTCATCTCTGTTTTTTTTTTTTCTTTTTTTCTTTTTTTTTTTTTTTTCTCTGCATTAGATCAATAAGGAGTTCTCACACAGTGAGATTTTCCTTACAGTGTTCAGATATTTAGGATGTTAAACAGAGAATCAGATGGTCTTTTAAATCCTAGGCTTGTATGTTTTCAGTATGCGGTAAGGAAAGCTAATATATTTGCTGCTGATGTGCATATGGAAAAAGCTAGCGGCAAGTGGGAAGGATGATTATAAGAGTGAGAATTTATCCTCAAAAAAAGACCAAACACATGCAGAGGAAGCCAGAGGATTTACAGAAATAGCAGCAAAGGCTAATATGAAGCAACTAACTACAAGATTAACTAATTAGTTTCAAGGGCCATTCTGCCTTTGAAAGTGTTTTGATATATCCAATTCTCGCTCAAATATTTGGAAGCGTTCACATCCGCATCTGTTTGCTCAGCTACTAAAGAAGTTTTTCTGCTGTCATTACAGGGCTAGTGTGCATAGCAGGGAACAAGCTCATTTTTTTGTCCTTCTTGAATATCTCAAACAGAATTGTTTTATGAGAACCTAATCAAGCACACCAATGTGCATTCAACCCAAGTGAAGAGTTGAACAAGGGAAATAACTAAAGGAAAAAGAATAAATTGAATGGTAAAGTGTATTAAACGTCAGCATGTTCCAGTGGATTGATTCAAAGGGGGAGAAGGCTGAAATGAAGGCAGGTGAAAGTCAGATCTGATGGGAGCTGGGAGCCACAATCCCACTGATGTCTTGGTCCAAAGCTTTCATTCTGTAATCTGTTCTCAAGTTGGCAGTTGCAGGGAGCCCTCACTGAGATAATTCAGAGGCTGCTACCGTGCATGTTCAGGTTCGTGTAGTCTCAGGCTCTGAGCATGTCAGACAGCTTTCTAACCATCACAACCCATTTGTCATCTGTCCCTGTCCCTGACCCCATAGATGGCACCAGGTGCACTGAATTCTGTAACATGAGAAGTGTGTTGTTAGCAATGGTCTCACACCCGGCCCTTATCCATTTTACATACTGACGTGTTGAGGCACAACACACGTTCAGTCCCTAATGTCCATCACATTCCCCTGCTCCCATCCTACACGTCAGGGTGCCAGTGCTGTCAGTGCTCTGTAGGTGAATCCATAACATGAAGAGGATAATGAACCTGTGTAAAGCATTAAAGGTCCTGGCAACCTGAAAAGCCAGCTGTCCTGGGACTCTGGAAGCCCTTCAGTAAGAAATCTGGCTTTCATCTATGCCTTAAAGACACTGGTTAGAAGCACTGCGGTCTAACTCCCAAGTGATTTATGAAAGAATCAGGTAGTATCTGTAAAATAGTTTGGTCTTGATTCATTGACAATAGCAACAGAAATAGTAAAAGAAGGAAAAAAGCTTGCTTGGTATTTTTCTATTTCTAGTATTTGCTGTTTTAATTAATGATTAGTAATACAGACATTTTGGCTGAGTATCTGCGAAAAGCTTCCCGACAATAGGCGACTCCAGAAATTATCCACCAGACTAAGTGCTAGAACTTTGTAATTTATGATGTCTTTATCTCATTTTGGATAAAATGGTAGTAAATATAGTGTAGAAAAAAATCTTGCAAGGGCAAGAAGAGTCTAGATGAATTGACGTAAAGGACAGAAACTCATTGCTAAGAAGTTCTTTGCAGCTCTCATTTCTGTGCACAGGGGAGGGTGACAGATAACACTTCATGAAACTGCATTTTATTGACTTTCATGATTAAATGTTTCTGTTGTTCAAAGTAATTTTTATATTCAGTGGATATTCTTAGCTGTCTAGTGGCAAACCATCTACAGGGAATAGAAAATGTGTAACTACTCTGAGTCGTCTGCTGAATAAAAAACAAGGTAAATTCTTCAAGTCATGGGTGTTTATCTAGCCAAAACAAATCATAAGAATGAGCCAACGTGTAACACGTTAATTATTGTGCCTTTGGCAGAACTTAGCATTTGTGTGATCTGTTTGGTTCAATAATTTTAATCAGTCCCTTTCCCTGTTGTTCAGAAGAGGAATGCAGTAACTTAGAAAACTAGCTTGCTTTATTGAGTTGTGGGTTTTGTTTTTATCGTTGTTTTGTTTGTTTTCTTGTTTGTTTGATGGAGTCTGATGAGTGAATGTGAAATCCTCCTAATGTTTGGGATATGTCTGGGTAAGGCTTGACAAGTGAACCAAGTCATGCGCTTCCCCTATCCAAATGGCTGTTCTGTGAGAGGTCCCAGACCTCTTAGAAGTTGTGTGTGTGATGCTCATTTTTCTGAGCTTATGGCATTGCAAGTACATTTTTTATGAATTGCTCTGTGGTGCCTTTGGGACAGCCTGACTCTCCTCATATATAATTTTGCTAGCCCAAAATACCGACAGCTGTTTTCAGCAGCACCATGAGAAGGTTGTGAGGCAGCCAAGAATAGATGGGGACAGGAAGGGCTGGTGGAGGTAGTTGAGCTGACGGTCAGAGCTTCCAGGGATTTGCAGACATGCTCGACTCATGACAGAGCAGAAGAGATGTTTAACAAGCTACTCCAGAGTAAGCAAAAAGGTCCAACATGACCTGATTGCAGCCTTCTCCAGCCACAGCACGAGCAATAGTGACCCCAGTGTGTCTTCACAAGGCAGCTGGCCTGCATGGAGCCAGGAGCTTGTTCCCACCTTTTGCTACTCAGGACTACACCTCCCACACTGAAGTAGCTTTCTTTTGCATGATTATGTCCCAGGTGGGTAGAAATGAAGAAAGCTACTGATAAGCGATCACAATCTGAATAGAAATTATAAGCTCAGCTCCCCAAGGTGATGCTGAAACCCCTCTGCAGAGGAGTAAGAAAAATACTGGACTTTGCCAGGAATTGCTTTGCAGCTTTATTGCTGTTGCAATTGCTATCTGCCAATGACAATTCTGCCAAAAGAGCCTCTTGTAACACAGTTTTGTGACAGAGGTCAGCACAGAGACAGCACAGGATTTTTAATGACCTTCTACTTCAACAAATATTGCTAAACCAAAGGTCCAAGTAACTCATAACTGATTAATCATTGCATTCAGAAGAGATTTATTTATTAGGCTTTAACCCTTTAGCACAGTGCTTATGTAGAAAACAGGAGGCTACTAAGAGACAACACATGTAAAATCTTAATCTCCTGAGAACTGTGTTACTGTATAATATTAGAAAGAATTGCTAGGCAATAAGCAAAACAGACATTTACTGCTTGGCTTAGACTATTTTTTCCACTCTTCCTGCCTTTCATTAACAAAATAACAAGTGGGTTCCTGAGATTATAGAGGTAGGAGTGAAGGGGAACAACTGGCCAAACAAGCCTCTCGTGTTGTCTGCCCACAAGCAAAGCTGCTCCATTCAAGAGTTTTCCATTCCATTCAGAAGTTTTCTGTCTGCTTTTTCACTGAACCATGTCTGAAATTGGCTCTTAAATCCATACTTAAACATTCCAGTATAAGTTTGCCAGTCTAAACTTACAAAAGTTTTTAGTTTTACTTACAAAATATATAGGTCAAAACTTTCCATGGTAGGAGCATAAATATAAACTGTTTAAAAAAAATAAATAAGTTTGGTTTCATTCTTTGGCCCCAACAGATGGAGCCAATATTTTGACTTTTTAGCTAGCTCAGTGTTTTCGAAAGATTTTGCCAGATTCATCCAGATGATTCTGGAATTACCATTCCTACTATCAAAATCTAAAGCAAAATATCTGCCATTTGTGAAATAAACCAGCAATGTAGGAACCCAGAAAAATTAGACTTCAGGAGTGCTAATACTTTCAGTTTTTGTAGTGTTAACACTGGCTAGGATTGGGTGAGATAGGAGGCAAGTGATTGCTACTGTCATTTTATAATGCATTAGCAGTAATATAATTTCCTCATAACAAAAAGAAGGTCTCAGGTTGATTTCAACTGCTGTTAACAGCCAGAGTGATGCTGAGGAGTTGTCTTTGGCTGGAACAGGCATTTTCTTTTTAACTCCAAATTCTTAGTCATGAAGGATCTGCCTTCAATTCGACAAACTCAGATTGAAGCAGTTATGTGTAATTTCACATATGGTGGTATGTTCCTGACAGTTTTTCTACCTTCTAATTATCTGTAACAGGGGGCTTAATTCCACATTAGGTTATCTGTGTATCCTGACTGAATGCAAAAGTCAATTTGTGCAATGGGGCCAAGAGAGAGGGAAGTGCTGTAGAGTAGTGGAGTGCTATAGAGTAGAGAGTGCTGTAGTCAGCTGTGCCCCTTTATGCTGTGCTGCAGTGCTCGTGTTTTGCAGAGGGTAAAGCTTGGCTTATATGGCAACATCAGTTCTGTGGCAATGCTACTGATGCTTTTGTGTTGAAATGCAGAACATACTTCGGTTCAGATCAGCAGGGCTGTGAAAATGTAAACACGTTGACATATTTACATATGTCAACAGTTTACATATTGCATACCATTACATACCTAGGAATAAAATTCAGGGATTTCTGGTTCCCAGTCCTGTGATCAGACAATTAGGACACATGAAGTGAAAAACAACTAGATGCAAGTTATTAATCAAGTTTCAGTTGAACCTCAATATGTTCCAACACCTCACACTTCTTGGTCATATTTAACAGCATTTTTTGACTTGCAGAGAATGGAATTCCATCCCTCCTCCTTTACATCTGTCCCATGATGCCCCTTCTATCAAAGGAGGAGTCTTGGATATGTTTTGGTAGTGGTGAGGAGAGGTGACTAAATATCAGAGTATGCTGTAAACTGCACAGCCATGTGGAGCTGGAGCTCAGGCCAGGCTTTTCTGAGCCAGTCTCTGACTGTGCTTTGTTTCATTGGCAGTTCTGGCTGAGAGGAATCTTGATTTATGTAAATGAACTCCTACCAGCTCACAGTAACAGCACTGAGCCCTCTGTTTCCGAATGTTTGTGTTTCTGCCAGGTGCCATTATAGCACTCAGGTTCACTGAAAGCAGGATGAATAATTTGGTAGAACTGGTAGAAATTTCTTCTCCTCTGTGATCCGTCAACTTAATACAAATTTATGTTGAGTGTCCCACCAACTCTAGTTGGTTTGCATTCAGAGATATATGGAGTTTGAGTGTCATTGTTGAAACTCATCTCTCATCTTGCTGGTAAAATGGTGTCTTTTTCTATTCCAATTAAAACAACAACAACAACAAACAAACAAACAATCAAAACAAAACAAAACAAAAACACAAACAAACCAAATCAAAACAACAACAACAACAAAACTTGCACTGAGTCATTATTTATGTTTCTTGTAACATTTCATCAGATAACATGTTCTGGTGAAGGATCAAACAAAGGATCTTGACAAAGTAGGGTGTCAAGTATATCCTTTCCAACCACATGCTAATGTCATAAGTTATATTAGAAAACAAGGAAAATATTTGTTTGATGAACAGCACAAAGAAATGTCAGCTTGATTTTTTTTGAAATTCCACAAAAAAACTACACACTAAGTACTGTACAAAACCATGATCGGCTTTTTGAACCCCAAACAGATGAAGAAGCTGCCAGCTTGCTGAAATAAATACAATATGTATATCAGTTTCATAAAGTAAATTCAGATTGACAAAGTGATCTCCAATAGCACAGGTTTTAACCATGTCCTTTCTGTGCCCTGGGCTCTTCTTGAAGGGGAATTTCTCCTGCAGTAACAGCCCTGTTCATCCCCAGAACAAGCAGAGAACTGTTATGCAGCAAAAGCACAGCAGTAAGCAGTAGTTCCAAGAAGGGCCTTATCCTCTACAGAAAAACACTTTACAATTCTCCAGCAGGATTAAAGGAAAAGCCTAAAAAGCTGTGCAATTGCTTTAGTTCTGTATTAAATTATATCATTGTGCGAATGAACACTCTCAAGCTCCACAGAACTGTATGAAAAAAGGATAGCACATGAGAGAAAGCCAGCTGGAGGTGTCACCTCACCCCTAGGAGTTATTCATCCCTCACCCCTCACTGTACTGTAGCAAAGCAGCTTCTACAAAGTCAAATTTGAAGCCGCCTGGGTCAGAGTTGTCCCAGGACCTAAAAGAATACAGGGTTGACTATAGTAGGTTGTATGGATTGAAATGAGTTACCCAGAAGAGTATTGCTGCTCCCAGTGTTGTTTCTCTGAGGTATCGCAGGAGGGGTAAGTAGAGATGAGCGCAGTTGTCACTCTCTGGTCATGTCAAGAGCAAGAGAAAATGTTTCCAAGACTATCTAGCAACTAATGCAATTGTTCTGCTTCCCAATCTAGCTGAGTTCTGGGGAAAGTGCAACAGTGACAGTGGGTGCAAAAGGCTTTGATCACTCTTGTAGTACAGATGAGACATGACTGATGCTTTTATGTTGCAAACACTGTGAATGAGCAGTAGGAATAACATTAAATAGAGGATTTGTAAGGAGGTTCTAAGGATGATGAAAGAACATAGGGATATTACAAATGGGTAATCAGCTTTGAAGCAAGAGAAAAGTGGCAGTGAAGAGCCAACCCTGAATGCCTGCCGCATAATAGAAAGGGCACAATATTTGGGTGAAAGGACTGATATCAAAGGGCTGTCAAGGGACCTCTAATCTCAGCTGCAGGGGTATAAATCAGAAGCAGTTCTGAAAGCTATTCCAGATCTAACACTATAACTAAGATGAGATCATGCTTAGATTTGATAGTTAACAGTTACAGGATGAGCGCAGTCAGATTTCCTGGTCATGGAGCAGTATGGAATCAGGTGAGTTTAATGCCAGCTGAGAATCTCTCCCACACCATACAAACCCGCAGTCTTTGTGCTGCCAGCTGTGAGAGCTGCACTGGCCCAAAGAGCAGCTCCTGGATCTAGTCCTTGATCCCACTGCAGCTGGTGATAAAAGAGGGGCTGTCATCAAGGCAGATGTGGTCATGGGCTTAGCTTAATGGGCCTGTGGTAAGGAACATTTTCTTGCGGGGTTATTCTCAGTTCTTTCCTGTTATACAAGTTGGAATTTCTTTAAATATACACACACACAAAAAAAGAAGCTAGTTAAAGGAAGTTATTAAAAGTATGAGAATGTTACATTTAAAATTAAATTAAATTGAAAAGAAAAAAAAAAAAAAAAAAGTGGTCTTAAAGGTCCTTTGCCCTTCAAACATTTTCTTAAAAGTCAGGTTCTCTGAGGACACACGACCTGCCTCAGTTACCCCTGTTCTGAACAAGTCAACAAATTCCCACTGCTTGAGTTCCTGACCATGTTCATCTTACACTGACAGGAAAACTGCAGACAAAGGGCAACTAAACTCCTGCTAAGTCAAAGTGTACTTCATTTGTATAAATATAAGCAGTATAAGCCCTGATGAATTCAAAAGCTCTTTAACATTTCCTGTTTTTGCCTTGTCATATATCACCTTAAAGGCTGCACACTGGCAGAAGCCTTTGACTCAAAGCATAAAACGTTTATTAAGCTGCAGGCAAGTTCATAAACGTATATTCTAAGGCAAATTGAGAACAGCCCTACCTGGAACCTCTAGAAACAAACAGGAAAAATTAGCAAAGTAAGAAATTCCAAGACGATCAATGCAAAAAATTAAATAGGCCTGAAAAAGACATCCCTTATCATTCCTAAGAAAAAACCACAAAACATCCCCCCTAGCCTTATTCATTAGTGAGTGAGTCGAATTATGACTGATCATATATTACAACAGCAAATTCAAGAAAAGACTCTTTAGTCATGGACAAAAACAACTTTGATGTTCTCCTACCTATAGAAAGACAAAGCTATTCATGATCCATTATCTAGAATTTGAAGCACGATAAATTCCCGCTAGAAATAAGAACCATTTTTGTAATGTGAGGAAAATATTTATGATGGTTGGAGAAGAACTTATATCTTAGCCATTATCAAATCAATATAAATATTTTTGTAAAGAGACATTGTGTTCAGAGAAACAGGAATTATCATATCTGTGATATGAATTGTTACAGAGGCTCTGCAATTCTGCTTTTGGCTCTGTCACGTATAAATACATCAGCGAATTGTGATGGCAGATTTTCTAGGACACTACATGAAGAATATAAATAAAAATAATTGCTTTTCCTAGTTTTCTGTGCAAGAGTTAGCCTTAGCTTGGATCAAAATTTGTAGGCATTAATACTGTTTTTAGTACATCGAACAGAAGACTCATCTTGTATGCACCTTTTTGAGTAGCTGCACTATATAAGAAGCAAACCAAGGGAAAATGTAGCATCTGCTTTATTGTGTCTGTCCATCCACTACCTGCTTATTGTTTCAAGCTAGTGAATTTTCTTTGTGTGGTGTTTTTCACAAAAAGCAGGAAAATGACATTTTCTCAGCTATATACAGCCTATTTCTCTTTGATTTTTCAGCCCATCTGCAATGCCCACCTTCTCACAAAGCTCTGCAGTCTGCTGACTGCAGTTTAAGAAGATCCACATGTACTGCACTTGATAAAAACTGACAAAGCAATTGGATAAATAAGAATACCTAGATGAAGTTTAGTGCAGTGAAGCCAACATTGGGATTTTCTAGGCACTAGTCTAAAAAGCTGTGGGAAGTTTCATACTGTAAAATTTGACATTTCCCCTCAATTGTGAAAATACAAATCTGGTAATGGTGTGGTTATTGTACTACTTGTGAACCACACACTGTCCACGATAAGTGATGGAGACATTAATAATAAGCTATCTTTATATATATTATAGGGATGGAGCACTGAGGGCTCACAGAATTGAAAAAGCACTTCATTGTGCAGCATTAGTTTTCAAAGAGAAAAGCAAAGCAGACATTGTTGCAGAGATGTCTTTACATGTGCCTTATTAGGATGTTCAATTATTTATGCTATTATCATTATAAGTTTTGATATAGTTTGGTTTGATTTGTTCTGAGGACAGATGCTGCTGGCAGACTAAGGCACATTAGCTTTTGCTGAACTGCAGGGTTCCAGTGGTGTTGATAGCACTAGTCAGAAACTGTCAATTTTCTCAGCTTAGTAAGTACATGTATACTCTGAGAGGAAAATTGCTGGGCAGTAAACCAGATCCCCTCCCCTTCCTCCTCTTCCCCTCCCCCCCACTTCCCACCCCCCTTCTCTTGAAGATTTTTGTTTACTCTCCTAATAAATGAAGTGTCTAGGGCAAATTTCACTTCTGCCATTGACATAAGCTATGTGTCATTTAGAAGGTTGAAAACAGAACTGGCTTTAAACTGTTTTAACATCACCTGCATTCCTGAGCCTCTGCAGCCTGCTCTTTCCTGACTGTTCCTGAATGGCTTTCTTGCAGCAACAGGAGAACTGAATAAACTCATACTCACTATTGCAACTGCTCCCTGGGTGGACTGTACCTAACAAACCCATGAAAGCCATTCATGTGAGCCAAAAATTGTATTTTATGAGCAGTTCCTGGGGAAAGTGGACTATAGCATTTAGCACTTGTGAGGCTGGTGCAGTCTATTTATAAATCCATGTGTGGGGAATGTTTTCTTCATTTCCCAAAACCATAGTGATATCTGGGGTAGAAAAGCTTGCTAGAAATATCTTGCTTAGAAAAGCTTGAAATATACTAGAGGTAGAAAAGTTTATTGAAGGGAAACTTAGTCACCATAATGTGCTGCTTTCTCCTTTTGAAACCCTCTACCAAACAAAGGACTGGAAAAGATCTACCTGCGATCACTAGCTGGGCAGCAGCATGAGTTACAATCATGACTGAGAGGAAAATCCAGACTTCTTCCTTCTGATTTTGTTTTAAACCATATTAAGGAGAGTCCAGAATTAACATTCTAGTTACTTCTTGCTTGTCCTTGTAGGCATGGCAGGCCAGAGGGACAGCTGTTACTGTGGTTGTTTTTCACTCATTTCAGTAAAAGCTTTTCTCATTGATTTTTCAGAAAAGCAAACACATGAGCACAGTTCTAACTCACTAATGGTTAAAACAGGCAAGATAGTTCCTACCCCTGGAATATGACTTGCAGAGATACTTTTTTACACCACGTTTACGAAAAAAAGAAAAAAAAAAAAAAAAAAAAAGAAAGAGAAAAAAAGAAAAAGAAAAGTTAGCTCAGCATAGCCATTTTGGATTTTTTTTTTTTTTCCCCTAAGAAACTGTATCCTGAAAGTGTCTAGCTCATCTGACAGGGGTCTGTTCCCTGGCATTTAGTCACGGGCTATCCCTCTTCCCATCCGTGTCTGAGCTTCACAGCAGCTGGAAGAAGAGGAGAAAACAAATTTGTTTAGGAGAAGGAATTCAAACTCATAAAAGTATGTATTTTTTCAGTAAGCAGGACAAGCAGTGACGTAAGAATGGCCAGACAGTCACAGGACAGTCAATGGAATTAAACCTTAACTGAATTTAAAAGGGAAACATAAAAATAAATGCTGGTTGCGCAACTTGTGATTAACTCTGGGAACTCACTGCCACAAATATTTATTGGGCCATGCTGCAGAGTACAGTTCTATAAATAAGCAAAATCATGCTGTATTAATAAGAGAAATATGCTGTATATAATAACATAAACTGCAAATTAATGCCAGAGGAACATACAGTAATTAGGAGTAAGGAAATGTCTGTCCCTCCAAGTGGTTTTAAAGGAGAGAGGCCTCCTGTGCCTCATTGGGCTGCCCACGAGGCCTTACCTGAGATGTCTCCCATGAAGGAGAGATGCTGAATGTGGGTGAGCTCCTAGCTCTGTGAGGAGCAAGGGCAGAGATAGCCTTGGTCCAGTGCTGCTGGTCAGCACGTGCGTACAGCTCCTGCGGATCCCTCCCCGCCAAGGCAGTTGTCCATATGGAGGAAGCGGGTGGCAATGATGAATGAATGCCGTACATTGGCATGTCTGTTAGGAGGAAAGTGCTGCTTAAGGAAGTGGATGGAAAGAATACCAAACCTCTGGGGAAAGACTTAAAATAGGACAGTATGTCAAGGAGAATGAGCATAAGGCTGTTGATAGAGGAGCTCTGGTGATATAGGCCTTAAATTGACGTAGCTTTCTTCCCATTGTCTCTGCCAATGGCTCCATCCCCCTCCACAGCAGGGCTGGCAGAAGAGAAGGTGATCCTCAGGGTGTCTGATAACCAAGAATAAAGCCACATTCCCTGGCTGTGCATGGGAGGTAATACTTTGCAAAGACATGTTCCTTTCTGCAGCTCCGGGGCAGACGCTTTCTGCAGCAGAGCAGGGGATCGAGGCGGGCAGGGCTTTTTTTCCCAGCATCAATGCCACTCGAGGGAGCCGCCAGGGGCCTGGCAGCCCTTGCGAGGGAGGCTGACGAGGTGGAGCCAGGGCAAACAGGCCCTGTTCTGGGCAAACAGGGAGGGGTGCGGCAGTTTGCATGACAGTTCACGCAGGCAGAGAGGGTGAGCAGGGAGGTCCCCCCGCCCCCGCCCATAAGAACAAATCCTCTTAATGGCTGTCTTCCCCTAGCTGGGCCACAATGGTCTACACCAGGCAGAGAGCGCTCCCTAGGAAGTCTGTATCCACCCAGACTGACTGCCCGCTCAACAATGTGGCAGTTCAGGTCTCTGGATGCAGGGAGTGCCTGAGCCAGTTGCTGCCCTCTGAGGGTGGCAGACACACCATGTGTGTGAGGTGTGAGCAGGTGGATGACCTGGTCAGCCTGGTGACTGAGCTCAAGGAGGAGGTGGAGAGGTTGAGGGCCATCAGGGAGTGTGAGCGGGAGCTAGACGGGTGGAACAACTCCCTGCAGGGCCTGAAGGAGAGGTACCGGGGTGAGACTCCCCAAATGGGGGTGGACCCCTGCCCTGCCGAGCAGAGGGAGGGGACCTAGGAGTTGAGGAGGAATGGAGACAGGTCCCTGCTTGACCTCACAGGCGATGCCCCCCACTACTGGCCCCACCTTCCAGGTGCCTTTACACAACAGGTTTGAGGCCCTGGAGTTTGAGAGACCGGTAGGTAAGGATGAGATAGAAAGTCTACCCAGGAGGATGCCTAGGGTGACGAAGTTGACTCCACGCCTCAAGACTGTCTCCTGGCTTGCATAAGAAACAGTGTGGCCAGCAGGGCTAGGGAGGTGATCATTCCCCTGTACTCGGCTCTGGTGAGGCCGCACCTCGAGTACTGCGTTCAGTTTTGGGCCCCTCGCTACAAGAAGGACATGGAGGTGCTTGAGCAAGTCCAGAGAAGGGCGACAAAGCTGGTGAGGGGCCTGGAGAACAAGTCTTATGAGGAGCGGCTGAGGGAGCTGGGATAGCTCAGCCTGGAGAAGAGGAGGCTCAGGGGCGATCTTATCACTTTCTATAGGTACATCAAAGGAGGCTGTAGCGAGGTGGCGGTTGGTCTATTCTCCCACGTGCCTGGTGACAGGACGAGGGGGAATGGGCTAAAGTCGCGCCAGGGGAAGTTTAGGTTGGATCTTAGGAAGAACTTCTTTACCGAAAGGGTTGTTAGGCATTGGAACAGGCTGCCCAGGGAAGTGGTTGAGTCACCATCCCTGGAGATCTTTAAAAGACGTTTAGATGTAGAGCTTAGTGATATGGTTTAATGGAGGAGTTGTTAGTGTTAGGTCAGAGGTTGGACTAGGTGATCTTGGAGATCTCTTCCAACCTAGATGATTCTGTGATTCTGTGACAAAAACCTCCAGTAAAAGTATAAATGGACAAAAATATCTCATGTCTACTGAACTGCAGGCACTGGAGCACAGCTGAGGGCCCTGAAATCGGCCTGCATGTGTCAGGCTAACTAGCCTTGTTACCAAGGGCTGCTAAACTTTTATATAATAAAAGAATTGCATGGAATTTGTATGTCAGTTTAGAAGACATTATTTATCCTTAATTCTTGCCCACGTTGCTGTGTAAAAACCCAATATATTATAATATGTTTCCTTGGTCACTGCTTGCCACGAGGACAAAACAAAGTTGAACTGCTTAATCAACATGGAACTACCTAGTGCCCCACAAATGTGGATGAGAGAAACACAGGATGTTTCTGGAGATGTTTTGAAATGATTGTGAAATGGAAGTGAAATGCTGAGTGCTGTTGGGGGAGAGCAGAAGCTCTGAGCCCTAGCTCAAAGTTTGAGTGCTCAGGAGACCAAGGAGAGGGCTGAGGTGCTGCCAGGACTACTTCTGTAACAGCAGTTTCAGGGTCAAAGTCTTCTAGTTTTTATCAGTTTGCACATTCTTTATTTTATTTTATTTTATTTTATTTTATTTTATTTTATTTTATTTTATTTTATTTTATTTTATTTTATTTTATTTTATTTTATTTTATTTTATTTTATTTTATTTTATTTTATTTATTTTCCATTGTGACTGAGTTAATCTAAAGGAAATTTACAGAGGAGAAAACTTCTATTTTATACCTCACTGAGCCAGGAAGGCTTGCATTAGAGAGATGACACCCTTCACTGCTGTCATCTTTATTGTGCTCTGTTGGCTGGAGAAGGCTCAGATAAATGTCCAAATGCTGTAATTTAAGGCTTGGGAAGAAAGATAGTTGGATGGAAATCCATCTTTGACAAGGATGTGCAAGGGAACAAATATTACAATGCTATGTGGACCAGCCAAAGACAACTGTTTCTGAATGCATCAGTGCATGATGCTGACAACAAAGTTTCTGATCACTTCAAACCTGACTTCACAGAGAGCAGTATCTGGATTGCCAAAAATGACAGGATGGCCAGAAATTGTACTTTCCATAAGCAGTACAATACCACCTTGACTCCCTTCCCTTGTGAGAGGTCCTACAACAACAGCCTCTCCCCAGATCAGTTGGGTGCTTCAGTCCCATTGACTACAGATTGTAATCAATATTTTCCACTGAACCCTTTTTTTCCTGATGAAGGATGAGAAACTGCAGAAAGGGAGAAAATCACAACTGTCCATGCTGTGTTGGACTAATGCATTATCCACACTTGTCTTGTTGCTAATGAAGGCAGATGCTTTTTAGTCCCTGACAATACCCTGGATGCTTGCTGAAAAGTGATTTGTGTTGTCTTTGAAATGGTCAAACAGCCCACTTTGCGCTCTCTTGTAGCTCAGCTCACACTCTGGGAAACATTTCTGAGCTGAGAGAAGTAGTCTTCAGAGAGATCACAGGTTTCTTCAGAAATGGAAGATTTATTTTAGTAATTAACAGAGAAAGTGAGGCAGGAGTCTCGGAATCCACCTGTCTGCAAAGCACCACAGTATTGGTGGATTTGGGTATTATAAAGCTAAAGTTGAATTGTCCCCCAAAACTAAGAGGGACAGCACAAAACATCCTTACTTGTTCCTGCTTTGGAAGGAAGGACATCTTTGGCTCACAGAGGGAGGTGTTTCTCTGCCTCTTGAATAGGATCTTAGACTTTCTGAAGGTGGCTGAGGAGGTGTTTCTTCTGTTTTGTCATTTTATCCCCAGATTTCCCTTGTTTGCTGCATGCATTGAAATGCAAGGCTGTGGAAGATGAATGAAGTCCCCTGATCCGAAGTTTCAGATAGAGAAGATTTCAAATGGGGATTTCTCTGCTGCTATGCCAAATGCAGGGCTACATCTGTACGTTTCTCACCATTTGTGTGAAAGGCCCTTTCCGTTCTGGTTGTGCCATGACACAAATATTACAATACCAGGGTCAGGCTGATAAGTCACATGCCCCCTCAACAGCTCTGAACACTTCCTCATCTTTCCTGGCTCAACCTGGCTTTCAAAAGGAACATCTGGGCTCAATGGTAGAGAAAAAAATTGCAGGGTGAATTAATGTGCCTTAGCAGCCTGCTGGGGCTTTTCCTTATTATTCAAAGTATGTCTTAGCACAAATGTGTCAGATGCTAGTGGGAATGCATCTTCAGGGAGCCGAGGAGAATTCAAGGAAGGCACGCACTGAAAAATATATGCCGTCTTCATCTCTTCAGTATTTAGGTAGCTACTTTCCTGGGTAGGGAATTGTTCTCTTTGCTGCTTGAAGGAAAAGAAAAAAAAAAGCAAAACCCAAATAGGGTAAAACTGCAACAATAACAAAAAGCACACAAATTCTCAGAGGAGAAGGACTGAGTCAGTGTGAGAGAGTGGAAACTGTACCATTTAACACTTCCCAGGAGATACATAGATTGGAGATTATACTTTCAAAACATGACATAACTCTGGTGACCTGAGTGATGTGACCAGCTAGAGAAAACTCCTGGCTCCTACAACTGTAAGTTTTCTGTGGCACTTTACAAGCAGCGATAATTGTGTGTGGCCTTTCACAAAGCAGGATACAAAACCAGAGCCAGGTCACACATTACCACTGCTCTCAGCCAGCTTATTCATCAAATATTTGGCCTCTTCATTACATACACAGATTAATAGTGAGAAGTGATGTGAAGGCTGTGCCCAGGCCTCTCACCACTAACCACCACTTATCATGGCCATCTTTCATCAGGAAAATCTAACAGACATGCTTTTCTTTGCCAGAGGCAATGGAAGATTATTATTATTTTTTTAATATATATATAGAAAATATCAGATGGACTATGTGGAACTTCAAGTTGGCGATAGCAAAGTTGAGAGCCTCTGGGTAAGGATTAAGGGATAAACAAATAAAGGGGATGTCGTTGTGGGAATCTATTACAGACCACCTGGCCAGGATGACAACGCTGATGAATTATTCTTTGCAGAACTAAGAGATGCCTCAAGATCAACTCCCCTTGTCCATATGGGGGATTTCAACTTGACAGACGTCAACTGGGATCACCACACAGCTGACACGAGCAAGTGCAGGAGGTTCATAAAGCACCTAGATGATAACTTCTTGGTGCAGGTGCTAAGGGAGCCAACTAGGAAAGGTGGCCTCCTAGATCTGTTGCTGGAGAACAGAGAGGGTCTTGTGGGAGATGTGGCAATTGGCAGCCATCTCGGTCATAGTGACCATGAAGTGGTTGAGTTTAGAATTTATGGTGAGAGAAGGAAACCATAAGGTTTGATACTGGAGCTTAGGCAAAAAAAAGAAAGTGTATGGCTGCTGGAAGGAGGGTCAGATTATGAGGAAGGAATACAGGGATGCTGTTCGTGTTTGTTGGGAGAAAATTCGTGTGGCCAAAGCACAACTAGAGTTGAAGCTGGTCATGTCTGTGGTAGACAATAAAAAAGGCTTTTTTAGATATGTGAACAGAAAATGAGAATCAAAGAAAACATAGGTCTGCTACTTGATGGGGAAGGTCTCCTCACAAACAATGACATAGGCAAAGCATAGGGATGTTTAATGCCTTCTTCACCTCTGTCTTCAACACTGATGTTGGGCTTCAGGACCCAGGGTGCCCTGAGCTGGAGGACAATGACGGTGGGAATGATAAACTCCCAACTGACCCTGAACGTGTGTGGGATTTGCTGCTCCACTTGAATCCATACATGTCCATGAGTCTGGATGGGATCCATCCCAGGTTGCTAAAAGAGCTGGCTGACGTCATCGCAGGACATCTCTCAATTATTTTTCAACGATCTTGGGAATCTGGAGAGGTCCCAGTAGACTGAAAGCTGGCAAATTTGGCCAAAGTTGCCCAAAAAATTGGCCAATTTTCAAGAAGGGTAAGAAAGAAGACCCTAGCAATTACAGGCCTGTCAGTCTCATGTCAGTGTCTGGTAAAATTATGGAGAAGATGATCCTTGAAGTTATTGAGGCTTACCTGAGGGCAATGCAGTCACTGGCCCCAGCCAACATGGGTTCATGAGGGGTAGGTCCTGCCTAACAAATTAGATTTCCTTTTATGATAAGGAAACCCATCTAGTTGACCAAGGGAAACCAGATGATGTGATCTTTTTGGACTTCAGCAAAGCTTTTGACATGATTTCCCATAGGATCCTACTGGACAAAATCTCCAGCATACAACTTATGAAAAACATCATACGATGGGTGAGCAATTAGCTGATGGGCAGGGCTCAAAGTGTTGCGGTAAGTGGGGCCACATCTGGCTGGCGGATGGTCACTAGTGGGGTCCCTCAAGGCTCCATTTTAGGGTCAGTCCTCTTCAATGTCTTTATAAATGATTTAGATGTAGGATTAGAAAGTGTTTTGAGGAAATTTGCCAATGACACCAAACTTGGAGGAGTTGTGGACTCGGATGAGGGTGGAAAGGCCTTGCAGAGAGACCTGGACAGATTGGAGAGCTGGGCGATCACCACCCGCATGAAGTTTAACAAAAGCAAGTTCCAGGTCCTGCACCTGGGATGGGGCAACCCTGGCTTTACGTACAGACTGGGCGACGACACGCTGGAGAGCAGCCCTGCAGAGAGGAAACTGGGGGTTGTGGTTGACAGCAAGTTGAATATGGGCCAGCTGTGTGCCCTGGCAGCCAGGAGGGCCAACCGTATCCTGGGGTGCATCAAGCACGGCATCGCTAGTCGGTTGAGGGGGGTGATTGTCCCGCTCTACTCTGCGCTGGTGTGGCCTCACCTCAAGTACTGTGTGCAGTTCTGGGCACCACGGTACAAAAAGGACATTGAACTGTTGGAGAGTGTCCAGAGGAGGGCGACAAAGATGGTGAAGGGCCTAGAGGGGAAGATGTATGAGGAGTGGCTGAGGGCACAGGGCCTGTGCAGCCTGGAGAAGAGGAGGCTGAGGGGGGACCTCATTGCGGCCTACAACTTCCTTGTGAAGGGGAGTGGAGAAGCAGGTGACCTATTCTCTGTAAACACCAGTGATAGGACCCGTGGGAGCGGTGTTAAGCTGAGGCAGGGGAGGTTTAGGCTTGACATCAGGAAGAAGTTCTTCACTGAGTGGGTGGTTGCACACTGGAACAGGCTCCCCACGGACGTAGTCACTGCACCAAGCCTGTTTGAATTTAAGAAGCGATTGGACTGTGCACTTAGTCACATGGTCTAAACTTTTGGGCAGACCTGTGCGGTGCCAGGAGTTGGACTTGATGATCCTTATGGGTCCCTTCCAACTCAGGATATTCTATGATTCTATGGTTCTATGACCCACTGAATCAACAGCTTGAGGAGGAGACAAAGTATTGCCTTCCTAGGGGTTAGACACTGCTTATTCTACCGTGGCAGTTTAGAAAGTGCTTTAAGATTTCTACATGAAAATTACATGGAAAGCCAACAGCTGACTTTCAAGTCATTAGATACCTGAGGAATTGAAAGGCCTGAACTATCTGGACTATAAGAAATCTAGTGATATTTGATATCACAAGGTTTCCAAGCTGGGCTAAATCTTCATGAAATCAACTCAGAAATCTTCAACATCTTCACAGCTGACCCTTTGCCTTAGTGTGGTTTCAGTCTGCTGCATTCCAGCTGCTAAATCTAAGGTGAATTCAAACCTCACCTACTGTGATCTCTCACTCTGTGCTTTGATTCAACTTCATTGTGAAGGACATAGAAAGGAAAGAGACTAAGTATTTTGATGGTCTGTAATGTAAGTACTATTTAACATTCATAAGACTGTCTACATGTGGGACGGAATATTTGCCCTTTAAATGAATGATGATGAATTGATGACATCAAGCTGTATGCGCTGGCTTGACATGCTTGTACTCTCTGGATATCATTGCCGCTTTCATACTGCAAATGTCACACCACACACACACAGAGGCAGATGTGCCAAAATGTGATAAAACCAGAGTGCAATTTTTCACACATCAACACTACTGTTAATTAAGACAACTTGCAAACCTGGATGGGAACTTTTTTTTTTGGCTGTACTCTTTGTAAAGGAGAAAAAAAAAAAAAAAGACATGGGGATTTCTGTTTTCCTGAAGGAACAGAGTTCATCTGACTGCTGTTGTATAGCTTTCAATCTCAGAATAGCAGTGGTGGAGAAGGAGGTCCATCACTGTGCGTAAGTGGTCAACTACTGTGAGTTTCTTTCTCTTACTCCTCTTGAAGTAGTAATATTTCTCATATTCTCCGATTCTGAGGTATGCTGCTGTCTTGTCAGACTCAAATTGATTGGTATGGGCTGTTAACTCCAAGTACATGCTGCTTGATTACCAGCCAAGTTCACTTCCAAGAGACTGACTTTTCAATCTTGATCAAATTATAACTCACTGAACTTCCAAGGTATAGCAAATCTGTTTCCTAGCTAAGGACAACAGAAGGGAAGCTCATATTCAGTTATCTTCTTATTTGTACGCCATGCGATACTAGCAACCTTTAGGGTGATATTTGGTTTGTATATAGACTGTGGAGTACAACAAGATGGTCTCTCTCCTTTGGTCCTTTAGTACTGAGAGCAGCAGCCTGCAGTGCTTGCTGACCTGCTTGTAGCCCTTTGCTCACTGCCTGATGAACATATGACTGTCCAATTAGTCCCAGATGTGGGAAACAGAAAAGGAACAAACAAAGCTGAGAATGTATTTTTTTTCAGTCAGGAAGCAAAATAAAATGGAGCTGCACCCCCAGCACTGATGTGAAGAAATACTGGAAGGAGTATCAGGACCTGTTAATTGAGCATTAGATTTTGCATGGTTGTTTATTAGAAGGTAAACAATTCAGACTTAATCAGTCTACTAGTGAAACCTTTCAAAGAAAGAATTTGAAATGGAATGGAATAGGTTTGGAAAAGGAAAGGGAAAGGAAAATGTTTAGAGGTTTGAAAACAAAGCATCGATTTGTAAACTTAACAGGTCACGTGTTGTTGAAGACTATAGAATAAAATTGCACTGTGTGATCAGAGAAGAAGAAAGCCATAAACACTATTCCTCAGGAGCAACCACAGAGAAAGCTAAGACTTGGGTTAACTGAAGTAGTTCAGAGAAGATCAAAGCTTGGACCGAGAGAGAGGGAAGGCATTTGCACAAAAGGCTATTTGGAAAAGCTCTGTGTGCAGGGACACCAGTAGTACTCTCAAATCCCCTTACATTTTATATTGGTCTAATAGCTTCATACTTATGTTAAGCAATTACTTCACTGCAGTTCTTTTGTTTGTCTTGCTTACCTCTCTTTTGTCTTTCGTACGGCTTTTCCTGTGAAAACCCAGTGGTTTATGAGGAAAAGCTATTTACTTACGGAAGATGATTGATGCAAAAACTTCAATATTCTTTGCACTTACATCATTTTTCAAATGCCAACTTGTGAGTTTTTAGTCTTCTGAAGTGACATGACCCCTGGGTGGACGAAGGCAAATATGAAGTTTATCTAACATATGCAACATACCCTTCTCGTCCCCTGAAAAAATGTGAGGGACGATGAAATATTTTGAATCCACATGAAGAAAACCTGGCTTGATAACACACTTTCAAATAATTTTTATTTCAGATATGTTAATTGAAGAAGGCTCAAGGCAGTGCCTGATATCTGAATATTTTTGTAAATGGAGACCTTGAACATGTTCTACTATGACTACATCTTCAAATGCAAACTTTAGAAATTAAAAGCAATTTAGCATTTCATGAATTTTTCTTAATAATGCTTCAAGGAAGTACAACTTCCAAATTATGGAACAATTTAAATTATTACTATATTGTCTGCTAGGCAACTTAGAAGAAATTTTTTTTCCTTAAAAATGAAACTCAATTGTTTATTATTTTCCTTTTTTTATATCATTCCTGTAAATACTGCAGTGAAACCATTGATCTGGATAACTGGCTAAAAATATTATTCACTGACAAGTGAACTGATGGAAGCTTCAAGCTAATATATTCTAATTTCAACCTAATATATTTTATCCTCTAATTGTTATCGGGAAGAATAAATATAATTTAAAAAATCCGAAACCAATCAAACTAAAACAAGGACATCTCTTCTGGCTAGAGTAAGTGGATATTTGTATCAATATTGTCTCTAGAATTCTTTGTCTCTGACTTATTTCATTAACCTCTATTTATTTTTAATCTGTTGAGAGGTTTTTACTAAATTAGAACTAAAGAAAATAAGTATGGTTCAAGAACATTTTGAAATTCTTTTTTAGTCTATTTTGGTAGTGGTCCAAAACAGCTGGAAAGGTTTTATCTCCTTTAATGTTCATACTGGCCATTTCTTCTTCTTAGAAGTAATGCATTCTGTAGCATTGCCTCACAGAGGACATTGAGGGTGATTTCTTTTACGATCGTGTTGTACTGCACTTAGGAGAACAGTGGCTCAGAGCTGTGCAGGATGGACCCTGAGATATTTATCAGATACAAAGATGGACAGAGATGGCCTTGTCCAGACCCTGGATCCAAAAATTCCAATTTAAATTTGAGGTCTCCCTTCAGCCTGCCTACCTTCCTGTCCAGGTTTTGGGGGCAAACCTCTATGCAATGAACAGGCACTGAAGCACTGAGCTGAATAAGCCTACAATTTCAAGGCTGTTTGGTGCTTTCTGTCCGGTTAGAGCCCTGTCTTTTAGTTTGCTTGTCTTAAATGAGTCCTTTCTGCTTCAAACTTTTGAAAAACCCATTTCTTACAACATTTCTCTTTTGTGCTATGTTAAGCAAATTTGGGAAATAAGTGTGATTTTTCAGTCTGTTTCCTTTTAGAAAATACTCTCCACTGGAATAGAACAGCTTGTGCTAAAACACCTGATTATAGCAGAATCTCTGCAAGGCCATTTGACATTGTTTCTTCCTTTTCTGCCAATGTTATGATGGAAACTAAAAGCTTGACTAAATTTACATAAGTGTATTTTATTCTTTACTTGTACAGCATGTAAATATATGCAACACTGTTGTCAAGAAGATTTATTATATCTATTCAAGTGTAGAGGTAGCATGGATTGTAGTACAAATTGTTTTAAAGTGCAAGGAGGTTACTGAACTGTCATAATATGGATGTGTGTGCACTTACCCTACCAGGCTGCTGATTTAATGATAATGAATTAGTGCTTAGTGGGGAAACTCTTCTCCTGAGGCCAGTATATTCATTTTTGATTGTTAAATCTTTGTACATGACATCTCACTGTGGGTCGTGCACTTTTGTTCGCATTAGCAAAGAAACATTAGTGCCATGGGATGCCTGAGCTATTTGTGAACACCTTTACAGCAGCGCTGTAATGGGGCTGTGTTTCAGACTGATTTTGCCTCTGCTGACCTCCCTGGCCTTGGGTTTAGGGTTCAGGTTTAGGGCAGAGTTTTTAAAAGACTTTCAGATACAGAGGCAGCAAGGAGTTAAAAGTAAGGCAGAGGTGAGACCTGCTGAGGTATCTGTACAAATGCCGCCCATGAGGCCAGGGACACCCCCAAACCTCTAAGGTAAGCAGACAGCTGTGGTCTGGGTTAAAAGGCACAAGCAACAAGGTGAGAAATGAAGCAGACATCCCGTTTTCTATCCTGCCCAAGGTGGGCTGCAAAAAGCCATGTTATACCAGTCAATCTTCCCGTACCCTCCATTAGCTTGTTCAAAATCATACAATCATTATATAAAAATAGGCATTACTCTTGCCTGTGATCGACCATCTTGTTCTCTGATTCCTGGGCTGGCCACAGTGGGGGCTCCTGCATATGCCTGCTTTGCAAGGAGATTTTGACCGGAGTCATGTCTTGAGGTAAGGAGCAAGCACTGCTGCCTTAGGCTTGTGCTGGGCATTGGAAACTTGATTGCAACTTGACGACAGAAAGCTGTGACTTTCAGCCTGGTTTAATAGGGTGGAAAAATGGCTATTGTTTCTGAGATTTCCTTTTCTCTGTATTATCCCTTATACTTTTAAAGCACTCTTTCTCAACTAATTTATGGGACAGATAATTTAATCTGAGAGCTGAGTAAATGTGCTGTAATACAGCCTACACTGTGCTCATATGAAAGCTTAAATTGTGTTGTTTTATTTTATCCCCTTGGAAGAAAATAGTCATTTTTACTGGAAGTACGAGGAGATTTTTATATAAGAAGAAATAGCATTTAATGTGTTGTTTTAGAAAGTGAAGATGAAAAATTCTTATAGCACTTTTAGGGAATTGCTCTATTTTTGTAGACTATGTGGTCTCAGACCTTGTAAAGGCCTTATATTCTAGTGTCCTTTTCTTTTTCTTTACAGCATGGTCTTCTAGGAAAAAACCAGAATGTTAAAAAAGCAGAAAGCACTAAGCTAAATCTACATAGTTGACTGAAAATTGCCTAATTCTTTCTGCAGAGATAATTCATAATTTTATAACTTTATAATATATAGTTACAATATTTATAATATATATATATGTATATTATTATTATGTTATATACAATTACAATATTTATAATTTATTCACTTGAATATACTTATAGTGTAGCTCTAAGATTTACTGTTTGGATACTTCTAGCACCCCTCTGAGGTAGGGAAGTGTGGTACTGTGTTCTTGTTACAAATGGGAATGAAGAAATTAAAAGTGGCTTGCTGAAGGTCATACAAGGAGTGTTTAACAGACAGAAATTTCGTCTGTAATCAGAGATTAAGGCTCACATTAAGGCCACCAACCTTCTTGTAACTGGATTGTTTCACTGTGATAATAATTGTCTGTTTAAAAGGATCTTGTGCCATACTTGAGTGGAACGTATTTGGTTATTATATTCATTATTTAGTAATTAAAAACCATAATGATCCAGTTCTTTGACCCCATCCCTAAAGGGTAGACATTGCATTGAGTGATCTTTCAGAAGTTCTACGTATTTTCATACCCATATGTATGAACTGCAATCTCACATTTTTGAGTAGCAGGGCACCTAGAGGGTTAGGGATCCCTTACCCTCTAACTCATCCCTAACCCTAACTGATCCATTAGCAGTAGGACATCCCTAGAGAGATGAGGGACTGTAAAGATTTCATAAAGTTATTATGAAATGTTCCATAATGTTCTGATTTAAGAATCTCCTACAACCACGAAAAAGCAGTGGAGAAATGGGGTACTTTTACTTAGCCATTACCTAGCCACTTCTGATCAAGGTGGTATTTATCAAGTGCTGCTGAACTCCTGTTCCTCGGTCATCTTTTCTGCTGTTGGCTGCTATTGCATGCAAAAGGCATTTCATGGTTTTCCTCCCCTCTCTCTCTTATGTACTGTCTTCTGGTGCCATAGAAGACTTTTGTATGTGATGTTCATGTGTTCTTTATCTCCCAACATCTGACACTTTTCTTTTCTTTTCTTTTCTTTTCTTTTCTTTTCTTTTCTTTTCTTTTCTTTTCTTTTCTTTTCTTTTCTTTTCTTTTCTTTTCTTTTCTTTTCTTTTCTTTTCTTTTCTTTTCTTTTCTTTTCTTTTCTTTTCTTTTCTTTTCTTTTCTTTTCTTTTCTTTTCTTTTCTTTTCTTTCAGGAAAGTCCACTGCAGCTAGCAGAAGTAGACTCCTTCCTTCAGTCAAATGTAATGTGGATGTAAGCCCTCACTGCTCAGTTATCTTGCAGTTTGCAGTAAAAAGAAGCCCCATTTGCTCAAGAAGTGATGCCTCTATTCTGCCTGTAGCATGCATAATTGCAGTGACTGGCTTTGGTTGGTGGGTGCCATAACCAGACAGAAGTAAATATCTTCCAGCAATATGAAGGGAAATGCTTGCTTTACTGAAGAAAGCGGCATTAGAAAATGAACTCTGTTAAGTAAATATTTTAAATATAAATGAAATAGCTGTTTCACTGAGAATTAGGTTCAAATTCTGATGGAAGTTCTTGCCTTTTAATTGTTTCCTGCATCTTGAGCCCATTGTCTCAAATGCTTCAGTTGGAAGCCTAGTAGAGTGATGTCTATGGACTAATCAGAAACTCCGGCTGCTGCAGGTTAGCTGCTCTGTGGAGAGGTCGTGTCAAAGATGGGATGAGATGTCACCACCCTATGACATAAGAACCACCTGCCACAGACATTGGGCCAAAAAAAAAAAATTAAAAAAAATGAGGGGGTAACAAAAGCAGGTAAAAAAAAGGTTGTAATGAAAGTAAAATAAGTTGAACTGGCCACATGAATGGAGATCTGCTGTCTAGAAGAGATAAGTTTAGAGGCAGCTTTTCACTATCATGCCTTAAGCTGTCACTAATCCCGGAAGAATCCTACATGTTTGGTGCTATATGGTTACTATTTATTGGGCTTTAATGATCTGTTTTAATTTTCATCCAACAAGAGCTTATTGGAAGTGCAGGGCTGAATATAATTCTCTGCTGACAAGTCTGTGTTTTGTTTGATTCTCCTGCAGATGGTTTCATTCATACAAATAACTTAAAGTGAATTCATATAATTTAATACCTTCCTAACTGACCTATGCAATCTTTCTACTCCTGTGCTGTGACCTGAGGACCCCCAGCCTTTCAAAGATGTTAACTTTGAGCAGCACTAGTAAGGGTGACTGCGGGTCACCCAGGGTTCACAGCACAGCCCCCTCCAAACAAAGTACATCTTGTGTAGCTGCCCCGATAACTGTAAAGGGGGGCATGGAGGGAGGGAGCAAGAGGAATGCATGCCAATTAGAAGAATATGGTCATAAATATTGTCTTTTAAAATTAATGCTACTTGTGGTAAACATAGTACATGTATAAAAGAAAGGAAGTTCCACTGGATAAAATAAAAGCAGCACTTGTGAGATGTACCAGCGCAGTCTCAGTACAGAGAGAAAGCAGGTAAATGGAAGAACAGGGATATATTCATGTGGAGTTTAGGACTCAAAGCATCCAGTGAGACCTGGCTATGCTCTGAGGATCCCCTTTTCTGGAAAATGCTGCAGATCTTTTACATTTAGTATCACAGTCTTCTTCAAAAACCTGTCTTAACATCATCAGTGGGTAAACTCAGTATTTCCTGTTGCAGCATCATTTAAAAATTCAAGTGTGTGAATAACTCCAAAGCAAATACCTATTGAGGTCTCTCATTCTGAGCTACTTGTGCAACTTTTAAGATAATCATTTCCCTCTTTGACAACCGGACTGGAGGATTTTGGGCACAAGTGACTATCAGTATTGTTTTTCACCTAGTAGTGGGGTCAGAGGATAAAACAACTGATGATCTGATATCCTTCTCCCTCACTTCCAGCTCTTGGGAGGATGTCAAGGGCCAGCCTTGATCTAGTGGCAATAAGGCCACAAATCTCTCCCTCTGTTGTGATTTCTGATACAGCATGAGTCAGTCTTGGTAAAATTTGATGAAAATGACATTTTAAAATAGGATTCTGGCAACTTCCCCTTTCTTTCAGTTTTCCTTTAAGAAAATTCTACCAGATAGCCAAGCCTCAGTAGATTTGAGGTTTAGGCAAAATGATTTTTATCTTTTTTTTCACATTATGTTAACCAGCTTGGCATAATGCATGTGCATGGGGATGTTGCCGTGAGGGTATCTGTGCCCCTTTCTGGCAAAACAGAGAATTCACTGAGATAAGGGGCTTTAGTCTAAAAGATCTTGCTTCCCAACACTTAACAAGATCATCTACTATAGTAGGTAGTACTTACCGTGGACTCTGGGATTTTTACTCAAAGTCAGGAATTTGACATCATTGAATTGTTTGCTACCACCAGAGGCTGAGTTTCCCAGGAGTTTTCTCAAACTTTCACTTCTTTCCAGGCAGTCCAGGCACTGTGCTTCTGATGCTTTTGTAATCTCTTCAGTTAAAGGTTTGCAGTAACCCAAATGGGAGGCTGTGCACTAGCGAACTGCCTGTTCTGTCACAGCACTGTACAACATTCTTTGATTAAATTCAGACCCCCCAAACTTGTTCTACTTTATGTTCCAAAGATTCTTCTGTGACAGTGAAAGAACAGAGCCAATATTTAACAACTGTTGCTTCCTTTGGTTAATGTTGACTTTCTGAGAGATAGAAACCAAACTGTGATTTTCTGGTCAGAGTTCTCCAACCTATCTCTGAGCCAGGTGAAACGAGAACGGGGTGGGGAACAGGGCTTCCCTTCCACAGCTTGGAAAACCCTTCCATTGCCAGGGCTCAGTGCTTGCTGAAGGAAGAGGCCTTTCAGCAGAATGGGATCAGGGATAGAATTTTTTTTTTTTTTTTTTTTTTTTTTTTTTAACCATTGAGAGGTTTCTCTGCAAGATTTCCTTGTGGAAACTAGTAGTCTGACTTGAATTGCTGCTCCCTGCTTTCCCCTCAAGGCTATAGGCCTGGAATAATGTGCAGAGAGAGAAAGGTTAATGATGTAAAGGTTAATGATGTAGCTGTGCTGGCATGGGAATCCCTTCACTGTAAGTTTCTTGAAGGCCTGACACTAGATGATCCAAGTGTTTCAGTGGTCTCTGGGTGGACAGATGGGCTTCCTGCTTTGTATGGCAGCAAAGACAACACGGTTCATATCTGCTGCTTGCAAGTGTTTGGACTATGATATTTTTCATGACAGTAGATGAACAAAGCCATATATTTTTTTTTTCCTTTTGCATCCGGTGTATATGCTTACCATTTCAAGAAGGTGGAAAAATACCAAAGATATCAAAGAAAAAGTTGAAAAATGTCAAAATATCACTGACATTCAGATAACTATTTGGAGTTTGCTGATCCTTTATTAGTAAGGTTCTGTTATATTTCATTAAATCTTGCATATCAGACAAAAACCCCCACAAAACAAAACAAAACAAAATCAGAATTTGGGAGTAGTATATCTGCAGTATATTTCATGTAGCCTACCTGGCTATTACATGTTTTCTTTACTGGTATGTAGGAAGACTGCAGTTTAATGTAGGTGCAAGTAATAGGGAAATATTCGTTGCCAGTTCAGTATTACCCAACTTGCCTGTCTGCACTGACATATGACATTTGCATCAGTTTGAGATGACGGTAATTATGAATCAATGTGTAGAATTAGCAATCCTAAATCAAAGCTGAGAATCTGCACACAGGAAACACAACAACTTTAAAGAATAAAACAACTTTAAAAGTTGAAAGCAACTTCTGTACCACTGTATCCTGTCCTGTGCCGGGTTTGTCACTCTCTTGTGTCAGCTGTGTCAGTTGTAGTGTTTTTGTCATTTTAGGGTTATAGTTCACTGATAATTACTATCCAGCTCTTCTGGTACCAGGAAAATGGGTTGTATCTGCAGTTCTGTTAAGAAATATCCTTCGTAGAATTGTGATCATTGCCAGTTATCTGCTATCCCATACCATTTTCTTGTATGGCTCCCAGTTTGGATCAAGGTTTCCAAACTTGCCTTTGAATTGGTCACATAATTTGCTTTATTTTCTGTATCAAAGTTTCAGAATGTCTTCATATTCTTCATCTCTTGTCCTGCAAAGATTTATGATGTAAATACGAAACTGGACTCAGTCCAGAAATTTGTAACTGGTTTAAATATCTCCAGTTTGGATGTGATGAGATGATTTTGCTCCATTTCTTAAGTTCCCTGTTAGTTTTACTTAATTGTGTTTTTCCTATTTTAGACGTATTCAGATAAAACATTTCTGACTCATACAGGCTGGTGTCTCCATGTGAATTATCACTGTTTAGGGATAATATATATTGTTGTCAGATACATGATAAAATGTTTTTCCATCTTTTTGTAACTTGTTTTTCATGCATAACTTTTCTTTTTGCTGTAGTCACAAGGGAAACTGTTTTAATTTTGCATAGAATCAGTTTAGTCTACTCTGTTTTTCTAAGTCAATTTTTTCTTTGAATCATGCATGTTCTTTCAATTCACAGATTTGTTTGCTTTAAGGTGGACTACTTGTATGCTAAAATCACAGCCTTCAGGGGCATCTAACATTGGAGGCAGAATGAAGGCAGAATATAAAATGCCACTGAGTTGTTGATTCTAATTTGGTTCATAAAAAGGAAAACAAAAAGCCCGGTGAAGACAAAATGAATTTTGGCTTTCCACATTGAACAAACAGATCAGGCATTATTACACATTATCAATGCCAGTTAATTCAATAGTAATTGTTTCCACTGTGGTAACTGAAAAACTATTTGGGGCAAGGGTTGTTTCTTTGCAAAATATAGTGGATATGCTGGCTGTGATTTATAACTGAACTCTTAGGTGGGACTGGGACACAGGCGTAACAAATATCCTAGTGATGAATATTATAATTACTACTTCTACAGAAGCGTTACTCAGCTGTGCCTAGCTTGACTCTTGGCAATGGAGTCACTAAACAAACTAACCTGAAGGCAGGCAGGTAATTTCTTAATCTGGCTTAATCTTCTTACACCAAGGCTTAGGTAGAGTTAATGTGAGGATATGAAAGCACATCTGGAAAAGTTAGACATTGTCATTCTGATAAAGCTGAGCTTCAGATCTCTTAATTACAGGCTGTTTATGGAACAGCAAATATATCTAGTTAGTCTGGAGAAAAAGAAAGACTGTTCCAGATGTGTTTGCATCTTTTCTTACATCTTACATGTGGACATCTCTGACACAGCTGGGCAACCAAAGAGACCAAGTAAAAGGAAGCTTTTTAACGGTGCCATAAGTTTTAGGACCACAAGGCCTTGTTTCTCTCTCAAAGAGTGGCAGAGGCCTAGATAGAGAAGTTCTCTGAGTTTGGAGGTGACCTGGGGGGTTCAAATTTCCCCTCTTCCTCCCTCATCCTCTCATCCCTGCATGAATTCTTTCGCTGCTTTTTGAAATACAGTAGTTGTTTTTCCTAGCAGTATTTATGTCAAATATTTAACAGGGTTGTCTAGACCTTATCAAAGAGTGCTATAAAGAGAAAAAAGAGTGAACTGAGGGCATTTTGTAGGTTTCCTGGGGAGCGGGTGAGAAAAGACGGGCTGTGTGCAATGGCAGAGATCCAGCAGCAGCAGAAGGTGTTTGGGCCTCCCTGAGTAACTACAGCTGGAGGTCACTAATAGCTCTGACACGTATGGTGTGTGGCAAGTGCTGTGAAGCTTTTTGTTTTGGAAGTGCCTGAGAGGAATAAATCTCCTTTCAGCATTCATTTGTCACTATTACATCCCTGCAGACTTTCTATCCTGTCGGGGTGTCAATCTACCAATGCAGATATCGGCTGTGCCATGTTGCTGAAAACAGCCCTCCTTTCATCTGGAATCAGTTCAGTTCCTTCTCCTCAGAGGTTCAAATGATTTTTGTTTGAAAGTAGCTTTCTTGACAGTAATAGCCATAAATGCAGCCATTATCAGCTCTAGGCAAAAAGTACTTGAGAGATACGTACCTTTTTATGAAAGCTTTTTCCACACAAACACACAGGTTTTTGCCAGAGTATCTCTTGGCTTTGCACTAGCAAACTCAGGGTAACACAAGGCATGAAACTGCATCTCCTCATTTTCCCCATATATAACTACTTCATTTCATCAGCTATGTAAATTGCATGCCACTACATAAAATTGCTGCATTAATCCTTTGAGAAATACAAATTTTTGTTCAATAATAAATTTATCATTTGCTCATTCCATTACTATAATGTATCTGCAATTAATGTTTTTCACCTTTTTGAAACTCTACAGAGTTTTACTGAAAATACTTGAAACCTCTTTTACTGAGCATAATCTGTTCAAACAGGATCTGAATAGCTTGCAAATTGTTAATGAATATTGGAGTTGACAGAACTCTACAAGTGATCTAGGCTTTTAAAATTGTATATTTTCAGTTCCTAAAAACCGAGCAACACTCCGAAGAGTGAAATTAATCTGAGTTTCAAACAAAATCATACATTTCTATCCTAGCCTGTTGTCAGTTTTCATCTCAAGTGTCAATATAGCAAGAAGGTGTGGAACTTTGGTGGGAATGCTTCAGCCCCTAGGCTGGAGAGAGGAAGATGATCCAATGGTAGGGATATTCACTTGGAATAAGGTATTGCACAACATTGTGGAAAATATATAAAATTAAGGGTGTAAAATTTATTTTAGCTGACACACCCTTGACCTCAGTCTTTACCACCCAGGTCACATTGGGTTGTGTAGGAAATAAGTTGGGAGAAGGAGCTTTGGAGGAGCTCAGCTCCACCATGACCAGTCTTTGTTGGTGAAGGAGATGTACTTCCCTCCAGTGAAACTGGCAGCACAAGAGTGGCATCCCTTCTGGTGTGTCTCCAGTTTATCTGAGAGCTCTTTGAACAAATTGAGCTTCTACCACTATTAACAATAGCAAGGACATACCTAATAACTTCCTGAATTACGATAAAGAAACCTACTGTCTTTGAGCTTTTTAAGTATTTTTTTTCCATGCATTCTTTTTCTTCTAAAACAACTGTTCTCAGAGCCTTCACTTAATGCTTATCCGAAATTGCAGATCTAGGGTTGCTCTGAAGGCAGGAAACAATGATCATAGTACCTTTGATAGGTTCATAGACGTGAAAGATATGCGTTAGTAGACAAAAGTAGTTATGGAGGAGAAAATTAAACAGCCCTTCTCTCATTATACACAGTGAAGCCAACTTAGAAACTTTTCAAACTGAGAAGTGACAAAACATTGATAGTGCCACAGCACTGCAAATCAAGTTATTTTTAAGGTTATGCCTTTAAAATATGAAAGGTCAGTGTACTATTCAAAGATTGCAATTACCGCAAATGGCTTTATAAGCTTCATGATTAGATTAAAAAGATCAAAGTCACATCTGAGTAAAAGAAGGAATTACTTTCTAGTAAAGTCAGCCTTCCCTTTTGAAGATACACTCCATGTTAATGGATCCAGTGAATGTCTTTTCACAGACTGATTCTGCAGCTTCAAAAGTCTTGTTACCAGCCCACAGGACCTTTCACACACTGGGGTTACTAAATGCAAGTTTTGAATTCTTTTCAGTGCAAAGGAAATATTTAAAATTAGAACAGCAGAAAAATCATTAACTCAATTTCAAACATTTCTGTTTAAAAAGAGTTTAATAATGTTCTCTCTCTCCCCTCCTTTTCTTCTTTAATTGAATGACAGATTTTTTTTTGTTTGGCACCAAAGTTGTTAACTTTGCTTGGTTTTATTTCCAAGGACTTTAAGGAAAGGGTTTTCTGTACATCAATGTAATTCTGTGTTATCCTTTCACCTGTCGACTAGGTGCATCTCAGAATGGACAGTTTGCTAGCTCATGATGGAGAATTAATGGATGTGGCTGAGCATTGCTTGCAGTCATCACCAAAATGAGGGACTTTCTCAGCTCCACCACAGCCAGGCAGTGTGCAGTGCTTCTGGGAAGAGGAAGGCACTTCTCTGGAGGAGTAACTCAGAGCAGCAATGGGTAAGTTTGTCCGTCCTTCCTGTATTAGAGAGGGGGCAAACTGTGATAAAGGAGTAAAAACACAAGCAAGTACTTCCTCTATCTGGTGGTCTGTGGACCACCAACCATCTGAAAGACAGCAAAACGTGGTAACTCCAGCTCATGCTGGTCCCCAGGGCTAGGTGGGATCTGGCTTGTATGGTTTAGGTCAGAGGTTGGACTCGATGATCTTGAGGTCTCTTCCAACCTAGAAATTCTGTGATCAGTATCCCAGTGAAAGTGCTAAAGTAACGAACAGTGAAATTCCTAATACTGTTATACTCAAGCATGTAATTATCATCTCCTTTCCTTTTTGCCAACTCATAGTGAGATGCATTGTTTTTTATTTTTTCAGAAAGGTTGGACAGTCCTTTGAGTAAAAAGTCTAGGAGTGTTATTCTGACACACACTAAGCAAATTATGCTTTTTGGTTACTGAACTTGCACTTGTGTATTCTTCTGGAAACAATTTCTTTATAATTAATTGTCTATTTGCTGCTGCAGCTGAAATAGATTTTTCTAGCCCTTGAAAACTTGGAAGTGTTCAAAATTTTCCTAACTGACATTGGAGTGAAGTATGGAAAAAGCCCAAATAAAAATAAAAGCCCAAATAAAATAAAACTATTATTTTCTTTTGGAACTTTAGAAAACTTTCATCTTCCAGTGCAAATCCTCCTGATATTTATTAATTTTATGATTACTGTTAGCTTAAGTACAGGAGTTTTTTTGCAAATAGGATTTTTGCAGGTAAAAATAGTTCATGTTAAATTTTTAAAATATTTTCTGAGAAAAAAATTTCAGTTATCTTTTTTTTTGTTTGTGTGTGTGTGTCTGTGTGTGTAATGTTTTGGTTCGAAAAGTTTGTATTTTCTGAAATAATGAAACATTTTCCACTGAGAAATGCCCAGGTTTAACTGGAGCTACTTACTGGATAATGAAGGTTCATAAAAGACCTCTCATCTTCTCCCAAGCCACCTGTGCTTTCTTTTGAATAATTCATTCTATCCTATTTTTCATACCTTCATGGCTAACATCATATCATGAGATTGTTTACTATGATAAAAAATTATTTTATGTATCATACATACATTATAGAACACCCTGAGAGTTTCTTCATGTGTTTCAGACAGGGATTATTCTACGGAGGAATAAATGGACACATGGGATGATCAGGGCTAGTGACACTTCTTGTCTACTGAAAGCTATGCTGTGTGAAAAGGAAAGGGTGTTCCATTTTCAGGGGAGCAGGAAAACACAAGAGCAAGAGGAAGTGTGAAGCATGCTGAAAGAAAGATGAGGTTCTTCCTTCTCCTCTGCCCCAAAGTACATGTGGGCTGTGGGAAGAAATGTTCATAGCAGTATGCATGGGAAAACCCATGGTCTGGTAGCCCTGTGTGAATGGTAGTGACCATCTTTGAACATATGTGTGCAATAATCACAGATGCTTTTTTGTGCTTCTCAGAAGAAAATAAACGAGATTTACAATTTTGTTCAAAAATGTAAACACTGAGGTCAGTGCTGCTGGGAAAGTAACTCAGTCTGTAACAGGCGTGCTTGGGCCCTGTATCTGAATTAGAAATATAAGTGAAAATGTCCAGCCCATGCCTCAGATGCTGCACACTGTGCTCGGATGGGCTGTTCCCAGCTGGTAGCAACATGTGAGCACCAAGGAAAGTGCACGGGGGTAGCGCCGGTACTTGGGGCACTCCATGGGCCACAGGTTTCACCATCCTGGCCCAGCCCAACCCAGCAGGCCCAAATGGGGGTCCACAAGCTCAGTGGGGTCCCAGCAGTGGCAGCTGCACTGCAGAGCCTTCCAGACTGGCATCAAAGGCCAAAGGTGGGAGCAAAAATCCCTTTTGGGATCTCAGTGTAAGGCAAAACAAGGCCTCAGGAGGCTTCTGGATGTTTGAAGGTATCTAGCTGGCTCCCCATGCTAAGAAATAAGGAACTCTAAAAGAAGAATTCTAATTCACTAAAACTAGTATCTTCCTGAATTACTCATTTAATATCTGGCCACATGCTGCTAAGGGCTTCATGGAGAGACGAGAGAGTGTATTTGCTCTCACTTCTCTGAAGTCCACAAAGCACATTCCTGGGACTGATTGTTCCCTCATCCTTTTAGTTTTTGTTCCCACAAGCTTGGAAGCAAAGAAAGGCAGCATTTTAATTTCCCACCCAAAACAGCTGTTTAAACTGACTTTGTACCAGATGGATTAGAATCATGGCATTCACTAAGACTAGTAGAAAAAGGCATATTCTTTTTAATGAGGAAGAGAATTCCAAGTATGACTGTTTTACCATGAATTTCAGACCAAACAGAATTTCTTTTATATATGAATGTATTTACTGCATTTAGGGTCAACAACACAGATTTTAAAATGGCCTGTAGGTACTTAATTCTCAGGCCCCCAAGCTTGTATCCTGGCCTGATTGGAGTCAATGGGAAATGAAAGCAAAGTTGGGAGACAAGGTCTCGTCTCCCTTCTTTAACAGGCTTCATAACTCTGAGTTTCCAAGGAAGCCTCAGTTAGCTTTTAAAACACAGATTACAAAAGCTGGTGTTAAGCAATTAGTCATAGAAGTGGTATTAAAAGGAAGGGCACATAGGGAACAGTGATGTGAGAGAGGTGTCTGGCAGCAGTGACAGTGCGGTAGGATGAGGTAGCTGAAAATGGAGAAAGAGGATGGTGGGACTACAGCAGTTTAACCTCTGTGGGAGGTGGGTGCCAGTGACTGTTGGTTTTACAGTCATTTTGTGGGACAGCTTCTTATGATCGCAAAACAAGGCAGGGAATTTGGTACCATTTTGTGAGTACTGCCTCTGTCATCAAACCCATTTTTGTTCCTGTAAAGGTGCTCATGACATCTCATGGAACAGAAATGGTGTCCCCATGCCAGGGTGGCCAGTCCCTGAGGGCCTGTCCTGGACTGTGGGCTGTGGGCTGCTTGGAAACTCTTCCAGATATGCTGAGATATGAAGTGTTTAATAGCATAGGAAAAAAAAAAAAAAAAAAAGTCCTGTCAGGAACCTGGAGATATCAAATAATCATTATGATATATGAGTTTTATTGAAATACAGGAAACTTTGCTAAAGAGAGTTGTAAATATTTTTCTCCTGAGTGACTCAGACTGCCTCCCAACTGAAAGCAAAGCCTCCAAAATTCCAGAGATAATTTCTTTCTTCTGCACTGCCCCACTGACTTGCTAAAGCATACTGAAAAAATAGTCCATCCTCTGCCTGCATCCAGAGAAGCTGGGAAAAAGGCAATGGGCATTAACGTCATTTTGTTTCAAGCTTCCTTTTCAGAATTGGACATCCAGCAAAAGTTTGTGGAATTTTCTGCATCCGGTATTTAAAGGAAACATGTACGTTTGCTGGAACTGTCTCTGCCACTACAAATCCCACTGTCTCACTCCAAAAAAAGAGTCAGCAGATTCAGCATGTAAAGATGAGCCATGGCCTGGGGCAGCTCTACCAGGCATGTACCAGCAGATGGGAAGATGGCAGGTGGGGCAGTGGCCTCTTACCCCTGTGCACAATCAGCTACTACAATAGCTGCCACAGGACAGGAGAGAGGTGATTTTACACAGCTTTGCTGTCACCCATCATCATTGGAGTAACCAAGATGGTCCTGGCAGACTCAGAGGATGGATGAGATACGAATGTCAACCAGTCTGCACTTCCCTTTTCTTACCCAGATAACTGCTGACTAAAGTGTGACAATTCTCATATTCCTGTGAGCGTGTCTGAAATTTAGCATCTACTTTTAGAAAAACAAAAAAACAACTATAATGCTGGATGTCCTCCGACCCCTCATTATCTAAAATGCAAAACTCTGAAGAGATCAACTGCATACTGCTGCAGGTTTTCTGCTACTGGCATGGCAGCCTCAGTGCTGCTTCCTTTGCAACCATCTTATCCTGATTGCACAAACAGTTTTGTGGGAACATCAAGTGATCTCAGACTGTTTATGAAGTACTCCTTAAGGCTGGGAAGACTTAAACCCTAAACTGGAGCCAAAAGAACAGATGTTCCTTTTCCTTCCTTGAGGCAAGAGCCTATGGGGAGAAAAAAAAACAAAAAACAAAAAACAACTAAATGGGTTAATCGTAGGATAGGCTCACTGAATTTGCTTTCATCTAGGTAAAATGTCAAAATTGTTGAATTGAAATTTTAAGAACTATATAAAGATACTCTAAATTCTCTGTGGAGGAGTTACCCATTTTCTCTGGCTTTATTTTTATACACAAATATAAATAGAAAATATTGTTCATGCCTGATAGCATCAGAGAATCATTGTGGTGGGAAGGGACTACACAAGCTCTCTGGTCCAGCCTCCTGCTCACTGGGGGGTCAACACTGACTTCTGATCAGGTTGCTCAGGTTTTTGTCCAGACAGGACAAAAAAAGTTTCCAAGGACAGAGACTCTACCGCCTCTCTGGGCAAGATGATCCAGTCTTTAATTATTCTCGTACTTATTCTTTTTTACATCCAGTCACAATCCCCCATATGTCAATTTATGACCATATCCAAAGGACAAAAGTACTTTCCTGATGACTGATGTCATATCTTGAGTGCTGGCTGGATGTTGAGCTTCATGGAGCAGATTCAGGAATAGCTTTTCTGGTGAATTTAAGAAAATGACTGCTGCCTCCATTAAGTGTTTCAGCTGCATTTTTAGCTAAGATAGTCCATGTTTTTATGTGAGTAAATAAGCACAGTGGGAATGAAAGGATAAGAAATGCAACCATAAATCACATTCTGCCATGGCATCATAAGTATAATTCCATCAATGTCAAGATACAGCTCTGGTATTTTTTTATTCCATAAAAGAAGATTAAAATGATCAGAATTATGTGGTTCATCGCATGAAATTTCTAATTCTTTAAATGTTCTCCTTTTCTAGACATAGTCATTTTTAAGAAAAGCTTAAGTCAGTGACCTTCATATTTTTTCACTGAGTGACAGCGTAGGAGTATTTCTACCAGAATAATTAGTATGAAAACATAGTTTGTCACCTAATAAGTAAAAAAAATATTTTGAGCAGCTTCCATATAAGAATAAGAAAACATTTCAAGCAGTCTGTTTAATAAAAACATCAATAATTAATGTGTACCTAATTTATTGCATTGGTCCTTGTGTGGGATTACCAGTAAACAAGAGGGTTCTGATGTGCAGTCCAGCCTCCTTCCTTGCATGAAGTTTATCTGTTTGTATGTGCTCTAGACAAATTTAGAAAAACAAAAGGGGCTTGAATGTTTCTCTGTAGTGATAATTTTGAAACACATATGCAGATGGCTCAGTAGTACAGTGGGTATTCACAGATACTGCATGAAGCACTGAGCAGTTATGGGGAAAAAACGCACTAGAGCCTTTCTTATTTTGTCCAACCTAGCAAATGCTCTGTTTGGAAGGAACTGAGGTCATTTGGAGCCAATTACCTCACCTCTGAATTTCAGGAGTAAAATTTCCTTATTAATACATGGATATTATTAGTTGTGTGTGACCTGTGCTCTCATTTTATCTGGAAATTAGCGTATTTTTTTCTCATAAAGGAGTGATCCATGTTGCTTTTTGGCCTACCCAGGGCTGGTGTTCTTTAGGTGATTATTTTTGTGAGATGCCCATCTTGCAGGAAAGCAGAACTGCTTCAAGAGAGGGAAAGGTATGTATGTAGTCAGTACTGTATGACTAAAAAGAAAAGGGATTATTTTAATGCACAATTAGTGATAACTTTGTGCTTCTGCACCTAGGATATTGCATAACAGATAATTCAGAATGTGCCTGCTCATATAGTTTGGCCCATAACTCAGCTCAGCAACCTCAAGGTAATTGCTACCTATTTTGAACCAAATAGCAAACAAGTAGCTTTTCTACTGGGGTATCAAGGGCCAGAATCTTTGCTGGTGTAAATTGGTATAGCTCCCTCAGCTGGAAATGAGTTAAAGTAATTTACGGTAACCAAGGGTGTGGCCTCTATTGTTGGCTTGGCTTTCCTTCTTTCCATCATGCTTGCTAATTAGCAGATGAAAGTGCAATGAATTGACAGATTCATTAACTGGGCCTTCCAGAGTCCTTCCTTTGCCCCGGGTCTGAAATTATACTGACACCTTATTCCAGCCACAGGTATTTCCAGAACAGACTGTTTTGGTCATAGACAACAGCTGTGGCGCTGAGAGGACTGAGAAGATGAGATTAAAAATTTACAGAACAGTAGCAAAAGAGGAAGCAAACAAAATAATCACTATTAAAAAACTGTTTTTTGTTGTTGTTGTTGTTTTGTTTTGTTTTGTTTTGTTTTTTTCCAAAACTCTAAGAATTGAAAACCCTTTCAACAACTTTCAACAGCTGGTTAGTGAGCCTACCAGGGGTGGTGCCCCGCTAGACCTTCTCTTCACAAACAGAGAAGGACTGGTGGGAGATGTGGTGGTCGGGAGCTGTCTTGGGCAGAGTGACCACGAAATGGTGGAGTTCTCTATTCTTGGCGAGGCCAGGAAGGGGCCCAGTAAAACCACTGTATTGGACTTCTGGAGGGCTGACTTTGAGCTGCTGAGGACACTGGTTGGTAGAGTCCCTTGGGAGGCGGTTCTGAAGAGCAGAGGAGTCCAGGAAGGCTGGGCGCTCTTCAAGAGGGAAATCTTAATGGTGCAGGAGCGGTCTGTCCCCACGTGCCCAAAGACAAGCTGGTGGGGAAGAAGACCAGCCTGGCTCAACAGAGAATTGCAGCTTGAGCTTAGGAGAAAAAGAGGGTTTATAATCTTTGGAAAAAAAGGGTGGGCCACTGAGGAGGACTACAAGGAGGTAACGAGGCTGTACAGGGACAAAATTAGAAAGGCCAAAGCTTATCTGGAGCCCAATCTGGCTACTGCCGTTAAAGATAACAAAAAATCTTTTTACAAATACATCAACGCAAAACGGAGGACTAAGGAGAATCTCCATACTTTACTGGATGTGGGGGGAAACTTAGTTACAAGAGATGAGGAAAAGGTGGAGGTGCTTAATGCCTTCTTCGCCGGGGAAACTTAGTTACAAGAGATGAGGAAAAGGTGGAGGTGCTTAATGCCTTCTTCGCCTCAGTCTTTAGCGGCAATACCGGTTGTTCTCTGGATACCCAGTACCCTGAGCTGGTGGAAGGGGATGGGGAGCAGGATGTGGCCCTCACTATCCACGAAGAAATGGTTGGTGACCTGGTACAGCACTTGGATGTGCACAAGTCGATGGGGCCGGATGGGATCCACCCGAGGGTACTGAGAGAACTGGCAGAGGTGCTGGCCAAGCCACTGTCCATCATTTATCAGCAGTCCTGGCTATCGGGGGAGGTCCCAGTTGACTGGCGGCTAGCAAACGTGACGCCCATCTACAAGAAGGGCCAGAGGGCAGACCCGGGAAACTACAGGCCTGTCAGTTTGACCTCAGTGCCAGGGAAGCTCATGGAGCAGATTATCTTGAGAGTCATCACGCGGCACTTGCAGGGCAAGCAGGCGATTGGGCCCAGTCATCATGGGTTTATGAAAGGCAGGTCCTGCTTGACGAACCTGATCTCCTTCTATGACAAAGTGACGCGCTGGGTGGATGAGGGAAAGGCTGTGGATGTGGTCTACCTTGACTTCAGCAAGGCTTTTGACACCGTCTCCCACAGCATTCTCCTCAAGAAACTGGCTGCTCTCGGCTTGGACTGGCGCACGCTTCGTTGGGTTAGAAACTGGCTGGATAGCCGGGCCCAAAGAGTCGTGGTAAATGGAGTCAAATCCAGTTGGAGGCCAGTCACTAGTGGCGTCCCCCAGGTCTCGGTGCTAGGGCCGGTCCTCTTTAATATCTTCATCGATGATCTGGATGAGGGCATCGAGTGCACCCTAAATTCGCAGATGACACCAAGTTAGGTGCGTGTGTCAATCTGCTTGAGGGTAGGAAGGCTCTGCAGGAGGATCTGGATAGGCTGCACTGATGGGCTGAGGTCAACTGCATGAAGTTCAACAAGGCCAAGTGCCGGGTCCTGCACCTGGGGCGCAACAACCCCAAGCAGAGCTACAGGCTGGGAGATGAGTGGTTGGAAATCAGCCTGGCAGAGAAGGACCTGGGAGTATTGGTGGATAGTCGGCTGAATATGAGCCAGCAGTGTGCTCAGGTGGCCAAGAAGGCCAACAGCATCCTGGCTTGTATAAGAAGCAGTGTGGCCAGCAGGTCTAGGGAAGTGATTGTCCCGCTGTACTCGGCTCTGGTGAGGCCGCACCTCGAGTACTGTGTTCAGTTTTGGGCCCCCCGCTACAAGAAGGACATCGAGGTGCTTGAGCGGGTCCAGAGAAGGGTGACGAAGCTGGTGAGGGGCCTGGAGAAAAGTCCTACAAGGAGCGGCTGAGGGAGCTGGGCTTGTTCAGCCTGGAGAAGAGGAGGCTCAGGGGCGACCTTATTACTCTCTACAGGTACCTCAAAGGAGGCTGTATTGAGGTGGGGGTTGGTCTATTCTCCCACGTGCCTGGTGACAGGATGAGGGGGAATGGGCTAAAGTTGCACCAGGGGAGTTTTAGGTTGGATCTTAGGAAGAACTTCTTTACCGAAAGGGTTGTTAGACATTGGAACAGGCTGCCCAGGGAAGTGGTGGAGTCACCATCCCTGGAAGTCTTTAAAAGACGTTTAGATGTAGAGCTTAGGGAGTTTAGTGGGGACTGCTAGTGTTAGGTCAGAGGTTGGACTCGATGATCTTGAGGTCTCTTCCAACCTAGAAATTCTGTGATTCTGTGATTCTGTGAACTTCTTGACTCAGTCTTTAGTCCCTTTCTATTTTGAGCACTACCTGCTCCAATCTTCTCCAAAATGTTTTGGAGATCAGTATGTTTCTCTATGCCAAGCAGACAAAACACTTCTGACATCTTGGCTGCTTCCTCCTATCTCACCTTTTGAATACACTGCCTTCTTCCCCCCATCCATACAAAATGCGACTGACAGGACTGTTTTCATTCCTAACTCTTCCATTATATGCCTTCCTAGCTTCCTAATGCTGTGAGCTTCAGACAGGGCTAATGGTCAGTGCATTGCCAATATGGACAGTTCCTAAATAAAGAGAAGTAATTAAGCATCTCATAGCTCCAGAGCTTGCAGGTTGCTCATATTCTAATTGTCCATTGCTGGGACAAGACACTGCTGCTGGATTGCTACAATCTGTTCTTTTGCTCCTGTAAGATTATTACTTTTTCCTTGAGAAAATTCCAAGGAAACTGTCTCTTAAATAACCATGCTCATCATTACTGTGTGTCTGAGGGTTATGTGTGTCTACTGTGCTGCATTATAATGTGACATGGGCTGTGTCTCAGAGACACATGCTGGGGGCATGTAGGTGGGAGTCTGCATAATAGACTTGGGAAGGCACCACAGGAGGACTGAATGGCATCACAACACTTTTCTTATTGTTAATGATGTTTTTTCTCTTTAATGCTTTTTCTTGTTATTTTTTAAATTTCTTTTTGAGGTGCCTCTGGTTCAGGTTTCTTGGTGTGCCATTCTACCTAGCTTGCTCAGTAACCTCTAAATTCAGATGCTCAGACTTTTCAGTACCTCAACTGTTGTTCTCTCTTAGTGAAGAATAAGAAGTTTGATATTCATGCTAACTCCTGGTGATGTCTCCAAACCTGGCAAATTTCCCATGTCTTTCCTTCAGACATAAGATTTTCTCCAATGCCTTCTCCCTCTGAAGCACTTTCTTTCTTTGCTAAAACACTATGACTCATTAGCTGAAGGATTCTCTGGAGATCCCTTTTGACAAAATTGCTGTGTGTAAACAAGCAAAGCTAATAGAAAGGGCGATGCCAGTGAATAAATCTTTAGCTTACAGCATGAAGAGAAGGCAAAGCAGAATTACTCCAGTGTATTCTCAAGTTGCACTATTTCTAATGATCCAGTGTTCACTACTTTATATTAGAAACACTTCAGAGCTATTTCTAATTTACAGTCTAGTGCATAAGTCATTTCAGTGATCTTCAGATGTAATCTTGTTTGCAGCCAGACCTCTGTGAAATTACCAGCTATTTTAAAATGAGAAACAGTAAGTTTTCTTTGCAGAAATTAAGAATGCTGTCAATCAAAAAAAAAAAAAAAAAAAAAAAAAAAGGAGATGAGAGATTAGTTTGATTTTAAATATGTGAAATTATGTTTCACCTGTAGTGAAAAAGTTGCCTTGTGGCTTTACATGTAGTCTTATTTTTTTATTTTATCTTTCTTTAATAAGCAAGTTGATTTCAGATGGCAAAGCTTCACTAGCCATTTACTGACATTTGTTCAGTAGCTGTATAAGTTAGGTCCAGAACTGAGTGACAGAGCTGTGTCCGATCAGCTCTCCAGACAGAGCATTTTTATGGGCTCTTAGCTTATATACGAGCTATAACATCATGTGCTGATACTGTTTTGGGGGACCAAGCTGGCATCTCTACGTGGACAGTGTGCAGTGCAGACGTCAAATGTGTCTCTGCCTTGGTGTTGCACTGTGTGGGAGGGTAAGTCCTGCCATAGATTAGCCAAAAGGCCAGGTGCACCCAAATCTTTTAAGTCTCTGTGTCTTGTTTTTAACTTAAGACAGATCTGTAAAGAGAAGGATGGTGCTTGCTCGTTATTTTCACGATTCATTATTTGTTAACAGACACCTGGGGAAAAGACAGGTATTTTTCAGAAAAACTGTTTAAATGGTAAGTTCCTCACAGAAGTGATCTCCATCATAGCAGTCAGACACATATGTCATGCTGGCACAAAAGGCAGCTTGCCAGCAAATCATCACCATGTGCTCTTGACTGTCTGGCAAATCCTTCAGACCAGAAAGTTTTGTGTTACGGTTGCAGCTCCATCCTATGGACTGTTTGAGAAGATGGATTCCAGAAGCCAAAATGCCCCAAATGTGCATGATTTCATCTTGGTCTTCAGATGTTTATAATTCTAGGAACTATTTCGTTAACTGTTCCCACACAACTGCTAACCTAAAGGGAGTATTAGAGAAGACAGAGCAAGGCTCTCCTTAAAGATGCACAGTGAAAAAACAAGAGTAAACAGACACAGGTTGCAGCAGAATGTAGTCTAGATAGATATAAGGACAAACTTATTCACAGCATAGTTAAACACTGGAGCAGGTTGCCTGGAGTGACTGTAATCTCCATACTTGAAGATACTCAGAATTCAGCTGTGTAAGTCCATAAGCACACTGATCTAGCTTGGATGTTGGCCCTATGCTCAGCAGAGGTTGGACCATTGACCTCCCTGAGAGTCCCTTCAAATTAAGTTACTTTGTGCTTGTATGATCCTACATGATCTATGCACAACTTCCATTGAAACAGGCAACCACAGTTACCAGGTGAATGGAACGGAGACTGAAGATCATTTGTCTACATGCAAGACTGCTCCAAGTGATCACAGCAGAATTTCAAGTTGTCATGTCCTTTTGTAGTTGTGCTGGTGGCACTGAATTCCCCAGGTATGTCAGCCATGAACACCCTCTTTTAATACATCCAGTCCTTTGAAACCTTCACTGTTTGTGAAAAACAGCCTGCAGACAACTCAGTGAATGCCCCAGTATAAGCACAGCAATACATCTTTTCCTTGTGAGAAAACACTTTGCACTTCTCATTGTAGAAGAGAAAAAGTTACAACACTTTGAGCTGCAATGCTGTCCTTCTTTCCATACTTAAGGGCTGTACACCATTGCAGCAGAAGCCATGTGCATTTACTTACTGATTCTTCTTTCATGTTTTGACTGTTATTTTTAGCTATAGCAAACTATTGACAAATTGTGAGAACAGGAATCTGTCACAGAGGCCTAGTGACTTCTCAATTTTGTAAGAGAAAATATTTTGCTTTTGACCCGTTGCTGATAGTGTTATTTTACAGTGGGCCTCAGGCACCAGCCAACCAGCTGTGAGACAGGAGAGTAGCTGGACTCTCATCTTGGTTAATCTGTATTGTGGAGGCATGACTCAGAGTGTATACAGGATCAAGAAAGTGGTTTTCCAAGTTGGCAATGAGAAAAGGCAGAGGGAAAACTGTCTTTCCCACCAGCAGACATGAGTTTGATGTGCTAGGGTCATATACATTGTGTGCACTGCTGTGTCCTGTGCAGTCCTCAAGTGTTCTTCATTTCAAAGTCCCAGTAGCAATAAGTAAACAGCCCTTAGGGTCAGTCCAGTGTGCATCCTGATTTAATCACACACTGAGTCACATAGTCTTTAAAAGTTTCTTTGTCAGACTCTCTGATTTTGAACAATTGCATATTCTGCTCATCCACACAAAATACTGTCCTGAAAGGAGACATTATTTAATTACATTTAAAGACTATTTCAAGAAATTGAAGCCTGTGTAAGATGAGAAGGAAAAGCCGCTGACCACTAAAGTTTCAGCAGGGTGGTGTGAACTCTTGGAGGGATTATGCATATGAATTCCAGTGACTGTGACTGAGTTAATTAGTTTGACCACAAGCTCTCCTGAGATACACTTTGATCTGGCAGAACATTTAAATACAGGCTTAATTCCAACATTGTTGGGCTTGATATATGAACACACTGAATTTTGGTAATATAGCTTGCATGGTTAAGAATGATTAAATTTAGTTGAAGTGGGGAATTTCCATTCCACTGGTGATTTTAGCTTTTCAACCTTTTGTTTGTTTGTTTCTGAATTGACAGACAGACAATGGTTAAGAAACAAATGGAAGGTAAATGGGCTTAATTTCCTGAGCGTCTTCATTTTCTATTAATTCACTGGGAATGATGAGGCTTCAGCCATCAGCAGATATTAAGAAAAGGTTAAAAATGCTTAGCATCTTTCAGTTTTCAAAGCATTTTTCATCTTCTCCACACTGTAAATAAATGAATATTTGATAAGACATGGAAGAACAGAACAAGAAAATTGAAATAAAGGGGGAGGCATCACTTCTTCTTCGACACATTATTTTATGGGATGAAACCCCATAATATTGGATTTGAAAACCATAATATTGGAATTTGACAATATAGTTCATAGTGGAAGAAAATTAAGATACTTTCCACACTTTTTACTTTGAAACACAGATTCCACGGTGGGACATTTGCATAAATTCCAGTCAGAGTGGCAATTTCATATCCATAATTAAGCAGACAGAAAGAGTACAACATCCACTGAAAACAGTCCGTTGAATAGGTAGCAGAAAAGTATAATTTATTTTTTCTTACTTTGCTGTCATTGAAAGAGAAGCACTACAATATTTGGAGCTATGGGAAACAAATGCATTATCAGAGCATTTTGTTCTCTGCTGCAGCTTTCATCTAAGGATGCAAAACAAACACACTGCTTTTAAAATCCTTTTCTACTTCAATAATTGTCGCTCACTTTATCTGACCAGTAGGAGGCAATCTTGCCAGATCCCAGTGCAGATGCCAGTTAAGTTAGATGCTGACCTAGTAATACATGATTTGCCAGACTGCACCAGATCGTTCAGCCAGCACTTTCAATCATGTCCTTCAGCCTTTGCCAATATTGCACCCATGTAGGACAGAGTAATGAAGTGTGAGATTAGTCCCCACACACAGTGTAATGCCAGCTGACAGTGTCAGGATGTTATTCACTACCTCAAACCTTCAGGTCAGCAGAAGGCAGTGATAGCAGAGCTCCAACTTGTGTTTCAGCATGGACAACTTTTACAAGAGTAAAACAATCTGTAACATTGACACTGGCTTTTAACCTCAGTGTGTTTTACCAGATCTGAGCAGTGCTTTTATAGCGGTCACAGTAATAGTATTCAGGCAGCATTAGCAGAATTTGAATTCTTGCTGTTTTAAGTGTATATATTTGTTAAAATGACTATTTGTTTGATTGTTGCTTGTAATTCTGGTTTGGGAGAAACAGAAGCAGGTTTGGGGAATGAAGGATGACATTGGCTGTGTTGGAGTGAAGAGAAGGTAATTCTGCTGTGGAAAGTTGTGCTTGAGCATGAACAGGCACTCGAGGTCCATCTGTTCCTCCTCTTCCCGAGGGCAGCTATGCTGAGCCAAGGTGGGTGATCCATGCTTCTCTGCAAGCTGATTTCTGTAGCTGTGAGGGAGAGTGCTGCATTAAGGAGGCCCCCAGTAACTCTTCTGGCAAGGGTTTATCAAATTATTCTGGTATTTTTTCACTTGCTGTAGATAAGTTAGTCTTTTTGTGAGAAAAATATTAGGCAAAGTCTTTTTCTTTATTTATTATTTTGTAAAAACTCTTGATGTGATGTTTTCCCTCATTTTCTGAGTGGCTCTGAGCATGACTTATAGCCCACAGGAATCATTTAATAAAGAAAAACTGCTAACCAGGCCTAATAGCAGCCCTCCAATGTAGATAGATGGTCTGTATTAATACTGAACTGTGGTCTTTGACCCAGTTGGTGCAATCCCAGCCATTCCAGTCTGATGGCAGCAGGAACTGTAATAACACGAGCAGAGCCGTGTGACTTGGGCCAGGGCCCTGGGTACAGCTCTGGTTATTTATAGCACTTTAATGATGAACATAAATTATTCTAGCATCATTTGTACACAATTTTACTTAGAAGAAAAGAATGTTCTGGTTCTGAGTAAGCTTGAAAAAACTACAGTTCTGTTTCATTTCCTAACAGAAAATCACTTGCTTGGCTTTGCCAAACTGTGGTCCTTGTGTTTGGAGGTGATGACACAAGAAGGCTACATGAACTGGGATTCCATCAAGCAGAAAGTTCCCTGAACATGAAGTATTTAGTAACCTGTGGTTGATTAGTGAGACAGTCAACAGATAACTTGAAAAATCATTTTATGTAGAGAGACAAACACTGCCTATGTTTGGCCTAAAATAACGGAGTAAATAAAACTTATCATCAGACCAAATCAGAATTTGCTTCACAAAACTTTGCAGCAGTGTGTTAGCTAACAACAGAAGAGGAGAGGTTCTGGGAAAGAGGAAGAGTTACTAATGGACTTAACCAACGTGACTGCAAATTCTTGTTAAAGCTGTGAAGAAAACCGTTATTCAGAACCACAGCTGTATAGCTATGTATGTCTGTCCAGGAGATATCTAGCTGTACACCCTGCCCCAGCTGCAAAGGATGGCAAAGGATGCTAGGTATGTAAACGCTTCCAGTAAGGGTTGTTGCTTGGCAGATATGCTCAGTGGACTACCTCCCATCATTATCCTCCTTGGATCCCCTGCCTGTCAGTTCACGTGGGCATTGTCAGCCGTTGCCGGTTCCTTCTTCACCTTCAGCCACTGACTTCTCATCTCTACCTTCCTTCGGTGCTTTTGTTCTGCTGTCCCAGGAATGATAAACACTGCCCTGGATCCCAGGAGCTTGCACTTTTCAAAACTTTGTATCTGCTGCATTGATGCAGCTAGTTTCCCCTTCAGGGTGACAGCTCTGGAAATTTGTAATGGATGAGGAGTTTATGCTGAGGAGGTGAAATAGAGGCCATGAGGCTGCATAAAAAGACCTAACAGGTTACATACATTGACAAGAACTCTATTAGAATTGTTTCACTGGGGTCTACTATGGAGGGAGACTTTCTAGGTTAAAGTCTCAAAGATAGCTAAAATCTTACTTATCATACAAAGCCTTTATCTGGGCTATTCCTTGGTCATTTGCCATGACAAGACGTGCTTCTCTCCTTTACTATGCAAAAGACCCCAAAAGTTTCAGTTTCATGATCCTCCTCATGCAAATATGAGTAAAACTTCCTGAGTACAGTCTGCACTTACTACGCCATGCCTGTCTGTGCAAAGGCTTTAAGGGGGCAGATCTGCAGAAGTTACCACTAGGGCTGTGGTAGATCAGTTCAATAACTGCTACTGGGGAAGAATCATGCATTTGTTACGCTTTCTGAGTGGTATCATCAGCCTGCACTGAAACAGCAATTTCAGACTACCCCATAAAGAACAGAGATGGAAGGACAGAGCCAGAAATCCTTGTGTGACCCTACAATGAGGGTATGGGTTAATGAGGAGATGGAAAATGTAGATCACTTTTTACTCCAATGCTCAAAATACACAGACAACTATTTTCTCAAGTGACTATGAATAATATAAAGATTTTTCAGTAAAATGGGATGAACTGATTAAGAATGAGGGGGCTGCTAGGGAAAATGTTACAGCATGCAATAACTGTTCCTAATCAGAATGTCACCACAGAGAAGGTACAGAAACAAAACCCCAAAACATGTTCTAGGGCTCTGCCAAGGAAGCCTACCTGAATGTATCCAAGCAGGAAGCCAGTTTCTACTATTTTAAGTTCATTGCAATTTTTCCTCACTAAAATCCAAGCTGTTTTTGCTGTGTTTGAAGAGGAATGTGAACCTGTGTGCATGTGTATACGTGTGAGGAAATTAAAAAATGACAATACATTTGCTCATTTTGAGAATGACAAAGCTAAGGGAGATAAAAATAGGCAAGTGAAATGAGCCCAAGCAGAAGTGTAGAGGATTTGCAGAGGAACCACCTCAAACTCCTGCAATTTTGCCATAAGGTAAAATGCAGCTTTTGAGGAAAAAAAAAAAAAAAAAAAAGATGATGAACAGAACCAAATCAACTGGAATAAGAAGAAGCAGTTTTTCACAGTTTCCTTGTGGGAGATGCAACAGCTCTATGTGGGTCTTAGATCTTGTGATACTATCATTCATCTTTGGCTTTCCCTCACTCTCCACTGTCAGTTTTGCTGAACTACAATGTGTGAAAAGTATTTTTCTTCCTTGGCATGGGACCAGCATGCAAGAGATATTTCAGCAATTCTGCCCTGTGGGGATAGCAACTGCTGAATTTTACTAATCCAGATGATATAATTACTCTAGTGCAGATACAGAAATGATTTCCTTTCCTACTGTATGTCCCTCCCTTCCCTACAGAACCAGCAACCAATTCTGAACTACTTCTCTCTATTTTCAAAAAAAAAATAAAATAAACAAACAAACAAATAAAAAACAGAAGAGAGCATCCAACTGATAGGGAGCTACTTAACCAGATGAGGACTTTCTCTGGGATTTGTAATGCTTCCTAGGGAAACGGATCATTGCTTCTTTCTGACAGGGGAATTAATCACTGAGCATTATTAGCAAGTGAGAAAACACATACTTTCTGATGCCATCTTCATAACTTTGTGCATTTATCAACAGTCTAGTGAGGAAATATAAAACTCTGCTTCCCTGATACCACTTCATTTACATGAAAAAGACATCTAACATGTTGGAAATTACTCCCTGGGAGTGCCCCAGCACAAGGTAACTTTCTGCTCCTGACAATAGTGCCAGAAAATCTTCCCTGCAGCATGTTTTGCTACCCAAGGGTGTTACAGTGCAGAGAATAAGGCCACATTTTGCCTGTTCTTGGCCAGCTTTCTGCTAACTGGAACAGTTTTAGGGCTGCTCAGTCTTATACAGGGAGCCACATGAAGAAATATCCTTGCTCTGGTCACTTGCTCTGCTTCACAGAGCAATGAGGACACAGAGAAACAGAATCATGCTTTTATTTCTACACTTGTGGAGAAGAATGGAAAAGAAAATGGGACAAACTACCTCTGAAAAGATTTGTTGGGCAGTGCCAAGACATAAACTGTCATTAAGTGAAAGAAACCAGTTCTGCAATATTGAAGTCTAGCAGTTCTATATTGAGTTCTAGCAGTACCTCAGGGAACTTGATTTTTATTCTCCCTGAAATTCAGAGACGTAGAGCACCATAAGATTTGCTGATATTCCCAGAGGCAGCACCAAAGATAAGTCAAATTGTAACACACCACTCCACTCCTGAGAATTCAAAAAATAGAGCAATGATGGCAAAAACTCAACCAAACCAAACAGACAAAACAGATGGCTATGCAATTTTGGCAGAAAGCATGAGCAAACAAGGCCACTCTGTTAAGTCATGGATCGCTCACAGTTTGACCAAAAAGAGAAAACTGTTGTGAATAAGTAGCATTGTTTTGGATATTCTTTTGCCTTCCTTCTGCAAGTTAGTCCTTCTGGTCCCTCTGGTCCCTCTGCTCCTGGACATCTCTTCTCTTAGAAAGTGCAGAGCTCTGGCAGCAATTCCCATCACACCCCAAGAGTCCCTCTGAACACGGACTCTGCAGAGCACAAAGACAAGCAGTGTAGCAGGGAGGCATGGTGTGCCTCTGCTGAAGTCATAGGTCTTTCACATACTGAGAAGCAAGGGCGAATTAGCCAGGTTTCTCTGCAGAACATATTTAGCCAAACATTCCCACCCTGTGGAGGTACTACCCTGTGATAGGATGGGCTCTGAGGATGGGCTTGATGGATCTTGAACTTGGTGCAGAAACTTTTTCTTCTGATCTCAGTGGGGGTATTATGCTCAAGATTTATACCTACTTCTTTTCAACTAACATAGACAATTTCTTCCTGAGGTTCAAGTAGCCTCTTTCATTTTGGCCTTCTAAGAAGCAGTTGTAAAGGCATTAAACACTTCTTCAGCAAAATGGGTTTTGAGTATCAACTGAAGGCGCCATACCAGTAATAAAAATAGTGCCCAGCACCCCTGAACAACAAGCTTATCTTTCCTTTTGTAAGAATTGTTTGAACATCTTAACACAACTCCCATCCACAGGTCATTTTGATGTTTTTGGGAAAAAAAAACAGGCACGTGAGATCATGTTTTCAAAACTAAAATATCCAGATTTCTCCCCAGCATACTGGTTCCTTCTAGTGGTATTACATCTTAGAAATTTACTCTGTATGGTTCAAATTCAGTCCTGGCTCATGAAGCTGTGGGATGGAGAGCAGTCTGTGGATTTTGAGGGGTTTTGCCAGTTGTAGCTATTTTAGCTGAAATAGTCTTTGCTGTTAGTCAGGAAGTTAATTGCTGGGACATGAAACTGAGGTAGCATGTCTTATTGCAGCTCTCCTCTGAGATTACTGAGAAACAACTGAGCAGAAGAGAGTCTTAATAGCAATCCAGCATGCCTCATTTCCCCAGACCTTCAATTTCTTGCTGAAGATTTATATTTTTAATTCTGGTAATGAAGGTTGTCCCAGAGGTCAAAAAATCCTAATTGACAGTGCAAGCAGGATTATTCATTAAGCAGTGCTTCCAGCTATGTGCTGGCACTGAGGCTTTCGGGGCAGAAGTTCTGGGGGATCTCAGTCGTTGCAAACACCTTGCAGTGCTTTGATGCCTGGTTCTCTAGGAAGAAGACAAGCTCAGAACTGCCCTTTTAATGTAAACAAAGTCATCAGTTACAGTCACCAATTTCATCTTCCAATTGAACTTGTTTGAGGAGAGAAACCATATTTTTAGTCTTATTAAGTTGAATTTTCTGCCTGCAGCACAGTGTGACTGGATGGCACACATATGGAAATGGGTTCTTATCTGTCCCAACACACTCCTGGTGGAGTTAGCTCAGAAGGACCTAATGGAGGCCGTGCTCATGTCTGGACAATTTTCTTCATAGCTGCCTTAAAGTTCTATTTGTTAAATGTGTGTGGTATGTCTATAGAAGATAGGTACAAACCAGTCCCAACAAATACATATCAGCCCTAGCCCAGGTCCCTGGGAAGATAAATCACCTGATGTATCACCATGTAAAGGCATTCCATGCCTTCATTCCCACCTCACTGCCATTCCAACCATTCGCATGACGTGAAGCTTCATGACCCATTTGATGTTTTAGTGCCATCAGCATTTCTCTCATTTTTCTTCTAAAATGATTGTGACCTTAGAAACAAATGACTCTCTGAAGCCATTTCGGAGCATTTAATTTGTCAGGACTTCTATGCTGAAGGCTATGATTTTGTTTGAACCAATAATATCTGTCTGCTAGGAAACCTGAGTGGTATAGATTTTTTAAGAGCAGGAATACAGCACAGAACATCTGCAGGCGGTAGGATAATGTTAGAAAGTGTGGGTATGTATAGGCAACTCACAACTTCACTTAGTTTTACCTGCTAACGACTAAACTGTGCAGAATGTGACAAGGCAGAGATCTGTGGGGTTGAAACTACATTGGTGGCAGCACTGAAAGTCAATGACTGGAAGACAGACTTCGGGAAATACTGACCTTAATCAGTTGTCCCCAGGGATGTTCAGAGCTTTAAAGAAACCACTTACTTACTACCTTAGTGGTAGTATATGTTCTTACCTAGAAGATGAGTGTTATCAGAAGGAAGCACTCTCCAAAGTATCAAGTTATCCATTCACTATCTGAGAGGCTAACTTTTCTAAAAGGACAACATGAGAGTGTTTCTAGCACATATTGAGTCCTTGCTCTTTTGACGTCTTTAAAACTTTCCAGTTATTCTGAGCAAGTGGCAATTGTTTATGTCAGTATAAATGTCTAAAATACCAGCTTCCTTCCCCTTCTGATTGTATTAGCTATGGCATAAGCCACAGCAGCTGTCTGCGATGCAGGCTGTGATCAGATCTGACAAGGTCTGAAGTTCTGGTATAGCTCAGTATGGTACTAAGCATCATTCGCTGCACCAAGCCCAGAGTTTCAGTCAGGACTTCATCCTTGCAGAGACTAAGGGAGAGCTGAAATTGTGGCTTTCCCATTCTCGACCCTCTTCTCGACTCTCTTCTTCACCATGGCAAAAAGTTAAAAGTGTGGGAGCCAGCACACCAACAGAGTATGCAACCAGACCTCAAATTCAAGACCCAAGACTGGATGCAAAGACAGTGCTCTTCTCCTGTGCAGTACTGGGAAGGATGGGGCTGAGCCAGCTCAGCCAGTGTGCCTATTCAGGGGTTTAGTTAGTACAGCAGTGAAGATGAGTTTTCATTTTGTTTTTGTTATATGCACTAATTAAGTAAACAGAAATTCTGTAATGTGTTGTAGGGATTTTTTTAATATTTGTTTTAGGGGTGGCACACTCAGAGCAATCTTCCTGAGGAGATATTTTGAGCCCACACACTGCTGCCTGGGTAATTCTGGCATCGTGCTTTCTTCAGCAATCACTGCAACCACTCTATGAAGACAAGCTTGTCCCCAGATTCTCTTTTGTAACCCTCCAGGAGATGAGCTAAATCTGATCAACAGTACAATGCAATCCTGAGCAGAATTTTACCCTAAAAAGAAGAACAGATGGAAGCCTTGAGCCAGCTGTGTGCCTTGGCAGCCAGAAGGGCCAACTGTATCCTGGGGTGCATCAAGCACAGCATTGCTAGTCGGTTGAGGGAGGTGATTGTCCCACTCTGCTCTGCACTGGTGTGGCCTCACCTCGAGTACTGTGTGCAGTTCTGGGCACCACAGTACAAGGACATCGAACTGTTGGAGTGTCCAGAGGAGGGCGACAAAGATGGTGAAGGGCCTAGAGGGAAAGACATATTGAGAGAGGGAGTTAGGAGAACCCTATCGAGTAGTGATAGAGCGCTGACAGCATTAAACTAGGATGCTACTTAGTGTCTTTGCTAACTATGGTGCATTGTGCAAATTAACTAAAGCAAGAAGCCTTGGGACCCTCACCAAGGTCAGTCTCCTGATAAGAGTGTGGGCCTATCTTAAGAAATGGGTAGAAACTGGTCCTGCGGATGGACAAGAGCCAAGGAGCAACTGAGTCTGCACAAAGACAAGAGGTCAACTACTGCTTATGAGGAAGAGTCATCAAACTTCATCCCCATGACCCCCAACGACCACCACCAGAATACACTGTGCAAGCACAGATGGGAGGAGTTTATGGAAATGACTCCTTGGAACTAATTTTAATATGAAGTGGACAAGTTATGAATATGTATAGGTATATTGTGAAACTTCATGCATATGTAACTCTTTACTGCATATAACCATGGCAAATTGCTGCATCAGGAGTGCATGACTTTGGTGGGACTATCCCCTGTGATACCCAGCGCTGAATAAACATACCTACTTTACAATTTTATTAATTGTGGAGTCTGTTTTCCGCAAGTCAATATGAGGAGCGGCTGAGGTCACTTGGCCTGTTCAGCCTGGAAAAGAGGAGGCTGAGGGGAGACCTCATCACAGCCTACAGCTTCCTCACAAGGGGGAGTGGAGGGGCAGGCGCCGATCTGTCCTCTTTAGTGACCAGTGATAGGACCCAAGGGAAGGGTGTCAAGCTGTGGCAGGGTAGGTTCAGGCTGGACATCAGGAGGAGGATCTTCACTGAGAGGGTGGTCGCACACTGGAACAGGCTCCCCAGGGAAGTAGTCACCACACCAAGTCTGTCAGAATTTAAGAAGCGATTGGACTGTGCACTTAATCATATAGTCTGAATTTTTAGGTAGACATGTGTGGTGCCAGGAGTTGGACTCAATGATCCTTATGGGTCCCTTCCAACTCGGGATATTCTATGATTCTATGATTCTATGAACAGTTTCCCTCCACAGGCTATGGTAGAAGAAAGGCCCTCTGAAAGACAACTTGGAGAACCTGAACAGGCCTCTTGCTATCTGTTTCTTACATACAACATTTCTGTTGGCTAGTCCATTGCTGAGAGAGCAGCCCTGGGTGAGCCATAATGGCAAAAGCTACCTCAGAGCTCTTCCTGAGCCCAAAGTGTTCCTCAGCCCCTGTGACTACTGTAGCAACTAGGGACACCAGCACAGCCCTGAGAGTTGCTGAGAGACCTGGAGCGCAGAACCACTGGTGATTTCAAGGATTATTGTTCTAATGAGGCTTAGAAAGATAACAGTGCAGGAAGCAGGCACTTCAGAAGTGAATAGTAATTACAATAAGACATGGACCTCAGATTTTCATAACCCAAGAGCAAAATACTGGGAATTAAATCTGAAAAAGGCTTAATCATGCAGAAATAGCACACACATTGGCATCAAAAAAAAAGAAGAACTCAGAAAGCTGCATACTTTCATGGTAGTGAAAAATGTTGTATATCTAATTCAGCACAGTTGAACAATGACAGTCATCCAGAGCAAGATAAATATCAAAGCCAAAGCACACTGATCTGCTGCAAGAAAGAACAACTCCCAGCCAAACCATTTAATTACAGTGATGATATTGCTGTTAACAATATATTGCTTTTTCTAAATGATTTGGAAGTGTAAATGAAAATTGTAGACCAAAGGAAGCATGTGTTGACTGGATGGATGTGCTTGTGTTTCACCTATATCTTTGTTTATCACAGGTGGTACTTAAAAAAGGTGGTATTATCTCCTCCTTAACTGACTGACTGCAAATGCATATGTCAGCAGGAAGTGGCAGGAAAACAAGAACAAGTTGCCTGAGTAACTCCCACTGAACTTTCTAGGGGAATGAGCCCCCCCCCCACCAACAAGAAGCTTCTCTTTCCTCTTTTACACTGAAATTGATGGAAAAGAGGTACAAGTGAGGATTAAACTGAGGAGCTACAGATGCCTCTGGTATGACTTAAGCTATTTCTGTTTGGTATGATTTGTTACAAATCTAAATATTCAAAGAGACCACCACAACGTAATTGGGATTCTGAGCAAAAGTCCATGCTGCATATGTCCTGACCCACTGAGAATTCTGCAAGCCTTCCTGCCCATGTTGCCCCATGTCAGGCTAGAGCCACTGCAAATGACAGCTGAGAGGACTCAGGCAGAGCTCTAAAACAGCATTTCATGTCACCATTTGATGACAAGATTATTACTACTTATGAATGGCTACAAGAACGCATACTCATCTTATCCAGGGTGTGTAGGTCTGAGGAACACTGCCAGGACATTTTCTAAGGTATTTTATGGGGAACTACTATGCTTCTCAGTCAAGAAGGAAAGGCTGAAGAGAGTAGGGATCAGGCAGAAATTTAGGCTGAATGTAGTCACCACTTATCATTTAATCAGTAGGATTGTCAATTTGGATATCTGGCAGGAGAATGTACCTAATTCTGCTAACAGATACATGGTGCCCTTGTAATGAACATATCTGATTCCTCTCTTAGTCTGTAGGTAGCAAGACCACTTTGTTAATTGACACCAAAAAAAAAAAAAAAAAAAAAAAAAAAAAGAAGAAGGGAACTACTGGGAATGAGACTGATGATCTGCTAGCTAAAGTCCTTTGGGAGTAGCTGTTCCAGATACAACAAAAGGACACTGCAGACTTGGGAGGGAATTTCTAAGCCATTGTGCCACATCCGGTCAGGAATGAGGAGCTGGAGTTGCTCCTGTCCCAGGAAGATTGAAGTGGGAGAAGTGAGAGCATGGAAAGGAAGAGATGGCTTGAGGAAAATGTGGGGGAAATTTGGCAGTAAAACCCAACTTCTGAGCAGTGGACAAGACAACTTGTAAACTGCATTTGCTTACAAACCCTTCACTGCCAAAAGTAGTTTGCTATTAGACTGAATCATTGCTGTTGCTGACACAGACAACAAGGGCTCCCCATACGCTCACTATGTATTACTAGCTCCAGCATATGAACGTTAAAGGGCTGGGAAGGAACAGAGTAAAAATACAATGAACTTCAAAGGTCCTAGAGTGACAGTATTTAGAGATTTAGAAGCAAGCTGGAACTGAGGTTCCTCTGTGGCTGATACATATTGGAATCTGAATTAGACCCAAACCTGTTCTCTGATAAGGGGAAAGGAAGGAATAGCTAATAGCTTCCCCACCAAGAACTGTACTAAGCGTATACAGAAGATGTCATCCTGAATAAATATAAAAATAACATTTTTCTTCTGGCTTTTAATACACATCTTTTGCAACCCTACTAACTGATTGGTGAATCATCGTGTCATGCTGTCATTTGTAGAAGTGCAACAGATGGAGAACAGGCATCTGTGATCCATCCAGAAAACATTTCAGGGCCGGAATGGTGTCCTGGGGCACCCTTACAGAGCGATGGAAGGCAGCCTCTGAAGATCTGTAAGAACCCTGGATTTTTTTTTTTTTTTTTGCATTTGTGCTAGGTCCATATATTTTATATGAAACAACTGGAAGCCATGTTACCCAATCATTCATGCAGGTGTCAAAAGCTAGGCAATACCACAGCTACTGTTGTCTGATGGGCATCAAATCAGACATCAAACATATATGCATTGTAATACAGTCCTTAACTACTTGATTACATACTACATGTATGTTGATGTAGGGCCTGTCTCACCCACTGCCCAGAGTGAACTCAGTGGGATAAATAAGCCGCATAGCAAAGCTTTGTTGTGTGCAGGATTCTGCCCTGCTACTGGAGGCACAGAAAGGCAAGGAGGGAGTGAGTCAGTGATCTGCTTGCAGGGACAAAAGGCCTAGCTGCAGAGCAAGTCATGTGAACTCAGACTTCCCAGAGGCTGTTGCTAATTGTGCCACTAATTCTGTTGTAACTGTGATATTTGAATGTATGGCACAGGGTGTGTTTTGCAACAGTTCTGGCAAAGTACAACTGCAGTGAATGCCAATTAGTGTTATGCTGTGAACAAAGGAATTGCTATTGATACTGTGGTCAGTACAGGAGGAAAATGTGCTAAAGGTATCCCAAATATATGCATCCTGATGAGCACATCCTTCTTTGGGTTTTTGTCTGAGCTGTAGGAATGGTGCCAAATTCAGCTGGAAGGCTGTTATGCAAATAAACATGAGTGACATGAAGCTGCAGGATTAGTATTGTGAGTGAGGGTAAAAGAAAGTTATTTAATGCTACACATGATATTTACTGAATCATGCCACAGAGAGGAAAAAAGTCCCTTAAGTTTATAGAGTTTGGTTTATTGTTGTCCTTCCCATGTGAATAGCTGGGAAAAGGCATCCTATTTCTTTTTTTGTTTGTTTGTTTATTATTAAATGGTCATATAGAACAAGTATTTTATTTCCTTGCCATCTTCAGGAAGCTGAACCAGTGGGACAATTTGGACTAAAACTTGGAGATGGGGACTTTAAGACAATTAAGTGAAGTGGCCAGTAAGAGATGAAAATTTCTCTAAGCCTATGGGCAGGAGGAGGTTGGGGTCAGCAACATGCCTCACACAGAAAGGAGGTACAGAATGCATATTACAGTCTCCCAGGAGGCTTGTTACTAGTAAGTAATTCTGTCCCTACAAAGGACCCCACAACTGTATGAGTGGAAATACACATTCTGGTATCATGGTGTGGGGTTGGCCCACACCTTTACGCCTGACAGTGCTGAACCCTGCTAAGCACAGGGCTTCGTTCGGTCCTTGTGGTTCTCCAACCTTGTATGTACTGGTTCCATTCCCCAATATGACCTCCACTTTGCAAGATCTGGTAAAAAACAGCAGTTATTTGATTGTCAAATAAGTGTTTTGATATGTCAGCTCTCCTGTGACTAAATATTCTGCTCTTTTTTTTTTTTTTTTTTTTTTTTTAATTTTAAGCATTCACAATGTCACAATGGTTCCCATTTGTGGCTCTTTGAGAACACACAGTGTTTGATTTCATTTTTGTTATGGTTTCCCCTAAAAAAAAAAAAAAAAAAAAAAAAAAGTACAGGGCCCACTAAATTAATGAAGTAAGTAGAAAAATGATCCCTTTGATTTGCAGATACTAGCAAAATCAAGGCAAGACAAACTTTGAAAAGCCAGTTCAAAATTACAAATAGGGAAGAAGGGAAAAGCAGGAAAGCTAGAGGGAAAGAGACAGCAGTCAGAGTGACTTACCTTTTAAATAAAAGTCCTGAGTCCTGAGAAAGGACTCATATTAAGCTAATCTTGCCAGATCCTGATAAGACGTAACATATTTGCAGGGATGGTTATACCGTTAAAAGCAAAACCCTTTAGAATATGTAATAAGTTAATTTTCTTGGCAGGCTTAGGAAATAATCAGCAGAGACAGACAATCACAAGAGAGAACAGGGAAAAATATGTTCATGGACATGTCTGGCTCACAACTTAGAAATTAACCAAAGGGGACAGCTGGGTCTCAGTTTAACAAGGTACTTATGTGTTTTAAGTGTTTTTACAATTTGTTATTTACACAATAACAAGGTATTTATGTGTTTTAATATGTTTAACAAGGTATTTATGTGTTCTCAGTTTAACAAGGTAATTACATGCTTAAATTTAAGCATGTAAACTGACTCAATAATTTTGTAAATGACCTCAGCAGAGGTTTTCTAAGTTATTCTATGATTAATCTCAGCAATATTAACTTTTTGATGTTTAAGGACACATTTATGCCAACTTGGTAACTCAATGTGAATTTTCTGGTCCACAGCAGCAATCATTTACTTTCAGTGTTTAAAAAATAGCTAGGCCCTAAAGAGTTAATACATGTATTTTTCTTCTTGCTTGCACTGAAAACAAGATCAGTAGTATGTTTATTACATTGCCTAAATCATCATTCCTGACAGACAGGAATAACCTTTTGCAATAATTTTTTCTAACTGGATGACTGAGGACAAGTTAACTCCTAGTACAGCCCTGTTATGTTTGAGGCTGTTTTCCCCATGGTAACTTTGATGTTTAATGGAGGACCAGAGTGGAATCATGAGGAACAAAATTTTAAAAACTATCTATTTGCCCTGCACTGCTTGATGCTGCCATGATAAAATACAGTTTATTTTTGAAAGGTGTTTTGGAAAGATCCATCCAATCTAACCTGAGTCTAGGCTATGCAAGTTATCTCAGCTTCTGTTGCAAGTGGCAAGAGACTGGCTATTCAACGTATCGCAAAATAGACCCATAATGTGGGATGAACATTCCCTCTACTGACCCAATGACTACCTAATCACTATGTAATATCAGAGGATATGGGAATGGCTTTCTGACAAGGAAAGGCCGTTTTGTTTTGCTTAGATGTTGTTTAAAACAACAAACATTAGTTATTCCAAAGCTTTAAGGTTGTTTCCATTTATTTTTACTTATGCTTAACTGATGAGTTGCTGTTTTCTTAGGTATTATTCCAGGTCATTGTTTCTGAGGAGTAACGGTTCGGGTGTAGATTAAATTTGAGATATTTAGTAAGATAATTTTCAGCAGCATATAACCATGAAGGAGATGTACAAGTTCTCCTTGTGAAGCAAAACCGTCAGTGGGTTCTACACTTCTACTAAGAAGTCATGGAAGGGTGCTGTTCCAGCACTGCCTACTTAGTGGACGTGATATCTAAGAGATACTTCAATGGGAGTTAGATAAAGCATTGAAAGATCTACTGCTTTGACTATCACTTTTCTGTTTTTTTGGAACAGAAAACACCAGTTACATAATTCACAGGCTACTTAAGCACAAGAAGATTCTTCTTAATCTTAGAAAACCAGTGGAAGTGAGGATAGTGTTGCTTGACTTTCAATTTTGAGGTTTTTGATTTACAAATGTTTTGCTTTTTTTTTTTTTTTTTTTTTTTTTAAAAGTTTGTGGATGAGGAGGTTGAAATGAGTTAAAACCAATGTTTACAAGAGCTTGATACCATAGTTGGCTTTGCACTTCTCCCACTCCATCCCCCAGAAAGACTACAACCCCTTGACCTCATGACCCTACAGTATTTTCATTTTTTTTCCAGCTCTCATTCGGTCCCCAACTGATTTATCAGGATTTTAAGGTTTTCTGTTCCCATAGGCAGGGTGTAAAGCTGCTTGTCCATTTAATACTAAAAGAAGTCACAATCCCTGCGGGAGGACATAACAAACCTACTCTGATGTTTATGGAGAAGAACTGTTTGAATACTCAGGACATGCCTGCTTCCTTTGTGAACACATTCACAGCTTGTAAGGGCTATTCAAATGCAAGCATAAATATAAAAATATCTGCACCAGGTGGTCTTTATTTGAGGTATGCCACTTGCCACTCTTGACTTTGAAACCTTTAGTTATCAGTTAATTAAGCAGCATTTATCCCTTGTAAATCTATGATGAACAGCCAATACTGAACACTCAGCAATAGAAATTTGTCCTCCAGTATAACTCAGTAAAAACAAAAACATTCTCCTTTACTTGGAATGCCCCCCAAAAGGACAAAATTAAAGGATGAATGGAAAAATTCAATCATTAATATAATACCATAGACTATACTGTAATAAAATAAGTAATTGTAGCATTTCTTATGAATTCCAAATAATGCATAACTAAAGGTTTAAAAAATCTTCACCCTGCTGCTTGTGCCAACTGTATTTTTCTTAGTTTGAATAATAACAAAAAGTTTTCCTTTCCAGTTATACAGAGATTTTCAGTGGCAGTTACAGTGGTGTAGAGACAAATAATGTGAACAGGGGAACAGGGAGAGTTTTACAATTAAGTGTCTTTGAAAATCCATGTAGGCATTGGTCTTGCAGTGTCTTTCAAATTGTCATATATTTTTTTAATTAGTTTTATTAAAGTGGTTGTATGTGGTGGAACAATTCTGAAGTGCATGAGCTGTGACTACTGCAGAATGCAGACTTGTTACACTTAAGAGCTTCTGTATGCTCTTCTAGGCATATTTTAGTATCATGAAGGCATCTCTTCATCTTACATGTTAAAGTCTACATTTGGGAGTGATTTGACTTGACTGAACTTCTTTATACAAGTGTAGCAGATCAGAATCTATACATTTTGAGCATCCATTTCTTACAATAATTTGATCACACACTGTAAGAGCGTTCTCTTACATATATCAGCCCATAATTCTCCCCAAAGAGGAATGGCTCATTACTTGTGTCTGTTTCCTCTCAGGATATCTTTTAGGATTTTACCTTGGAAGGAGCCGTATGATCGATGGATTAACATGTCAGAAGCTGTTAGACAAAATAATGCTGTCAGTATATAGCAGCCTTACTGCAAAATCTTGGACAGCTTTCACATACTTCAGAGGCTCAAACTGTGGAATTTTCCTTGGATTTCAGGGGATGGCAAGTTAAGGTAGCATGTGCACAGTCTGAGGTGTGGAGGCCATTAGTGGGATTTGGTGGGTGCCTCCAGTCTGGAATAAGAAAAGTGTGTGCCAAATTTCTAAGTACAAGTGGAGATAAAATAAGGGAAGGTTCAAAGCAGATGTGAGATTTGGCTGCATCTGGAGCAGGCTCTGTCCTCACTCTCACTACACTGCCTCGGTACACCATAGGGATTAAGCTTGTTAAGGTCCTAAAGACAGGGACTATGAAATAGTTTCTTCCTCTCCTCAGGTCCACACCTATTTTTGTCCTCACAGCAAAACCATCACCCAATAATCTACAGACCTGTCTTGGGCTTGAGAAGTAGTTCATGGACTCCTAAGGATGAAAAGCAAATCTGCTGATGACAGGCTAAGATTTGTTATGGAGCTATGGGTCTGCTTACCCCAGTCTTGGGCCTATCTGTACACTCAGGCAATATTCACTGTACACGTTATACATACTGCTTTCAGTCTGGGAAAAAAAAAAAAAAAAAAAAAAAAAAAGGCAACAGTAACTTACCTGTAATTGTGATCACATAATTTCTTTTCATAATGTCTTATAATGTCTTAAAGTATTGCTACAATACAGGTCTCTTTTCTTGCCTGTGCCTTGGATATGAATCCAATACAGGCCAGTCAGGTGTTATGTTCATAGATATTCTTGATCAACTCTTAGCTTTCATCACTGAACCTATTGGTATAAGCCATATCTGTAAATTCATTTGCATTAAAAAAAAAGAAAAGAAATAAAGGAATAAAGGAATAAAGGAAAAGTTGGGGAAATTAAATCCCAGAAAAATCAAACAGCTTGCATAGTATAATGCCTAGAACATTTTGTGTTAGCCTTGTGCACAGAGATTTGAGAATGCAGCAGTTATTGCATGTCATTCAGCAATTTCCTGTATGAGTCAGTACAGAGGTATTTATCCCCAAGGAACTTGCAGAAACCTGAGTTTTTCAATCACTTGAAAGTGAAGAGGATGAAGCACATGAGATTATAAACTCTCTAAGTATGCTCTATGGTGTGGTCCATAACCTTGAACTAGTCCTTAGTGTCTGGAAAGTGTTCAGTGGTTCTTCCAGCCAGCCTGTAAAGGTCACTAAGTTCCCTGTGCTTTTGATTCAGTTTGTTTAGGCCTGACTAGGGTGGTCTTTTCTAACTCTACTTTCTGTGATTCCATTAGAAAAATGAGTTTCTCATTCATAAGGCCAAATTTCCATTAGGCCAAATTTCACTTTGAATTTGGAAAAATGAGGTCATGCTATTTCTAGCATCTTCAGGAAAATTTGGACTCACCTGCCTGCAACCACCACTGAAATTCACTTTCAGCAGTGTCTTCAGGGCTTCCACATTCATTAAAGTTTGCAAAGTATTTACTTTGTCAACGTAGCTTTTTAAATAGAGAAACTATACATATATATAAATACTAGATCAGACTTCTTCTCCCTAGTACACATCACGTTGTACAAATGCATTTTTGTTCTTGTCTGTGACTCCTACATATTGCAATAGTGTGGGCAGCAACAGCTCCTTACTGTGATCAAAGAGTCTTAGATATTTTTTTTTTATTTATTTATTTTTTATTTTTTTCTGGAGTTCACAAAATACTCCCTAATCTTGGAATGCAGACTACAGGTTCCTTTGGATCAAATAAGGTTTCTCTCCTTATTGTTGCTGTAGTTCAACTAAACAGGGCATCAGTAGCAATTTGAGAGAAAAGTACTTCTAAATGTTCTTAGAATTTGTTCTATAATTAGTGTTAGAGGTTATGCAAGACTGAAATGCACAACTACAATGGGAGATGTGAATCCATCTATCTGATCTTAATAAACTTTGTCACTAAAATCCAAATTTGTGGTAGAAAAAAGCCATAGCTCAGTTGGTTTTCATTTTTCCTTATCGTATATTACCCTCTAGTGGCTGAGTCTTCGAGCAACATGTAAAGCAAAGACGAGAAGTTAACTGGAGTTCTCATGTAGTGTCCTTTATCTGAGCATACGTGACTACTACACGTTAGATATGTCTTACTTATTTTTTTAAACTTTCCTCAAAACAGAAAAATTGTGAAAACAATACCAATCAGGTAATCTTTGCAGGAAATAAATGTGAAGAAAAGTATTATCTTGCCAAAGCTGAAAAAATGGTCTTCAACATGAAGAAGAGAGTGCTTGAGCCTGTTACATTAGCCTATAACATTTGTTAAATGAGGGGTGAAAATAGTGTGTAAGTGATTATAAGTGGCTGGTTTCTTATATTAAGGGTGAGTTTCTATATCTGAGTAGTTGGTAAAGACGGACATGGAGAAGGCTGAGGTACTCAGCAGCTTCTTTGCCTCTGTCTGCACTGGTAGACAGGCTTCCCAAGTCTTTCATTTCCCCGAACCCATAGATGGAGGCTGGGGGAGCAAAGTCCCACCCACTGTAAGTGAAGAACAGGTTCAAGACCACCTGATGAATCTAAACAGGTACAAGTCTATGGGGCCTGATGACATGAATCCCAGGGTCCTGAGGGAACTGGCTGATGGAATTGCCAGGCCTTTCTCCTTCACAGCTGAAAAGTCCTGGCAGTCAGGCGATGTCCCCGGTGAGTGGAAAAACGGAAACATCATGCCCCTACTCTTCAACAATTAAAACAAAGAATTGAACAAAGAGCACTACTCTTCAACAGTTAAAACAACTAGGAGACATTTCTTCTCAGAAAGAGAAGTCAGGCATTGGAATGGGTTTCCCAGGGAAGTGGTGGAGTCACCGTCCCTGGGGGTGTTCAAGGCAAGGTTGGATGTGGTGCTCAGGGACATTGTTTGGTGGGTGACATTGGTGGTAGGGTGACAGTTGGACCAGATGATCAGGAAGGTCCTTTCCAACTTTAATTTTTCTATGATTCTATGATTCTATAAAAACATACCCTAAAAATTTATAAAGTCCTATTTTTTTTTCTTCTCTGACAGATTTCTGGTCTAGGTGTTGAATAGGAAAGGCAAAAAGGCAACAAGTTTAAATATCAAAAACTTGGGAAAGGAGGAGTGTACTAAAAACTTCCCTTTTTGCACGTTTGTCATGACGGAATAATTATTTAAGGTTCCTATGGAATAAAATTGTTTAAATTTCAGCTTTTATTTCTAATTTCAAATTCTTTTAATGGTTTTAGAAGGATTTATATAACCTAAATTGACCAGTATGTGTATCTCAAGGGATTAGCCAATGTAATTACTAAAATGTCTTGCGTTGTTCAGTTTGTTCATTCTCAATAATCATTCTAAATTTATCAGTCAGAACAGTGTGTCTATTACTATTAACAAATTAGCAGGCTTTCATCAGTTTAATTGCAGTTAGACAATGGAAATAGATCTCAGAACAATCAGGTAACTTTTCACACTTCTATTAGTTAGGAAGAAATAGAGAGACAGAGACTCAAATGCGTATTTCCTTCAGAACAATTAAATTAAATTGTATATTTCTCCATCTTCAGTTACATTAGAAATTTGCAGTGTGTACTCATGATGTGTAGTTTACACTGCCATGGTTAATCAGTTATATGATACTATCTTTTTTCTGACAGAACGATTTACATAAATAACCAACTTGGTTCTAATTATGATTATAAGAACAGAACATTCGATTTGAAATTACATCACTGCAGTATGATTCCCTTGTTTGTTGTAGCTAACCAAAACAAATCAAATTTGTATACCTGTCTAGGAGTTACATGTTCCATGTGATATACTTAATGGCACTATTCTCCTTTAGCAAATCTTTCCGTAAGAATTATATCAAAGCAAACTCAGCAGGCATTCTTGATGAAGCCTTTTCAAAACAACATTGAATATTATTGAAAATTCATTCAGGATATACTGGAGCTTGGAGCTCCAAGAATTTGGATATTAAATTGATCACAAAACCATTCCCAAAATATGATCAGATCAATACTTGTTTGTAACTGTTCTTTCTGCCCACACAAAGGTGCACTCCTGTAGTGACAACACGATGTATGAGTTTCCGCAAACACATTATATTTTCCTACCTACACATATTTCTAGTCAAACATGAAAACTCTAGCTATTTATTCAAAGGACAAGTGCTATACTGTGTACTCATTTTTTCCATCTGAGCAATCCTAGCTAGCAATATATCACTTCTAGATGAGTTGAATCTAATACTAATGCTATTAGTATGCACTTGTGCTAACGGTAGTGATATTCAGAATCATGTAACTACTTAAGAGGAACTTTTCTTGTTCATCTGCAGCTTGACAGAGACTAGGCAGTGTGAGGTTCCTTGTGTGTATGTGTCCCCGCCACCCTAAAAGCAGAGCTTTTGCTAAGGTGTTTTTGGAGCTTCTACAGGGCACTGGTGTGACGTGTCCTGTCCTTATTGCTAAAAAGCGCAGTGCTCTGGAACCAGATGGGGAATTTCCAGTAACTTGTTACACAGCAGCAGTTCTACTTCCATTTTCAAGGGTCCTGTTATCATTAGTACTCTCTAAGCCCTTTTGTGATCAGGACACGGTATTAATAATAGGACAAGTGCTCATGTAGGCAAAACAAGGCTTAATACTAGATTCAAAAGACTTGAACATTAGGAAAGCAAGGGAGGCATCATTCCAGACTTAGTTTATGCTTCTTACATGTGCAGAAAGAGTCCCAAGGTCTCTTATAATGGGACCAGGAAAAAACCTCCCAGGTACAAGTGACAGTGCTGGGAAATTAGGGTAAGCTTGACTGTGCCATGCTTGGTCTAGTATTAAACAGAGACCATCTCTCATAACACGTGGGATGACACATCCTATGGTATGCACACAGGTGAGGGTTAATCTTGCAGAACCGAAATGAACACTGTAAGTCAAGTCACCGAAGAAAAGAATGCCAGTTCTAGATTCCTGAGATATATTGTATGTCAAGGACTCAAATCTTCCAAGGTGCCTATGTGTCATAGTTTGTACTTATCTCTATGATTTGTAAGTTCTTAAACTTTCTTACATTTTAACTAGTTTCATTTTTTGGCCTATGTGGAAGAGCCAAAGCAATAGAAAAAAAGTAATGAAAAGCTCCCCATCTTTGTATCCTCCTTCTTTCTTCATGCCTAACCAGGTGCCTGATCAAATTAAGTAAAGAATTCTAATAAATGTTGGAGCTTCTCACATGTCTCTATCTCACCTCTTAGCTTTTCTGCCATGTCATATGGAATTAATTAGTTCTGCTGAGTTAAGAATAAAGTTACATCCTCTCTAGGGTTGTAGATGAGGCTTTCTGTGGTGTTTAACTCAGGTGACAGCTTGAGTGAAAAGAAATTGTCTCAATTCCTCACTGCAAAGAATAACCACATGATATTTTGAATATTTGAATATCTTTAACATTTATATGTTAAAGGAGGAAAAATTCCAGGGCTGTTGAGAATATGAAACTGCTGAGAGTATCACCATAAGGTTCAAACTTTTCCACCCACAATAAAGCTGGTCAGTGCTAGTACAGAAGAGCCCTGAACTCTGTTTTTACTGTCCCTTTTGATTTCAGCCTTAGAGCCTTAGGGGCAGTGAGGGAATTACCACTAAAACTCTGGAACCATAAAACTTAACGTCCTAGTGACCACCAAGTTTAGATTCTGCTCATAAGACCACTTTCACCTCTTTGGTGTAACTTCAGTAAAGACTATTATTTCTCAGAAACTGAATTATTTTTGAGTAAAATCATTCTGTTTGAATCTCTTGTATTTTGCCTTACCTTGCTTTGTCTTACGTGAAGGCTGCTTTGTTAGCCTCCTTCCAAGGCTCAGAGATAACAAGACAGAGGTGTTCACAACCAATTCCTAGCTGAAACATCTTCCTAAACACACCCTTTTTGTTGGAAGGTATAAATTACTGTGGTGAGCAGCTTAGTAGATCATGGGAAAGTTTGAAAAATAAGAATGTGTTGTTTTGGCTCTGTTGGAACTCTTAAATATGCCCAAGTCTACGGGTGTTATTACTCTGATGCTCTCTGGTAAGACAAGAATATGATAAATTCCTTAGATTCACGTTTAAAACTACCTCTTCCTAGCAAGTGCTTTCTGCTTGGCTATCTTCCTGGTGCATGAATGCTTATGGAGCAGAAATCTCAGGAAATAAGCAATTTAACAAATAAGCTGAGGTGTACTTGAACTTATCTAAGTACCTGTAGTTTCTGATGATTATAAATTTTTGAAGGAAGTGGATCTTTCTTTCTTATGGATCTCCAAACTGTAAAGTTTAAGTTGTGCTGGATATCCTGAATGATCTAACTTTCTTATGGTATGTCTTTTTGTTTGTTTTTGCATTTGCAAGTGATTTGAGGATTAGAGAACAAGTGTAAGTGGGGGCTCTCATTTAAAGTGAATTCAATAAATGTATGAATATTGCTAATGTCCACCTGAATGTTTCTGGCTAAGGTGGTGGTGACAATTATTACATCTTCACAGACAAGTTCCTTGTTCTCACAAAATGTTATTCCTCAACAAACCGCACTTACAGTGTAAATATATTATACTTCCCTTTAATTTTCCAACCTAATTAAAGAAATAAACAGTTGTTTCCTGGCAGCCTACCTTCTTTTGTTAACTCTTTTGCAACCTATAGTTTTTATGAAAATACATATTTAATGAAGTTTGCCACAGTAGCAAACAAAAGCATGATAAACAAGACTGTTGTTTGAGCCTGCAGATAATTAAGTTAAGAAGCATGTGATGAAACACTTTCACTCCTTGAAAATGTTCCTACAAGCTATTAAACTCTGTTATCTTATGATTTCAAAGGCAAAAAATTCAATAGTTAAAAACTGCAGAATTTAGTCAAAGGTAAGGGGGAGCGGAAAAACTGAGAAGAGAATAACATGGATGTTCCTGTCTGTTCACTGATGCATTATTGTGTCATGAAGGTTGTCACACTTCTGGGTCACAGAATCACAGAATCACAGAATTTCTAGGTTGGAAGAGACCTCAAGATCATCGAGTCCAACCTCTACCTAACGCTAACAATCCCCACTAAACCATATCCCTAAGCTCTACGTCTCCCAACACTCTGCTGAGTGCTGCTAAGTGTCTTTGAGATGAGACTTCAGAAATGCCTCCATAGTGCTCTGTGGACTTTCGGCCTGCTCATCACCTTGATTAGCCAAACACAGAGCAAAGATAATGATCTGTCAGGCATTTTTAATCAAAGCTCTTACACATGGTTTGTTCCCTGTCAAACTTAAAATGCAATTAGGTTTTGGCTTTAGCAGTCTGTCAGCTGCAGCCAGATTGGGCACATCAGTGCAAACAGTACTTTCTTCCTAAGTCTAAGTACTTCATTTCTGAAAGTAGCTATCTCAGCCATCCCAGGCAAGTCTACCACTGTGAACGTGTAA